>NW_024429200.1:33342043-34047043 GCF_017639785.1 Mesocricetus auratus | reverse complement strand
GGAGCCAGGATGACCAGCAGTCCGGGTTCGTCCTTGAGAACATAGAGAGATGGAGATCAGCCTGTGATGCATGTATGTCCTCACTATTAAGAACTTTAGAAGAAACTAGCAACTTCTCAGAACCTGACACACAGCAGGGACTCAAAAATAGTTAATATGGAATTTACAGTTTCCATCCTTCACGATAGTATTTTGGGGTACTGGAAGTTTGGAGAAGAACAGTAATAATTGTAACTAATAGAATTACTCTCTGAAGTGCACACATTGTGTTGTGGGGGTTGTTTAAGGAAAACACAGAAGCAATAACAAAGGAAGTGGGTTATCTCCTACTTCTCTTCCTTCCAGAGACCTGCCATGCAGTCTGGGCCAGCACACATGGAAACTTTTATTTTGAAGGCCACATGTCGTCGCCCCCCCGCCTCCCCCCCTGCCTTCTGCTCCCCTTCTCGTGTTCTGGTTCTCTGTCTGTTCTGCAGCCTGCAAACTGACAAATGGGCTGCAAGGAATGCTACACTTCCAATGTGGTTTCCACAAGCCGTACATTTCAGAGTCAAAGTAGCAATTGGCGCTGTGCTCCTCTGTCCCAGCCTCGGACCATCTGCCTCTATGAAGAAGGGGCTTAGCCAAAAGGAAGGATGTCTGGGTCTAGACAACCCAGAACCTATGGAGCCATGCCAACTACACGTTGTGACTGTTCACAGCCTATGTAAAGTTTACAGAAAAATGCTTTAAATTTATTATTATTGTATGTGAGGAGAATATCTGTGTTGGGGGGTGTGCAAGCAGGTCTTACAAGTATGTATGAGGAGGATCTGGTTCTCTCCTTCCACCTTGACACAGGTGCCAGGGATAGAATTCACCATGTCAGGCTTGTAGGGTAAGCACTTTCCCATCTGGGCCACCTATCTGATGCCAAAATAAAATGATACAATCAAATAATATTGCATTCCTTGAAATGCAGCCATAAAGCAAATATATACTATGTGAGTATGTAAATGCAATAAAAATACATTAAATAAGTAAAAGTTTTTAAATGAATAATAGACTATAATAAATCTCAGTTCCGCATGTTTCTAGGGCAATATAGGAGGCAAATGAAACAACAACAAGAAGAAATATAATAATTGAAGTAGCTTTTGCAAGTACCGATAAAATGATACCAGTGGTCATGGCAATCAAAGGAAAGAATAGTAAAAATATCTATAATTTGCTATGGGTCTAAGTTGGTCAATGTTTTATCCGATATGCCTCAGTGAATTCATTCAATTCTTCAACTAACCCAGTGAACTGTGTACCATAAGGCCCATCTCACATATGATAAAACCACCTCAGAGAGACAGAAGCAAGCTTCCTTGAAGCTGTTTGACAGCCCTTGCTCTTCTCCTGGTTCTTTCCTCAGACAAGACCTGGATTCTTGGGTTATTAGTACCACACAGCCAGGACCCCTTTCAGGTCAGTGACTCCCTGCAGGTCTTAGTCATCTTCACCAATACAGTAAGGATGAACCTAGAAAACTTCCAGATTCCACCAATGCCATGTGACTGCAGAGATGCACAGTTACATCTGGTGAACAGGCTCTAGGACACATCCTGTATCGTCGTCACGGCTGCTGATTTCATACAAGTGGTTTATGAAGCCTGCTATACAATAAGGATGATGGCAGAGCCCACAAACCTTTTTAAAGGTGAGCCGGAGGACCATTAAGTCAATAAACTGTGTAGTTAAATGCAGTCTATCCTAGGTAGCAGGTTCTGGTGTACTGTTACTTAAAGGGCCATTGTCAACTAGGTTAGTTTTACCATGCTATCTTTAAAGATGTAATCTATCTACTAATAATACTGTAGAGCTACATGACTTTCAGCTAACCAAATAATTTTCACCTGGCTCTCCTTTATTAGGAAAGGAAAAGGAGATTTGCTTAAATCCTCCATGGTCCAGTTGCTCCAGTAGGTAACTGCTAGCCATTTTTCCTAGAAGGGCTCTCTGCCCCTGCCAGCTAGTAGACTTGTGTAACCCCAGATGCTATGGCTTCTAAAACCAACGCTGCTTCTACTTCTCACCCGTCTTCCATTGTCTTCCCCCTCTAGAGGTGGGAAGACGCTGATCTTTTTGTATTTAGGTGTATTCAAAGGAGTTGAGTTTTGAAAGAAGAATTGTTCCTCACAGGGAATGCACAAAAAGACAGTCAGCTACCATCCTTCCCTCCACTACAACTGAATCACATACACAGTGCTTGGCACGACCACAGCCATCCTGTACTCTTGAGAAGGATGAGGCTGTAAAGTCAAGGGGGAATGATTAAATCACACAAATGCACAAACAATCCAGTTCTTTGATTTCCACGTGGTTTCTCAACGCAGAAGTAAAATTACTAGTCCAGACTGTAGGGTAAACAGCGCTTTCAGTGGATTTGGTCTATCTGGCCATGAACTTTTAACTGACAGCCATCAACAGGAAATCAATCTCCTTTTCATTCTGAAGACAGCAGTCCCCACCTAGACTGGATCCTGACAGAGGACTGTTAGATGCCATCTCACTTGAAGACAGGTAGCAGTAAGACAGCAACACCATGGTGCAGTGTTCTCCTAGTAAAGGGAACCCTGCCACCACCAGCCAGACCTTTTCTCTTCACCCTAACTCACTGCCTTTGAATTTTAAAAAGTTGACAGGGTTTTATCTTCTGTGAAGCCCTTTGGAATTCACTAGGTAAGTGAACACTGGGGAATTTTGCTCAATCGCATAGAAGCCTGGAAGCCATGTGGGAACTGGGCCATAGGGTACTAGAAACTGAAGAGATGGTCTAGAGAGGTCCTAAGGAATTCCCCAGTGGGCTCACCAGCTAATCTCTCCAGAAGTCAGTTATTTACATGTGAATTAGAGAAATATATCTAAGAAGATATGAAGGCAAAAAAGTAAAAGGGCATTCTCCCCAAGTGTTCATAAATCTAACCTCGGGTTGGGGACATAGATGATCTGGAGGCAGGCTTGCCTAGCACACACATAGCCTTGATTTTGGTCCCTAGCTCCGCATGAACTAGACTTGGCTGCACAAGCTTGAAATCCCAGGACTCAGCAGATAAAGGCAGAAAGACCAGGACTTAAAGGTCATCTTGAGCTACATAAGAAATTTGAGGCCAACCTGGACTAAATGAGAACCTGTATTTTTTTCCTTTTAAATGTGATTTATTGTCTGATATAAAGAAGTTCTACTCTTATTTAATGTATGTGTATGCATGTATGGTATATTGTGGGGGTTTATTTGTGTATATATGTGTACATGCATGTGCAGAGGCCAGTGGTCAACCTCTATTGTCTACCTCTATAGCTGGCCATGTAATTTTTTTTGAAAGAGGATCTCCCACTGGACTTAGAACTCACTGATTGGCTGAACTGGCTGGCCAATGAGCTTCATTCAGGGTACCTGTCGCTGTTCCTCATTCTCACCCTGTGCTGGGTTGACAGATGGACACTCACGTTGATGCTGGGGACCTGAACTCGACTTCATGATTGTCCTGTGGTCACTTTACTGACTGAACCATCTTCCCACCCAAGGAGTTCTAGACCTCGGACAAAGTGAGCAGCACATTGTAGTCGCATAACAAACGGTGAGGAGGAAGAGGGCAAAACAGAACTAAAAAGGTTGTGCCTTCTGAAGTAGTCTGATGGAAACCCTAGAACTTTCTGTGAGAGCTGTGATAAAAGGCATCTGACGTCATCTGCTGAGATATCTCACTGGATACAAGGACATGCTACTCAATCATACCTGGGACTTATTTCCAGAACCTAAAGTAGATAGGGAGAACCAACTCCCAGAAGTTGTCCTCTGACCACATACACACCCATCACACACAAATACACAAATGACAACAACAATATTTTTTGTAAGTTTTGAAGGTACAAGCATCCAAGCAAACTGTTGAAACTTGTGTCTTAGAGTTCCTGCCAATGCTTTGTTCTTTAGTGTACTAAAGCCTCATGACTCGTCCAAGTCTGTCTTAGCAAGAGACAGCAGCTAGCCTGGGAGTGCTGGCCTACTTCTACTTTCTCCTCTGTTGCTCAAGAAGGGAGGGGCAGAAAGGGTGACAACGGAGCAGCATCCTTCCCGGGGAACCTTATCCAGCTACAGCTCAGTGGGATAAAAGACAACGTTAATGGCATTTATCCACTGGGGACAAACTTAACCAAAATTTATCCATTGTCTATCTAAAACGCTGGTTGAAATTTAAATGGGCATCCTGGGAGAGAGAAACAGCTTGACAGCCAAAGTCCCATTGTTAATAGTTGAAAAAGCAGATAGAAGGCACTAGTTAGAGCAAAAGGAGCAGCACCATAGAGCAGTCGTCACCCTTACCCCTTGCTCTGAAGAGCCTTCCCAGCAGGGGCTCAGAGCACCCTGCTTCTTGAAGCAGGGTCTGAGAGGGGCAGGTTGCATTTGATCTTGTCACCACACTTCAGGCAGGAGACTCGGGCTATGGTTCTGTCACAGGGTCACCTTAGTCAATTCAGAGTGCCTAGTTGAACCTGCCTTTAGTGTAACGATATCACAAACTGCACGCTTACACTCAAAATGTGTTGTATGTACATGGTGCTAAGAAGGATGGGGGCTGCTGACATGGCTCACTGGGAAAAGTGCTTCCCGAGCCAACACAAGGACCTGAGTTTGATCCTTAGCACACATGTGAGAGTTGTACACAGTACTGGGGCGACAGAGACGGGGGATCCGTGGAGTCTACTGGCCAGCCAGGCTAGCGGAACCAGTGAGCTCCTGGTTCAAAGCATACATGCAGAAGAAAGTAATTGAGTAAGACAGGCAAAGTTCATCTTCAGCCTCTGAGTGTGTGCGCACATGTGTACGCTCACACACACACACACACACACACACAAATACATAAAGTACAAGCATACATGTAGCGTACACACAAATGAAATGGTTCTCTGTTTATCCGAAAGTCAAATGTAACTGGTAAACATGATTGTTTTGGGGGGTTGGTACAGGGAACAATCTAACACTGACCCCTCCACACACACACTCTTACATCAGTCTCTTTGGGGCTTCAACTAGCCAATAAAGTCACCAGCTACAAAATCCCTGCTCATCAAAGTTTACCTCAGTCAGGGATTTGTAAAGAAAGTTCGCACCAAGCTGTAAACTACCTACCCTCTGAATTCACTGTGTGTGTGTGTGTGTGTGTGTGTGTGTGTTGGTATGGGTGTGGTATAGTGTATATGTGTTGTATATATGTTGATGCGGATGTATGTATACATGTGCATACATGTAGAATTGCTCTCCAGAGACAGCCTGGGATTACAGGCATGCATGGCCCTGTCTGATTTTTACATGGGTTCTTTGCACCACAAGCACTCACCACTAATTACCAGCCACATGGGTTATTGTCTATGTTTCCTTTTCTTAAATTTGAAACTATGCTTGTCACTCAGAGGGTCTTAAACTTTGGACTTCAAGGTTAGTAAGAAAGGGGGTAAGCTGACTAAAAAATTCAGCTTGTGGAACACACTAATGATTTAACCATTAGTGGCCACGGGATGAGCCCAGGAATTTTTGTGTCTCGTTCTTAATACTGAAAGCACAAAATCACTTAACTCCTAAGACCTCAAAAGCACAGCAAATGAAACAAGAGGCTACCTCAAACTGGAAAGCTTCCGCTGAATGAAACAACCAATCAACCAACAGATTTAAGAAACAACCCACAGGATGGGAGGATACATTTGTGATACACTTGATAATAAGCAAAACCTGTGAGAAACTTGCATAACTCATTAGCAAAACAAAGTAAGAGAATAAACAGAAACCCAAATGAGCAAACGCCCTCAGCAGAGGTATCTTAGAAGACAGATGATGGCCAGTGTGCTTATGAAGAAAGAACCAACTCACTAGTCATCAGGGAGAAGCAACTCAAGCTCTCCAAGAGAAACTATCTTACTCTAGTCAGAATGAGAGCTGCCAAAAAGAGATAGAGCAACAGTTTGCACATCTCTATCTGTACTGGAGGTTGAGCATGGTCCCGCATAGGCTGGTACTCTCCCACTGAGCCACACGCCCTGTTCCTTTTAAAATTCTGGGTGACAATGTAAAATGCAATGCCATTGTGAAAAAAAATAGGAGATGCCTTAAAATTTGTTTAAGTAGAAGTACCATAATAGATTCCACATACATCAGCACTGGATATATATCCAAAGGGAATGAAACCCCTGCTGAAGAGATGCTTGCATTTGGATAGTTTCTTAGCACTATACACAACAGCTCCCAAATGGAAACTCCCTAAGGGCCCAGCAACAGAGACAAGGAAAAGGGCCTTGTGGTAGACATATAAAATGGATGCGATGGAATGCTATTTGGTGAGGGTAACACAGAAACAAGGTGCTGCATGTCGGTAATGCTAGTACTGAGGAGACTTGAGAGAAGATTTTCAGGACACAGATGCCAGTCTTGGATAGAGGGGGGAAGGAGGGAGGGAGGGGGAAAAAGAGAGAGACAGAGAGACTGTCTTAAAAAACCAGGAGGGATGGAGGGCAGGCAAGGAAGGAAAATGGAAAAGTTCACAGGTATGTGTGAAAATGCCTAACAGAAGTTGAAGTATAACTGTGGTTCCTAGGCTAAAAATGAGCCACTGATGGAAGAGACTGGCCAAAGGGTACAGTTCTGTGATGGGAGGTAGGAGCATTGGTTTCTGCTGCTGTCTTCAGCAGTGCAGTGACTATACAATAGTGTGTACTTCAAACTAGGAAGAAAGGCATTTTCCTATTCTCATCCGAAAAATAAGAGAGAGCAAGTGCTTAAGGTATGGCTGTGCTAATCATTACAGGTCATATATATAGATATATATATATACACACATGTGTATATACATATACATATATTTATACATTTGAAACATTAACATTGTAGTCCATAAATATGTACACTTAATGTATATCCATCAAAAACAAAACATGGCCCAAACCCATCTAATGCACGAACGTTCTGCATAGCCATTACAATCAAGGCCAGCATTGCCATTCCCTACCACAGGCTTAAGCATTCCTCCTTGTTCCAATGGTTCCCCCCCTCACACACACACACTCTTCACATTGCCTTATCACCAAGCGATGCTGCAGCTCTGGGAAACTGGAATTATCTTGCAAGCCATATTTTCACTTTGGCCTTGTCTCTCATTTCTGGGGATGCAGTCTGGGTCTCCTTTATCATTTCCAGCCTTCTGTGATGCTTTAACTGTTTTCCCCATATCTAGTCCAGTAGCTCTCAATGCTAATGACTCACACAATGCACAAGAATTACCAGGACAGAGAGGTGCTCTGTGCTTTGATTTTGTAGTGTGGTGCTGGGGCTGGAACTTTAAGCTTCATGTATGCTGAGCAAGTGATCTATCACTGAGCTACACTACAGATCTTTAGGAAGGAACTAAACATCACAGAAAAAAAAATCCTGTATATCGTAGTGGTGTGTAACTGTAATAGCAGCAAGTCAGGAGACCAAGAATCCTGAGTTTCAAGACTAGTCTGAGCTCCAAAACACAGGATGATACATAGTGAGACTTCATCTCAAAACCAAGAATTAAATTTTTAAAAAGCAAACAAAAAACTGAAGGCCTTAGCCCCACCCCTAACCAACCAATAAACACTAACATTCCCCTTTTGCCGATCTGAGAGTCCAAACTGAAGCCTCAAACACTGTCCTCCACTTGCTGCTCTGACACCTTCCCCAACATGGCCTCGTTGCTGGCAGTGCAGGGGACAGTCTGCTTCACGCCCCCCGACCCCCCCCAACCCCCAGCTATCAAATTGCTCTTCCTTCCAGAACACCTTCAGAGGGCGGCTTCTTTTCTCTTTGACCCTATAAGGAGTCCATTTTCCTGTTTTGGACAACCAGTTCCGGTATTTTTCTCCTGTATCAAAAAGGAATTCATCCAGGGTTCCCAGTTCTCTACAGGAACCTGAGGCAAGCGAATACCTACTACCTAGTAGACACTCAAATGTTCTGGAACTCCTTTACAAGAAACTTATACAGTTTGAATTGGTAACGTGAAAGCCTGATGTCTACCCAGAAGGTTTTCCCTGCAGTTAAAATGTGACCATCGCTCGCTCTAGTCCTGGAGTTCTGGCGAATAAATAAGGAAATGATGTAAGAACAGTAGATGTCTCTCTCAGTCTTCTTTGATCTCCAGAACCCAGACTGGAGCACTGAAGTTTCCCCAACTATTATGCTGGAGAGACATGGGTTCCGGCTGCGGAGAAGAGCACCAGTGACCTGAAATAAAGCTGTATAATTAGAGTGCCCACGCATGAGTAATGGTTTTGTTTTCAAATTAAAGCACTGGGTTTGCCCTGGGGAAATTTGCAAAGCTCTCTCTTGTCGGCCTAGGCAGAGGAACCTCGTCACCAGCCAGCCAAGGCTGGGAAAAACTTTTCACAAAGTGTCTAGGTCGTGGTGGCGGCGGTGGGCTGGGCCGGCTGAATGGGACACCAGTGATGATCCAAAGTTCTTCCCTGGGACCCGTTCCCAGAGCTACATAAGCTCTATCGCCAGTGTCTTCTCCCCCGCTCCCCCCCCCCTTCCCCCAAGCAGCTCGGCCATCCCAGACTGAGGATCTTCGACCTGGGATCCTCGGCAGCACCTACCTGAGCGCCAGGAACCGCTCGCCCAGCAGCGCCAGCCCGATGCCCAGCAAACTCAGAGCCACCAGTCGCCCCATGGCGCGGGACCCGCCCGCCGTCTGGTTCCGGCCTGGCCGGGCTGCATGGGACGCTGGGCCAGCTCCCCGCCCCGAGCGCAGGGCCGCGCCCGCTCCCCGCCCCGAGCGCCGGCTGTGCAGCCCAGACTCCGCCCGGCGCCGCGGCCTCGGAGCACAGCCGCACATGGCCGCGTGGGAACCCGACTGAACTGCCTGCTTTTAAAACGCCCCACGCGCCGCTGCACCTGCCCATCGCCTTGAGAAACTTTGGGGTGACCTCTGTGGAGTTTGCTTGTCTTAGTCAAGTTTGGGCTCTGCTTTTATTGTTTTGGTTTGGTCTTTGGGGGGGATTCCCCCCTCCTTTTTAAATTTATTTTTGGTTTTGTGACTCTAGGAATCAAACCCAGAACCTTGTCCATATCAGGCAAATACTGAGCCACATCGACAATCATAGAACAGTTTTGCTGTGGGATATGTGTGTAGTACATCCACATTATGTAATAGTAAATAATATAGAAAATGTATTAAACATTGTACATTAAGTATATCATATGTATTAAAATTGTACTTTTTTTCTTCCCTTTTGTTTTTAAAACAAGGTCTCATGTAGTCCAGGCTGGCAATGAACTTCTGAGCCTCCTGCCTCCAAATGCCAAATGCTTGGGCCACTCATGGCGCCCCGTTGAGCAATATGTTTTGGTTTAGATTTTTTTATTTCATATGCGTGGATGTTTTGTTTTCATGTGTGTATGTATGCCACATCCATCCTGTTGTCTATAGAGGTCAGAAAAGGGCGTCCAATACCGCAGGAAGTGTAGTCAATGTTCTTAATGCTCAGCCATCTCTCCAGCTATGATGTTTCAAATATTCCTTTCCTTGTTTTGTTTTTTTTTTTTAGTTGAAGAAAGAAAAACAGTTGTGGACAGGCCTTTCAAAAACTTAGAAGTGGAATTACACCCTTTTTTATTAAGATTTATATTAGGCTAAAATCCCCCAAATTCAGAATTCATTGGAGTATTAGTAAATTTTCTCTCCTTTCTCCCTTTTCACTTTAATACTCATATTTATATACACTTACATTTTGATACTCATCAAGAAACAAAAAATATAAAGAGGGAGCTTACTCACTGAGACTAGAACAGCTGCTGGCTGTAACTGAAATAATCTGAAATGAGTTTCTTCTTGTTTCCAGTGTTTAATTGCCACCTGCAACATGTAGAAAGAAGTTAAAATCAGTGGATTCTTAAGGAACGTCCTTCTTTGACAGTGTCTTGTTATTGTAGCCTAGGCTGACCTTGAATTTGAGGCTTTCTTGTCTAACCCTCAAGAGCATTACTAGCATATGCTGCCGCATCAGGCCAAACTTCTCTTTGTAACCATCAAGGAAAAGCGGATGCCAGCTTGTACCTGGCCCCTCACTACAGGGAAAAGAAAAAGATCTCTCTGTGCCACACATCTGTGACCAGCCCAAAGGGACCCTCGGTTGTATCTGATGGCCGACGGAGAGGAGAGCTGAACAATTGTGCTTTCTAAGTCCCAGAGGCTGTATCTTTGATGTATCCTCCACTACAGATACTTTTGCAAAATAACTTTGCTAGTGCACACAATTAGATGTGTGGGATTGAAAAAGAAACCAACTACATTAAAATGTGATTATTGGAGTATTTGAAAAATGCATTCCTGTCAGAAAAATATAGGAATGCCACACCCCCTTTACACCCTGGTATGGACACCACCTTGTGCCCTTCCTTAATGTTAGGTATGACCTTTAACACCTCAAATAAAAAGCTCTAGAAACATTCTTTCAAATGAAGACAAAGGGCAGGGTTGGTGACCAAGTGCAATCTCCCCATGAGACTGATGCAGAGACTGCAGAATATTGCATTTAAAACTAGTCTAGACCAGAAAAACACTCTAATGAGGATAATCCTGTTATTTAAAGATATTGTAACAACTATAATGAACTGTGAAGCTGTTACCTCCTTTGGTAACAAGGTTTCATTAATATTTTTTTACATTCATAAATAAAAAACTTACAAAATTTCCTCTGAAATCCGGTCATTTTTTTATTTTTTTCTCCTTCATCTAAAATTATCAATAGGTCTAAACTAACTTCCTTCCTTCCTTCCTTCCTTCCTTCCTTCTTTGGGTTTTTCTTCCCTTCACCAACAACCTGACTCTAAAATACACCCTCAGATCCTTCTAAATTGTCCATGGTTCTCTTCGTCTGCAACTTAGGACTGACTGGATAGACAGGTATGGAATTCTAGTATCTGTGCCATGAATCAGCAGGGATGGGACCTCCCAATTATGGTCAGTACTTGTAAAGGTGTTGAGCTGCTACCTAAGTCCCTGGCTTAAGTCTGAGAATTTGTTCAAGGGTTCCTGGGTAGTCTGGGAGGTACATAAACATATGCATAGTGTACTGTGAGGTGAGAACCAGGGAGTGCACCTTCCCACACATCCTAAAACGAAGTCCCAGATCATGAAGTTTACCTAATTCTATGCTATTCTTAAGGTCTAGGGAGATACCAATAAGCTGGTTGATCCTTAGAGTCTTTCTCACCAAGCTCAGGCTTGCCCTCAGTGTTTCTGGCAACAGCTGGGGAACAAGGATTCACTGGCTGACTTCAGTCAGGACGATACCTATTGATGACTTGTTGCTCTGTGAACAACATTCTGGGCTTCAGCACACATCTCAGAGGAGCCGAGAGAAACCATGCTTTCCTTACTTAGTTTGAAAGACTTGTTTTAGTTATACGTGTCTGTGTACCCATGGGTGCAGGTGTCCATGGAGGCCAGAGAGGGTATTGGATTCCCTGGAGTGAAGTTACAGGTGGTTGTTTGAGCCATACAAGGTGTAAACTGGGACCAGATCCCAGGTCTCTGAAAGAGCAGCAAATTCTCTTAAGTCGTGCTTTGATTCACTAACATAGCCAGTGAGGTCAAGGTCATTCTATTCTATACTCTTCATGTGAACAGTCCTGTTCACCACACCCTCTTTCTGAATGTTGCAATGTAAAGCAGTTTCTTTTGAAGAAGTCCCCACAATTATACATAACCATTGGGCATAACCACCAGCATTTCTTATAAGCAATGTTTTGTTTTTGTTTTTGTTTTGTCTTTTTTTGTTTTGTTTTGGACATCAGAAACCCAGCTTCTCCATACACAATTTCTGGTTAATTACTGAATTTCTTGAATAACTTAACTATCCTCTGAGACGTTGGTGATCTACCCCCTGTTTGCATGGTTTCCGACTACCAAATAACTAGGTTATTCAGTACAAACCAAAGTTGTATCAGAACCTTCTTGTCTATGACAAGTCCCGATGCTGCATAGGAAACAGAGTGTCTCAGTGCTGTGGCTGCTTTGTAATTAGAAATTTGCTGTCCTTAAGAAAATTTCAAAAAATAATAACGACAACTTATTATCAATGCTTTTCAGTTTTTGTGGGGGGAAGGACAGGTTTTTCATGACCTTTGTAAAAACACAATGAAAGTGAATGACTGGAAAAATGAAAGCTCAGATCTTTCATCTCTGCAGACACAAATTTTTAGACTCTCACTCTCAATTTTTCCTGTTTTTCTCACTGTGGGCCAGAAACAATGGGTTCCCAGACTGTAATGGTCTTGGCAGCACATGGCCTTTCATGGCCATGCTTACAACATTCCATCCCATTGTGATTTTTTGTGGTCTTTGCTGAGCCTTGTCATAGATATGGTTGATGGGGGTTTGTGTAGAGGGACCCAAGATTCTGGTCATTTTATTCAATGTGTGACAGGAAGTTTCTAACCCACAGTCCTTTTTCCTTTCCCTTGCCTATGTTTCAAAAATGGGGAAAGATATTTGTGTGTATCTGTGTGTGTGTGTGTCTGTGTGTGTGTGTACACGCCTGCATGAGCATGAATGCACACACACACACACACACACACATAAATCCACTGAAAAGATGTTATAAAGAGGTGGTTCTTACAGAAAGAGAAACGTTTGCCTCTCCAATACTTCACTCCAGGGCTTCACAGAGGGTAAAGGCTATCTCCCTGCAGCCAGGAGATTTTTCAGTACATTAAAAAGTAAAGCCCAATATGCTTGAGGCTTGGGATCTATCCCCAGCAGTAGAAAAAAAAATAAGAAAGAAAACAAGAAATGCTATAACTGACGCATGAAGATCACCACAACATATTTTCAAATACTTATGGTCAGCAAATGAATGTCCTCACGTGCTGTTACTGGCTAGGGTCTGGATCAGGTCCGTTTCCTCTGCTATGTAAGGAATTAGAAGGAAGGAAAACTCTTGCGCACAGCAGGTGGTAACAGGAAGTCTCAGCTGATGAAGAAAGGGGAAACTCACAGACCAGCAAGGCACACAAAGAGAAAGAAGGTCTCTGCAAAGTAGAGTGGGGTTCTAGAGCCCCAAATCTGCTCTCTCTTTGGGAGACTTAAGAGTCTGTGTCATGTCTTCTTTCCTTCAATAAAGATGGAAAGCTGGCGGGCCCACAGCTTTGAAATACACATGTTGTAATCTAGCCTTGAACTTGTCAGCACAGGCAGCGATCCTCCAGGAGAAAAAGCTTCCAGGCCTTTGTTTCTGATCAGGAGTGTGAGGGAAAAGTCTGGAAGTTTGCCATCCTTATTACTCATCTGCAGCCCCTCTCCTTACCTGTCTGCGTTTCAAGGAACTGTCTAACTCCTAGTCCCTCAATAAGAAGCTGGAAAAAATGAACTTGCTTGTAGAAGTCAAAAGCATAAATATAAAATACAATGTAATATGCTAGTCACGAAGTAATTATTTATTGAAAACAGCTATTCCTGGTGGAGTGACCCAAGTTTTAAATTAATATTTTTAGATCTATATAGATTTATGATACATATTCATATGTTAATTTAATTAAATTAATTTAAAAATCTGAAAGTCAGTCTTGAAGGGTTTTGAGAATTTGAAGCTTAGGCAAGAAAGGACATATGTCTTCTGAGACTCAACCATATTTCTTCATGTCTGTCTTTACCTTTTTTTCTTTCCAGTATTTTCAATTCCTGAAACCCCAAACTTCATATCCTTGTGTTATTCTAGGAGGGAAATATATATATATGGAGAGAGAGAGAGAGAGAGAGAGAGAGAGAGAGAGAGAGAGAGAGAGAGAGAGAGAGAGAGAGAGAGAGTGTCTGGGTGATGTTTCAATGTGGTCTAGGAAACACAGTTTCCATTATCCAGAGCTGTGTTGTTCATGGGCATTCATAACAAATATGAACACTGCCTTTCAAAATCTTCAATGGAGAGGACTCAGTGAAGGGCCAGCTGAAGTAACAGCTATAGCAATTATTTACTGAGTACTTCCTATTTCATTCACTACCTTGTTTAATTACTTGTTACTACTGTCTCTCATTTCTGAGTGATAGAAATGAGGCCCAATATTTTTTTTGAAGGTTGTCCTGGAACTTGATAAGGTCCAATATTAACATGACCAGGGTTATATACCTGGCAAGTGATGGACTCAACAAGTGTCTTAATTAGGGTTACTAAGTCTGTGATAAAACACCATGACCAAAGGTAAGTTGGGAGAGGAAATATTTGTTTGAATTCCACACTGCTGTTGCTTATTGAAGGAAGTCAGGACAAGACCTCAAACAGAGCAAGATCCTGGAGGCAGGAGTTGATGCAGACGCCATGGAGGGTGCTGCTTACTGACTTGTTTCCCATGGCTTCTTAGCCTGCTTTCTTATAAAACCCAGGACCAGCCCAGGGATGGCATTGTTATGGAATTTCCCCCCAGTTCCACAGCCACCTCAGAGGCCCCAAATAAGCACACAAGACTTATATTAATTATCAAATTTTTTGGCTGTTGGCTTGAGCTTCTTGTTGGCTAGCTCTCTGTCTTAATTACTAACCGATTCTATTAATCTTTGTATTTCCAAGGGGTCTTATCTTACTGGAGAAAGAGTCTGGACCTGCTACTCCTCTCACATCCTACATGATGACTAACTCTGCCTACATTTCCCAGAATCCTCCTCATCTCCTAGTCCCACCTATCTTGCTGCCAACAGTGTTTTATTCATCACCCAATAAGAGAAACACATTTACAGAAGACATCCCAATCATGGCACCACCCACAGTGAGCTGGGTCCTCCCACATCAATCATTAAGAAAATGCCTTATAGACTTGCTTACAGTCCAATCTTGTGGAGATATGTTTCTCAATTACGGCTCCCTCCTCTCTGATGACTCTGACTTGTGTCAAGTTGACATAAAACTAGCCGGCACAACACGGGAATTAATTTTCAGACCTTAGTCGTCTACCCTAGTTATATACTTTGTATCCATGGTAAAAGCAGGCAAGAATGAGCAAGACATGAGAGGCTCAGAACATGGTCTTATGCCAAAGTAACATGAGAGGACTTACTGCTAGACTTCCTATGTGTTTCACTGCCTGCTTTCCTTAATTTATGTGCTATGTATTATGTTCTGTGTCTCCAAGCAGACTTCCCCTGTTACAGAGGAAGAAGGGAGAGGGAGAAGGAGACAGGGAGGGGGAGGGCGAGAGAAAGAGAGAGAGAGAGAGAGAGAGAGAGAGAGAGAGAGAGAGAGAGAGAGAGAGAGAGAGAGAGAGAGAGAGCCTCAAACTTCATTCCAGCTTCCATTTCAGGTACTGAGACTTTCTGTTTTATCAGTGGATATAAAGTTGCTCAAACGTTTAAGGGACTGAAACAACTGTTTGTCAAAGGTGACTAAAAACAAAAACCTGTCATCTGTGATGACATGGGATGAAACTGGAGATCATCGCGTTAACTGAAATAAGCCAGATACAGAATAATACGGCATCATCTCAGTTAGAGGTGAAATCTCCAACAGCTGAGAGTAGAGAGGAGGATGGAGGTTATCGAAGGCTAGGGTAAAGAGGAGGGAAAGTAGGGGAAAGGTTGATCCCTGGGTCCTAAGGAATGATTAGGTAGGAGCAAGATGTACTGTCTCGATATTACACAATAGGGTGACTATAGATAACAATTGCATGCTGTAGGTTTCAGAACACATAAGGAAATGTGTGTTTGTTGAGAGCTGATTATCTTGACCCTGACATGAACGTTACCAAATGTATACACATACCAGAACACCACATGGTACCTCATTAATATACAATTATTACATTTCTATGGGTCAGTTTAAAAGCAATTTGTTTTTTGAAGAGAGTAATAGCTTCAGCGAGTCA
The DNA here is from genome assembly GCF_017639785.1 of Mesocricetus auratus. NCBI lineage: Eukaryota > Metazoa > Chordata > Mammalia > Rodentia > Cricetidae > Mesocricetus > Mesocricetus auratus. The sequence goes on along the minus strand of NW_024429200.1, from coordinate 34,031,151 downwards.
ATAGGAAATTTGTTAAGATGAATGTCTTTGGGCCAGATCTCATAGCTTGAATCAGGCTGTGCCTTCCTGCAGCTTTTCTGGGACAGACAAGAAGCACTTTGTGCTGTGTAATGACAGTTCTCAGTTTATGGTGCCTGACTCCTCTGTGGTCCTTGTCATGTGTGTTATAGTGAACTGAATCATGAGTGAAATTCTCTGCCCCTCCTGTAAGGTTATAGAGTCTGAACTTTCCAATGTTCAGTGGATTCCTATGAGATTCTTCAGGGGGGGTTCTGTCCAGACATACAGGCTATTCTCCAAAGAGGATCCTCTACTAGATTCCTTTCACCCCATGGTATTTTTCTCTCTTCCTCTCTGTCACCCCCTTCTCTCCCTCTCCTGCCCTCTCTCCCTCCCTTCCCTCCTTTCCCCCTGTCCTCCCCTCCCTCCTTCTCCCTTGTCCTTCCCTCCTTCCCCCTTCTCCCTCCCTCTTTCCCTCTCCTAGTTTTTCATGAAACTCCAGACTTTATCCAGAAGCATCTCTAGCCCCCCTTAAAGCCCCACTATGTCTAGATCCCCTTGTATTACATTGTTTCTGTCTGAAGCTCTCCCTCTCATTGTGAGGTCCCATAATGGCACCCAAGTCCTTTCATTATGATAAACCTCACTGAAGGGGATTTTCTGCCAGACTCCTATGTGGTAAGACTGCTGGGTTATTTTTTTTGTTATCTTTCATAGCAAAGTTAATTTTGTGTCAGAAAAAAACAGGTAGAAGATAGCCTAAACAAGAAGAGGAGTCATTTCAAAGTTACGTTCCCTGTAAGGAAAGTAGCTGATGAGTTAATGCAGGGCTGCTTCAGGTTTCCTTTCAATGTGTGATGCTTAAGGCAGAGGGCTGGGCACAGTAGAACACATCTGTGATGTCAGCATCCAAGAGGCTGAGGCTGGAGGATTGTGTGTTTGAGGTCAGCGTGGTGTTTGCAATAGTGAGATGCTGCCTGGGAGGGAAGAAAGAAGGAAGGCTGAAGAAACTTCTTCGTCAGGCTAGTTGAAACTGGCTGAGCCAGGTGGAAAATTGGTCATCTCTCTGAGGCCAATTTATCTGGGAATCTGATAATCACCATTGTTTGAGTGTGGGGACTTGGACTTTTGGCCTGTGACTCCATTTGGTCTCTTAGCCCTGTCTGCTGGAGTCCTAGTGCAGTGTAGGGGGTTAGCCCGGAACAATAGCCTGCCAAGCAATATTTACATTACTTGTTAACCGTGTGTGTTGGTGTTTGTAGAGGTGAGGCTGAGGTTGCACACACGTGTGGAATTCAGGAGACAACTTGTAAGAGTCCATTCTCTCCTTCTACCTGAGGACTGAATTTGGGCTGTCAGGCATAATGCCAGGTATCTTTAATCACTGAGCCGTCTTAACCATTCAAGATATGTTTTTTTAAATTTTTTTCCTGGTGCTGGAACTCAAAACATGCCAGGCAAGCTCTGCCACTAAGTTATATTGTCCTAGTATTTATCCTGTCTCCCACTTTAATCCCCCCACTGCCCAATTTTCAAAACTCCTTATACCCCTAGACATCAGAGTCATACTGAAATCCCCTATCTGTTTAGCATCTCTAAATTCTCTTCAACTTTTTGTGTTATCACTACCAGGGCATCTGTCCTGGAAGGTTCTAGATCCTAAGCTGATAAGACGTTCCCGTTTACACCATGCTAACAGATTTCTTGCTGGCTTGTAGTGACACACAGCTACCATTTGGCAGTTTTCCCCCATCTTACACTTCTTTTCATGTGACCTAGAATTTACTTTGCCTCCATTCTATAAGACTACACCACTGCCATGGTTATTTGGGGAAACTGAAGTTTCCTTTGGGTCTTAGTCTCATTAAAAGAAATCACTTAAAAATGGACTCAGAAGGTATTGCAAGGGAAAGTGTATTCAAGTTTGAGAGGAAAAGAAACAGAGCAAGCAAAAACAAAACAAAAAACAAAGAAACAAACAAACAAATAAAAAAAACAGGACAGGGCAGCTGAAAATTCCAGCAGCCTTTTAAGTTAGACATGGAGGTCAGAAGAATTGGGGGAAAGGCCAAGAGTCAGGGAAAGCCTGCTTAGAAGTACTGAGTTCCAGATCCAGGCCAGAGGGCACCAAGTTCCATATTTTTTGAGTCCCAAAGCAAAGGACTGCCCGAGTGTAAGATACATATCTATCTTATATATATATCTAAGTTGTCCCTTCTTGTATCTGGGAGATAGGATCCAGGACCCCTCTTTCATACACACACAAAACCCTAAATCTGCTGAAAGTCAATTTCCCTTATAAACAATGGTGTGTTATTGACCTACAACCTGCACACATCCCTCTGTGTACCTTTCAAACCTCCGCAGGTGCAGATGGCTGACAATACCCAATACAATGTAAGTGTTACTCAAATAGTTGTACTGTATTGCTTAGGGGATGGTGATAAAAAAATAGGTTTGTGTCCAATACATACACAGTGTTGTTTCAGGTATTTTGTAACCATAGTTCATAGGATTCATACATGCAGAGCCCACAGATATGGAGGGCCAGTTGTGTGTGGGGCCCCCAGAGTACTGTAGCTACATGCATTCTCCTTACATTCTAAGGTCCACTGTGTACTCTTACGTAGTAAGAATTAGTAAAGCACTCTTCTGGCAATTCGTTTACGCAGCTGAGTGGTATAAAAGTTGTACTAATTCCTCCTTTGGATACTAACCACAGCATCTGTTTGTTCTGACAAACAGCTGGCTCATACTGACTGCTTGACAGTGCCTCACTTGCCACAGCACACAAAAGAGAGAGAGGACAGACCCTCTTCCTGCCCCCTCATCAGGGTTGGAGGATGGAGCCAGACCCCACCGGAGGAAACAGCTAAGAAACAGGTGAGATGGGTAGGCAAGCAGGCGCTGTGCTTCTGGACAGTCTCGGGGACTGGTGGAGTTCGACGGTGGCCTGGAAGGCCAGCGCTGCACTGTAATATACAGAGGCTGGGGTCAGATGAGGGACAGTGATGGTCAGGGATTGGATGAAGACAAGGATAGGAAGACAGGAAACTGCTCTTTCAGCCCCTGCTCTGGTTTGGAGCATTCATTTCTGCCTTTCGTTTGCTTTTCCAGGCAGAAGGTTTTGCTATTTACTATCTCATTTTTAAGCCTGGTGGGTTTGTGTGTGTGTGTGTGTGTGTGTGTGTGTGTGTGTGTGTGTGTGTGTGTGTGTATTATTTGTATTTCACAGAAGCTACGGAGCTTTGGATTGTCTACCAGCCTTAAGAGGAAGGTGAGCTTGTTCCTGGCCTGAGAGTTGGGTGTAGGCTTTTTTCTCATCTCAAACACAGAGTCCTTTTCATCTGTGTTGACTTACTCCTTCCCCCCTTTAAAGAGAAGGACCTTTCACAGGCCTTACATGCTGACATAAAGCCATCCTCTGGGCTCTTCGTTCTCTGTAGGTGATGGTGGAATTCACATGGCAGCCTCTGGCGTGTTACCCAAATCTTCAAGCTCTGAGCTTCTCTCCATTGGGTGTATTTAAACTCACTCACGTGTCAGCTCCCTTGTTCCTTTGCATTACAGCTCCAAATGTCTTCCGAGGTTCCCCAGCATGGGGTTAGAGGCTCTACCACAATCCCCATGCCCTCCTCCCGTCTCCACCCCCTGCTCCCCTCCTCTTCCTTCTTCCTACTCCTGTCTCCCCTTCCTCCTTGCCCTCTTCTTCCATTTGCTTTTGCTTGGTTTGTTTTATTATTTTTTTTAAGACAAATTCTCACTTATAGAGCCCTGGCTAGCCTGTAACTCGCTCTGTGCAAAACTGATAATGTTCTGTTTTCTTGTTGTTTGGAGAACACTGAAGGGTGTTTACCTACAACAATTCCATTGGTCTTCTCTTTACTAAGTCCCTTGTAACTGACATCTTAACTATGTAGGACAAGATATTATCTTTCTCAGGCTGGGTTTTGGGGCTCAGTGATAGAGCACTGGCTTATTGAATGTAAACCCAGTACCCTAAATCCCATGTTCCTGGTTTCCAGGGTGTTTAAGGCTGTATCCTGTGTGGAGCAAGTTTCTCTACATGGATTCACAGCACAGAATTTGGTAATCCTATAGACGTCACTTATCGGGGAATACAGTGTGCTTCACTGTTTTATTCTTAAGAAAATAAGTTTCTAGCACAAGTTTCAAAACACAACTGTTTTGTTTTGATTTGTTTTGCCAAGCACAAGGTCTTGATCTAATCACACTTCGTGTGAGGGAGAACCATCCTACTTTGGCTCTCAGTCTTCCCTATGTTTGGCCTTCTCTGCTTGACCGTGTCCAAAGCCTGTATTTTACAACCAATCTGCCTACAGGGTCTCTCTAGACAGCAAGCAGCTTAGTTTCTCAAGAGAAATTCTGTCTTTAGCTCTTTGAGAAAAGCAAGTTTGCTTCTGATAGTCCTTGGAAAATTTGGTCTGTGTGACAGTAGCTCCTTTCCCCAGTACCCCCTTTGAACACTCTTTCTTCCCTCAGTGGGGTTCTTCAGACCACCATAAGATGTTTTTGTCTGTGCCATTGTAATACTGTCCAATACAAATACCTCTCACCATTAGTGCCAAAATCGCGTTGTGAACGCTGTGTGCATCTTTTGGTCGTATGCATTATACAAAGATCTCAAGCAGGACAGTAGGTAGAAATGGCAGTACAGGGAGAATAGTTTTTTGTTGAAAATAGGACCAAGGTTAATGGCCTGTGTCACACCTGTGTTTTATGGAGAGACTGTTAGAGAGACTGTTAGAAAGACGCTGACCCTGATGATGGAATACAAGATGGGCATACATGAGTTGATAAGGGTTTTCTTCATTGTTACTTACACAAGTAATATACAAACACTTTGATACTGCAGAATATTTAAAGACTGCTGATAAAATTAAAGTCTGTTAAAGTTAACACTACGGCAAATCATGGGGTTTCATTTTGTTTTATGACTCGGCCTCATGTGACCCAGGCTGGTCCAGTACTGGCTGATGAAGCCTTGAACTCCAACCCCCATGTACAAAATGTGGGCATATGCCCCATGGCCGATTCCACGGGTACGATTTACTTATGTTACACTCTATTTTCTTCTTATCATTTAAATCTTACAGGAATGTGTGTATATATATATATATATATATATACTCTTTACAAATACATGTGAAAATATCCTTGCTTTTTAAAAAATTATTAAAATTATAGGCTATAAAACTTAGGTTTTATATTTAAGGTAAAACTAGCAAATTTTATAATTCTATTATTAAAAGTATCAAAACTGTAACAATTGTATGTAAAAACTTTTTAATTAATATTAAGCCTAATTCATGAGCATAGTTATCTAGACTTGTGTGTATTAAATTGTGTTCATGAAAACAATATTTACTTTTTAAATTCTACATTTAGCAAACAATATTTTCCTGAGTAATTTGGTAATTCCCATATTAAGTAAATTATATTAAACCAATGATTATTAAATTCTCTCATGATTCCTTGATGTTTATCAAGCAAAGATTAATTTAAAATTGCTGACCTCAATAAAATGTATGATAATGCATTTAAAACTAAAAACAAAAGACTATTATTCAAGTAAACTACCATGCTAATGGACCAATTATACTGATTATTGGAATATATCAAATGTCCAGTTTTAAAAAATATTTATTATTATTATTTTTTAAATATGTGTCTGTGTACAGTCAGTTATGAGCTTCCTGATACCAGTCCTGGGAACAGAACCTAGAGCTTTGCCAGAGTAGTGTGTTCTTTTAATCACTGAGTCATCTCTCCAGACCCAGATATCCAACCTTTAAACATAAAATTATTGTTAATACAATTGATTTACTGATATTTACATACTTATTGCAGGTTTTCTTGTTGTTTGATGACAAATGAAAAGTAAGGTCATCACATGATTTTTTAAGTTATCTTAAAAATCATATCCCAAGTTGTCTATACTTGGGAAATGCTTGAATCAGAAAAATCTAGAATCTTTGTTACAGATTTTCCACCTGGTTCTGCAACAGCCTTGCCCCAAATGAACACTCAGAGATTTACATTACTTCTACTATTGTTGGTTGAGATTAGCGCTTGTTATTTGCTAGCTCTGTCTTAATTATTAACCCATTTCTATAAACCATGTATTTTCATGTGGTCTTGGTTTACCAGAGAATGCCAGACCTGCAATTCTTTTTCCTGCTACATGATGAGTGCTCAGCGTCCCCACAGAGACTCCTGTTTGTGCCTGCTTATATCCTGACTCTGCCCAGATGCATCACTTCCTGTATGTCTGTAAAGACCTCCAGACCTTTGTGGTTAGCTAGTGGCACGTCTCCACTCAGCTACATCACTTTCTGTCTGGCCAACCAGCCAATCAGTGTTTTATTCTTTAGCCAATAAGAAAAACATATATACAGAAGACCATCCCCATCAGTCTTTTTTCTCCCACCTAAACTTTTTAATTTTTAAAGTTACTATTATTTTGTACATATGGCATGTGTGAGTATGGGTGCTTGTATACCAGTGTGAATATGTGGAGGTTAGAAGACAGTTTTCTCTTATGTGGATCCTAGCTTCTAATTTTTATTTATGTGCATTTATATGGGAGTGAGTGTGTGTGTCGAGGCCAGAAAACCAGAAAGGATCCACACAGGGAGGGTAAGGAGGTTTGTGGTGAGGTGTGGAGTAGATAACAGAACACATGTGATGTGAAAGTTGGGATAACAATACTGGGGGGTAGAAAATTTTTAGTGGGGATGGGGGTGGGGAGATGCAGAGATGGGGAGAGGAGTGGTTTGGGGAAGGTGTCAGCCAACACTAAGGGTGTCTGGGAAAGCTGTGTGTAAACCTGCTTTTTTGTAAGCTAATTTAAAAATACTTGTTATAAGAGTTTGTATGAAAGAACTATGTATGGAAGAATAAAACACTCCTGGAAGCTGAAGATTATTAAATGAGAACACTGGCACTAAGGGTGGGCTACCTCCTTATGTATTGTTATTAGAGTGTCTCTTAAGGTCCCTAAAATAATTCAGGTTACTGGTTGCTGATTAAACCTATGTGATTTAACCTTAATACTAAAGCCATCACATGCTTTGTTGCAGAACATAGAGATAATAAGTTGGGACTGAGCTTGAAGTTTCCTCCATGGTGCACAGGCTGGGGGCTGTCATCAACAACAGCACACAGCTGTAGAGCCTGTGATCTATACTACTGACCTGCCAGAAGAGATATGCCCACTTGCTGTGGAATAATCCCTTCCTACACTCTGAAGATCTGTCACTCAGATTGGTTTTTAAAAAAAGCTGACTGGTCAATAGCTGAACAGTATAAGATTAGGCGGAAGATCCAAACTGAGAATTCTGGGAGAAAGAAGGGCAGGCTGTGGTGTCTCAGAGAAGATGTAGACAGCAGCAAGATGGGCATGCTGTACTGAGAAAAGGTACCAGACTATGCAGCAGAGTATAGATAAGAAATATGGATTAATTTAAAATGTAAGAGTTAACCTACTAACAAGCCTGAGCTATTGGCTGAGCATTTGTTATTAACATAAGCCTCTGCATGGTTACTTGGGACTGGTGACTGGGAAAGAAAAGTCCACCTACATCCATTGGTGCAATAGTAACATGCCTGTTACAGAGGTTACGGGTGGTTAAAATAAGAAATGTCCCTCCACAGTCTCTTGTATCTGTTCCTTTGAGGGTGGTACTTTTGCAGAGGTATATGGAAACTTCAGGAGGTGTGAACTTTCTGGAGGAAGCATGGCACTATGGAAAGGCCTTGATAGTTGCACTGTCCCACATCCAGTTTGCTCTCTGTTTCCTTGTGTGGCTGAGATGTGGTTTCTCAGCTTCTTAAACCTAGCACCATGCCTTCACCTCCATTAGGGGCAAGAAAACTCTGCATCTCTGGCTGACTTGTGTGACTGACTTTGTATTCTGATCTTCAGAGGCTTTATTAGTTCTTAAGCAATATATCACTGCATCATCTCCTCTTTTCTGTACAACTAAAAAGGAAGGTTTTAACTTTAACATAATAAAATTAAAAATAACAAAACAGTTATAAAGCAAAAATTAACAATATTTAGTCTATTGATATTTGGGAAAATTTAAAGAAAATATTTTATCATCTATCCTGTCTTTGTAAGTCTTAAGCTTTAATGTAGCTTAACCTTTTATCATAACTAAGGAAAATTGTAATCATAACTGTCTTCAACTCCATCAAAGACCCCAGAAGGATAATATATAAACCCTAGAATTGACAGACACATCTTGCGGACTGGACAGTCACCCAAAATTTCTCTGAACTTTTGGGGCATCCATCTTCAACCTATAGGACAGTATCCGGCAGACTTTTTAATGAAGTAGGAAATTTGAAAATCTGTTCTGTCTTGTATTGGCAAGGTAGATCAGTTGCTTTCTTCTGTAAAGCTGGAACCCTGAAGGACCATCCTGTGTCTTGACAAGTTTAGGAGTCACTTTTCTTTGTAACCTCCTTGTCCAGTTTGAACAGCATGCTTACTGTCAACAGTTCATGCAAGGGCAGTTCTTTGCCCAATAGGCCAGTCTTGCCACATTGAAGGCAAACTCCCTAACAAGTTTCTTTGATGCTTATCTTTCTCTCTAACTTAATTGGTGTTTGCAGGAGCTGCTGTATCTTATTATCAAGCAAAACCCTAAGAAACGATTTTTTCTTTTTTCTTTTCTGTAGGAGGATATAGTATTCCGCCATTAACCATGTGACTTATTAGAGGCGCATACAGATGAGGTAGTAAAAGGGCGACTTACCGCACCGCTAACCACACTCACTTTAGGCATGACTAATGGCATATACGGACGTAAAGATGTATACGGACGTAGGCGGTGAACTACGTCACAAGCCAGACCCACTTTTGGGCATGGCTAGGGGCGTTATGGAGGAAGGCATAAAAGACTGAACAGCGGAAGTCTAGCTCTCTTTTCTGGCTTTCCGGCTTCCTGTTTGACGGCGGAAAACTACTCAGCTCATCTGGGTTACTTGTTTGTCTCTTGTGAGTAATTTCTACAATAAATACTTAGTTTTACTTTCCGTCAGTGTGCTGTTTATCTAATTTCAGCATTCCTTCAGACTGTGGGGATTTTTTTGTTTGTTTGTTTCTATTTCAGCTTTCAATGCTTACACTGTTTGAATTGTTTCTTGCAAATTTTGGATTGTCTCTTCTTCCATTTTCTTAAAGGATTTTTCTCATTTCCTATTTTAGAGTCTCTATCATCTTCAGGAAGTTGTTTTTAAGGTCATTCTCTTCTGCTTGATCTGTGTTGGGATGTTCAGTTCTTGCTGATGTACAGTCCCTAGACTCTGGTGGCGTCATATTGTTTTTTCTGTTGTTGAATGTTTTCTTATATTGTTGTCTTCCCTTCTCTTTTTCCAGTGGGTACAGGTCCACGGTTCTCTTCCAGTGGGTGCAAGCAGGTCCAATACTCTGATGGGTCTCAAGGTTGCTGCAGGTGGGTCTAAGGTACTTCCTCAGACTTCCCTTAGTGTGGAAGCTGGATAAGAGCAGTGCTATCAGCAGACTCTAGGTTGCTCGGTAAGTCGGGGGCCAAGTTGACCTGTCTGCAGTCCCCAGGTCAGGAGATCCCAGAGAGGGCAAGCAGAAGGAAGTGGGGATGGAGAGGGGCTGGAGCTCACCTCTGCCCTGAGTAGGAGTGGGATTAGACAGGCACTGTCAGCAGGCTCCTGGTTGCTTGGTCCTCTAGGGGCAAGTTCCTAATAAGCCATTTTAAATGCTATATTATATAGGTCTTCGAAAGATTTTGAAAAATATATTTATTTGAACTATATCTCTGTATATCTATAAAACCTAACTAACTGTAAGTTTTGAATATCGTAGGTGACTATCTTTAATTTGTATTTAATTATACATCACATTTTAAATGAGCTGCATAAACACAACACCTAAACAAGAGTTGAAATATACATATAACAAAATTGACCTTAAATTTGTATCTAATAAATCAACATCCATACTAATGCAAAGTATTTATTTTCATATCATACTCCCTTTTTTATTTAGAAAGAGAATGACTGTGATCCTTAACCATTTATAATCAATCCTATTTAAGTGAAAATGAACATTTACAAACAATACTTGGGAATGTGGGCATAGTTTCCTTCAAATTGGTTCCTGTTGTTTAGGGAGTGCTGTCATTCCCAAGAGAATAATCCTGAAAAAAGTTAGAACCCTGGCCAAATCCTGGCTGTAGCGTTGTGTGAGGCTGCATGGTCTCAGCTATTTTGGGTGTTGGATCATTACTATTGAGAAGCATTCCCCAGCTGTATGTACATATCACTGTTTATTCACCCAAAGAAGGGCACTGGGATAGGTGCCAGGTTTTAATGATGATGAAGAGAGCTGCTAGGAACAGTCCTTTACTGGTCTCTATATAACTGTTTTCAGTTCTGTGAGATGAACCCTTGGGAGAACTCTGCAATTATTAAGTGTTTGTCAAATCTTTGGTCCCTCTGCTTCAGCATAATGCCTACCTACCTCTTATTTACACTTTAGATGGCTAGTTGTTTTAGTTTTCCATTATCATCATGATAAATGGGAATACACAGATGTGCTTGGTTATATGTCTGCAGGTTAGAAGTCTAGTACAGGTCTCCCAGTGTTAGCAGGCTGTCTGCAGCCCCTCCTTCTGTCCTTTCTGGAAGGTCCATGTGGGACTAAGCCTACTAACTTGCCCGTCCCAGGTTTTTCAGCCCCTGCACTTCCGGCCTTGGACTCACTTGCAAAACCTGTAAAGTTGATTTCTCTGGCGATTCCATTGTCACAGATTGCTGACTGCAGCTAGGCACGCTTGTCACCTTCTTAGGATTCGTTTAGTGAAACTGAACCTCCCCATGGACAGTTCAGAAACTGTACTCGTGTCAAAGTTCTTAATATCAGCCACATAGCGTCACTTTTGCCACTAAGGAAGTATATTCACAGTCTTCAGAAATTTGTATGTGGACAATTGTTCTACTCACCAAGAAGACGACTGTCAGATATTTTATTAGGGTTCTCAAAAGGAACACAACTGGTGTGTGTGTGTGTGTGTGTGTGTGTGTGTGTGTGTGTTCATGTACTTAGGCTGTGATTTGTGGTCCTAGCACTCCAACAACAACTGTCTCCTGACTGGAATGACCAAGGATCTGGTGGTTTTTCAGTTTATGGGACTGGATGTCTCAGCAGTCCTCACAATGTTCTAGAGCCCCAGGGAAGTCCTAGAGAGCTGCCTGTCTTCAGTCTATGCTGAAATTCCAAAGAAGTAGTTTCTTACTCTAGTGAAGGAGTGCTCCAGCAATGGATAAATGAGCTTGACAGCAAGAATAGGAATAAGCAGGAAAAATGCAAAAGCTTTCTTCTTCCACATCCTTTTACGTGGCCTAGACTTAAAGTGGGTGTTTACTTCCCATGATGCAGCCAAGAAAATCCTTCACAAGTATTCCTAGCTGCTTAGGATTTAGATGATTCCAGATGTCATCAAGTTGACACCTTGACAGCCAAGATTAACTATTAAGAGTACTTTTCTGTGTACTCATGTACCAGCCGCCAACCAACTTCGGTGAAGTGTCTCTTCAAATTCTTTTGTGTTAGAAATTGGCTTATTTTGTTTTTTCTGAGTTTAGCATCTTGGATATGTGAGCATGAGGTTTTCTCTGTTTTATTGGCTCTATGACTAACAAACATTCATCCCATAGTCTCTGTTGTTTGTTTTAATGACTGGGTGTTCTGAAGAGCAGATACCTGCAATTTAGAATAACTACAATTCCCTGGCTGTTCCCTTTGAGAATTTATGTCCCTTGCTGTCCTGTGTTAGCACTTTTTATCCTTGATCCTAGAATCTCTCCTATGTTTTCTTCTAAAAAAGAAAAAGCCTTCATAGTTTCATTTTACACTAAAATCTATAGTCTACTTATACAGGATAAGACTAGTTTTTGCAGGCTTCCATGTCATCAGCAATTTCTGAGAAGAATTTACCCCCAACCTGGCCTAAACTTTTTATTATAATAAAGTCCCTCTATGTATTGCTCTGATTACACCACACAGATTTGAATGACATGGCGTTACTATATACACTTTGCATAGTCTCCATCAAGAAATACAATTAAGCAAATTATAGTAAAAATATCACCTTCAGGATTTTGACCTTAATTAACAAACTGATTTTATTGATTTCTCATTTATGTGTTTGCATGTGTGCATACTTCTTAAATAATGTTGCTTCTCTGAAGAATCCCATATCCACCAACACAGTCAACACACTAATCAGCTCCAACAAATCACAGATCCCCTATGTTGCCAAGCATAACCACACCTACCTTCCTGATAGCTTCCATGTCCCTAACCCTGTGAATCCTAAGATTATTTTTTTTCTGAATTGTCATAAGAGTGGAACATTGCAGTATATAATTGAGGGGGTTGTTTGCTTTCAGCATAATCATTTGATATTTTCTATGTTACTGCACCTATCTGTAGTTCTGTTCTTTTTGCTATTCTTTCTGATTAGTCTGCATGTGTGTACACAAATGGGGATGGGGAGTTTAGACAGAGAGACAGAGACAGACAGACAGAGACAGGGAAATGGAGCTATATATGCATACATAAAAGACTTTAATTTTTTTAAAGAAACTGAAAACTATTTCCTGAAGTACTGTTACCACATTATATTCTTACCGAAACTGTATGGAAGTGTACTTTTTTTCCGTATCACCCATATTTGTTGCTATTACTGCATTTTAAAAAATTAGCCATTCTGAAAAATATGTAATTACATCCCATTGTGTTTTTCCTGTGATTTACACACTAAATTATTATTTTGTTCAGTTTATTGTGAAAAGGTTTCCCTGAGACCACCTTCATTTGGAAGTAGCCTGTTTACTTCCCAAGTGTTGGAAGATTTTTTTTCTGATGTTTGATTCTACTATGACCAGAGAACATGGTTCTTATGATCTCAATCACTTTGAATTTACCGAACTGTACTATCTACCTCATGATGTGATCTCTTGTGAACTTTCTATGCATAATTTAGAATGTATTTTTATCAATTTTTGAGAATGGCATATGATGTATTTTGGTCATATTCACACCACACTCCTCCCTCTAAATCCTCCCAGGCCTGCCTCTAATTTCTTCTCCCCTTTCAATTCCTGTCTTGATTTTTAATAACCCATCAAATCCAATGTGCGTTGTCTATGTACTCACAAACGTGTCGCCATTCACTGGAACATGGCCAGCCTATCAGGGAACACAGTCTTCTTTTTTGTTTGTTAATGAAAATGTTTTTTCCAACAATATATTCTGACTATGTTTCCCCTCTCCCCCAAATTCTTCTAAGATCCTCCCCACTTCGTCTTCAATCATCAGATAAACCTTTTCCATCTCTCCTTGGAAAACTATCAGGCAACTAAAGAATAATAATAAAATAAGATAAAATAAAACAAAAATAAACAAATCAGTATAGGACAAAATTAACAAACAGAAGAAAAAGAGCCCAAGAAAAAGCATGAGAAACACATAAAGAGACATCTGTTCACACTCACAGTAATCCAATAAGAACACAAAGCTGAAAGCCATGTTACATACCCAAAGGACTTGTAAGGTTAAAAACAAAAAGGCCCTGACAAAACATGAGACACATAATCTCCAATGATGCTTTTTCTGGTAATGGCCAAGCAAGGCACTGATTTATGAATATAATAGAATGCTATTAGGAGTCACTTAATTTCTACTTTTTTGGTTTTTGTTTGCTTGTCTGTGTTTTAGGCCAGTAGTATTTGGTTTTCCCCTAAGTTTACAGCCTATCTGGTCTCAGGTTCTTGGCTACCTGAGCAGTGTCGGGGATCCTTAAATCAGATCATTGGTTGGTTGGTTACCTATGCCACTAATGTACTAGCATATCTGTAGGCATGTCATCATTATAGCTTAAAGAACTTATAACCAGGTTAGTGTTGACTTTTCTCCTTTGATAGTGTGCACAGTAAAACTTTTAGCACCATGAACATTGCTCACTAGAATGAAGGCTCTAGTTAGGTACCAGCTCAAAATCTCTGTCCACTGAGTTGTATAGGTATTTTCTTCAGCAATAAGGACTTACCACAAGTTTTTAGAGAGTGGCCAATAGCCTGGGTTATTTGGAGGTTCTTATGGGGCCAGGCTGGCCAACAATTTGATTAGATGTAACCCATGCCCGTTATTGAAATCTTCATTTGGTGACAAGAGATATCCAAGTGGAGCTCTGTTTCCCCCATTACTTGACAATTTTATTTAGATCACCTTTATACATGTATATATTTTAGGAAGTTTATGCTATATATATTTTTCCATCATACCCTTCAAATGGCTCTTAGTTTTAGCTGTCTCTCCTCTTATTTCTTCCTTTCCTCCCTCTTCCCTCCTCTTCTCCATTTATTTTTTTTTCTGTTTCCCTCCCTTCACTTGTCCGTCCATAATTATCTATTGTGTTCTCATTTCACTATTCCCTCATTCTATACCTAAGTTCTATGGCTTTATGGTTTTTATATTTCTTAACAAGGACTTATCAGCTAAGATCCACATATAAGTGAATGTATTCCTGATTGTCTTTCTGGATTGGAGCTACCTCACTCCATCCATTTGCTTGCAAAATTCACAATTTTTATTTTTATCAGCTAAGTAATATTCCATTGTGTAAATGTATCAGAATTTCTTTATCCGTTCTTTGGTTGAGGGACATCTAGGTTGTTTTTAGTTTCTGACTGTTATGAATAAAGCTGCAAAAAACAGGATTGGGCAAGTGTCCTTGCGGTAAGATGGAGTCTCTTCGGGCTATGGAACCAAGAGTGGTATAGCTGGATCTTGAGGCAAATTCCTGAGGAACTTCTATAGCAGTTTTACAAATTTGAAAAACATCCTCACTCCCTTACTTAGTGTTTCCCTTACTCCAGATTCTTTCCAGGTTGAGCTGTCACTTGTTTAACCTGATCTTGGCCATTCTGGCAACTTAACGTGGTTTTTATTTGCATTCCCTAATGACTTTGGATACTGAACATTTCTTTTAAGTGTTTCTCAGCCATTTGTGTTTTCTGTTTTGAGAATTCTCTATTTAGATCTGTAGCCCATTTTGTACTTGCATTGTTTGCTTTCTTGATGTTCAGATTTTTTACTTCTTTGTATGTTTTAAATATGAGCCCTCTATTACATGTGTAGTCGCTAAAAAATCTTTTACCATTCTGTAGGCTGCCACTTTGTCCTATTGATCATGTCTGTTGCCATGTAGAAGCTTTTCATTTTCATGAGGTCCCATCTATTAATTTTTATTCTTAGTGACCATGGTAATGGTGTACTGTTCAAAATGTCTTTTTTGCTTTCTGTTCAAAAAAGTCATTTCTTATGCCAATGAATTCAAGACTATCTCCCACTCTCTCTTTTATCTCATTCAGTGTATCTGGTCTTGTGTTGAGTCCTATTGAGTTTTGTTCAGGTTGATGAATATAGTTCTATTTGCATTCTTCTACATGCAACTCTCTAGTTTGACGAGCACCATTTGTTGAAAATGCTTTCTTTTTTCCAGTAAGTATTTCTGGCTTCTTTATAAAATATTAGGTGACCCTGGGTAGATTTATGTTTGGGTCTTCAATTCAATTCCATTCATTAACATGTCTGTTTTTATGCCAGTACCATGAAATTTTATTGTGATAGCTTTATAGTACAATTTGAAATTGGGAGTAGTAATGCTTCCAGCAGTTCCTTTATTATTCCAGATAGTTTGAGCTACCCTGGAATTTTTGTATTTCCAATATGAAGCTAAAAATTGTCTTTTCAAGTTTTGCAAAGAGTTGTGCTGGAATTTTGATGGGAGGTTGTGTTGAATCTGTAGATTGTTTTTGGTAGGAAGGCCATTGTTCTATACTAAATTAATTATTAATAATTCATTATTACTGTATTAGTATCACTGATCCATGAACATGAGAGATCTTTCAGTTTCTTCCTTCAGTGTCTTAAACTGTCATACAAGTTTTTCACTTGCTTTCTTGGAGATACCCCAAGATTTTCTTTTTGGAGGCTATTGTGAAAGGTGTTCACTGATTTCTTTCTCATTGCATCTGTCATCTGTATATAGAAAAGTTACTGATATGTGTGTATTAATTTTGTATTTGTCTAAGTTGATAAAAATGTTTAACAGAAACAATACAGAGAAACCCTGTCTCGTAAAACCAAAAAAAATGTTTAACAGCTTTAGGAGTTACCTAGTGAAGTTTTTAGGCTCACTTTTGTATATAACCATATCATCTGTAAATAAACATACTTTGATTTCTTCCCTTCCAATTTGTATCCCCTTGATTTCTGTAAGTTGTCTTATTGCTCTAGTTATGACTTCAAGTACTATGGTGAATAAGTATGGAGATAGTGGACTACCTTGATTTGTCCTGATTTTAGTGAAATGCTATTAGCTTGTTTCTATTTAGGCTGATGTGGACCAAGGGCACTTGATCCCTAGTCTCTCTCTAGACCTTTTTTGTTTGTTTGTTTTGTTTTGATTGTTTGAGACAGGGTTTCTCGTTTTGGAGCCTGTCCTGGAACTTGCTTGGTAGACCAGGCTGGTCTCGAACTCACAGAGATCCACCTGCCTCTGCCTCCCAAGTGCTTAGATTAAAGGCATGTGCCACCAACGCCTGGCTTCTCTAGATCTTTTATAATGAAGAAATATTGGAGTTGTTCAAATAAGATGGTCATGTGTTGGGTGGTGTTTTTTTTCAGTCTCTTTATGTGGTGGGTTGCATTTATGGGTCTGCATATGTTGGGCCATCCTTGCATACTTGGATGGAAACCTACTTGATCATGTTAGGTGATCTTTTTTTTATTTGTTCTTGAATTTAGTTTGCAAGTATTTTTGAGACTTTTTATCTATGTTCACAGAGAAAATTGATCTGTAGTTCTCTTCTTTGTTTGGCTTTTGTAAAGTTTAGGTAGCAGGGTAACTGTGGCTTCATAAAATGATTTGGGTTATGGTCCTCTGTTTCTATTTTGTGGAGTAATTTGAACAATATTGGCATTATTTCTTCTTTGAAAATCTGGTAGAATTCTGCTCTAAGGGCTTTTTTCTTTTCTTGTTTTTTTTTTTTTGTTGGGAACATTTTAATTATGGGTTCTACTTCACTAGGGTTGATAGGTCTCTTTAAATTGCTTAACTTTGGTAGATGGTATATATCAAGAAAATTGTCCCTTTCTTTCAGGTTTCCCAATTTGGTGGAGTACAAGTGTTAAAGTATGTTCATATGATCTCCTTGTTGTCTGTTGTTATATGCTCTTCTCCTCTCTAATTTTGTTAATTTGGATATTCTCTCTCTACCTTTTAGTTAATTTGGATAAGGGCTTGTTAATTTCATTGATTTTCTCAAATAACCAACTTTTTGTTTCATTGATTCTTTGTATTGCTTTTGTTGTTGTTTCTATTTTATTAATTTTAGCCCTGAGTTTGATTATTCCTTACCATCCACTCTTTTGAAGTATGATTACTTTTTCTTTCTGTTCTAGAACTTTCAGATGTGCTCTTAAGTGGCTAAGGTGAGATCTTTGCTTTTAGTAAATATAGTCATTTAGGGCTGTGAACTGGTTCTTAAAACAGTCTTCATTGTATCCCAAAAGTTGGGATATGCTGTGTATTCATTTCCAATCAGTTCAAGACAGTCTTTAGTTTCTATCTTGACACATTTTTCTTTTCTTTTTTAGCGTATTGTTATTTCGTATAATATGTCCTGTGTAAAGGGAAGCCTTTTCCTTGAGAGAAGCCTTCCCACCAGCCTGGTTCCAGAGCCGCATCAGTCCCAAATAAACACACAGGAGGCTATATTAATTATGAAGCTGTTGGCCTTGCTTGTTTCTTACTGGCTAGCTCTGACTTAAGTAATTATCCCATAATTGTTAATCTAAGTATTTCTCTTACCGGAGAATAGTTCCGGGCTTCCTACCCCATGGCGTTACATCTCGACTCTCTATGTTTCTCCTTCCCAGAGTCCTCCTGGACTCCTAGTCCTACCTATCTAGATTCCTATTGGCCAGCAGTGCTTTATTGACACAGGACTTCCCCAACAGTCCTGTCTGCATTTCCCCTCCCCCATTCCTCCTCATGACTGCCGCAAAACCTCCATTCTCCCCCAGATACATTCCTCTTCTGTTTCCCTTCAGAAAAGAGAAGGCCTCCCAGGGGTATCAGCTGAACATGGCATAATAAGTTACAACAACATTAGGCACAAATTTCCATATCAAGGCTACCCATGGCAACCCAGTAGGAGGAAAAGGAGACACCCCTCACTGCCACTGTTAGGAGTCCCACAAGAGCACCAACCTACACAACCATAACATATATTCAAAAGACCTTGGTCAGACCCATGAAGGCTCTGTGATTGCTACTTCTATCACTGTGAACTCCTAAGAGCCTTGCTTAGTTGATTCTGTGATCCCTGTTCTGGTGTCCTTGAACCCTCTGGCTCCTATAATCCTTCCTCCCTCTATTCCATGGGTTCCTGAGCTCTGTTGAATATTTGGCTGTGGATTTCTGTATCTACTCCCATCAGTTACTGGATGAAGCCTCTCTTATTAAGATTGGGCTAGGCACTGATCTATGAATATAGTAGAATATCATTAGGAATTATTTCATTGACTATTGATTTCTTTTCAGCCAATGATGTTCGGATATATCTTAAGTCTCTGGGTTATCCAGCCTCTGATTTCTGACCATCCAGGCAATATTAGACATGGGCTGCCTCTCCTGGCAAGGACCTTAAGTTAGACCAATCATTTGTTGGCACTCCCACAAGTTCTGCACCACCTTCACTTCAGAACATCTTGCAGGAAGGGCAAATTGTAGGTTGAAGGTTTGTGGCTGTGTTGGTGTCTCACACCCACCACTGGAAGCCTTGCCTAGTTGTAGTAATATCCTCCATTACTATGAGTCCTCATTAGGGTAACAATTGCAGACTCCAGCAAGTTTCCCTGGCATTAGATTTCCACATTGACCCCCAGATGTCTCCTAACTCAAGTAGTCTCTTTCTGTACTCTCTACTTCAGTCTCTATCTCCCCTGCCTGAACCTTTCTGTCCTCATCCCCCCTCCAGACCATCCACAAAATCTCTTCTATTTCCCCTTCTGAGGGAGGTCCATGTCCTCCCCACCTTGATCCCTCCTTGTTACTTTGTCTCACTGGGTCTGTGAGTTGTAGCATGATTAGCCTTTACTTAGCAGCTAATATCTACTTATAAGTTAGTACATACCATGTTTGTCTTTCTTGGCCTGGGTTACCTCACTCAGGATGATTTTTTCTAGTCCGGTCCATTTGCTTTCAATTTTTATTTCTTTTTTTTTTCTTTTAAGTAACACTTCATTTGGTGGATGTACCACATTGTCTTCATGCATTCTTTGGTTGAGGGACATCTAGGTTGTTTCCAGTTCTGAATAAAGCTTCCATAAACGTAGTTCAGAAATTGTGCTTTGGGTATATAGCTGGGTCTTGAGGCACACTGATTCCCAATTTTCTGATATTGATTCCCATGGTGGCTATAAAAGTTAGCACTCTCACCAGCAATGGTGGAGTGTTCTCCTTGCTCCATATTCTCTCCAGCATGAGCTGTCACTTGTGTTTTTGATCTCAGCCATTCTGACAGGTGTAAGATGGAATCTCAGAGTCTTTTTGATTTGTATTTTCCTGATGGCTAAGGATGTTGAATATAATATCTTTAACTACCTCAGCCACTTGTGGTTCCTCTATTGAGAATTCTCAGCTTATATCTATAACCCATATTTTAATTGGGTTATTTGATTTGTTAATGTCTAGCATCTTGAGTTCTTTATATATTTTCGATTTTAGCCTCTATCAGATGTGGAGTCGGGGAAAATCATTTCCTATCCTGTTGGCTGTCATTTTGTCCTATTCACAATGAAGGTTTTCAGTTTCATGAGATCCCATTTATTAATTGTTGATCTTAGTGCCTGTGCTATTGATGTTCTGTTCAGAAAGTCATTTCATCTTCAAAAAATGACTCATTGACTATTCCTTTCCAAACTGTATCCCTTTGATCTCCTTCAGTTGTCTTATTGAGCTAGCTAAACTTCAAGTACTATATTTAATAGATATGGAGAGCATTGACAACATTGTCTTGTTCCTGATTTTAATAGAATTGCTTTGAGTTTCTCTCCATTTAATTTGATTTTAGCTATGGACTTGCTGTAAGTTGTCTTTATTATGTTTAGGCATGTCCCTTGTATTCCTAATCTGTCTAAGACTTTTATCATAAAGGGTGCTTGGTTTTTCAAAGACATTTCCAGCTTCTAATGAGATAACTGTATGGTTCTTTTTCTTTCATTTTATTTATAAGGTGAATTGCATTATCTTATTTCATATGTTGAACCATCCCTGCATCTCTGAGATGAAGCCTACTTGATCATAGTGGATGATATTTTTCATATAACCCTAAATCAGTTTTTGAATAATTTATTGAGTGTTTTGCATCTAAGTTTATAAGGGATATTGATTTTTAATTCTCTTTTTTATTGAATATTTTTATGGTTTGGGCATCAGGGTGACTGTGGCCTCAAAAAATGAATTTTGAAATGTTCCTTCTGTTTTTATTTTGTAAAATTATTTGAGGAGTATTAGTATTAGCTCTTCTCTGAAAGTCTAGTAGAATTATCATTAAAACCATGTGACCCCAGACTTTTTTTGACTGGGAAACTTTTAATGACTGCTTCTATTTCCTTAGGGGTTATAGATCTATTTGAATTATTTATCTGATCTTGATTTAATTTTGGTAAGTGGTATCAATCAGGAAAATTATCCATTTCTTTTGGATTGTCTAATTTGTGAAGTAAAGGTTTTTAAAGTGTGGCTTAATGATTCCTTGGATTTCCTCAGTTTCTATGGTTATGTTTCCCTTTTTGTTTCTAATTTTGTTTATTTGGATATTTTCTCTGTCTGGAAGCTGTAAGGGTGTCTGTTTATCTTTAATCATTTCCTTTCTGTCAGCTTCTTCTTCTCCTCCTTCTGTTCCTTCTCCTTCTATGCTGTCTGTATGCATACATTGTTATGGCTTCCTGTTGAATTAGTTTCATCATTACCAATGTTTTCCACTGTAAATTTTTCATTATGCACTTTGCTTCATCTAATACTAACACAGCTTCTCTGATTTTCTTTTGACAAGCGTTTTCCTATACTCTTCTATTCTTTTGGCTTTAATCTGCCAGTCATTGTCTAGAAATAAGGTTGGTAGACAGCAAGGAGTTGATTAGATTGTCATTTTTTAAACTTTTATTATGCCATTCTTTGTGTTTTAATACTTAAGGCAACCATTGCAATTTCAGAGATCTTAACTGTTTTATTACTTGCTTTTCTTGTTATCTCTATTTGGTACTTCTGTGTTTTCCCTTTCCTGTCTTCCTGTGGGATAGTGGAGGGTATGGTGTGTGTGTGTGTGTGTGTGTGTGTGTGTGTTTGTGTGTGTGTGTGTTTCTCCTGTTTGTTAATTTACAATGTAGCCCTTGAGAGTGTGTCTCACTCATTCTGTGTGAGACAAAATAAGATAGGGGCTAATTGAAGTCTACTCTTGCTAAGGTTTTTCATTTTAGTTTCTACTCTCAAATGAGTTTTTGTTTCTTTGGTTGGTTGGCTGGTTTGGCTTGACATATTATTGTTTGTTTGCTTTTTATTTTTGAGACAGGATCTTACCATGTATTCCTGGTGACTAGCCTGGAACTCACTGTGTAGGGTAGGTTAGGTTGGCCTAGAATGTACAAAGATCCACCTGTTTCTACAAGTGCTGGAATTAAAGGTATGTTCTACCATATGTAGTCTTTAAATCTTCAGCTCAGAATTTTTGTTCCTTTTAAATTACAATTTATTGTTATCATTTTAGTTAGATGTATGTGAAGAGGGGGTGTGTGCATGTAGATGCAGGTACCCAGAGGTATTGGATTTCCAGAGCTGATGCAGTTATGGGTGCTGGGTATTCAACTATGTTTCTCTGCAAGAACAGTTTGTTCTCTTAACCACAGAGCCATTTCCCCAGTTATCCCTGTCATAAATTTTAATAGACTGTGCTTGAAAAAAATGTAAGTATTCAGAAATAGGGTGGGTTTTATGAACTCTCATGGTGTAGCCCAGGCTGGACTCAAACTCATAATCTTATTGGTACGTGCCACCACAACTGGTTTAAATTTTCAGAATTTTTACCTATTTATTTGGACATTGGCTTTGAAACCTTATTGTAGTTGTGGTTTCCTCAGCTTAGTTAATTTTGTTTTATTTATATGTCTGTGTCATGTGTTTGTGTGTGGAGATGTGTGTGCATACATCCAACTTGCTGGAGTTACAGTCAGTTGTCAGCCACTTGATGGGTCCTGGGAACTGAACTCTGGTCCTCCCAAAGAGCACCAAGCTCTCTTAATCACTTAGCAATCTCTCCAGCCTTTTCCTCAGTGTTTTGAACCTTTATTCATTTATGTCTTTCCAGCCTGTGACCACGTTGGTGTCCAAGGGCTGTGCCACTGTCAGGCTGGGCCAATTTGGCTGATCAGTGCTGTCAGCTGAGTGAGGCCACAGTATTGTCTGGGTCCATGCCCTACCACAGCCAGAGTCTGTGCTGATGTCTATGGCTCCCAAGACCATTTAAGATGATGCTGATGCCAGGGGGTTAGGGGTCTGGACCACCACCTGGGGCCATGTTAGTGTCCAAAGGCCACATAGCTGTGGTAGCCATGCCATCCAGGTAGCCTGAGCTGGTGACATCTGGGGCCTGGGTTGCTGCCTAGGACCTTGTCTGGGTCTGTGATTCTACCACAGTCAGGGTCTGTACTCCATGTTACATGTAGATGCCCTGTGGCCATGAGGGTGTCTGTGGGCTGTGCTGCTACCAGGTACATCCTCATCTGAGTGGCCTACGCTGTCACCTAGGGCCTTAGCGTTGTCTGGATCCATGGCCCTGCAGCACCCAGGGTCTCCCGTTTCACTGAGAATCATGCAGATGAGCGGGATCTAGTTGGTCACAGGATCGTGCTGTGCACAGAGTCATGGTGATCTGGATCTTACAGCAGCTGGGGATCTGTGGTGATGTCCATGGCCTGTGTTAGCATGGGGGTCATTGAAACCATGCTGTGCTAGCCGGCTGCGTTCTTCACTGGCCCTGGAATGGCTAGCACTGACCCTTGCTGGATACTGCAGCAGGTGAGCGGGAGTGTCCAGGCCCCTTCCACCCTGTGTCTGACCCGTGCAGCACACTAATACTGACCTGTTGTCTGGGAAGCAGGTGAGTAGAATCTGAGAAAGGAAAAGCAACAGAGTTAACTATTGCCCCGTTCCCCACCATCTGCCCTGCACCGGTAAGGGAAAGATGCCCTCCCCCCCTATCCTTGCTACCTATGACAGACAAGACAAGTAGCCCCCGGGGTCACAAGAGTAAGAGAGCTAGCCCTGCCCCATACCAGCTGCAGCACACAGGCGAGCCGCCCCCAGCCAGCACACTAGTGCTGACCCTGTGGTAGTGGCGCAGTTGAGCCAGTGTTGAGGGTAAGAGAGCAGAAGAGCTGACCCAACCAACTCATCAAATTCTACCTACAGCAATCAGGAGAGAGGGCACTGTGCTTTGACTGAGCAAAACAATAGAGCTGGCCCTGGAGAGATGAGTGAGGGGAACCCTGATTTGTAGGCCAGAGAGTAGAAATGGCCCCACTCCTTACTGTAGGTTGCATTGGGTGAACTAGTCAAGGGCAGGAGTGATGAGGAGGGAAAGCAGTTGGGCTGACCAGCCCAGCTACCACTCAGGCCCAGAACCAGGGCTATGAGATGGCCCATCCCAGCATCCACCAAATCTATGAACTGTTGGGGCATGTGAAGGGGATGAACCTACAGATCCAAAACAGCAGGCTCTCCACGGCCCAGGACAACAGCGGAATATCCAAGAGGAGCCCCAGTGAGAGCCCATTGCAGGTGGTGTGGCAGGAACCAGAGGCAGAGAGCCAGACCAATGACTTGTGGTAACAAACATTGGCGGGAAAAGGTGATTGGACTAAAGGGTAAACTGCGTGACTCAATGGGCCACACTATAGCTTCTATTACAAGATTCTTCTTTTTGTTTGTTTTTTACTTATTTTTGGTTTGTTTGATTTGGTTTTTGTTATTTTTTCTTTTAAATTTGGCTTTGATTTGGGGGAGCTTGCAAGGGCAGGGGGAAGATGTGATGGGATAGAGAGATAAGTGAGATCAGAGTGCATGATGTGAAATCCACAGAAAAAATCAGTAAAATAAAACAAAATTATGTCTTTCATACAATTTGGGAAAAATAAATAATATTCACAAATATTTTTCAGATTTGCTTTTATTTTTCTCCACTTCTGGAATGGTGATGACACAGAATACTAGACCTTTTGTTATTATCCTAATTTTTGCCTAAAACTCGATTTGTTTTAAGTATTTTATGTTGGTTTCTTAGCTTCAACCATCTGTCCTGGCCTTCAAGCTCCCTGATTTTTTCCTTGGCCTTCCCATTCTATTCACAGTCCATTCAGTGAAGTTTCTTTAAGTGGTGAAACTTTTCAGTTTCAGAACTTTTTTTAATTTTTTCCTGATCTTCTTGCTTTTTTATTTTTTATTTTTTTGTTTTTTGAGAGACTGTCTTGCTATGTAGCCCAGGCTGGCCACATATTTATGATCCTCTGCCTGTCAGGCATGTACTACCATGTCCAGATTTTCTCATTTTCTTCTCTTTTTAAGCATTCATGATTGCTTATTGAAGCATTTTGACAAAAGCTCAGACAATTGAAATACATGGCAGTGTCTATCCAACTGTTGTCATTGGTCATTTATGCCGAGAATGTTCTTCTTCTTAGTCTGTGATGGTTTGAATTGTGACCTAAGAATTGAATTCCTACTAGATATTCTATCCTAACAGACTACGCTAACAAGCTCATGTACTGATATCCTGTGTGCTGTGGTTCAAAGGTAAACCATTTAAGATGGCTTCACCTTCATGGTCATAACTGCCTCCCACAGTCCCAGCTGGGTGGATAGCAAGACACCACGTTTTATTGTAAGCCAAGCTTTGCAAAGACCAAGTTGTGACCTTAACTTGGTCACATTAAAACGCTGTTCTAAGTTGGAGGTCTGTAGTCAACCTAGGTGGGCCGAGGCAACTTTCTGTGGTTTCAGGAAAAGGGTGAAAGTTGAAGTTTTGCAGGAAGCCTCTGAGGGAGGGGAGCACTTGAAGTCAGATTCTGTGGAATGTCCTTCCTCGGCAGTGCCTTATGGCTATAGGCATGGTGTGATGCTTTGCCTCAGGTTCACTCCAAGAAGAACCAGGAAGTATTCAATGGTTTCTATCCTTTTGAGGGCCATTTTGCTCACTCTCCGAGTTTTTTCTTTTTTCCTCTTTAAAAATTTCAAACCTGTTCACTGTATGTTGGTCACATCCACACCCCTAACTCCCTCTCTCCAATCTTCTCTCCAATATATCTCCTTACCAATGTCATCTCACCTGTTTTCTTCATAACCCACGGAGCCCAGCTATTGATGTCACTATGAACTTGGGTGTGGGTGAGCTCATTCACTGGGGCATGAGCCACCTGCTAATTACTACCTCTCCTAAAGAAAAGTGGCTCTTGTTCTGTTGATAACCACCAGCTGCCACTAGCCCCTCAGCTAGAAATTAGACACTATGAGCCCCTCATCACTCCATGCTGGAGCTTTTAACTTGATCTTTTGCAGGTCTTGTTCAGGAAGCCTAATCTGCAGTGAATTTATGAGTATAAAAGTCATATGCAGAGGAGAGTGTTTCAATAGCGCATCTCCTTCTGTTTTAAACTCTTAAATCTTTTCACTCCCTCTTCTGGCATGTTCCCCAAGCTTTGGTGGGAAGGAGTTCGTTGTAAAGTTTTCTTGTCCTACCAGGTCCCGTTGCCCATGAGCCCCAAAATAAGCATACAAAGACTTACGTTAATTATTAAACTGTTGGCCAAAGGTTAGGGATTCTTATTGGCTAGCTCTGTCTTAATTATTAACCCATTTCTATAAATCTAAGTATTTCCATGTGGTCTTATCTTGCCAGGGAAGGGTCTGGACCTCTTTCTCCTTTGGTGGCTACATGTCGTTTCTCTCTGGTGGGCTCCTCCGCCTACCTTTCCCAGCATTCTCCTTTTCCTAGTCCTGCCTATCTTCCTGTTTCCTTGGCCAATCAGTGTTTTATTCATCAACCAACCAGAGAAAGATATATACAGAAGGATATCCCCATGAGGAGTTGATATAGATGTCTCATGTGCAGCTGAGCACTCACACTAGTCTCTTTTTCTCAGCATTTTGGACAGCTTTGAGTCTTTGCATTAACCTTTATCTTCTGCAATTCAAAGCAGCTTTGACCAAGGTTGAAAGCAGCGCAACTTTATGGAAATAGCATAAATATTTAGAGGGGAGTTTGACAACATGACAATTGCAACAGCATTGTGGTGGTTTGAATGCCTCTCTTGGTGCAGGCATTCAAATACTCTGTCCCCAGTTGGTGGCACTAGTTGCTGAAGCTTTGGAGAGGTACAGCCTTGTTGGAGGAAGTGCTTCATTAGGGGCAGGCTCTTACACCTTAAAGCCACACCCTACTTCCAGTTTATTCTCTTCTTCGTGTTTGTGTTTGAAGATGTAATTTCTTAGCTTCCTGCTCCTGTCACAGTGCCTGTTGCTTGCTGCCAGACTTATCTGTTGTGGTGGGTTGAATAGAAAGCTCCCCCCATAGACTCAAGGCCCTTAGTAGATGGCAATATTAGGAGGTGTGACCTTGTTGGAGGAAGTGTTTCATTGTGGAAGTGGGCTCTGGGGTACATATGCTCAAGCTACTCCCAGTTTGGCTCACAATCTCCTTCTGCTGCCTGCAGATCAAGATGTAGAACACTTAGTCCCTTCTCCAGCACCATGTATGTCTGCCTTCATGCTGCCATGTTTCTTGATGTGAAGATAATGGACCAAACCTCTGAAACTGTAAGCCAGCCTCAATTAAATGTTTTCCTGCACAATAATCGACACGTGGTCATGGTGCTCTTCACAGCAATGGAAACCCTATCTGTGACACCGACCAAGTTGAACACTCATCTCCCTGGAACCATAAACCCAGATCATTTTTATTCCTTCAGTTGCTTTTGGTAAGTGTTTTTATCACAGCAACAGAAAAGTAGCTAAAACAAATATCAATAGTTCTCCTAAAGCCTATGGTTTCCTTTGTCATGTTTATAGCACCAGGCATTCATACCCTCCTGTGGAGCAAGCTTCAAATCCAATCAAGAGAGCAGCTGGTTACCTCCATAATCAGTCATGTTGCTACTGCATCAGTGGACACATCTTGCCTGAAAGATGTGTATTGTAGTATGCAGGGTCCAGAGCTAGGTAACACCATTGATGTCTTTTCTATCCTAGAAGCCTGCAAGCACTTCCCAGCACTAGAAAAGCTAGGCAGCAGGGATAGAACTTCCTGTTTAGTTCAAGATTGATATCTCTTGGTCCTGTAACCAAAGTGTGTGGTATCTTCAGTAATGGGCCCTTGTCAGATAATTATAGTGGGAAACCAAGAACAATGGCAATAGTATGTGTAGTTTTGGGTGCCTCTGGAGCCTTTCTGACCATTAACTCAGGGGGACATCCCATGCTTGGCAATGAGATTTTCATTTAATAATTCATATCTTCTGCAAATACCATTTTCTATGTATATTTAACAAAGATTTACTCCCATTCTGTGGGCTGCCTCTACACTCCATTGACTACTTCCTTTGCCATACTGACATGTTGCAGTTCACAAGATCCTTTCTAATGACTGCTTTTTTTTATTTCCCAAACTACTGAAGTCTTAGAAAGCCATTGCCTGTGCCTATAACATGAAACATGCTCTCAACTTTTTAGTGTCTTGTGTCTTGTGTCTTACACTGAGGATCTTGACTCACTTGGAATTGAATTTTGTGCAGGTTGAGACGTAAAAATCTAGTTTTATTTTTCCGCATCTTGAATTCCAGTTCTTTAAACAGAGACTTTTCTGTCCCACAGAAAAGTTTTTTCAGTCCCACAGTCACTTAAAATAATCATTCAGAAGCTTCATATTAATTACAAATGGTGCCTATTATTCAGGCTTATTACTAACTAGCTCTTACAATGTAAATTGGCCTTAATTTATATTTTGCCATGTGGGTTCTTAGTTTTACCTCTTCTATAGTACATTTTGATGCCCTGGTGGATCACTGACATCTGCCTCTGGCTCTGCCCTTCTTCTCCATGTGTCTCTGCTTCGGTTTCTCACGTAGCGATATCCTGCCTTGCTATATATAGGCTAAGGCATTTTCTTTATTAACCAATGGAAATAAAACATATTCATAGCACACAGAGGGGTTTTCCCACAGCATTTTCCCATTTCTGTCTAATCAAAAAGGAAGGATTTAATTTACCATAGCAAAATTACATACAACAAACTGTTATCAAGTAAAAATTAATCAAGTATAATTAACATCTATCCTATTTGTGTTTGACAAACTTAAAGAAACTATTTAATTATCTATTCTATCTTTGTGAGTCTAAAGTTTCTTATCTAATTTACATATTTTATGATACCTAAGAAAAATTATAACTATAATTATCTAGTCTTTAACTCCATCAAATACCTGAGAAAAATAATATTACCTGAGTAGGCATGAAATGCAAGCAAGCAACTTCTGAAAGATACAAGAAATGACAGAAACAACTGGCTGCCTGAGTGTGTGTGATGTTTGGCCATCCAACTTTGGCTTATAGGCCTAGAATATCTGACAAACCATTTTTAGAAGCAGGAAAATTTGAAGGACTGTCCAAATCTATATCAGCAAGGTTCAGCAGTTGATTTTCTTTTGTCTGTTTTGTCCTTATTAGACAGCATGCCTACTGTCAGCAGCCAAGGCAAAGCCAGTTTTGCCAAGAAGAAAACAAACTCCATGTGGAGTGTTTTTGCTGCCCATCATCCTTTCAAGTGTAGATCAGTGCTGCCAGGGGCAGATGTGTCATGCCAAAAGAATTCTAAGTTATTAAAATAATGTTAGTGCCATATTCTATAGGTCTTTAAAGAGTCTGAATATTGCCTATCCATCTGAAATATATTTAAAAAAACCTAACTAACATGACCATAAATTTTACTATTAGATATGACTAACTGTATTTTTATAAATCTGTATTTCTTAATTATACATTACATTTTAATTGAGCTGTATAAACACAATACCTTAAACAAGAATAGAAATATACATGCAGCATAGCAAAATTAACCTTAAATTTATATCAATAAATTAAAATCTATACCAATATAAAATATTTTGAGATTAACAGCTGTTTTTTAGATTAAGATAGATTAATAATCTACCATTTTTTCTGTTTTTAATTCACAGTCCCCTTTCTTCTTTCAGGAAGAGACTGACTACGACCAATTTGTAACTAACATCCCTTCAATGAAAATAAACATTTATAAGCAATATTTCTGGAATTTTGGCATAGTTCTTTAGACTATTTCTTGTTGATTGGGTGCTGATAATCTATTAGAGATCCTATAAAATTAAAACAATAGTTAAGTCTTATAACAGCTTATCTGAAGTTCTGGCTAAAGTGGTATAAGTAGGTGGACCATATTAGTTAGTGAAATTGTAATTGTCTTGAACAGTTTGTAGTCCAAAGCTGGTCTCTGAGTGGTATTATCGGTGCAATGGCATCATTATGATCCAGGTAGAATCATTGTTGTGAGACCCCATCTTTTTTGAGACTTCAGAGATCATCAGTAGGATTTTAATGGGCAACTGCTTTGAGTTCTGAAAAGGCTGATTCTGTAATCACACACCTATTAGAAATCATGACCATTATGGGAATACCATTATAGACAATGCTCCAGCCTGAGTCTCTAGTAAAATAAAATAGTTTTTGCTTTTTACAAAAACATTACAGGTATACCACACAATCCAAAAGGACAAGCAGTTGTAGACATGCTTAATAAACAGAAAGAAGTGATACAGACTCCCAGAGATAGATTGCATAGTGCCTTATTAAATTTAAATTTTCTAAATGCTTTCTAATGAGAAAGGAATGACAGCTTCAGGGACATCAGGTAATAGAAAAAAAGCTACTGAACTAAATCAGCCTTTGAAGATGTATTGACCTCAGAATGGAAGCCAGGGTATTTGTTACATTGGGAAAGGGGTTTTGCTTTTGTTTCCACAGGGAAAGAAAATATAGATACCATCAAAATTAATAAACATTATATTCAAACAGGATAGGCCTCTTAATAAGAAGTGATAGTTCATCAACCAATGTGGCAATTCAACATGTTGAAAGAAATACTCAACAAATTAGTGTTTGGGGAGGCTTCTGTTTTTGTCTTTACAGGAAAATAGAAATACCCATCTTGAAGATGTCAAAGACCTTTGGACATATAGATATATAAAGAAGAAGGGAAAACTACCTGGAAAAAAATTACCAAGTAAACATATAGCTGGTCTATTGGTACAATTATTCTCTACAGGCTAAAATCTCACTACCTCAGTGTGAAATCTCTTTACTTCTCAAAATATTTGTAGTCCTAACTCAATTAAAAGCTAAGGCTGGCTTTGGAGTTGGAGTGTGGTAGGACAAGGACAGATGCTACTAAGCTGTGGGTACAACAAGATGTATTAGAGGACAAATAAAGCCACAAAGTCACATGGCAAAATATAGGTTAATGTGGAAATGGGTTAATTTAAGTTGTAAGAGATAGCTGCTAATAAGCCTGAGCAATAGGACAAACAGTTTGTAATTAATATTAAGCTTCTGAGTGATTATTTTAAATGCAGCTGCGGGACCAGGTGGGACAAAAAAGCCTTGATGTTCCACATTTGGCACTAGATAAAGAAGGAGGATGCCTATGGGGTCCTGTTAAAGTTTATTAAAAGGCAAATCAGTGCACTGTACTCACAAAATAGAACAAAGCTTCTAGGACTCTACGCCACTATGGGTTCAACTGTTACACCACCCCATTCCCTACACTGCCACCTCCTTGTTCACAAGGGGGATGGGGGACCTCAACCATGCTGCTAGTGGCTTGCTGCCAGCTCGTCTACCTTTCAAGGAAGTGTACATCTCTTCTCTCTCAATTTTATCTAGCTACATACCTCCAGAGAAGACCACTGTCCATTGGGCCAAGATGCCCCAATATCATTGGCGTATCAGACAAAATTCTCACAACACAGTTCCCGGCATCATTTGTTGAAGATGATGTGCATTCTGGAACATGTTTTTTAACTTCTTTTTAAAGATCAGGTAATATCATTGATGCCTAGTTCAGTTGTTATCAGAGAGGCATCATCCAGCAACAGAAGGGAAGAGATGCAGAGAACAACAGCCCAACACTAGGCAGATCCAGAAGAAAGGGAGGAAGGATTGTATAAGCCCTAGGAGTTGAGAACACTAGGAGATCACAACCCTCAGAATCAACTAAACAGAACTTAGAGGGGCTTACAAAGACTGAAACAACAAGCATGGATCCTGTAAGATAGGTCCTTTGCATATACCTTATGGTTATGTCGCTTAGTGTTCTCGAGGGCCTCCCAACAATGGGAGTTGGGGTGTCTCTCTTTTGCCTACTTTTGGGACTCTTTTCCTCCTATGAGGTTTATGACATAAGGATTTGTGCCCAGTCTTATGGTATCTTGCTAGGCCATGCTTGATGGATATCACTGGGAGGCCTGATCTTTTCTGTGGGGAAATGAGGAGGAGTGGTTCTGGGGGAGAAGGTAGGTGTTGGGGTTGGGGGCTGGGAGAAGTGGAGGAAGGGGAAACTTTAGTCTGGATGTAATATATAAGGGAAGAATAAAAGTTAAATCAAATAAAGATCAGGTAATATAGCCCTGTGGACTTAATCTGGGTACTTTATTGTCTTGCATCAATTTGTATGTCTGAATTTGTGCCAGTGTCACACTGTTATTATTATTATAGTTCCATTGTACAGCTTGAACTAGGAAATGGTTTTATCTCCCACTATCTTCTTTTTTCTTGGGATTTATTTGTCAATGCTTAGTCTTTTATGTCTCTATCTAAATTTTGAAATTGATTTTCTGACTGTAAAGAAAGGCCCTGACTTTTCTTTTTCTTTTTTTTTTTTTTGGCATTGCATTGAATCTGTAGACTGTTTTATTGTAGCATGGTCATTTTCATAAGATTAATTTTTCTAACCCATGAGCAAAGAGGCCTTTCTATCTTTTGGTGTCTTCCTCAGTTCCTTCCCTTTCCTTCCCTCCCCTTCCTTTCCCTTCCCTTCCCTTCCCCCTTTCTCTCTCTCCCCCCTCTCTCTCTCTTTCTCTTCCTTCCTCCTTCCTTTCTTCCTTCCTACCCCCCACTGTGTGTGTGTATGTGTGTGTTAAATCTTTAGTTTCTTTGGTTAAGTTTATTTCCAAGTATTAGGGGAGGGTGCTGTTGCGAAAAGGACATTTCTCTGACTTCTTTTTCAGTATGTTTGTCATTAGATGTAGAAAGGCTATTGGTTTTATGTGTTAATTTTGTATCTTTCTACTTTGCTGAAGCTGTTTTATTTATCATGTGTAAGTGGTTTTGTTTTGTTTATTTTTAATGGAGTGTTTAGGGTCTCTTATGTATAGAATCATCTATTAAAGGAATACTTTCCTCCCTTGTCTCTTGTTTGTTTCCATTTTATTTCATCCTCTTGCCTTATTGTCTTAACTAAGACTTCAACGGCTATATTTAATAGGGGAGGAAACAATGGCCACCTTTGACTTCTTGATCTTGGTGGGAATGCTTTGAATTTTCTCTTCACTTAGCACTAGGTTAGTTACAGGTTTGTCACATACAGCTTTTAGTACACTGGGGAATGCTTCCTTGCTCTCTGGCTGACTTTCATTGAAAATGGTTGTTGGGTTTTTCACAAAGGCCTTTGCTGTGCTTGGTGAGATGATTGTGTGGCTTCTGTCTCAGCAGCTCTGGGATCTGACCCAACCTGGACATGATAGAATGAGATTAGCTTGTTGTGATGAATAATCTTTTTGATAGGATCTTGAATTTGGTTTGTTAGAGCTTTATTGAGAATTTTTGCATCTATGTTCATCAAGAA
Organism: Mesocricetus auratus; assembly: GCF_017639785.1. NCBI lineage: Eukaryota > Metazoa > Chordata > Mammalia > Rodentia > Cricetidae > Mesocricetus > Mesocricetus auratus. The sequence goes on along the minus strand of NW_024429200.1, from coordinate 33,998,031 downwards.
GATTGGTCTGTAGTTTTTTTGTATCTTTATCCGGTTTTGGTTTCAAGCTATACTTGCTCATTTTGTTTTGCTGTAAAAAGATGTCAAATGTGCTTATTCTGGTTTATATTCCAGGGGATAAAGTTTGTTGTGATGGTGGCATGGCAGCAAGCATCAGGAAAGGAAGCTGAAGACCAGGATCCTGTCTCAGCCTTGCTCAGGTGTCATCATCACTGCCTTCCCTGTTCCTACTTTTGTTCCTCAGGCGCTTCCCTGCCATAGTCACTTTTTTCTTCCTAAGGTTCTTTTCAGAGTAGCTATGTACACTTTCATCTGCGACAGTAGATTTCTCAGTGACACACATCTCAGCTGCTATTTCTAGGATTTCAGTGTCAAAGAAGCAGGACTTAGATTCAACAAGAACGAGAAGACAAAGAATGTTTTTCCTGTGCTCTTACTTATGTGTAGAAGTGTTTCAAAATATTAAAAATCTAATTATTTAAAGACTCATTTAAGAATTATGCTTGTCAAAAAACCCAAAACAATATACAAAGAAATTTCAACAAAAGTATGTGTACCAATTACTATAGTATTTGAATAACTCTACCAGTATTATTTTTTCTTTACCTATATAAACGAAGATTAAAAAATCAAATTAAGGTACTTTTAGAGTTAAAGAACAGACAAACAAAAGCCCTAAATCCAAATCCTCTTCTGGTCAAGAGAATAGAATCTTTGGCCTGATGGAGACCCGTTGTGTGGGGTCAATCACTTGACCAACATACCACCCCTAGGAAAGTGGGCTTACTTTAAGCCATGCTAAAGCATTAGGTGAAATAATTAGATTTATTGAGATGCTGCACTTTTCTTTCCCAGAATCCTTGCCCCTAGTTACCAGGCAACATAGAAAAATGTAGTAACTCCTTCTCTTCTTTTTCTGAAGCATCCTTCCCTGCCCTGTGGGCACTTATCTTCCATATGTCTAGCCCATGCTGTCTTAAATGGTTTGCTTCCTCTCCTCCAGTCTCCTCTGGGCAGCTACCTTGCTTTTATTATTATTGTTGTTTGTTTGTTTTGTTTTTTTAGTAAAATTGTCTTTGCACTTCAGTTTGAGTACATTAGTAATTTTTTTTTATTAATGAGACTAAGAATTCCAGAAGGTACCTGATTTCCCGTGTCAGTATTGGATTCAATGACTTGCTAGAAAGCAACACTAAGTTATTTTTATGAATATTATTATGATTGATTTCACAGAGAAATGGCTTCTAAAATGACCTGCCAGAAACCTAAAAAATAGTGACACCTCTGTCATTATGTAGGTAGTTGAAAACAAGGCCATTTTAAAAGGTAATAAAGATTGGTAATCATTTATTTTAATAATTACTATTACTTATTATTTACTAATGGAATTAGCATAGGCATACTTTTAACAAAAAACATAAATCATGACATGTAACGATTTAAATTAACATGGGAAATAAGCTTGTCTTATATTAGATGGATTAGAAGAATTATGTAGTGAAACCCACTACAATTGTGCAATGGAAATATGGTCATACTGTGTCCCGCGCTACCGTCTCGCCAGCAAGAACGACGCAGAACACTCGGATCCTTCTGCAGTAAAGCTTTAATGCATCTTGAGAGATAGATGATCAGCTTCTTAGAGGGAGACCCCAAGCTAAGAAACCCAGCCCCTTATATAAGCCTAGGAGCTCCGAGTGAGATGTGTAGAGCCGGGATTGGTGGTTTGCACATCACCCCAGATGACGTCACGGGAGAGGCACAGTTTAAACGGTTAACTCCAACTGACAGCGACAGTTAACTCTAACTGACAGCGACAGTTAACTCCAACTGACAGCGACAGTTAACTCCAACTGACAGTGGATGTCAGCGCCATCTTCTAACGGCAATAGCGATAGCGAGGGCGGCTCCTCACATCTCCCCCTATTCATTTATTTTTGAAGCAATAGGACACCCACAACTTTGGAGTGGAGATAGAGGTCAAATCCCCATGTGCAAATTGGGAACATGTACAAAGCTCCTCTCCAGGGTCTTATCCCCAGAGAGAGCCCTGACCAGTCCGATGTCGTTTTTCTGGGGGAAGGAGATCATGACATAGAACCTTCATGCAAGATGACTTATCTCCCAGGAGAAAGTCGTTATACCGCAGACCTCTCCTGTGCAGTGCTTAGCCTTGCAACTCCTTGGGCTGCTGAAGCCTACCCACTCTATCCCGTGCAATGAGACTAGCCTCGTGGGGTGCAAGAGCTGGGAGGCCAGCGACCTATTGCTTTAACATGGTTAACCAAATGTCAGGGGATGCTCCGTGTTCTAAGGCAGCAAGTGCTTGTGCCACCACCACTTTCTCCTTTTGTTTGGGCTCTGAGCGTACACACCATCCAAAGCATCAACACTATTCCACAGCAGAGAACTAGGCTAAATGATCCTACCCCCACCCATTCCTTAAAATAAGAAAATGCAGATGAAATCCAGGGGGAGAGGTCTTCCATCAGAGAAAGATCCAGATGCGTCGAATTCACTTGCAGGATCGCCATTCTCAACTCACGGAGTGTCTGCTCAAACTCAAAAGTCCAATTCTGTAATAAATGATGAGACAGAGCTTTTGACAGGTTAGCTGCTCTTGTAAAATTCTCATATTGTACTGAAGTGACACAAAGGCCAGGCAACTTTGTTCACATCCCAATTTGGCCATCTGCCACAATATATCCAATTGTTCCTGAACCAAATTAATCTGTTGGTTTACCAACATCAGGCCTCCTTGTATCTGAGAATTGGCAGTGGCCTGTTTATCTAGGACCATGGTCACAGTGGCCTATAGTTCATTAATGGTTTGAGTTGTCTGCACAGTGGCAGAAAGTGCAAGGGCCGAGGCGGTAACCGAAGCAGTAACCGCGGCGGTGGCTATCAGGCCCACAATAATAGCAGAGATCCCAAAAATCTCGCTTTTCCCTAAACAAACTCAAATTACTTGGCGCCTCAACAGGAGCTGGAATAAATCGAGGCATGCGCATTACCAAAGCAAAAGGGTGCTTAATAGCATCCCAGCATAATGCATAAAAACAATTCTAAGCAGAGCAATTTATTTCTTTCTGATTCTTACCTAAGGTATCATTACTCACAACCCAAATAAAGGGCAGCTGAATAATTAGTTCTCTTAAAAGGGGTATACTTAACATTGGAGGAGGACCAATCAGATGATCCATAGCTCTGTCCCTCACTCAGACTGTTGCCTAATGCCCCTTTCCAATCAAAAGTAATCTGTCCCTTCTCACTATCATAGGAGAAAGATCAGTACAGCTTCCATTAATTCAAAAGGATTAGCATTAGATCTTTCTGGATCCATATGAATAAAATTATCCTTTAATGAAGAAATCACAGTAAAGCACAAGCTTCCTACTAATGACAAGGTTCTCTCATCCTGAAAACTCTGTATCTGAGGATCTAAAGGCAAAAAGGCAAGCCCCAACTCTCTATTATTTGTGAAAAATCTAGGGAACACCTGGGCATTCTGCATCACTGGCATCGGTAGGGGAAGGTAGACATGATGGCCCACCGTAACTCTCCCATCATACTAGGAACCATCATCCCGAGTAGGAGAGTCTTCATCACCCACTTGGCCTCCATCCTTCTTATTCTGGAGTTGTGAAGGAGCTCTTCGAGTGAGTCTTTCAGGGATCCACAGGGGTTTTCTTCCTCCTGTGGAAAAACACACACAGCTCCCCTGGATCTTATAAGAATAGGATCCGGGCCTTTCCAGAGATCAGTCAAGACATCTTTCCATTTTACCATTTCTTTTGGCCTATCAGGCTCTAAACTGTGGCGATCAGCCGCAGTGTGGCCTTGGGCATCACAGTTCAAGAAATTAAGGGTAAAAAGTGCCATGGATACAGCAACTCTTGGTACCGAGGGTAGAACATCCTCAATTTATTTGTGAAAAATCTAGGGAACACCTGGGCATTCTGCATCACTGGCATCGGTAGGGGGAAGGTAGACATGATGGCCCACCGTAACTCTCCCATCATACTAGGAACCATCATCCCGAGTAGGAGAGTCTTCATCACCCACTTGGCCTCCATCCTTCTTATTCTGGAGTTGTGAAGGAGCTCTTCGAGTGAGTCTTTCAGGGATCCACAGGGGGTTTTCTTCCTCCTGTGGAAAAACACACACAGCTCCCCTGGATCTTATAAGAATAGGATCCGGGCCTTTCCAGAGATCAGTCAAGACATCTTTCCATTTTACCATTTCTTTTGGCCTATCAGGCTCTAAACTGTGGCGATCAGCCGCAGTGTGGCCTTGGGCATCACAGTTCAAGAAATTAAGGGTAAAAAGTGCCATGGATACAGCAACTCTTGGTACCGAGGGTAGAACATCCTCAATACTCCCCTTTTGTTTAATCAGATATGATTTGAGTGTACGATGGGCACGTTCCACAATGCCCTGTCCTTGAGGGTTATAAGGTAGGCCAGTTAGATGGGTAACATCCATTTGCCGACAAAACTGTCGGAATTTTTGAGAGGTATATGCTGGTCCATTGTCTGTTTTTAAAATTCTGGGTTTTCCCCAAGCACTCCAGGCCTCAAGGCAATGTTGAATCACATATGAGGCCTTTTCCCCTGTTAGGGGTGTGGCAAACATTACGCCAGAACAGGTGTCAACAGAAACATGAACATATTGAAGCCTTCCAAAAGAGGGAATATGAGTAACATCCATCTGCCACATCTGCAATGGTCTAATGCCACGTGGGTTTATTCCCATGTGGGGAGTAGGTAAGAATTCGCAGCAATTCTGGCATTGAGTAACAATTTCCCTAGCCTCTTTCCTGGATAGAGCAAAACGACGGCGCAAGGTCTCAGCCGTCACATGAAAGCGCTTATGGAATTCTTTTGCTGCTTGTGCATGGGTAGACAAGGCAGCGGCCACCAGCTTTGTAGCCTTGTCCGCTAAGTCATTCCCTAAGGACATGGGACCTGGGAGTCCAGAATGTGCTCGGACATGGGTAATGAAAACAGGAAATCTCCTATTTAACAAGGCAGCTTGTATCTTCTGAAAGATGTTAGCAACTCTGCTGGAGGATCTTATTATTCCAGCTATCTCAAGGAGATTAACTGCATTAACCACATAAGAGGAATCTGATACAATATTGAGGGGTCCTGGAAAAGCCTCAAGAACCTCCAGTACTATCAGACATTCTACAACTTGAGGTGAAGTTTCATTATATTGTTTAGATATAACCCTATCCTTGACCACATAAGCTCCCATACCAGTTTTTGATCCATCAGTGTACACCACAGTCCCATCTGGGAGTGGGTCTTTAGCTGTCACTTGTGGAAACACTATAGCCTGGTTTAGGGCAAACTGTAAAATTGGATGCTTTGGAAAATGATTATCAATTTGTCCTGAAAAGGAAGTAACTAAAACTGCCCAATCACTAGATGTGGCTGCCAAGGTCTGAACTTGTGCAGCAGTATAAGGCACAATCAAGGAATCAGGATCCCTGCCAAAATGTGTAACAGCTGCTTTTATTCCGCGAAGCGCGAGCTGTGCAACAGCATCAGGGTACCAGTCAATAATCTTAGCAGGGGAAGCATTTGGATGAATCCAAAGTAATGGTCCATGTTGCCACAGGACTGCAGTTGGCAATTGAGCTGTCTTAAAAACACACAGATTAAAAGGTAGTGACTCCTCAATTCGTTGTAATTGTGCTTCCTGTAAGGCCTCTTCCACCATCTGTAAGGCTCGGTGGGCGGCAGGGGTAAATTTTCTGGGTGAGGAGATATGAGGCTCACCCTCCAGGAGATCGAAGAGGGGTTTTAGATCAGCAGATGGAATTTTTAAAAAGGGCCTCAACCAATTTATATCTCCCAGAAGTTTCTGAAAATCATTTAATGTTTGTAAGTGGTCTTTGCGAATTTCTATTTTCTGAGGAACTATATTTTTGGGAGTAATCATTGAGCCCAAAAAGAGGCCTGTATCTGCAATTTGAACCTTTTCTGAGGCAATCTCTAATCCCCACTGTTTTAATTCAGCCACCAGCATGGGAAAAGCCTTTTGTAAAACATCTAACTCTTTGTGACAAATAAGAATATCGTCCATATAATGGATAACGATTAAAGATGTAAATTGCTTCCTAATTGGCTCCAAAGCCTCCTGCACATATAGCTGACATATTGTTGGGCTATTGGCCATGCCTTGCGGCAGTACCTTCCACTGAAATCTCTTGTCTGGTTCCATATGATTAAGAGAAGGGATAGTGAAGGCAAACCTTGGTCTATCCCGTGGGTAAAGTGGAATAGAGAAGAAACAATCCTTAATATCTATAATAATAAGCTTCCAATCTTGAGGAAGTGCAGAAAGCAAAGGAAGGCCTCTTTGAACAGGGCCAAAAAGATGCATCTGATTGTTAATGGCCCGCAGGTCATGGAGTAATCTCCACTTCCCAGATTTCTTCTTAATAACAAAAATTGGTGTATTCCATGGGGAGGTAGAAGGCTCTAGATGCCCCAGCCGTTCCTGTTCTTGCACTAATCTTGTGACAGCCTCTAATTTTTCAGAGGATAGAGGCCATTGAGAGACTCATAACGGCTCCTCTGTTTTCCATGGTATGGGTCGTGAAGCCTCAACGGCCCCTAAATAAAACCCAGTCCTTTTCTACCCCGATTTCCGTGTTGTGTAATGGGTTTTATTCTGCCTTGTTCTTGCCTACCCAAGCCTCTACCATTTGTATACCCCATCTTTGCCATAATGGCTGATGCCTGGGGGGAGTATTCATTAGTTAGGGTCATGCCCATGGCTTGTAACACATCTCGTCCCCATAAATTTACAGGGAGTGGCAACACATAGGGGGTAAAACATCCCTGTTTGCCTTCAGCGTTCCGCCAGGTTAAGGCTGAGGCACTGATGGCAGGAGAGGACTGGTATCCAAGACCTTGTAGAGAATGAGATGAAACAACAGTGGGCCAAGACTTCGGCCACCAATGGAGTGAAATAATGCTTTTGTCTGCTCCCGAATCCATTATCCCTTCAAATTCTTTTCCATTAATTAACAATTTTATTGTAGGTCTCTCATTTAGGGGTATAGCCAGATAGGCTGAATCACTTCCAGAAGATCCCATAGCCCTTTTTGTAAAGTGTAGGTTTCTCCATCCCCGAGGGAGGGCAGCAACACCAGTTGTGCAATTCTATCTCCCTGCTTTATAGAAAATACACCCCGAGGGCTAGAACAGAGAACTTGAATCTCCTCTTTATGATATGGGTCAACAATCCCAGGATATATAATGAGTCCCTGTAAAGTTAAGGAGCCACGGCCCAGAATAAGCCCAATGGTGGCAGGGGGCAAAGGTCCAGGGGAATGGACTGGGACCGGTTGAACATTCATTTGGGGCATGAGTAAGAAGTCGGAGGCGGCACGCAAGTCCATTCCGGGGGTTCCTCGGAAGCCTCTACTTCCTCTTGATTGCTTTTCTGAAATTGGTTCCCATATTTCTGAGGGCCCTGGGACCATGGGCCCCGTGACCCGTTTTTTGATTGGGGTACCTTGGATTCTTCAATAGGGGGCAGAAGCCTCCCTTTTACATCCCGGACTGACCTGCATTCGCTAGCCCTATGATAACCTTTACCACAACGATGGCAAAGCTTCGATTCTCTTGTTCTTTCAGGGGCTTGACAATCTTTCTTAAGGTGCCCCATTCTCCCACAATTAAAACAAGCTTTTCGACTAGATAAATCTCTATACCTGTGCGCTTGTAAAATGGCGGCAGCTAGTCCTGCATTGGTTAGGGGTCCCCCCAGCTCCCTGCACACTCTGAGCCAATCTTGTAAACCTTTGCTTTTGCGAGGGGCGATAGCCGCCGACATTCCTGGGTTGCTTGTTCATAGACAAGTTGCTCAATCAGGGGCATAGCTTGTTCTGAATCACCAAAGATGCGACTGGCGGCCTCTGTCATTCTGGCCACAAAGTCTGAAAATGGCTCTTGGGGTCCTTGGACAATCTTTGTAAGGTGTCCACTGGACTCTCCCTTTTGTGAGGGCCTTCCATGCTTTAATAGCGGCGGCCGACACCTGACCATAGACGCCCCAGATGTAGTTGGTTTGATTAAGGGCATGTTGACCCTGACCTGTCAGCATTTCAAATGTCCACTGCCTCTGATTCTCATCTTCAGCCGTGGCATTAACTCTAGCTTGTGCCTGGGCTGCATCATACCAGAGAGCCTTCCATTCCATGTATTGTCCCATGTTGGGAAGCACTGCTTTCACTGTCGTTTGCCAGTCAGTGGGAGTCATGGCAAAATTAGCAAGCCTTTCCACCTGTAATGTGGTAAAGTTAGCATTGACCCCATAATTACGAACGGATTCGGCCAATTCTTTAATTTGATTGTAATCTACGGGGTATGTACTCTTCCGCCTTCCACATTCTCGAATACTGGAAAAGCCATTTGTATTTTTCTCCGTTCCTCTAAAGGTAAAAAGGAGTCAGTACCAGTATTCAGCCGAAGCTCATACTGCGGAGGCGCTGAGGGGCGTGAGCCCGCCGGATTTATAGGCGGTGGCCTCACATTCATTTTTGTTTTCAGTGGCCGGTGTCTATCAGGGTGATATCTTTTTTCCTCATACCGTGCCACCTCCTCCTCTAGACCACCTTCTTCGCTAGAATCCAGAGTGTCAGAATCAGAATTATCTAGCTCCAAGGCTTCTAGCTCTACTGTAGGGTATAGACTAGATTCTGGCTTTTTCTTTTTCTTAGATTTGTTAGGGGGTGAATGATCACTCCCTTCTTTCTCTCCCCCTTTCTTAACTTCTTGGGGAGGGCCTTTTTTCTTAGACATGTCTTTCCTTTTGCGAGCTCCCATTCTCTCACTCCGTTCAGTTTCTGACATGCTATCCTGAACTTCCTCTAAGGTTCCCTGACTTTCTATTATAGCAGGGTGACAGGCCTCATCCTCCAAGCAGTTTTTAACTAGCTTCCAAATGGCTTTGGTACCTAAGTGGAGATCTCCTTCTGCATGCTTCCTGTCTAGTTCTTTACCTAGCTTGTTCCATGAGGCCACAGTGAGGGACCCGGAACAAGCATACCATGGTGCCACTCTATCTACCTCCTTCACAAAATTTTGAAGTGTTCGTGGTGCAATTTTAAGATCTCTTTGTTTTAGCACAGTCTGTAAGGCTGTAACCACTGACTGTGACGACCCCATCGCGCTGACAGCTTATCTAAAAAACGCGCTCAACTCCGTTACCAGACTGACAGCACCAGACTGACAGCACCAGACTGACAGCACCAGACTGACAGCACCAGACTGACAGCACCAGACTGACAGCACCAGACTGACAGCACCGTTCTGTCAGCACCAGCCACGATGAAGGAGAAGGACAAACAGGACTAGCACCAAAGCCTCCACTGATCCGTCCCACGGTGATGACAAACTAAGGCCAAAGTCGAGAAAGGGGGTGTTCAGGATAAAGCATACCTCTCTGAACCTACGTCCCTGCAGTTCTGAATCCGCCCCGTCTTCCGAGGGGTCTCCCGCGGCGCCGGCGATGTTGAAGAGTTCCCGGGTTTCGGCACCAGATGTCCCGCGCTACCGTCTCGCCAGCAAGAACGACGCAGAACACTCGGATCCTTCTGCAGTAAAGCTTTAATGCATCTTGAGAGATAGATGATCAGCTTCTTAGAGGGAGACCCCAAGCTAAGAAACCCAGCCCCTTATATAAGCCTAGGAGCTCCGAGTGAGATGTGTAGAGCCGGGATTGGTGGTTTGCACATCACCCCAGATGACGTCACGGGAGAGGCACAGTTTAAACGGTTAACTCCAACTGACAGCGACAGTTAACTCTAACTGACAGCGACAGTTAACTCCAACTGACAGCGACAGTTAACTCCAACTGACAGTGGATGTCAGCGCCATCTTCTAACGGCAATAGCGATAGCGAGGGCGGCTCCTCACAATACTGTCTTTAAAAGGCTCATGCTTGTACCCATGGGTTAGTGCTGCTCTCAGCCTTTGTCAGACAAACTTCTGTTTCAGTAGTGATGATTAATGTTGAGACTCATAGCTGGTCGAAGTGCCAAGAATAAGGGATGATGAGGTGCTCAGCCCTAGTGAGTTACCTGTATCACTTCTTCCGAGGCTTAAGGAACATCACAGAACAGAAGAGTCAGAATGGGAGTGGTGGTGCATGCCATTAGTCCTACCTTTAGGGAAGTAGAGGCAGTCAAGTCTCTGTGAGCTAGAGACTAACCTGGTCTTCAGAGCAAGTTTCAAGCTATCCAGGGCTACATAGTGAGCTCTTGCCTTAAAAGTATGTTTATATATTTGTATATGTATATATACACATATATTTGCACACACATATATGATCACTCAGTTATATACTTGTTATTCTTTTATTGTCTAGTTCTATTATTATTCACTTGATCTAACAAATTGAAGCCTGAGTATAAAATCGTCTTCTGCCACTGTTCCTATAAATCTTTGCCCTTACTTTAGCGCTACACATTTGGAATAGAAACATAATTCTTAAACCTCAAAAGGAACAATTCTGACAGGATTTCAGCAAACCCATGAGTCATACTTCATGGAAGTTTGCTCCTTGGTCATATAGTCCAGAACGTGAATCTGGTGGTTTCTCGAGCACATGGCCTGGACTAGCAGCCACAATCTAATTACCTTAAAATTCTGATTTCTATTATTTGAATATAAATGTGTGTGAGCGCGTGTGTGCTCACATTAGTAATGACTAATAAACACAATGAGATAGTCCATTGGGTCGGGATTAATAAATAAAGGCAACATCTAAGAGCTGGTGAGCAAAGGATGCTCCTGTTCTACAGAAAACAATGCTTTGAACACTTTCCATATTCTGTAAATATTAATCAGCAAACTGTTCTTTCCCAGATTAGCTCAAGGCAGCCTCAGTGCATTCGATGAAATTATCTAAAATTGAAATTAGTCTTGAATACTTTGCATTCTTTCTTGAAACTAAAGGTTGCTCTCTCTTAAACATCAACACTTTTCTTCTAAAACCTCCCTTCAAGTCACTTTCATTAATAATTGACTTTTCTTTTTTGTGAGATACATCAACAGTAAATTGTGAGAACCTGGGTTCTCTCCATTTCTTTTTTTCTTCTTTGAGAGCTAATTTCAATGATTAGTTTAAGAGATCTGCACTTCAGCTTTGAAAATATTTTATGCTACCAATCTTGGCTTATAATGATTTCAATTTATATAAGCCAGGAGAAGGTACGACATTTTATGTTTATTGTCAGTGATAAGTTATTTTTCTCAATATTGAATTCTAAATTAAATTCCGTAAGAATTATATAAACCAGTTCTCAACTCAATTTACAGCTAGGTATCTGTCACCTTTAGGAATACCGTTAACATTTTAAATTATCTGCTATAACAGAAAAATTAAAGAATAGACTTGAGAAAAATATTAATGCTAGGTGGAAAGTATTTTAAAATATAACAGCACTTGATCCCCCCCCATTCCTTTATAAAGACTACATTATACCTTATTTTTCAACCAATATAATCAGTCTTATTATAGTCATATTTTATTCTGGGTGTACTTGGAGCTCAACAAACACAATAAGGGTGGCAGGGAAGCTCTTTTTCAACTAAGACAATAAGAACAGTTCCCACTGGAGTCCCTGGCTCCTATGCTTTCTCCCAGGTCAGATACTGAGGTGTCATAGTTCAGGAGGATGCTCGCAGCGGTCTAGTTTGGGAAAACAGGCAGGCACATGAAAGGGTGTTTTTCATGAAACACACACAAAAGGCAGCAATAAAACACTCAAAAATCCCCCTGTGGTAGTGCAAAAGATGAGCTCACAAGTGTAAAGTCGTCTTCCAAGTCCTATGGCCTCATTCACTTTATAAAACTAGCAACTGAGAGACACCTTTGCAACAGAACAGTGCAGCTTAACCTTGACAATAACTGCCATTTATCCAGTTCCTGATGGGTGCCTGGCTCAGGCAGATGAAGTGAACCAAATTTAGTCCTGACTCTGGTACTTTACAGTGGTATTTTTTGTGGCAACAACGTAGATTATTCTGATTCTCCCAACAGTGAGTGTAGTTGGAGATAGTTAACGTCTCGACTCTGTACCGTTCCTTGCTAGAACACAATCCCTTACTGCATGGCTATTGACTTCAGGCAGTGAGATTGTGTGGTTGGGGTATGCTGATCGCAAATCTTCAGACACATTACAAAACTGTGTGTATACTTGGATGTGTATAATGCCATCACCAGAATGTGAACTAAGACCCACAACCAACCGTGGTGCCCAAACATCATGGTTTTTAATGCCCTGTAAGTCAAATCAAACTTGACCTCAAGCTCTCACTCTGTCTTTGATGACAGGAAATCCAAAGTCACTTATTACTGATATTCTCCCAGGCCAACCCTCAGGCAACACAAAGGTTCCTGAGCTTTTGGGGTGGTGGTGTGGGACTCCTATAATTGGATTGGCAGTCTGTGTTTCTCACAACCTCAGGAGCACCATTTGCATCTCAAGAGATTTGACCACATTCTTGGAACAGGAGGGAAGATAAAAACAGAGCATGGAGCAACTCACCAATTAACATCTCAATAAATTACCCAGCCACGTGCATTTTGTTTTTGTTTTTGAGGGAGGAAGACAGTCCATACCTTTTATTAGAGTCTCAAAGCAGAGAGCGGCTGATTTGATCCAGCAATAGATGCATGTCAAACCTCCGTGGTCCACAAAGCAAGAAAACATCCCATTTGCATTGCGTATAGACCCTTTTCACAGTGCTGACACATCTATGAGCTTTGAGTGGCCTCATTATTTTTTTATTAAATTGGGTCAGGATGGGACTCCCATTCAACCCAAATGCAGATGGGGTCACTGTGAATGAACTGCAATATACACAATAGGTAATAAATTCTGGGAAATGAAATCTGTCATCAGACCACTTTTTCACTCAACAAAAACCAAGATGAGATCTAACATTAGGACTGCAGGCCCCCCTCAAAAAGAAAAAAGAAAAGAAATCCTCCAAGATAAAGAGACAGAATTGCATTCACCGAGTTAGAAAGCAGGAGGATGGGGGGATAATAGAGGAAAAGGGTGGAGGCGGGGGTGGAGGATGGGGGGGGTGGAGGAGGGGGTGGAGGAGGGCATCTTTTATATATTGGACAGGAAAGGGCCTGAAGCTCTTCCCTCATAAGTACATAAAAGTACTGAACAGAAGAACATTGCCATAATGGAGGGAGCGTGTGTCCGGCATGGTTTTTTCATAAATAAATGTGGCTACCTGAATGGGAACATCATTATCAGCCCTGTCTTCAAGTACAGAGAGAGAAAGCTTTCAGAGGAGCAGGAAAAACACTCGGGTTAATGAAGAGAGCCTGCACTAAGTCATAGCTGTCCTTTTAAGTGCTCACGGCAATGATTATTTCTAACTGGCGTTTAATTTTGTACGGAATCCAATTGATCAGACCCAGAGCCACAATTAATCGCTTGAATAAGAGTAGGCACAAATGGATTCTGTTGAGAAGTAAGCAGATGCCCAAGTCCCATTTTCACGACTGTCCTCGCCGTGAATGTCATCCACTTGCTGTTTACCGTTGCTTTTAGATGATACTGAAAGTCACTATTTAGGACGGTTCAATTTAGTCTTTTGTTACTCTGATGCCAGAGTTCTCCAAAAACTGAAAAGAATCAGAGCTCTTAGCATTTCAGTGTGTCATGCAATCATGCTTCATATTTCTTTTGTGTGTGGGGAAAAGGGTTTCACATGTGTGTGGGTGCACCTGCGTGTATATGCAGATGAGTGTGGAGGCCAGAGGCCAATCTCCGGTGTCACTCCTGCCTTGTTTTATTTGGGAGATAGGGACTTTTACCTGTTGTGGGATATTTGTATACAGTGTGAAGATATATTTCTGTGATTGATTTAATAAAGCACTTAACGGCCAATAGCTAGGCAGTAGAGGAATAGGTGGGGTTGTTGGATTAGTAGGAGGAGAATTTAGGCTGGGAAATTATGGAAGAATGAGAGAGAAAAAAAGGGAGGTGCTCAGGGCCAGCCAGCCAGGCAGCTGCCAGACAGACAGACATGGGAGAAGCAGGGAAGGTAGGACATACAGAATGAAAGAAAGGAAAACCAAAAATCATGAGGTAAAACGTAGATGAAGAGAAATAGGTTAAATTTGAGTTTTAAGTCTCTGTGTCTTGCTGTGGGAGCTGACTGGCATACCCTGAACTCTGCACCCAGGGGCTGGGCTGCCCTTCCCCCACAGGCTCATCCCTATATAACCCTGCCATTTTGGTTACCCACCTCTTTTTTACCTTTGTCCTCTTGGCTGCTGCATCCGGGTCCCCTTCTCCCTTCTCCCTCCCATCCTCCCTTCTCCTCACATGGCTCAGGGTCATGTCTACTCTGGATTCTCCCAGGTGTTCTCTGCCTGTATTAATGCTCTCCCTTTTACCTACAATGAACTTTTTCCTCCAGCATACCTAGGAGTAGTCATGTCCTTCCTTTTTTATTTCTTTTTTTTTTCATGCAGTCAACATTAAGCGGTCATGTCCTTGAGTCAAGGTCAGAATAGAATGACCGGTGTATGTGCAGCTTTGTCTTGTGAATTTTAGAATGGTGAACTTTTTGGGTTGGAAAGACCCTCAGATGAGGAAAATGGAGGCTTGGGGAGGAAGGGGGCATGACAAGGGTCTACATCTGCATCTTCATTCAATGACCATTTATTGAATGGAAGAATGGTAACATTCATCATCACCAGAAACAAATTTCCTGTGTGCCAAGTATTGATATATCCCCTATAAATGTGGCCTGTGGCTCACATGTAAAAAATGGAGAAGAATTGGAAAATTTGTGTGAATTCCTCATCTGAAACAGAGGGTTTTTTTGTTGTTGTTATTATTGGAAAATATGATTATACTTTACGCTTAAATTTAGATGGCATTTGTTTTATGTGTTTGTTTGTTTTGAGATAGGACCTCCTGTCATCTAGACTGGCCTCCAGCCTTGAACTCCTGACCCTCCTGACTGAGACTGCTGTGCCTGACTTATTAGTTTGTTTACTTGGGCTTTTATGCTTACTATATTTTTTTTAACACATTAAAAAAATGACTCAGTCACATGTGGCTAATTATGAGAAATTGTAAGGGATTTCAGTTAATTTGTTGCTCATTCAACCCCACCCCCACCCCCCACCCCCGAATCTACGGAAATAAATTCACCAGTATGTAATGTGGCTCGCTTGACACACTTCTGATGCTTAGGATTTAGTAAGTTTTACTTTCTATTATGTCAGTACTATCAAATTTATATATGAAAAATACCTAAGTGGTAGATTTCCATATAAAAGAAGAGGACATTATGAAGTATGAATTTTAAAATAGTGGTTTCTGAGAAATAGCACTGTGGTAGTCCTGCCTTCCTGGGGTTATTCAACAGCACTTCAGCTTATATAATTACCACACATGCCTCCAGTACAGAGCCCACAAGGCTCCCAGGTTGGTCACCATGGTAACAGATTCTGAATGAAGTAGCCCATCCTAATACTATGCATAGAGCTTCTTCCTGGAAAGTTTTATTTATTTACTTTTTTTTATTTTTTATTTTTTTTTAGTTTTAACACATTCTTTCAAATTACAGCTATACAATTTTCAACTATTTGTTCTAGTTTTCTTGTAGGTTTAATGTAACTACTAAATGCCTGGACACACACAATTTCTTGAATAACAAAGGAAACAGAATACAAAAATTTAAATAGAGATTGCTTCTTCATCCTGGGACCATTTTGAAAAGATGAAAATAACATTTCAGGATGGAAAACATGTAGAGGGGCAGCCATTGGAAGGAATCAGCCTCTTCTATCTTTTTGTTGCTATGAGAACTTTTATGTTTATTCCTAAGACTTCTAAAATCCAAAGATGTAAGCAAAAATAAATGAGCAAACACTTGTTGCAAGCCACCGTGCTCATAAACATGGTGACTAATGCTTTCTTTAACTAACAAAGCAGAGAACCCAGAGGCCTCAAGGAGCCTTTCTTCTTTCCCGTGTGTTAGGAAAGATACTTGCATGTTTTATCAAAAAGTCCTTTTTAATTGCCTGGGTGGCAGTTCCTTTACAAAATAAGTTTGTAGGGTTATTTATGTTAGAGCCTTCAACTTAACTGATATCATCCAGTATTTTCGTTTCCCGCATCCTTGCTATGACTTTGATTAAACCCCGGATATTACCTTAGGACTTGTCCCCTTTGGCTCACTGTCTAGTGTTGTCTGTGTACACATCCTGTTTACCTCCAGTATCCTGTGACTGAGGAAGGGTGCATGTTACTCATTGTGGCAAAAGAAGGCACATGGTCCTTCACTGCTGTTTGCATCACAAAGTCAGGCACGGTGTTGAGTCGCTTCTAACTTGCCAGAGCCCCAGAGCCAGAGTAATTGTCCCAGGGTGTTTAATACAGACTCATTTGCAAAATAATGTGGAGTCGTGCTTGCTCCTCTAACTAATGGGAAAGGGGACATAGAGAGCAGGCTTTTTCATGTGCTCAGTCCCTAGGTGTATTTAAAAATGAAATGCACAGCCATCAGCTGGATAAAGGCTCTAGGATGGCACATAAGGTAGTCGTCAATCTCATTATTGGAAAATATGATTAGGCTGAACAAAGGGGAGCTCATGGACCCCAGACTGATGTTCAGGTCAGCTGTCTCTGTTGGTTTCACAAGCCCATTCCTGACCCCTTTGCTCGTCACTCCTTCCTCTCTGCAACTGGGTTCCAGGAGCTCAGTTCATTGTTTAGCTGTGGGTGTCTGCCTCTGCTTCCATCACCCCCTGGATAAAGGCTCTAGGATGGCACATAAGGTAGTCGTCAATCTCATTATCGGGGAGAGGTTTTAAGGTGGCTTCTCCACTATTGCTTAGATTGCCAGTTGTCATCCTTGTAGATCTCTGGAAATCTCACTACTGCCAGATCTCTTCTCAAACCTATAATGACTCCCTCTGTTATGGTATCTCTCATCCTGCTCTCCTCTACTCTTCTTGGACTCAACCATCCTACTCCTCCACCTCTCCCCTCCTCTTCTCCCTCTCTCTTTCTCCCTGCTCCCTCTCCCCTCCCTCCATGCTCACAATCCTCTCAGGAGACCCTGTCCCATTCCCCTTCTCCGGTGTAACATGCACCTTAGGGTCCTCCCTGTTTCCCAGACTCTCTGGTGTGGGATTGCAGGCTGTCAATCCCCTGCTACAAGTCTAAAATCCATATATGAGTGAGCACATAACTTATCCAGACCCCATAAATCAATGTGTCAGTGAGGAGGCTGTGGCAATATTGTGGGGCCTCGGGTAGTAGATCAGCATTTATCCCTGGCATACAAATGGACTTTGGGAGCCTGTTCCACATGCTCTCTCAACCTGGACACATCGGGGAGGGTCTAGGCCCCGCCCTGGATGATATGACACACTTTGGAGATGCCCCATGGAGGGCCTCACCCTCCCTGAGGAGTGTAGTGGGGTTTGGGTGAGGGGTTGGGGAGGTTGGTGGGGGACAGGGGAGGAGGAGAAGGAGAGGGAGCTGGTATTGACATGTGAAGCAAGCTTGTTTCTAATTTAAATAAAAAAGACAGAGAAAAATGAAATGCATAAACAAGGTCATACTGGACTGAAAATGGATTAAACTTAGGGCAGTGATACTTCCTGTGAGGAGTGGAGGTTTTTCTTCCCATACCTTGAGTGTACCTAGCTGACTTGATACATCTTTCTTCTTTCATTCCCCCTTCTTTCCTCCCTCCCTTCCTTCTTTCCTTTCTTTCCATTCATTGGTTCTTTGTTCCTGTCTTTCTCTTCCTTCTTTCCTTACTTTTCCTATTTCCTTTCTTCTTTCCTTCTTTTCTTCCTCCTCCTCTTCCTACTCCCTGTCCTTTCTCTTTTTAAACAAGCTTTCTCTATGCAGCCCTACCTGTCTTAGAACTTGCTATGTAGACCAGGCTGGCCTGGAACCTACACAGATACACCTGCCTCTGCCTCCCAATTGCAGTACAAGTGTTCACCACCATGACTGAAGAGTTCATGACCCTGTGTGTCTTAAACTTGTTTGGGAATAAAAACAATTGTTCAAAAGTTTGGCTCTTGATAACTTTGAGATCCTGGCTCAATGTCCTCCTGCCTCAGTAGAGAAATATCCTAAACAGAGCATTATGGAGTTCAGGGGAATGTGTGTTAGAAAAAATAGTGGTGCTGATTGCACTGGGGGCATCGAAATTCGCACCCATCTTCCAGTTCATAGAAGTCCAGATTAGTAATAGTTGCGGCTTCTGGAGTATTCATGTATATCCGGGACAATTCTGGGTGTTTTAAGTATGCCAGCATGGTCTCCTTTATGTGACAAGTACTGTTATTATTCACATTTTTATAGATAAGAAACTGAAGCCGTGAAGGCTATACACCAAACAGTACTGGAGTCTGTACTCTTGAAGACTACAACCTTCTGTCTCTTATCACAGCAGAAAGCATAAGGATTGGAGGATGGGTGCGAATTCCCACAGAAGGCAGATATGGCAGGGTTAGTAATACATTAGGAGATGTTTAGCAACCTGTGGACTCTCCTCCAGGCTGAGGGAATTAGGTACATGAGGATTATATCTGTGTGCATATTATCTCCCTGCAGAATAAGTCAAAGTGAAATCACTTTTTTTCAGTGACACTTAGAGTCAGGGCAGTTGCACAGAGCCCCAAGAACAACCCAACATCTAGACTAATTATGTGTTGTCAACATCTTGAAAGTCTTAATTTTTGAACCAGGGACACCCCATTTTCATTTTTCGCTATGTTTCCCAAATGATGCAACCAGTGTTATGTGACACTCTGGGCAACATACAGATGCTTCAAGGGGAACAAAGTTCCATCTCCCGGTGATGCCTTTAGAACTGCAAGGCTGTGAATCTGTAGTTGGCTGAGAGTAGATTTGCATTTTGTTGCAATGTAACACTGTTCCTCACAGGAGAAAGCAGTCAGCTCCCACTAATAGGGGTTTTAATGATGTTCTGCCAGAGCCCATGTGCACAGCCTCGAGCCAAAAGGCTCAGGAAGAGCTTTGAAACCAACAGCAGTGTTAACCACAGAGGGAGCCTTTTGCAGATGATAAAGCACGGTTACCCTCAGTTGGATGTACAGCTGGCCCCATGTAGCACTCTGCTGGAAAACCTCAGGTCCATGGACCAAACTTCAGTTTTGTCCTGGAAGTTCGCACTTCTAATCCAGTGCTGTTTGCATAATTTAGGCATGCTACGGTGAAGTCAAGATTTACCAAAACTCGTAGAGAAAACAAAACGGCCCCAGTACAAGAAGCCAATCTGATAAGTGCCCAGTTTTCTCCAATGATGCTTGAGAAATTTGGCACCTGGATAAATGACAACTCACCGGTTGTGAGTTTCCATGGAGTCACTGACTGTTTCAGCTCAGGCTTCCTCTGAAGTGACGGGTGGTGAGTTTGAGGACTGTCCCCATCAGAACAGTTATGGTACCAGTTAGCAGAAACTGGGCTCTGGGGAGGAGGAGGTCAGGTTCTCAGAGAAGACGGAGTTTTGCACCTCTTTGTATCAGTCAGAAGAGACAGAGCCTTCGTCCTCAAGGAGAACTGCCGTGGGTACAATGAATTAATAATGATGGCTAACATCTAGCATTTACTGCGCCCCAGACACTCTTGTAAGGGCTTAGTTAATCCTCACAACAGCTCAATGAGGTACATGTTATTATGGTCTGCTTTTAAAGGTGAAGGAAGCACACAGAGAGGGTAAGCGGGTAAGTCAGGAGAACAGCTGCCCGGCTGCGGGAGCTACAGGTTTGTCCAGGACAATAACAAGCCCTGATGAGTTCCTGGTGGGGCCTGGCTGGGTGTGCAGCTGCAGAGCCGCGTCCTGTTTGTCCTCACAATAAGCCCCCGTTAATGAGGGAAGCACGATTGAGCTTCCTTGCTCCGGCAACCTGAAAGAGCCTATAGAATACAGATGCCATTGTGTGTGCTTTGTAATCTGGAGGCCCCCCTCACCCTCTTTTAAAAAACATAAATAGAATAATCAACTTCTTAATGTATCTATAGGGAATTCAGGAAAGGGATGAAGAAGCCGCTTGTGTTTTTGAGGCATTTGCAATCATTGTTGGCGAGACAGAGCCAACAGATGGGGGACAATGGGGAGAGACTCAAGATCTGGAGTTAGCAAGCAAACAGCACCGGGGTCCGCCTGCAAAGGGTGTGGGAAACACAGGAAGGCAGGCGCTGGGCTAGGAGGGGGATGGGAAGGAGAGAGTCGATGGCGCTGAATGCATTTCCTAATCCTCAGACTTGGCTTTCCTGAGCTGAAAACGAAGCCATAAATTATCTCCAAGTCGTTTTCCAGCTTTGGCGTACAACGAGATTTGATCTTTTATGCAACTAAGATTTTTGTGTGCGGTGTTTATTGAAAGTCAGACACACCGCTACCTGATATGCCCAGAACCCAGCTCACATAGTCAGACTGCTACAGTTTCTCTGTGAGCTCCCAAGTGCATACAAACGCCAGCTTTCTGCTGCTACTAACCTAATGCTAGTAACATTATGGGTTTAATATCTTAGTTATTTGTATTTCTGTTTCTGTCTGTAAATATGAAATTGTAGTATACTTGAACTACAGAAGTTAATAACTTGACTGATTTGATCTTTCAGGGAAATAAGTTTACCAAATAGGATACTCAGACATCTTGCTTGTTATCAGTTCAATTTTTCTTGTCTTTGTATATGTTTTAAAACATTTATTTACTATTTATTTGTTTATTTAGGGTTTAAGGCAAGGCCTTACTATGGAGCCCAGGCTTATCTTGAGCTACATAGTCCAGACTGACCTTGAACTCTGTTGGTCACTCTTCTGCCTGAGCCTCCCCAATGCTGGAACATTCACACAGGACTATACTATCAGACATGGTTGTTTGTTTAAACACTTCACATATTCTACATACCAGTAACTGCTTATGCCCGCTAAGCTGAGTTTAAAACAGATGGGAATGAAACAAATTTCTAAAAATTGATTTATGTGCTATTAGGGATGCTATCTTTTCAACAATAAAATGTTTTTATGCCAAGGGCATGTGCCTAACATTAAAAGAAAACAAACCAGGAAGTTTCTGGTCACTCACTGAAATAATAAAGGAAGTGGGGTTCCGACGGCACTTCTGTGGATGGTTCTCAGTTGGCTTTCTGCAACATGGCCCTACTCCACAGTATAGCTTTATAATACTCCTCGGAGCTTATGGAATGTCAAGTGTGATTTTCAGACCAGCAACACCGACACTTAACAAGTTCAAGGCAGCAGACTACCAGAGATGGCCCGACGGGCTGTGGTACCTTCATGTACTGGCTGTACAGCTCCTCAGCACTTATCAACAAGACAGTGTGTGGTCGTGCATTACAGCCAGTGATTCATTCCTGACACAGCCCTTCACTGTGCCCACCTGACGTAGAACTTATGCATGAAGGTACTGTGCTCACTGACTCCTCGCAGCAGGCTGTTTACAGCGGTGTCACGATTAAACTAGAGAATCTACATATCCAGATTACATCCCCAGTGTTGTCTTCCATCTTCCCTGCTGATAGTTCATTTTTCTGGTGAAGGGGGTTGACATGCTTCCCCTTAGCCTTCTCTCCTTGCCTTGAACCATCATGGCATCTTTGTGAAAGGTAGAAGGAATCTTGAAGAGGACTCGCATCTCTAGAAACAAAGACATCAACTCGCCTCGCCTCTTAGTTTCTATTTACCAAATCCCTACCTCAAACACCATTTCTCCAGAGAAGTCTCTCTTGATCCCTCAAACTAGTTGATAGAATTTCTCCCTTTTATTATGTCCTATTTCTCCAACTCCCATGGTTTGGATTTCTACAGACCAGATTTGCATTGTGTGAGTTAGTGCTGTGTGCTTTCTTTCGTTTACCTATAAGTGTTGAGACTTGGACTGCATCTTCCTTACTGTCTCTTGGATACTGCCTTGTAGATCTCGGTAACACACAGTTATAACTTGTCAGTAGCTGTTGAATTATGGCTTCCAGTGGAGCCAGAAATCCATCAGATAGTTTTCAGCCAAGGCAATTTGCTGTACAGAAGCAAACACTTTGTGTTTGTTCCTAAGTCTGCCTTTGCAGGTGACTGTCGTGCATTCCTCTAACATTTATAGAACACTCATAGTTGTGTTAAGAAAGAAATCCACCCCGGAGGAATGGAGAAATGCAAAGAGGTTCTGGAGAACAAGCCCAGCTCTTTTATACCCTGGAGCTATCAAGAGGCAGCTATAGACATTAGAAAGGGCCAGGGCAGGGAAAGGAGGACAAATCTTTGATTTCACAGTCTTGCCTGGGGCCTTGACTGACAGTAGCTGCTGTTTTAGCCTCTAATGTGCCTTCATGCCTTTTAGAAGGGACTCAGGAAATCTCACTCTGGTGTTATGGGGGAATATTATCAACCTAAGAGGAAAATTCTGAGCATGAGAAGCAAGCTTGTCTTGCTTTCCCACAACCCCAAAGACTTCTAAGACTGGAAAGTATCTGAAGACATAGAGTAGAAACCACATCTAGCTTATTCACATCGCTTTTCTTCATGCAAGCTCAGTAAGAGCAAACAACAATGAGCAGACAGGTACTGTTCCTCCCAGGAGGAGGTTTAATTACTTTTCTGCGTTTGTTAGATGCACATCTTGAAATGATTCTATAACATAAATCTATGGTAAAATTTCATCAGAGGAATTCATTAAAGGAAAATTTGATCGGCCAAAATATGGTTCATATTGATTAAAATTCATTTTATCTACGTTTGTGATTTAATCTAGACCATGTTTTTATCTGCATTGGCTTTTTTTTTTTTGCCTCCTTTTAGAGATATTGCAGTTGGTCTTCCCAGGTTCATTTTTCAAGGAATACTGCCACCATGCGGTTTGCTGCCTCAAGACTGCTCACACTCTGCTTCTCTCCAGAACACTGTGGTTTTGCAGCTTGAGGCTGTATCTGTGGATTTCTTTCCAAAAGTTGAATTCTTCAAATTCTTGCCAAAGGATGAACTCTGGCCCAGCTTTTGACTCAATTTTCTGGTTACTGTATCAGTCCTAACACATGCAACAGTAATGCATCCTTGAGCGTCTTACAAACTTGCAAAGTCCTCACCCGTTCATCTGCTCAAGTCAGTTAGAGTGTTTTTGCCCTGCACACTCATGAAGACTGCCTAAGTTTTCATGACGCATGGAAACTGGTGGAGGCTGAGAGAAAAAACAAGAGCTGTAAGAGGGAGGTATTATTTATGGTGTTGAAAACTCCTAAAGGAGTGAAATTGAGCTCTGCTTAGTAATTAACGTGTTTGAATAAACAAACAAATGCTGTGGGTTCTGTATCTTCTTAACAGACAAGATCTGTCAGGACGCTGTTTTTCAGGTCCAATTCAGCTCCACACAGAGTACCTGTGTGTAGACAGAAAATATACATCCCCTCTCCCACCCCTCCCCCAGACCTGCAGCTTCACTCACATGACAACCCCGCCCCCAATCTCTCTGCAAGAATGGAGACTTTATATTCAAGGAAATATGTTAAGTACTATCCTAAAACGTAAAGTCAAATCGATGTATCTTTGTACACAGCTCTGCGGCTTCTGTGAACTCTGGGTGCTAAAGGGCTTCCTTGAATCTTGGGCAAGACAGTGGAGAAGCAGCCCTATTTCTTTACCGCATGAAAAGGAAGGACAGTTTTCTTCCTCAGCTACTCTTTGGCTTCAGATTTTTATCAGAAGTAAAGGGAGAATGCAAACGCGGCCTGGAATACATTGTGGGGTTGATGTTTTGGTTGAGACAGAAATATAGGGAATTATTCCCATGAGTTGATTTTGTGAAATGTGTGTCCGCGTGAGGACGGAAAAACGAGCTGTTGCTGGTGTTTAAACAAGGCTGGAGGGGCAGTTGCTAGGAGACCCCGCACACAGCTCGGGCATGCTTTGTCTCAAAGACCGGGCCTTTCGCAGTCAGAGATGACATTGAATGTATAGTCTGTCAAAATTTAGGTGGAGGAAAAATTCAGGTGGACCAATGCTTCGTTACTGCTTGTGTCTATCTAGCTATTCTGACTTCCATCACTCATTAAAGATGGGGTTTGAAAGGGGGAAAATATAGCATTGTGCCAGGAACCGAGAGCCTCCGGAAATACTCAAGGGAATTAGTCACAAATGCAGTCTGAATACTCCTGTATGAAAGGCAGATGGTCTGGAAACCAGTTCCGAGAATCAGGCAGCCTCAGCTAAGTGATCACTTCAGTGTTCCGAAAAGAGGACCGTCAGTCCACAAACACAAGGGTTCTAAGAGGAAAGGCGAGCGAGCGGGACTTTAGATCCTGCCGTTTACAAAACAACCATTTCAGTCATTTGTGGGAACCGTTTAATGGACTTTTATGAGAAACACACAGGCTTCCAGTTGGTAATTTAGACCCTAGAGATGTGCCCGACTTGAGAGCTGGAGGTGGCTTAGAAGTTCTTCTAGCGCCCCCAACTGTCAGAAGGCAGAACCTGACGCAGCTAGTGAAAAAGTGCAGTCTATAATGGTGCTTCCTTTTGGAAGGTTTTCAGAAGAAACGCTGGCAAGGTTTTTTAAAATAATACCAACCTTTGCCAATGCTCAAGATACTATATCCAGTATGGAGGTAGTATTTTAAAACATAGTGAAGAGGAAATTCTTGAATTTTGTGTTTTGAATGTTTGAAGTATGATGAGCCAGGGACACTATCTGGGGCCCCTACTCTCATCAACTACCTATCTTTCTCAGGAGAGTCATGCTGTCCCTGTAAGTTTGGGGGTGAACCCAATCAGCAACTCTTTTGTTGTGCCTGATGTGTACAAAGTGCCTCCTGTGCATTGAGTTATTTGCTTCTTGCAAGTCTAGGGATTCTTCAAATGAGCTGGTATGCTCAATTGGAGGAACGGTTCAGTGAGTATTGTTACAAAGTTTAGTTGTAACTCTACCACCTCCAGATCAGGGAATGCTTCCCGTGGGCCAGTGGCTCCCAGAATAGCCAACTGAAATCCCCAAATAGTTGAAATTTTGGTCTTGTTTTATTTTCATATCTAACACAGGGCGATGGCGGGGCAGGGAGGGGTCATGCTACTTAACTGCTTCTCTATGGAAAAAGAAAATCCGTCACTGTTTCCTATATTAGAGAAGCTGGTGTGTATAAAGTCTGAGATGCAGTAACCTTGAGATGTTGGTTCAGGCAGCCTGGACAGAACTGAGCTTGAGTTCAAGAAACAGAAGAAAGGAAGTCAGTCCCATTCCCAAACAGTACTGTAAAGAGATGTCTCTGTGGAAATGGAGACCTGTGACTGAGGGGCCCCCTTGTATCCTCTTGTTCAGATCTTAAAGGCTCAGAACCTGAAGGCTCAGAACCTGTTGCTTTAGCCCAGAAAGCTCTGCCCCTAAGTAGCCAGCAAGGCTCACTCTGCCACTTCCTTTTTCCTTCATTCTTGGGGAAGCCAACCACGTGTTGGGAGAATATGCAAACAGGCTCCTGGAGAGACTCTGTGGACAGAAACCACATCGTCAGCACTAACTTGTTTGTTAACTGACCAAGGCAGTTTGAAAGGCCATCAGATAACCTCTGGCCTCCAAGTCACCTGAGGTCCCAAACATCACAGATCCAAACCTTTCCATTGAGCCCTGACCTGTGAGAGATTATAAATGATTACAAGGTTGTGTTAAGTCAACACATTTTGGGGACTATTTGTTAGGTAGAAAAAAAAAGGACCAACTTGCAATCTCTTTGCCATCTGTCCTTGCAGAGTTTCATGCAACTTCTGGTTCTTAGTTTACCTGATGTCTGCATTGTAAATAATGACAATAATTTCAATAACAGTACTAAACCACTTGCCTGTTGACACAGAAAACTTTGGATCTGATCTCTGCTGAAACCCAGATGCAGCTGTTGATTTTCCCCTGAGCTTGTTGGTGTTACCTATTAATCTAAGTAAACCTACAGCTAAAGGCATCTCTGCACATGTTTTAACACGAAAACTATGTGAAACAATGGCAAACACACCAACTCAGTGTGTCCTGAGATTTTACACAGCACCTTAAGTATGACAGGTAAGAGTGGGATTATCAGGCAATCTCTGAATGCGGAGCAGTGAGCCTATAGCAAGGGCACCCTGGTTCATCTGCTGCAAAGTCAGAGAGGCCCAGGGGATTCTGTTTTCATGGAAATCCTAGTTTCTGAAAGTGTGTCTTAGACGACCCGCTTCGTATTTCTTTCCCATCGTTGCATGAACAGTTGTAGTCCAGTGGTGTGAAGTCCATGTTTTTAAATGCCATAATAAACCAAGGAGCCACTTGTGTTCCAAAGGTGGCACACAGTAGGTAGCTTGTGTTGCATGGAGAAGATTCCTAGGGCTTTGTGTCTGCTGCCTTGGGACCCCAGGGAGTGCAAGGCGGTCTTGGGTCCACGTGCTTCAACGTCATTGATGCGTTAGGGTCCTACCATCAAGACCAGAGGACACTGTCTGGGCCATGTCATAAAACACTAAAACAAACAAACAAACAAAAAAAGCAAAACAAACAAAAAAACCAACCAACCAAACAAACAAACAAAAAACCAGATTGTCCAAGATGGAGTTTTCATTTTAAGAGCCAAAGAAAGGGGCTTCCTGATAAGCTGGACTAGATGGTGTGGTCTCCTGTGGCCTAAGAGATGGACAGTTGTTTGAAGCTAAGTCTAGATGATGACAGCGGGTCTCAGGTTGGATATTCTCTTTTTCATCAGTCACAATATTCCAGACACATGACAATGACTTTGGTGAGTGATTTAATTAAACTTCTCTTTTTTTAAAAAATCAAATGATTTCTGAATTTTGTGGATAAACCAGTCAATAATTTGCTTTTATCAGAATGGTAGAAAAATAACTTCCTAATTTTGTGTGTTTCTCCATGAAACGTGGCTTTCTCAAAATATTTCACAAAGATCCATTTACTTTTTGCAGCTCTGAGACTGGACTTTGAGAAAGACAAAAGTCGTAGAAATTGGGTATTAAGAAAATGAGGGTTTGGAGGGTGGGCGGTGTATAGCTCAGGTGAGTACATTGCCCTCCCATGCATGAGTCTGTGTACACAACGACAGTGGCCACAGCACTAGAAGCAACGATAGGACAACTGCTTTGAGTTATTTTACCAAAGGAACTTGAAACTTCTCTTAAAAGCAAAACAAGGACTAGGGTTGGGGGGAGACACCAAATGATAGCAATTCTTCCACAATTGTAGTGATAATCCCTCTATCTTTGAAAGGAGATCAATGGGCTAGTTAACCCAGAGAGAAAAAGCAGAAGTTACAGAGGAATTAACAGTCTGAGATTGGCCTTTTCTAGCCAGGAAGGCTGGAGTCTTGCTGGATTCTGACCAGAGATAGCAGTTGATCCCGGGGTTAATGACCCTGTGCTCTCATGGCTGCTCACATTCCTCAGTGTGCTAGCCTTGCTCTTCATGGCCCTGCATATGGGCTAGGGGTGAAGGGTCACAGGAGCGATGCTGTTTCTGGGAAAAAGCCACACAACTTCTCAATTGGTTGTGCTAAAGTAGCCATCTACCAAGGATGAAGACCTCATAGCTAGAGGCAAATGGTTGGATCCACATACTCTATGACCAGTAGAGCTGGAATGTGAATGAAGCCAAATAAGACCTAGTTAACGGCACCCACTCTGCCACTCTGCATTGGGTTCAGGGATGAGGGTCCAGGAGACAACGAATCCATTCAGGGCCCCTTTATCCTCCAGCTACACATGGGTCTAGTCATGCTGGTAATTTATGGCTTAGTGTCTTCTACACTTGTTGTTAAATATTAGTGTTTTAAATACTGTTTCTGTATAATTTAAATATTGTATCACTTCTTCCTGGAAGTCCCTTTACAGGGAAAATCAGAATTCTCAAAGATATAGATATAGTTAATTCCTAGGGTAATGACTACTGCTACATATTTGGGTCAGATTAAATATAGTTCTTTGGAATAAAATTGCCCTTTACTTTATTGCCAAGTAAAATGGGGCATATTGGTGAGAGGATTTCAGATCAATTTAATTGTCACAAACCAGATATTCTGTATACAATGTAAAAAGTTTACAATTTTGTGAAAAAAATCCATTGGACAGGCAATGGAGAAGCAGGAGTATCAGAACACCACCTAAGCCACTAACACACAAAAGTCTACTTCTACGGAGATTGTTTTTGTTGTTGTTGTTGTTGTTGTTGTTTTTTCATTACTATAGTTCCAGTGCACTGGGTAAGTGAAGATCATACAGTAAGTACTCAGTAGGCTTTGGCTGAAGAAATGCAAGTTCAGGCAGTTCTCCCATAAGAGTCTAAACACAAGCTCAGCAAAACCAGAGAGTCACGTTGAGGGTCCACTGGGGACTAAACCCCGGGCTGGACAAGCACTTCCGTGTCTCACTGTCCCACAGCTCTTGCTCCCAAACAGACACTTTTGCTGCTGTCATCGCTTTAAAACATGCAGCAAAAAGCTCTAATTAATAAACTCTTAAAAATTCAAATAAAAGTAAAAAGATGTGTAGAACTAAAGGACCGCATTAGAAGTCATGGTAATGGGTATTAGTGGGTGAGTGTTTGACTAAGAATGTGTGATGGGGATTTCTGGTGGGCTTGGACTGCTCTGTGCTGTGCCTGGGTATTGAATATACAAAGCATTATGATTTGATAAGCTATGTGCTCAGGACCCGCCAGTTTTGTGTATTTGTGTTACACATGAGCATATCTAGTGAAAAGGTAATGCCGATTTGCAATCATGTTTGTGTACCATTCAAAAATGTAAAAAAAAATTCACATCGCTAATTATTCCGCAGTGATTTTTCTGAACCTATGCACAATATGTAAATTATGAGCAATTTGTATTCTCGTTAGCACTTGCTATTCTCTAATTTTAATGATGAGAAGTAAATCAAAGTGAGTATTTTTCTCTCCAACTTGTTGTGTTGCAAAACTAACACAGAGGAGCTACAATCATTCATTAAATTTCCCAGCTTCTTAACTTTGCCCACATTTGATTCCTGTGTTCTTTCTGTCTCTGCGCCTCTTGCCT
This sequence comes from Mesocricetus auratus, assembly GCF_017639785.1. NCBI lineage: Eukaryota > Metazoa > Chordata > Mammalia > Rodentia > Cricetidae > Mesocricetus > Mesocricetus auratus. The sequence goes on along the minus strand of NW_024429200.1, from coordinate 33,968,927 downwards.
CTCGTTCTCTCTTATTTATATGTCCGAAGTATTTTAAAACAAAAGTTTTAGAGGTATTGGTTGTTTGTCAGCTCAGTAGTAAAACAGGCTGTGTGAGACCCTGGGTTTGACCCCCAGCAATACACACACACACACACACACACACACACACACACACACACACACACACTCACACGAAGAACAAACAAAAGAGGGTGTGTTAGACAGGGTGCCAATTGATTATGCATTGCATTATTTGAGGACAAATAGTATTCTTTCACACAACCTGAAAACCTGACTCACACACTTTCAAATCAATAACCTCCTCTTAAAAAGTAATAGCAGGTCTGTCTTTGTATTTGTAATTTGTCTAAACAAACACAGCTTTTCCTAAATAATTTGAGAAATAAAAATCACTATTCAACAAAGTCCATTTACTTGTTGCATTTATTTGTTTTGTTTCTTCAGGTTCTTTTTTTTTCCCCTAAAATGTTGCCCCCTTCCCCCCCCACCAGCCCACCCTGCCTTTTCACAATATTGAAAAATTTTCAAGTCTAGGTTACTGGCAAACCTTCTGTTTGTTTTTAGATGTGCATAATTAGGCTCGGTTTTACAGGCTCATTTCACAAAATCATTAAAGGTTTTTCAGTAGCACGTGTATCAACAACTGAAACAAATTCTCATTTTTGGCTATTAGTTACAATAAGACAACAGAGCTCCAGCCAGGCACCAGATGTTTTTGTTGAGGAGAAAGCATAAAGAGCATTAAGAGCTTTTTAAATCTTACACTTTCACTTTGGTCTTATAAGAAATAATTGTGACATCTCATGCTCGGAAATGTGTCACAGGAGCTTTCCCTCATATCGACACCACGCACTGCGGAAGGGACCTGCTTACGTATCTGCAGTTTAAACGACCTGAAAACTCAGTGACAGCCTGGGAGGATATTTTGAAGTTTGAAATGATCCCTATATAAATAGAACGGATCAGCATAACTTTGGGATAAAATTAGCCGGCAGTTTGTGGACTCTCCAGCTTTGCCTGTGTGCTGGGTGCTGCTCTCCTGATAAATCACTGCTCGGCTTCCTCATGGCACAGAGGATGGACAGCATCATTGCCCCTATCAGCAAACCTGGACCTACCAAGTTAGTTAAGAAAAATTTTCTGGAGGCTTTAAAGTCAAATGACTTCGAAAAACTGGAGGCTATTTTAACCCAGAGGCAAATAGATGTGGACACAGTATTTGAAGTTGAAGATGAGAACATGATTTTGGCATCCTACAAACAAGGTAAAAATTGTAGAGGTGTGATTGTGAAATTGTTATAAAACGATCTTTAAGTCAGTAGGTCAGTTTTTGTCTTCAAAGCAGTTGTTCTTATTGTTAGTGTCTGTTTAGAAATCGTTTCTAATTTTTATCTTTCCTTCCTTTTAAAACTAGAATGCATTTGGGCTGGTTTACATATTATACACACAGTTCTGTTTATGCACATTTCTGTTTACTGCTATTTTCCATTCTTGTGCCTGGAATTTGGGATCCTGGGTAGTTGTATTTGTCATGCACGGTGTGTTTAGGACTTCTCTTGTGTCCGTGGTGGTATAGAATAAAGAAAATGTCTCTGACTCTCGTTAAAGACTGCTGAGACCTCCGTGTGACAGCGTGGCTGTTGGGGGTCAGGCTGCTGAGCATTTGCTAACAGCCACTTATAGATATAGCATCTCTATGCCTGTGTGGATGAAAAAGAGGACTTTCTTTTCCACTTAGAGAGTTAATGAATGGAGAAAGCTGTGCCATAGGAACCTTCATGATCTGCATAATTTTGATGTGTTTCAGTGCAGGAACAAAAGCTGAAGTCAAAATACCACAAAGTTAACTTTTATTATTCTTTTCTGCTGGACTACAATAGTAGAACAAAAAATCTGAAGGGTTTAATTCAAAATCTCTGCTTTGTAAAAAAAAATTGGAAAACAAAAATTAGAACAGAAAAATTTTCATTAAGGTTTTGTTTTTTCTTTCTGGAATTCCTGCTTAATAAATCAGAAATAGATTAGCACATTCGTTCTGATTTCTCAAATCAACTCGTCAATGGGAAAACTTAAGTAGTTAGGCCATCTGGTATGCATATTGCAAGGAATTACTCTGTTCACCCTCATTTCTGTCTAAAGAAAATAGGTAGGGAATTCTTGGGAACAGAGGAAGGGATAGTTGTTTATGCTCATATATAGTCCTGTTTTCTAGTCCTACAAAGTGATTAGTGTCACTGATTTCCAGATACAAATGCTAGGTGCATTTATTTTTATCTAATTCTCTCCAGTTCTGGAGGACGCATAACATGGTTGAGGCCAGCTGCTGTATTTTTGTTTTGTGCTTTTTGATAAATTGTCATTGCTGTTTTGCCTGAAAATGAAGGTGTCTAATTTTTGTTTTTATAAAGTTGGAAGGATTCTGTTGAAGGAAAAAATTATAAGCTACATAATTAGATGGCTTGCACCTTGTGACTTTATTTAATGATGTTATCTGGATGCTAAGTATATTTTATAGAGATTAAAATCAACACACTCCTGTGTGTCCTACATACAATAGGACTCACACTCAAGCCAGGGGGTAACCAACTAAACAGTGAGCTGCAAAGCTCACCTTTGCTTATTTCCAAAGTACGTAAACCCTGCAGACAGCACAGGGCTCAGAAGTTCAGGGAAAGAGAACTTAGAGGTGTGTGTTCTTGGCAAGCCTGGTGTCATAACCCCCACAGGAGAAGAAACTGTTTCAAATTCTTCTTGTCAAAGTGAGCTAATTCCTGTGGCCCCCACGGAGTTAACGTTTTATTTATGCTGATGACTGTTTTCCTTCCTAACATTCAGGGTATGGGATGTGACTTTGAATCAGGGGTAGAAATTTAAACTGTCTCCAAAAGAAAGAGCCCAGTCTTGTGCCCGTGTCTGTTGGGAAATAACAGGACTTGGGTTTGAAGCTTCAGGGCTGTCCAAGAAAGCAGTGTGCGCGTTGTGCACACAGTGTGTTTAGAAATAACTTTACTGTGTTCACCTTGAATATGTAAGACTCTGCCTTCAGTCAGTCGTAAGCCTAAGGTAAAATTCCCACTTTCTTAAAAGTTACTTGAAACTTATTTTAGGTGCCTGCAGGCTTAATAGCAGCCCTTTCACCCTTAAGTGTAGGTATGGAAGCCATAAGTAGAACCCCAGTTTCTGGCCCAGTAAAGTAGATCTAAGTGGTGATATCAATGTCTTACCTCACAAAGGAATTCTCAGAACAGTGTGGGACCGAGCAGTTTACAACTGGGTAGCTAATTAGTCAGTAAGCTCCTTCTGGGGTTTGTCTAAAAGACGGGAACCACCTCTGTGTGGTTTTGAAGGACCTGTGGCTGGATTACTGTTTCTGATACTTGTTTTTTTATTAAGTAAAAGCAGACTTTTGGGATGTGTTACACTTTGATTTTTGTTTGTTTTTCTGTTTTAACTACACAGAAAGGCTGTACTCCTAAACAAGAAAAATCCACATGACACTCCTGTGCAGTTTGATTCACATTTACAAAAGAAAGGGAGAAGCTCCATCACCCGCAGAAAGGGAACACAGTTGTTTACTCTCGAAGAATGGGTATCTCCTGCTTAGGCATTCTTCAGGTGATAAAAGAAACAGCGTGTAATACAGGCAATGATATGGCCACCTGGAAACTTTCTTACACAGCAGAGAATATGATCTATAGTCAACAGTCGATTATCCTCTGAGGGCTTAGCTGGTCTGTAGATTATCCTCAGGGGGGTTAGCTGGTCTGCAATCAACCCTTAGGTAATTTTAGTTTCCTCTGAAACACACTACATCCTTTTCCACAGGATTTCAAAAAGTGGTTGAATTTGTTCCTAAAACACAGCATGTCCCGTCTAACGTCAAGATCAGCGCTTGAGAGCAGGAAGGGTAACTCAGAACTCCACTAGCAAAGACATGAACTTAGACTGTAAATACCCCTTGACTCTAATCTAACATGCTTTAAGTGCAGTCAGTAAAAGATGACCCCTAGAAGACTGTGAATTTTGTGAGGAGGGGTGAGGGGCGGTACTAGACCAGAGAGTTCTTTCCTTCTTGCGGTTCTGGGTCCTTCTCCTTGAAAAATCTCCAGCGCTGAAGGCCACATTTAAACCAGTCTCCACTGTAAATCTCAGTTTGTGCCAGGGGAGGAAGGTTACCTGGGCTTAACATCCATTCTTCAATTCAGATCTCCTTACGCCCCGTTCCTAGCTTTATCATGAAATCTTCAGATAAAATCCCGACTTGTTCACTTAAAAAGCCCCTCTTGTCTCACTTTGTAAAGCTAACCATCAAAATGCCCTGGCCTGCATTTGAGACAAGTCTCAGGGAACGGCAGGCAGAGCTGGGTGGTTTTAAACGTGTGGAAAACCAAACTATCGTCTACTGAACAATCACTTTGTTTTTAAGCGTTGATTTACTGCATGCAAGTGAGCCACGACATAGTGTGGAGATCAGGAGACACTTGGTGGTTCTCTCCTTCTACCACCTGAGTCACAAGGTTCAAACTCAGGTGCTCAGGCTTGGCGGCAAGCCCCACCTTGGCCATCTTGAAAGCCCCAGATAATCCCTTTAAAATACAATGGCACAAAGAAATCGTGAATACACAAGTGAATTTTTAACTATTAGACATGACTACCAGTTGAAAAGTTAAGGTACCATGTGACATAGTTTATTCTGAGACAAGTAGGAACTCTTTAGGGTAAAAGGGAAATTAAGGAGAAATCTCTAAGGCTCTCTGTCTGTCACTCTGGTTCCCACTGTTAGCCTCTGTACTGGAACCATGGGCAGTGTCTTTCAAGGCTGTTTTTAAAGCATATCCCAGCTACACACTTGGTTTTTTCTGCAAATGTATGTTTTGGCTCCCTACCGAGACAGGCAGAATATCAAATCAGTATCTCTGGTGTGAAACTCCCTAGTCAGCAAGGTTAATGAACACTCTTTATTAATCACTGTAATGCACTTTAGGTATTTCGTTTATGGCTCACAGCCTCCTCTGGTCTCTTGCATGGTAGTCATATTTTTAATTAAAATAACCAATGAATTTGTTTTCACTTGGAAAGTTTCTGGCAAGTAAGTACTCTGTCTACTTTGTTAAGTAGCAGCTGACGTCCAAAGTTATGAAAACTTTTTATTCTGAACAAATGATCTCTTTCTCACCTGCTTTCTCCTGGATTTAGAAAGTTACCTTCCTGTATTCCTACTATACCGGCCCAGGGGGCTTCCTCTCTCCTAACTGCTAGAAACTTGAAAACTTTGTATTCAGTTTTAAATCTCTTAAAAACTGTGTATTGCAAGCTTGCTTCCCTCTCCCATTATCTAGGGAGCCTCTGAGAGTTATCCTGAGAATATTAGCTATTAAAACAGTAGTCTAGAATTGCGCTTGGGTCTAAAATCTTTCAGGGCTGTGTAAATACGTGGACTTGGTCAAAGCAAATGTCTGCTAATCCCTGCGCAGCAGCGTGTGCGAGCTTTGGCGGCAGCCAGAAGCTTCTCCAGCATGGGGCTGGTTTTCCTTTGATAACATTAGCGCTGATAACTGTTGCGGAGCCTGGGCTTAGCTTTAGTTTAACCAGAGATGTGTGTCCTCTCCAAGCACTGGAGCCGAACCAACGCCCTTTTCCAAAAGTAGGCTGTAACCCTTCCCTCCTCGCCAAGTGAGTGAGGGGGCTTTCTGTCTAGCCTTGCAGACCTATGACTTCAGCTTCATGTTTAAACGAAACACTCAGACGTGTGCACACGAGGGTTCGTTCAGAACATTTTTGGGGGGAGGGGTAAGGGTGAAACTTCTAAAATTTCTTTAGAATTTTTAGATGTGTCAGGGGGAACTGAAGATCAGAGGCAACTTCTGACAGATTTTTCTTTTGAGGGGGGAGGGATTGAAGTTTGATAGTTAGAAATGTTTTTTTGTTACTTTTAAAGTTTTCTGCCTTACAGGTATATATGATAATGTTAAACATAATCTCCTCTTTCCCCATCCATTCTATCTTCCCCCCTCCTTTTTCTATCCACATTAATCTCTTTTGTTCCCCTGAACAAATTTATTTCTACCTCATTTAGTCTGTACACACACACACACACACACACACACACACACACACACACGCATGCACGCACACTACCTAGGGAGCACAAATGGGAGACAAGCATTTCATTTCTGAGACTGCTTTACTGAGATCATTTCCAGTTGTATCATCTTCTGCAAAAAAAAAATATAGCTTAATGTTCTCTTCTATGGCTGAAAGAAGGCTCCATGGTATCTACAAAAAAACTCACATTTTTTCCCTCACCTAAGTCTCCTGCTCTTGGCACACATCAGCCTGTCAAAGGACACTCGCCATGTTTATGACACCGCCACGTGCTACACCTGAGCTATGGAGCCAATGTGTCTAACAAGGAACTTAGAGAGTTTGGCTTCCACTACTAGTGGTTTCGTGAACTTGGATGCGTTCCACTGTTCTGTCTTTGTCCTCACTAAGTATTCTTCATGGAGGCTCTGCCAGGGCTCTAAGCGCCCTGCAAGCACATAGCATGTGATACAATTACGATAAGCCGCACAAGCAGATCACATAGGGTGGTGCGAGGAAGGGCGGGCGGCAATGAGGGCGAATGCTGCAGATCCCCGTGTGGATGGCCTGTGCCGGGGCTTCTGAGTGGGGTTTGTGGGTAGGGACTCGTGTTCTCGTCTCAGCCTCTTTTCAAGGGAACCCTTGGCTGAAGCCAGGCTTTCCTGGACAGGTACCCTTGTCTGCAGCTTGCATCCATGGGGGTATGAGTGGCTCTCCCCAGAGGGAGGCTGCACCTTCTTTACACCTCCCCTACCCCCCAAGAGCTTTGCCTTCCTCTCTCTAGCCTTCCCCTTGGGCAGTGTGAGCACACAGTTCAGTGGCAGCTGGCCTCTGCAGAAGTGCACAGAGCAGTACAGCCCAAAGGTAAACATTAAGAGTAAATCACATTCTAGGATTGGATGCCCCGGGAAGAGTGTGCTGTGAGAGAGAAGGCTAGTGTACACAGTGAGTTCACTTCACTTCCTTCTGGCATTCTGGGACCCTTGGTGTGTGTGTGTGTGTGTGTGTGTGTGTGTGTGTGTGTGTGTGTGCATGAGCGAATTCTGATCTTTTGACACATCAACATTAATAACAGAACATGAATTGGCACACATCGTCTTCAGTTTCGGAAGCTCACACGACCTCATATCTGTTGCTCCATAAGGATAAGTGTACGTATTTTCAGTCTTGCTAGAGAGCCTGGGCTGCAGCACGGTTTTAAGGGTCGACTCCTGGCTAGGGACTGTTCTTTTCTCTGCTCAGCTCAGCTGGCTTTCCCATTTTGCTATAGGCTGAGCTATCCAGACTCTCTCAACACCATCTCCAACTTTCCCACCCAAGTTATAAAGCACTGAGTAAAGGCAGAGGTAGCAGAGCCTGAGCCCACAGTCCCATCTGTCCCTCTAGGTGCTTTCTTGTCCCCCAAATACACAGATGCAATGCAAATGTGGATTTTTAGAAACAGTTCCACTTTGGGCTTGCTGAAATTCCAGGTCTGATGATCTGTGTGTCTGATTCCCCAGGTAACAGTTAAGAGTATAGGAGACACAAATGAACCTGACTTTTCTAAAGCCCAGGATGACTGACTGGTCCGTGTAATAAGTAAGCAAGGAAAATTCCATTGGTGCTGCTGGGAACTGAGGAAAAAGAAACACCATAAGCACCATAAACAAACAAATACATTTCCACACCAGCAACGTGGCATGTTTCACATGCACTGGGAGCATCTTCCTTTGTGAGTGTGTGTGTGTGTGTGTGTGTGTGTGTGTGTGTGTGTGAGAGAGAGAGAGAGACAGAGAGACAGAGACAGAGAGACAGAGATCTGTATCACAGAAGCCTGGGTTGGATGGTCTTCCCATCCTGTGTTTCTTTGGTTTTACGTGGTGTTTTCTTCACCAGCTCTCCGCTGTTTCTTCCAGGATGGTTGTTTTTTGTTTTTCTGTCCCAGGTGGGAGCAGGCATGGGTTTGCAATCAGTTGCAGCCTGATGGCACCTCATCTTTGCCACTAAAAAGCAGGCAAAGGACACTCTCGTTTTCAGGTCCACAACCAGCTCCTTTCTAAGCAACTAGAGAAACTGTCATTGCAGGTCGTTTGTTGAGGAATATTGAAAACAAGAAGTTGGAATGAACTGGGCATGGTGGAGTACGCCTATGGTCCCAGTGCTAAAAAGCTGAGGCAGGAGGATTGCTGTGAGTTCAAGGCCCACCTGGGCTACACAGTGAGACCCTCTTTCCAAAAGCTGCATCAGAAGAAAGGAGGAAGAATATTTTAAGCAGTGAAAATGATCAGTCTAAGATCTTAGTTTTTGGGACCATTCTCTTGACAAATTTGTGCCTCATTTGGGCACAGTTATATGTGTGACACATCCGGGCTCCTTGTTTGTTTTGGCTGCTTGGAACTTCAAAGACAATTTACGTTGCTGTTCTAGTGCCAGCACTGAATTTATAATTTGTTAAACTCTCTTACTTGTCATTTTCTCCCTTTGCCATTATTTTTGTAATCAGTTAAAAGAATACTGGATAAAAACGTGTGATTTGCCCCAAGTTTTTCTTTAGAAATAGATACTGGACATACCAACAGGCAGGCAAAATATTGGTGTGAGAAATTAAAATAAATTCAATGAAATCCCACACTGACGGACAACTGTGTGTGCAAGGATGAACAATGGAGATGAATAAAATTTATAACCTTGTAATTGATAACTTTGGAATGATACAAACTTAAAATGACTTGAAATAAAAAAAAACCTTTGTAGCGTAGCCTTTAAAATAAAATGCAATCACACCCATTGCAGTGTTAAGCTAAAGCACGTCTGAGGTCTAGGAAGCCAAAGAAAAAAGACCAGAGACCAGGAGCAGCAGAGTTCCATGGGAAGAGCTGGAGAAAACCTGACCCAGGGCAGTCCCAGAACAAGGCACGGGAGTCTTGTCAGCTGCCAGTAGCAAAGTCCTGGACCATTTTTCCCTTCAGTTTTATAGATGTGACCAAAATAAAACACCTCGTCAAAAAATCCCCACAGAACAGGGTGAGAGACGCTGGGACAAAAGTAAACTCCCTTTCCTTTCCTTTTCAGGCTATTGGCTGCCCAGTTATAAGCTGAAGTCTTCCTGGGCAACCGGCCTCCACCTCTCGGTCTTGTTTGGCCACGTGGAGTGTCTGACGGTACTGCTGGACCACAATGCCACCATCAACTGCCGGCCCAACGGGAAGACCCCTCTGCATGTGGCCTGTGAAATGGCCAACCTGGAATGTGTGAAAGTCCTCTGTGACCGTGGAGCCAAGCTCAACTGTTACTCCCTGAGTGGGCACACCGCTTTGCATTTCTGCACCACGCCAAGCTCCATCCTGTGCGCCAAGCAGTTGGTGATGCGCGGTAAGGCTTTCGGGGTGGCTGGTGTGTGTTTGTGCACACGTGGTGTGTTGTGTGTGTTCATGTGCACAGGGTTTGGGGACTTGCTCACCTCACCTTGCCCCAGGCAATGCGACAGGCATTCCAGTACCCTCAACCTGGTTCAGGGTCTGAGATCATTAAATGCAAGAGTACTTACATATTTCTTTTGTTGGTTTTATAGCGTGTGTGTGTGTGTGTGTGTGTGTGTGTGTGTATGTGTTGCCCACTGAGGTCATTCAGTGATGATCACACTGAATCGTAATGTTTCAAGAACTAATGAATCACAGCAAATCAAGAAGTGTATCAATTTTTAGCTACTTAACGTGCTCATTTAGTCCTAATTATGCATCACGTATTGTGGCGACAAAGAGAAAACAGTTTCTGCTCTCAACATATATATGTATAAATGTATACATGGACATATGTACATGTATAAGCATTTCCATAGCAGAGGATATAATATTAACAAAACAAACTTTAATTATAAAATGGGGGAAGAGCTATGAAGGAGAAAACATTATCTGTGTTAGGAGTGAACTATTTTAAAATGTTAAAGACTTCTCTGGGTCAAACATTTGTTGTTTGACAAATAGCATCCCATGTAGACTTGTAGGGCAGTTTGCACATTCCTTGGTCAAGGGCTTATCATCTTTGGAGAACCAAGGATGTAAGCACTTGCATGTAGATTACTATAGCTGAGCATACTTCTGTTTCCTTGTAATAAGTATCTAGGGGTGAGAAGATGGGATAGACGGTAGATTTGTAAGAACTGATACCCCGTTTCCCAAAGTGACTGGCCCATTTTGTATTTCCACTAGCAATGTGTGAAAACTCCAGGTGATTGCTATTCTTGAAAAAATTGATGAAGTAAGATATTAGCAAAAGAGTTTAGCTCTCTAATTAGTATGTAACAGCATCTATTGAGGTTTTAGTCTGAATTTCCTTAAGGATGCTGTGAATGTTATATGTTTATTTGACAGATCAACATCTAGAACTAGGGAAATATCTAGTTCTTTTGCTCCTTTTAAAACGAACGAGCTGCTTGCTGCTTGGTTATTCTGTATACAAGTCCTTTACCAGATCTGCAGTTTGCACACAATAGTATCATGTGTTTCTCTCTTCCTTTTCCTTTCTCTTTCTTTCACACTCCTTTTCCCTTCTTCCCATATTTCATTCCCTCCTCTTTCCCTTCCTTCCTTTTCCTTCCTTCCTTCCTTCCTTCTTTCCTTCCTTCCTTCCTTCCTTCCTTCCTCTCTCTTTCTCTCTGTCTCTGTCTTCATGACAAGAGCTCACTAACTAACTAATGCAGTCCTGGAATTTAAGAGTTTTAGCACTTGGGAGACTGAGACAGGAGGATGACAGGTTTCAGGCCAGTTCCAGCTATAAAGTCAATGAGAAATTCTCTGAAAAACAAAAGAAGCAGTAACATAAATAAAGAAGAATGAATCTAGACGGAGTCATGATAAATGCTAACATTTAAATAGCCAGCTTCCAAGGAGGAGCCAGTGAGGGGCAGTGGATAGAGGGACAGGGAGGTTCCAGACCTGAGACTGCTTCCAGTAAAACAGGACTAAGAAAGAGGTGAGTTTGAGAAGCAGGGGCTAGCCATGTACAGGGAAAGCTATCAAGATTAAATGAGGTATCCCTTAAATCAGGTGACAGGTTAACATTGATAAAACAAAACAGCAAAACTAAACACAACAAGAACTAGTTGATGAATGGTATTGAAGCCAGATTAGACTGGGTAGGGTGTAAATAAGTTTTTAGAAGTGAGTGTGCTGGTAACTGTTCAAAAAATTTTTGCCTGGAGAAGCAACAATAGTCTGATTGTGGTGGCAGGACAGGGGGAAGCCACAGGAGGCTGCTGTCTGCGGCTGGGTTGAAGGGGACTGCAGGGATGCCAAAGGAGAATTGCTGAGGATGGGCACTTTGGGTCTTCTTTACTAACCTTTCAAGGACCCAGTTTTCCAAAGCTGAGATGGGGTAAGGTCTGGAGATGACAGGACACACCTCCATTTTTAACAGGTTCATCATAAAAGATGCTTTCTAACTCTAGGGCAGATTTGGTGATGGTAAGGTAAGGCCATTCAAATCTGATGAGATCCCCCTCAACAATGCTGGGCAAAGTCATCAGCAAAAATGAGGGACAGAAGGAAGGGAAGACATCTACTCAAGAGATGTAGTAACACTACTGAAATCCTAGAAGGTGCTTCTAAAACTGTGGGAAGAAAGGGGGGGGGGCTCAACCTGGCTGCTGCTTCCTGAGGAGGGAGGAGGAGAAGGAGGAAGAGACAGAATGAGAGAGTGAGGACAAGGGTAAGACAGTGAGGAGAGAGAGACAGAGGAGTGACAGAGAAAGAGAACGTGAGAGAGGGGGAGAGAGAGGCAGAGAGAAAGAGACAGAGACAGAAAGAGAGAGATTTTATAGATCCATCCTCACTCATGTTAGATTGAGTTTTAAGTTTTCTCATATTTTAGTTAGTTTACACTTTTAGATTTCGTATCATTAGACATTATAGAGCTGCTACTCTGTTAGCGAGGGCAGAAGGAACACACAAGCAGTCTGCCTGGTCTCAAACACTCCGTTCCTATTTTTAAACAATTAGAATTTCATATAAGCATAGAATGAAATACGATGATGGACACCTGCTATTTTCTTCTCCTAAATCCCCCCAATTACCCAATTACCCCTACATATTCCCCTTTCAACTTCATCTTTTTCCCCCCTTCTTTATAAAATAATTCACTGAGCCTAATTAGTGCTTCCGTTTAAGCATGGTTGTGGGGCCATCTACTGGAGCCTCGCCGCCTAGCAGCTGCTGCATCGCCATGATTCTCTGCAGCTGTCATCTGCGGAGCGCTCTGTACCCAGGAGTGAGGCTCATCTCACACACTGGGAGGAATCTTGACAACACACACCAGCTTTAAGTTGGGAGCCCTACTTCTGGGATTAGAGACTCATTTTGGACAGGCAGGATTTTGATCCAGGGCTCCTATTTTTTTTCCCCAGCCTCAATTCAAACTTTAGCTGTCCCCTCCAAACAAGGCTATTCAGAGAGTTGGAGAGAACAGAAAAGGCAAGCTGAACACATTTAGCATGAGCTTAGGACTGGGCTTGGTCACACCCTGCAGGTCTTCAGAGCAGTATAGCCCTCACACATCCACTTGTTATGACCGAGGAAGGAAACCATTTAAAACAATTTGCAGACTGTATGCTTTACACACACATGTACACATGTACACACACACATATCTTTACAAATATATACATATGTAAAATCTTAAACATCTGATCTATGTTCACTACCATAAACTCATGTATATTACTGAAAATTAAAAATACTTGTCTACATAATAGAACATTTTGTTATGCTGTCTGCATCCCATGTACACATTAAACAATATACATAAAAGTGTTTATTTATATGGACAGGTTTCAGTTATTTATTTAGGGTCTCACATTGCAGCTCTGGCTGGCCTGGCACTCAGTCTGAGGTAGCCTCCAATCTGTAGGAACCCTTTTTCTTAGTCTCTTGAGTGCTCAGACTACAGGCATAGGCTGCCTGATTTAGCTAATGTTTAAAGACTTTTAAATAGTCTTTTGTAGGAGAGTATGAACTGTACAGACATATTTTTCTAAAAGTTGCGTGTGACTACGTGTATCAGGAATTAATATCTAAGTTACTCATCAAACATTATCAAAGCTAATACTTAATAGTATCTAACTTTTTGCAATTTTTGTTTACTCTGTGCGTGCATGCGTGTGTTTGTGTGTGTGCACGCGCGTGCACATACCTGCTGGTGTGCATGAGTGCACGTGTGTGCACACACACACATTCCATATTGTTATTGAGTAGAATTCAGAGAGCAACTTTGGGAGGTCAGTTGTCTCCTTCCATCATTCAGGGGTATCATGTACCTGTTGAACCATCTCTCTGGCTCCTAGGTAATTTTTTTAAAGACACCTCTATAAGTTAAGAACCTTGGTTTCTAGACTTTTTTTAAAGATAGGGTCTCAGGTAACCCAGGCTGCCCTCTGACTTAGTATGGAACCCAGAATGACCTTGAACTTCCGTTTCCCCTGCCTCTGCCACGGAGTTCCGAGATTGCAGGTGTGTGGGTTTATGTAATTCTGGGCCTTATGCAACCATTTTGCCCCCTGAGCGTTAGCTCTAGCTCTCTCTACCTATTTTGAAGGATGACACCTGGCAAATAGGAACCAACAGAAACACAAAGTTGCAAATGAAATAATGGGGGAGGCTTTGTTTTTTGTCTTTTGTTTGTTTTGTTTACCATTTCTTTGAATGAAGGAAAATCAGGTAAATGCTGGTGGGCCAGTCCTCTAGTCTGGAGATTCTCGAAGACAGAGGAACCTGCCTGCCCTCCTGAGCACGTTTACGTCCGCGGTCCCAGGGGGCAGCACTTGCCAACAGCTCCAGGAGCCCTGAGTTCACGGCTGGCTCTACCAGAGAATTTGTGCCAGCTGCCATGTTTACAGGTAAAGAAGGGAAGCCTCTGGTCAGTTTCACACCCCTGGTCTCCAGGGAATTCAGCTGAGGGCTGAATTCTGTCTTCCCGAGATTAGGTTGTAGGCATTTTGGGGAAGAAGTCACATACATCTCTTCATGACTGGACAGAGGGAATCCAGACAACACACAAACAGGGAAAATAAGCCAGGCTAACATGAAACTCAGGACCAGAGAAGTCCATTAGAGAAAGAGCCAATACCATGGCAACTGAAAACCCAGGTAATTTCATTTGCTAGTTAATGGACTCTTTGTGGGAAAGTGCTCTTTGTGGAAAAAGCTAATTGAGTCCAAAAAATTGCATGCAATTTTCTCGTGAAGGATTTTGTCCTGTTTTTCACTGTTGGGAGCTGCCTTTGTCCCGTGCTGGATTTTGCCTGCTATTTTTCTGTTTGCCTTTCTCCTTAATGCCGCCATCTTCTGGCCTTTGTTTCCTTTGGTATTAGTATAATGGTGTTCATCAGTAGAGAGGGCTTATTCACCTCCCCGAAAATGTCTGCTCTTTGCTTCCTGCATTTCCCTACGAATAAAGAGAGTCCAGTTAGGTTTGGTTGGCTACTAAGCAGTGCATTATTTCCGTCTGTCCATCCCCTTCCCTAAGAGGAAAATGAACACTGCTTGCTTTGCACGACATGAAGCAAATCTGGACAGTAGGAGGAAAATTTGTTACCTGAGGAAAGTTATAAAAATTCAGATGGCTTCTAACGGAATGTAGCATAAGGGCGATGTAAAGATGGCCCTGCATTTAAAAAGACCGGCCTCTGATCCTGAGTGTCACAGTAACACCGGTCACTTACATAGGAGCGCCCATCCCCGACCCTGATGGGTGATGCGCAGCCTAATAAGGCCTTGCTGGACAGACATCTCTTCCCCCACCCCACTGCTGTCCGCCTCCCCATGGTTCGTGCTGTGCATTGTGAGAGCCCACAATCTGGCCGCTTCACTCATTTGCAGGCCACTCCCAAGATGCTTGCCACTTCTGCTGTATTTACTGTAAGTATACCTAGGCGATTTGAATTTATTTTTTCCTTTAAGTTGACACCATTTGTTAAAATCATTTTTTACAAATCGCCATTAGAGGTAAACTTTAAAACTAAAACAAAAGGGGAAAAATCTGTCACTGCCCAAAGAGAGAAAGAGAAACAGTAAATTATAGGCAATGACACTGGTGACTGCCACCTGCTCAGACATCTTCTTCTATCGGATGGCAGGGATATCCCTAAATCTCCTTGTCTTCCCAACGCTGCCTTCTTTCCCCTTGTCTCCTGTACTGAAGGAGAGAACTGAAGTAAGTTGGCGGGCCCTATCTCATACCCAGCAGATAGCAGTTCCTCCTGTCCCACAGTCTCTCTTGTGGGGAACCATCCTACACTTTGTAAAGCACAGCCTTCAGCAAGGCTGTGGAAAGTCAGTCGATGGCTCCTAGTGGTAGAGTGGTCAAAGCATCCTCTTTCAAATCAAGGCACTTTCTCTTCAGTTCTGTCCTGGGGGGGGGTCTCACCATAAAGAGAAAAGAGGAATAAGTTATGTATGAAGAACAAAAAGGAGAAAAAATGCCATCATTTCATGCAATTATGTTTGCTTATATTAAAAAAAGAAAGAAAATCTACCATCAAATGGTTAGAATCAATAATTGAGTTTAGCAGTTGTCTTGCATTCTACCAATAAACCAACTGGATTTCTATATACTAGGAATAAGAAACTGTAGTAGTAGAAGATGATTTATAATATCACAAGAAATTAAAGAAATCCAGAAGACATATGTAATAAAATAGATGGAAGAATGCAAGCTGTCTGAAAAATATTAAGGTATTATACCCAACGTTCATTATGAAAAATGCAGTATCCAGATTTTTTCCTTAAAGGTAACTCCCTTCACTTTTCTAGTTTGATTAGTCTGGTGTTTATTTATTGCCAAGTAACTACCACTTATTTATATATAAAAACAGAAAAGATGAAACAATATAAGTTTTGTGATAATCAGAATTATCTTTTCCTTTTTGGGGGACACCTGTGTGCATTAGGACCTTTCCTGTTCCCAGGTTACCAACATAGTTACATTATGACCATGAAGCTGGCTACTAACTGGGATAAGAATGTCTTTTTTTAAAAAAAAATCATTATTTAATCTTTTTGTTTTTTCCCTTAGATTTCTATGTACTCATTGCTCATTGATATTTTAGGCCCATTTTTGTTGTAAGCTTAATTTTTACAAAAACATTTAACCTTAGTGAATATTTTAATAAACTTCATTTCCTGGAGAGGCAGAGAGTCCTTTCCAGGTCCTTCAGGCTTGTTCCTGTCCAATCGGGGAACTGCTGTCACCCTGGGGACCTTTCCTTGCTATCCTGGACTCCCTCTTCTCCTTAGGTCAGGGTTCCCTCCCCAAATCATGCCTTTTAAAATCTTAAATTTGTTGCTTTTTGAACCAACCATATTCTTAATGAGAGTTCTGAGAAATCACGCTGGAGATGATAAACACCACTCAGTGCAGCTGCTCTCCCTTGATTGACAGAGAAGCTCAGATTCATAATTACTGCCCTCTAGCATGATAAAAGCATTCCTCCACAGCCACTGCTTTTCAAGATGTCTCTGGAAACTCTCAAGCCGTTTTCTTGTCCAGCCTTTGCTTGTGACCTGCGATATTCTTTCCTGGAGAGTTTAGGGTTTTGGTTTTCTTTCCATCCTTTATCTGAAATTCACAAAGGTCTGCCTGATGCATTTCTTTTCATCTACTTTCCTGGGTCCTTCCAAGCCCCCGGCCTCTCCCCGTACTTCTCTGACCATTCTGGGAAATGTTGCTGAATGATTTTCTGCATGAATTCTCTCTTGCTTTTTTATGTCCTCTTTTGCAAATTGCTATTATTTGAGTATTCTGCTGTGCTACTCCTGTGACTACTCTTGGTGGCTTTTCTGTTCTACAGGTCTTCACCTCTGTGCTTGCTTTTTGAAAGCCTTGTTCCAGACTATATTGGTTGTCTTAGAACCCTTGGCTGTCTCCCTGAATCTAAGATGGAATGACTGAAATCCAAGTGAAGTGTATTAATTATTAGCTTTACTCAGTCCATGGAATTTGGCTTGATTAGTCATTTGAGATTTTTTTCCTGGATGGATTCTCTACAGGAAAAATGTAACTGGCTTCTTCCTAGAGGTTCAAGGACAAATTGCCAGTATTTTAGGTAGTGGGTCACAGGTAGTGCAAATATAATACCCCTTTCTTCTTGCCAACTAAAAAATGTGCTTCTGTGTGAGGCTTGAAAATAGTCTTTCATTCTGAAGACCACTTTCCAGGAGCACCTTTAAACCATGTTATGCTCTATATTACCATAGGACATTATTATATTCTTACAGGCTATTGTAATTTTCTTTTATGGTATTTATATTAGCTTAATTCTTTGATTGATGTCTACTTGTGTCATGAGGACAGATCTCTCTCTTTTTTTTGTAGCATAGCCACATTCATAGTGTGTTTTTTACGTGGACAGTTGGATCTAAGTTAAATCTTCAACGATGTTGCTAAAGGCATCCTGTTACCATTACTGGAGAAGCTGTATTCAGTTCTTGGGTTGTTGCACTCATTGCTTTGTTCCCATGTGGATTAACTTGTCAGATGAGAGAATTCATGTATAGTTAATGTCCTTTTGAGATGTAGTATGCTGGGGATTCAAAGATTTCTGCTATCTGGCATCACGGATGGTGTTGAATATTGCAAAAATTGAGAGACAGAAACAGAACTGAGGATACTGATTGCTAAATCAAGGTTGTCTGTGAGAGTGAACAAATCTTTTAAAAAGCATTGTGAGAAGAGGAAAGAGAGAGATATTTCTTCTCTTTTTATATAACACCTGAACGTAAAAAATGGACAGAAATTCTACTCTGTGTTCAAAGTTTGAAGACAGGAAGGGGACAGAGAAAATTTATGGCGTGAGGTTTCTGAGAAGTTTGGGAGATGAGGGCCAGAGAAGGTAGTAAGAATGCCTTTGGAGATGAAAACCCCACTTTTATCATGACCTAGAGTCAAAGGGGGGAAGCTGAGGAGTTGCTCTAGGAGTTGTCAGCGTTTGAAGACATCTCTATTTGCATGGCATTTTCTTAGTAGATCAAGTTATAAGGAAATCTGGGAAGGGCAAGGTTTAAATGCTGGAGAAAGATGTTTGTGATAATGATTCTAGAACAAAGGAAATATGTTAGGAAGACAAATGCTGGGCCACCTCGAGGGGCCAGTTAAATTTTCCTGCTGCCCTTTGAGATGGTACCAGTCTTGTTCTGAACACACCGCAGTAGCAGCGTGGCCCTTGTCACATGTCCTGCAGCTGCGCAGGAGCAGGCCGGTTTACCCTCCAGATGAGTGCCACTCCCAGCGTAAGTGGATGGTCTGAAGAAATGGAGGAAAGTGAAGTTTTGGCAGCACAGGGGCAGACATGGTAAGATGCAGAACCATCTGGAGGGGATGGACTGACAAGAAGGACCTCCTGATGGGCAGAGAATGTGGGAAAGAGTGAACAGTTCCCCGCACCATTGCAGCCCATAGTGAGCAGGCAAGACAGAAAGACAGAGGTTATATCAGAGAATTGGGTGTGTGAACTGGTGATTGCCAGAGACCAAACAGCTTCAGTAATGGCTCAGTTCAAGCTTGATACTGAGTATCAGTCACAGGGGAGGGAAAGTTAAAGGGGGAGGGAATGAAATCCAAAGTCTGAGAGAGCCCGGCATCTAGTCAGCTGCATTTGTTAGACACCAAAAGGATGGCAGGTGTTTATGTGCTGAAGAAAAATGTGATTCAGGTGCTGAATCTCTCCAGAAGCTGATGGAGAAATAAATGTATTCAGGTACGGCATTAGATAGGATAGCCGAAGAAGCACAGCCCTAAAGAACCAGGGATGTTCTTTTTATTTTTTATTTTTCCAAGAGAATTAGAGAGTAATTGGAAGCAACAATGGGGAGTCAGATATATGAAAAAGAACACCAAGCTCCATATACTGAAGGCCAGAGCTAAGCATCCTACATCCGTTTTTGAGCTTGGAACAGAGCAAAGCTAGTTTGGTCGCCATGGTGACCAACGCCATGTCTCTGGGCTCATTAATCCTGTGTTCCAAACTAAGCACTTAGCAATAGCTTCTGAATAAATGCAACAAGGCTCTGCATACTGAAAAGGGCACATTCATGTTAAGCAGGGGAAAAAGGTTTTCAATTTCATTCATTAAACTTGAGTAAATAATTTAATATCTTTGTGTGCCAGTCCTCCAAGCTAATGAATAAGGATAAATGCTTAATGGAAAAAGCTTGCTTAATAAAGTTAACAGCATCAGCTCTACACATAAAAGAAATTGATGTTACCAGTATATATGCACATGAAGGGGGAAAATGGAAAGGGAAATAACGTATATTAAGCATGTGCAGCGTGGGTATGTCAGGTACTTTAGAATAAAACGTCTCATTTAATCCTTTGACAACCGTGTGAAGTGCACATTATTTTCCTCATCTTAGAGATGAGAAATCAGAAACTCAGAGAAGTTAAAGAAGGTTCCTGCAGCCCATCTCGTCTGAGCAGGCTCAGTGCTGTTTGTATAGAGTCCATGCTGGTCCTACTGTGGCTTGCTGCAGACTCTATGACTCTTCCCTTGGGAGACAGTGCACTGCTTAAAGACTTCAACAAAAACTTTGTGCTCTCTTGACTCGATATGAGGAGCCTAATTTATATCAGAGCCCCCCTAGCTTGAAAAGAGTCAAACTCCATGAGGTATTCTGGCAGGCTTTTCCTGAGTTTGAGAAAGCAGCTGGTTATAGTAAGTGTGCCTAATGAAAAGACATGGAAAACACCTGATGCTTCTGTAGCTCCCACCCCCCCAAGCAATAGTTTGTCCCAACGTAATCATTTCCTAGCACACTGAAGATCTAGTTTTCTAAGCAGTCTCCCCGAAGGGAGAACAATTGTGTCCTTTTGAATAGGATAATGCCTTCAGTTGGGTACCAGGCAAAGCTCTGGCCTCCAGCAAGGAGATGCTACAGTGTACCGAGCAACAGAAACAGCACGTTGCAATGCAAAGCTCCAGCTTCTGAACTCACCTGTTACTCAGCTGCTTTGCTTAACGTTCTCTCTTTAAAAATCCAATCACTGATTATTTTGTCTTTACCTACAAGACTGTTCCAGTCTATGTTCTCATGCACAAACCAAGAGATGCTGTCCACAATGGTCTCCAGCATCTTCGGAGGTGCTGTGAGAGTCCTCCCACCAGCATGCCCACTGTTGTTCTCCACCTGGCTCTCTTGTCTTTCAGTCTCCCTTCAAAAGCCAGGTGCAGTTTCCTCTCTAAACTTTTAGCCTTGGCGTGTTACCTTTGTCTTATAGATACAAGCTTCTAGAACCGGAAATTAAAGGATGACACTTCCTTGGGCCCCCGAATGACTTTTCTTTTTTCTGTCAACACTTCTATATTTTTTTTCTTGCTTAAAGGAGCCTGGATCTCATTATCCCGTGAACATTCCAAACACCATTTAGCAAAAGGATATCAGATTTGGAAATAGCAAGGCAGTGTTTTCATTGTAACCTCTGCAAGTAATGGCTTACAGAAGATAATCTAAACAATTCCACCAGGGCTCAGGGGCTCAGAGTTGGAGGTAATGGGTAAACCAACAAGATCCCGAGGCTCTCTTTTCAGCTTTCTATTAATCTAAGTGAGAAAACTCACAAGGAGGGGGGGATGGCAAAAGCATCCGGCACGTGTCAGCTCCTAACACATTTCTACTCATTGGAAAGCTGTGGGAGCTGAAGGAGAGCAGACACTTGCCTTTTCTGAGACCAAACATTTCCCCAGAAACCAGAGGAGATCTTAGCCAACACAACTGTGGATTTAGGAGTTCGGTACCCAGCCCTCCCCCCCCCCACCAAAAAAAACTTTCTCAATTAAAGGGCCAGACTCAGTTAAGCAGTGGCATGGTAGTAGAAAGTAAATATGCTCTCTATAAGCAAGGTGGACTTAATGCGGATGAGGTAGGGAGAGTCTTTGGAAAAGGCAGGCTGGACTCCATAGTAACTGTAAGAAATCCAGGTTTGTTGGCACATACCTATGATGCCAGCCTCTGGGGGACTGAGACATGAGGATGGTGAGTTCTAGGTCAGGCTAGGCTATAGAGCTCAGCTTTGCCTTTACATAAGAGGTATCATCTATGGTACCTTGTGGCACACCTGGAATTTTATCCATGCTCCCCTTAACTTTGGCAACTATCTCACGAGGTTAGCTGTATAGCCATGGACTACTACAACCAGATTGTAGTAACAGATTGACCTCAGTGCTGAGGACCTTTGCTTCCCAGTAGGTGGTGCTGTCTCGTCTCTGCCAGTTAGAGTGGCAGCTAAGTCAGTCTCTGACTGTCCTGTTCAGAGAAAGTTTGCTTCCACTGTAACCTGAACAGCAATCAGTGAACTCAAATTCTCTGGTGTTTCTGATGAGGGAAAAGCATAGTTCTTTACCACTTCCTCCTTTGCTAACATTTCTGCTTGGATCTGGGTAGGCAATGGGCATGTTCTGCCTTGGTTGTGACAAGCTAAACGCACAAGTCATTCCTAAGAATGTGAGTTCTGCGGTAAGGTTTCCTGAGTTAAAATCTTGAATCTCATTCACTAGTTGCATACAGCCAGGGCCTTGAATTTTAGCTCTCACCTACTAAATGGAGGCACTGTTAATAGGCCATGTGAATCTAGAGTATTGGAAGTAATGGTCAAACCACACATAGGGGGCTCTGGGCATAACAACTGCAATGCCCAAACTGTATTACAGAAGGTATTTCTCCAAGGTCCTCTTCCTAACTGAGCCTGGTATCACCTGTCCATAATCCCAGGTACTCAGCAGGCTGGGGCAGCAGGAATGCAAATTCAAGATCACTTTGATCTACAATGTGAGTGAGTTTAAAGTCAGTTTGGGCAACACAGTGAAACCTTGTCTCAAAATAAAAAGCAACAAAAAGGCTAGATGTAGCTCAGTTATAGGGTGCTTGCTAGCATGATGCCCTATGTTCAGCTCCAGTAATACAAACACACACACACACAAACACAGAGAGAGAGAGAGAGAGAGAGAGAGCAAGAGAGAGAGAGAGAGAGAGAGAGAGAGAGAGAGAGAGAGAGAGAGAGAGAGAGCAAAACTAATCACAAAGTAGAATTGTGTCCCTGGATAAAGGAAGAGTGCATTCTTTTGTTTTTTTCAAACTCATAGCTATTTAAAAAAATAACTTCTCTTGGATTAGCCTCTTTTTCAGTTGGATGACAATAATAGCATCATTTTCTATAGAAAAACACCATTTCAACAGTTTCAAGTAAAGATATGTTCTCACCTCATGCTCAACAAGATTAATGCAAGATTGTATAATAACAGTTCCTTTCCCCCTAGTCTGAGCTATTGACTCTTATCCATGGTTACTTTCTTAAATTTTAATCAGTGCCTTTTGGAATTAAAGAGATAAAAGAAAATGAAGTAAACATCAGCTGGCTGAGCTCAGGCGGTGCATGCATCTTTTTTTTTCCAGCTGTACATCTAGAAAGATATCTTTTCTTTCAGGTTCAGTAACTTTAAAATAAACAAAACGATAAATAAACATGGGCTGTTTGAAAAACATCTGCCTCCCAGGGGATGAGAAGCAATATTGTGAGGAGTTGGCAGATAAGCCTTGATATGAAAAAGATTTGCTTCAGGAGACACAGGGACCTGCTCTGTTACCTCTGCTTCCTGTTTTTTCGACGTGGCTGAAGAATGCAAACCTTCTTCAGTAGGAAGGTTTCTCTGAAAACATGCAGTGGTGAAGGAGTTCACTACAAGCACAAACTGAGCTGGTTTGCGATTCCTTTGCTGACCTGGGTTCAGCCCTGCGAACTGTACCTCTTTCTCTTTCCCTACAAGTTTTCCTGTCTGAACTCAATCATGGCTGTGCCCATGCCGTCCCAAGGCTTCAATACCATCCAATGGTCTTTGCTAGATCCCTCAGTCGTCAATCTCTTTTTTTCTCCAGTTTCTGCTCGTAGGTCATTCTTGTCTACTCTGGACTTGATATATGAATGGACTCACACAATCAGTGATCTCTAACTGACTTTGTTCACTCAGCATAATGTTTCTTGAAACAGTGTTGCAAAGCGAGAATGTATCAGCATTTCATTGCCTCTTATCAAAGAAAATTTTCCCAAGGTGTGGAAGAAACAAAGTTACGCTCCACTTTGTGCAGTGAAAAGTTCACATGGGGGTTTCCAGTTTATTTCTCTCAGTCATGTGTTGCGTGGTTAAGGAGACTTCACATCTTAATGAAGAAGCCACAGCACTGATTAGACTGGGTTTCCTGAGAGAGCAAATAGAGGACATTTGATTCTCAGGTTTGTCAGCAGCATCTCATACCAGGGGGAAGTAAGTGAAGAACTTCTGTTGCTTTGTGCCTCAGGCATTTGAATGGTGCTACAGGAGCACACTTAACTTATTCAGGCGAAATTATATCTTAAGGAAAACTTAGCACATATTGGTAATCAAAGAAGAGTTAAATGAATGACTTAGCCACACTCACCTGGAAAACTTTCACCAGTGACTCAAAGTTAGCGGAGCAGTGTGGGCATGGCCAAGCATTTCTCAGAGGATCCATAACAGACAGGTCCTCTTTGATAATGGTCATGCAATTATCCCCAGATGAATCAACAATTGTAACTGTGAGTTTGTTGAAGGACTACCCACAAAGGCTTGCCTAATGGGGTAAGGATACAGAGAGGAGAAAGGAAAAGCCAGAAATCTCCTTCTTCCATGAAAATAGAGGTGTCACTGGAGTTGGTGAGATTACACATAAGAAAGGACAACCCCCCCAAAAAAACCCATCATATGACATAAACTTTAAAGAACACTTTACAGAAGTTGAAGAAGTAATGGTTCCTGCTGACACAGAAGTAATCAGTTCTAAACTTTACACTGCAGAGAGTGCAAGTTCTAGAGTAATGGACATTAAGGACAACGGTCTTCCATTTGAGATTTCATTTAAGACAAGACTACGGAAGATTACCAGGAAATATCTTTGCTTTACGTTGTAGACTGAAAGGACAAAATGGAAACAAGAACAATGCAGCCAACTGAAAATATGCTTTGGTGACAGTTGATAGCAAAATTGACACTGTACAAAATTGCATCCTTGACAGAGAAGCAGACTTGAGAAACAATAACAGAACTCATAGAAAATGAAAAACTCTGAATAGGGGAAAATGAGGCCTAACCTTTAAATAATGGATGCCTTGAAAATAACACGAGTGTTAATAAGTGAGACACAGTATGTAAAACTCTTGGGGAATACTCCAAAATAGATTTATCAATATATTCATAAAGGAACACTGAACAATCATAGAAGTTTACCCCATTCTTCAAATTGAGGCAGGTGTGGTTCAAGCCAGTGAGACTAAATGGAAAGGAACCAATATGAGGCAACCCCAGGAAACACAGCTGAATGAGAACTAAACTTTGTGAAGTTAGTAAATTCAGTTAATTTCTTCTTGAGATCTTTCCTACCTGTCTGCTTTAGTATTTCCTTTGCATTCTCACAGGTTACCTTAACCTATGAGACATAAATGTTTCATCCTAGTTCCCTTTTCTTAAATAAAACCACAGTTTTCCATGATGATGCGAAAACACTAGGTCATGACAAATTGCCTTGTTTTCATTTGGATATTTGAGGAATGTGACTAAAGAAAAGTGATTAGGGATTTCTTATCAATGACGGTATCTCGATAATGAGTAGGCAGCATTTTAGTTAGAGTTTATATTGCTGGGGTAAAACACCATAACCAAAAGCAACTTGAGAAGGAGAGTCCTCGTCTCACCTTACAAACCTCAGGTTCTACTCCACCACTAGGGAAGTCAGGCGGGAGCCTGGAGGCAGGAGCTGATACAGAGGCCATGAAGGAGAGCATCGTCCTGACTTTGTCCTATGGTTTACTCCATTTGTTTTCTATCCAGAAAAAATGGCATGGTGGCACTTCCCACAGTGGGCGGGCTCACCCAGATCAACCAAGAAAGTGCACCGCAGGCTCTCCCACGGGCCAGTCTATCTGGTGGGTGTATTTTCTTAACTGAGTTTCTCTCTCCCAATATGTCCCAGTTTAAGTCAAGCTACACAGAACAAAAATAAGAACTTTTTTTCTAAAGGAAGGTTTTATAGTTTTCAATATATAAGAATATATTTCATCTAAAACTGTGACCATTATTTCATAAAGATAGAATAAAATATGAATTTGTTTGGGGATACAGTGGGCAATTTTTGTTCTTAGCAAATTTAATGAAAATTCTAAATGTAGGCACATCTTTATAGTATATGAAGTTTCAAAAATAAAAATAATAAATCACCAAACAACTGAATAAGTAAAAAGTAGGTTATTTGATAAGGAACAAAAGTTGGTAGACTTCCATTTCTCCATAATATTCAAAATAAAAAAAACCTTAAGAAATGCCCTCCTCAATGGAACTGAAATGATGACCTTGTGCTAGTAAATCTTTTTACTTTATTTATTTATTTTTACATTAAGGTCTGGGTTGCCCATTCTGGCCTTGAATTCACTCTGTTGCTCAAGCCAACCTTGATCTTGTAATCCTCCTGCCTCAGCCTCAGTGTAGTTAGTATTACAGGCTGAGCCACAAGGCTCAGCTTTAATTGCTGTCTTTAATACATGATGCCAACAGATAAATATCCACAGGTTCTTGACTTCTTAGGAAATATAACAGATTTATCCCACTTAAAAATTTTATTGGGCATGCATAACAATAACTAGATCATATATGATACATATGATACAGAAAGGGAGGAGGAGATAGGGTGTTTCTGAGGACTTCCTCGGGTCTTCCTTGACTACCTTAATGATTCTGACTTCCTCAGGTCTACCCTCTTGGCTACTTCAAGCCTGAACGGTGAAAACATGTAAGCTTGAAGAAATAAATTAAAATAACTGTAGATCACTCATCATTCAATCAAAGGCAATAATCAGAAATGATTCAACAAACACCAACATCAGAATGGGTACTGTCTCTGTAAACAAAGAATAGGAGAAGAGAGCTGAGTTGAGGGTTTCTGTAAAATTCTGCTTTAGAAGTATATAGTACAAAAACTAATACCTTTCACACACAGATATGCCATCTGAGTGTTCCATCACTTTTTAATTATTTTTATAAACTTGAATATTGTATATTTAGAAAACTCTAAGATTTAATGCTACTGTAGTAATAGATATTTGGATGTAGTAACATAATAGAGATCTAAGCTAACTCAATTTTACATATAAGCACAAAGCACTTTGAAATTTTAGAATAATATGGGCATTTCTGAGAATGCAATTATAATAAAAATCAGGGTGAGAGCCGGGCGTTGGTGGCGCACACCTTTAATCCCAGCACTCGGGAGGCAGAGGCAGGCAGATCTCTGTGAGTTCGAGGCCAGCCTGGTTTACAGAGCGAGTTCTAGGACAGCCTCTAAAACAATACAGAGAAACCCTGTCTCAAAAAACACCAAAAAAAAAAAAATCAGGGTGATATTGGTTTTGTGTGTTCAGAACTTTCCCAAGGTGTTTTTCCTTTGAGAGTGCCATTCATTAGGCCATAGAAAATACTCTCATCAATCCTTTTACATTATTCAGGATAGCCTTTCCCAAATAGTAGCATACTTAATTTCATACTATATCACTGTAACTTATATTGCTTGTAAGCGCATTTTTTTTGGTTTGTCTGTGTCAACTAGGACACTGTATTTGTTTTCAAACAATATGAGTAAAGGAAGATTATTTTATTCACACATGTCACTGCAGAATGGGGGAAGAAAACATGTCTTTGGGGGTTGGGAAGAACTGGCTTGGGCCATGCCCTGTTTCAACACCCCCCTTGTCTCCGGAAACTCTCCAAGAAATAAAGACATTTGTGCAGGGAAAGGAGAGCTTGTTTAGGAACATGCAATGGAAATGTGACAACAGTGTCTGCAGTAATAAGGTCCTTTTAAAAAGTAGCTATAAAAGTTCCACAATGTTGTGCTTCTGGGCTTTAATTTCTTGGAGAAATCAAAAGAATCTAAAATAAAAAACATTGTATATTCTTTTGGAAAGTTCTTGCCAGAGACACAATTCAAGTATAAAAATGAGAAGTTCCAGCTCAGAAAAGGCAATTCTACCTTGAATCCAGTTATCCCAAGAAGTCAAGGATCAAGAGTAAACATCCAAGTCCATTAAAACTCAAAGGCAGTGTTCACCCTAAGCTGACCTGTAAAAATTTCATCCTGAATCTTTGATTCTCATTCTTACTGGAAGATTCCCAGCAGCTGAAGTGACCCTGCACACGGCTTCCTTCGGGGAAGACATTTGTACTTATTCCATTTCACTCAAGAGCAGATACCTGACTAGAAAGAAGACCTCACCCAGAACCCTTACAGGTCAGAACACTGATAACCCAGTGGAAGATGGCTTTGATTACGGTTCTGCCTCCTGCAAGCGAGGAGAGCCCATTGTCTGCCAAGCCACACACTTGGAGAAACCCCACTGGATTCCTTAACCAGACACTGAGCCTACTAGTGTGAGAATTCCTTTCTTAAATACGTTCTTAATAATCAGGGGATGCTGTAAATTAAGCCAAGAAGAAGCTATCCATGTGGGAAAGCCATTTTTAAATTTATGAAATGCAATGGCATTTCTAGTAATCAGGTTTTCATACAGCAAACAATATGAAATTTCCTACAGAAAAATAATAATGAGATAGGACAGAATTATAATAAGGGATTTTTTTCCAAGCCAGCCTATCTGCTTGCGAATTCTGCTTGCAAGCGCACTAGCTTGGTGTATTTTATTCAAAAACCCAAGGATGGCTTCTCCAACTGTAAAATTAGGGTAAAAATTGCATCTACTGCTGAGTTACTGGGAAAATTCCATGAGGCAATGTACAAAATGCACTTAGGTTACAATACTGTACGTGGTTCAATTCCAAATTAATTTTAGTTATGGCAATAACACTACAACTACCAACAGTAATAATAACAACAACATCAGTCTTTTTTAGACTTATATTTGAGGTACCTATGAAAATTTCTAGTAGAATTATTTATCATACTAGAAGCCCTTAGGGGTCATTTGGTACACCCCTTTAAATTAGGCAATTATCTCAGGATAATTATTCTAAAGTTTAACATTTCCTATCAGGGAAAAAATCAAACTGGTTTCTTGGTTGATAAGTAAGTGGGTTGCATGAAATCATTTCTAAGGCACAGTCCATGCACAACAAGTTGCCTACAAATGTGTTTGTCAACCACAGTCTATGTTTCTTTCTTTCAGTGACTGTTTCTATAATGCTGGTTTTGTGTGTGTGTGTGTGTGTGTGTGTGTGTGTGTGTGAGAGAGAGAGAGAGAGAGAGAGAGAGAGAGAATGTGTGTGTTCATTGTATTCCAAAGGCATAGCTCTCATGATGCCTTGACCTCAGCCCAAGAACTGGGAAATTTTTAGGTCACCATAGTCTGTTTGCACAAAACTTTAGATCCATCTGCTTTGAAAGGGATGAAAGACACTATTGACACTATTTTGTAAAACACTTAAAATATGTTTTAGGGATTGGAGAGATGGCTTAGTGGTTAAGGACACTTGTTGCTTTTGCAGAGGACATGGGTTCAGAACCACATTGGAAGGCTCACAACCACATGTAACTCCAATTTAAGGGGCTTCTGCATGCATATGATGCATATAGAGACAAGCGAGCACACACATATTGATAAGCAAAAATTTAAATTAAGAACCCCACAAAATTTTAAGTCTGTGGCATGAGATACAAATTTTTAAAATATAGCCCTTTTTACATTTAAAACATATTTATTTATCTATTATTATTTGTGTGTATATGAATATGTGCATGGAACTCACAGGACCATTTGTGGAAGTTGGACCCACCATGTGGATCTCAGATATCCAACTCAAGTAGTCAGAATTTGGTGGCAAGGTCCTTTACCTATTGCCAACCTTGAACTTAAAAAATCCAAAATATTATACTTTAACAGTGTTTGGCATCTTAGTGGTATAAAATATTTTGTTATATACATCACTTACTTCCAAATCCACCTGGCCATGAAGAGCTGGAGTCCAGCAGTGCTTGAGGATTTGGGGAAGAATGTTAGCTCCTTTTCCGGGATACATTTGTTGGTACTCGGGAAGACAGCAGTGTTGGCTTAAGGAGTTACTTACACTAAGGCCAGGAATAGCTCTTTATGGCTGGGAAGGAGTCCAGCATGGCAAGCAGAAGTTAAATCGAATCGTGAGAAAGAGTGTTGGTCACACACACGAGAGAAACACAGACAGACACAGCGTTTAAACAGTCTGCTTCCATATCCCTTCACAGGTGCAAATGTGAACATGAAAACCAACAACCAGGATGAGGAGACGCCCCTGCATACGGCTGCCCACTTCGGTCTCTCTGAGCTGGCTGCCTTCTATGTGGAGAACGGGGCCATCGTGGACAGCATGAATGCCCACATGGAGACCCCGCTGGCCATTGCCACATACTGGGCCCTGCGCTACAAGGAGCAGGAGTACAGCAGGGAACACCACCTCATCTGTCGCATGCTGCTAGACAACAATGCTGAGGTCAACGCCCGCGATGACGACTTCAAGTCCCCTCTGCACAAAGCTGCCTGGAATTGCGACCACGTGCTCATGCACATGATGCTGGAGGCGGGAGCCGAGGCCAACCTCATGGATATCAACGGCTGTGCAGCCATCCAATACGTGCTGAAGGTCACATCTGTGCGCCCTTCTGCACGGCCTGAGATCTGCTACCAGCTGCTGCTCAACTACGGGGCTGCAAGAATCTACCCCCCACAGTTCCACAAGGTGAGGCTGCATCCCAGATCTAGCTCAAATAGAGGTCTCCAGGTCACTCCAACTGATTCGAGACTTGAATCTTCAACAACCATGCGTAACCTCTATAAGACCTCCCCATCCTTCTCTGTATCTGTTTGCGCAGGAGCTAGAAAGTCAGCGAGTGCATGAGGGACAGGCAGTTGTTCCTATTCAATGTCTGGTCTAAAGACTACACAACCTGCTTTGGAATGAGTTACCTTATAGCCAGGATAGATCTGCACAGTCTTCCAACTTGACAAAAGCTAACAATAATGTCAGCTAACACACAGGGACCAATAATGACTTGGAAAGAGTTCAGTAGATTGTTATAAGCATTTTGTATTTGCATGTCCCTGTTCTCCAGCAAAGGAAACTGAGGCATCCTGTCATGTCCAAGCTCCTGCAGAGGTGGGATTAGGATCTGACCTTAGATAATTTGATTCAAGGATTTATTCACATAATGTCATACAGCATCACCTCTTTTCTGAACAATACCAATTAATAATCTTTAATGGGCTGGCAGGGACCAGATGATAATGATGTCGATATGACCAAGACAAGGTACCTACTCAAGTAGTTTAGAGTCTATTGGGAAAGAAAAACATAGAGAGAGGTCATTTTAATATGCACAGTTCATAATGAAGTAGAGGAATGCAGGAGATGCCAGCATCAGGTTAATGATGCTCATTAATTCGGCAGTCGAAATGAATTTAACATTTAAAACAAACCAGAAGACACCGCAATTCTAAAACTTTCAAGAAGCCAAGAAATTTGAGGAATAGTCCATCTAATTGGATTGGGGCCACTACCTCCCATACATACAGACATACATATGTACACACACACACACACACACACACACACACACACACACACACACACACGAAATTGCATCCTACCTGAGTGTTCTGACTCACTTTGGTAAAAGGCCAGGGACTCTTTGGAAAACAGTTATGAGGTTGGGGAAAAACTCCAGATAATCCAAAGGGCATCCAGTTACTCAGTTAAAATGTTATGAGATCGAGTTACTGGCTTAGTAGGGAGCTCTCACCTGGTTATCAGTGTCTTAATTGTCTATTAATCTCCTTCCCTTACACTTATGCATAAAGCAGAGAACACCCCTGATTTACCAACGTTTTCATAGTCAATACCGAATGATTCTTTGGTGGTCATGAAATCTGGCTCAGGATCCCAAGTGCATCGAGAGCAGTGTCTACGTGTTTTCTGCTGTGTCTCACACAGTTAACCAACGGGTCAGCAGATGACAGAATCTGAATTGCTTGCTCTAACTCTCCAGATTGCAGGTGAAATAAGACCTGGTCCTAAACTGTCAACTTCCATGATGGCTAAGCACACTTTCTGAAACACTTCCTCCGTCATTTATACATTTAGCCAAGGCAGCCACCCACTTCTAACATATGAACCACAGTATCTCATATGCACTCTGCAAACTTTCACATATTTGTATCAGGCTATTCCAAGGACTTCTCTGTCTTTCCAAACCAAGCTTTATATTTATCCTAGATTTTGACTAGTAGTGATATGTCTCAGGATATCTGCTAAATATATCTAAAAGGGTCAAGAATCTGTAGGCGCTTAACAGCTACAAATTTTCTATAATTTCCTCTTTCTTGCTTTTCTTTTTAACTTTACTTCATCATCTATAGCTCACTCATTTTAGATTTAGACATTCTATTCATAACAGGAACAACAACAACAACAAAAGGAATTGGAATCAGATTTGGTCTTGCTACTTCCATAAGGGAGTGATTAAATAAATTACTAGCTCCCCAAGCCTCAGTTTCCATGTCTGTAAAATGGATACTCTTGGTTTAAATCTTTGGCAACAGTATCTGAACACAGTCCTTTATAGGAAGAAAATTTACACCTGTTTATAGTGCACCACGCATATATAGAGGATGCGACCAGACATTTCTTACTCTTTTCCTTGAGATGCTTTCTGTCCTGGCAGATTGGCTTTCCATTTCTGACCATCACAGTCTCTCTGTATCTATATACATCTATCTGTATACATCTTTCATGCTGCCTATTTCCCTCCTTATATCCCATCCACACCCCGCCAGGCTCTTCTTATTACTTACAGTGGAATTCCAAAAGCTAAGAAATTGTCTCCTCAACACAGCTCAATTTGGAAAGTATATTTTGATGGGCTGGGGAGCAATTAAGGACACTTGTTGCTCTTGCAGAGGACCCAGGTTCAGTTCCCGCCACCTATAGGGTGGCTCCCAACAACCTTAACTCTAGCTCCTGGATACACACACAGGCACACTAAAATGAATGAATGAATAACATTTAAACAATAAGGCTTATTTTCTATGTTTATGCCCTCGCACCATTTCCTTCCAGAGAAAAGGCTGGAGGGGATACAGGTGATAAAGGTTCCAGGGAAGTGTGTTGCCCCTCTCTGTCAGTCAGTAATAAGCCTTTTCATGTTTTTTTGTTTTTAATTGCACGAGATACAATTTAAAATGTTTAGCATAGTCCCCAGGGCATGGTAGCCATTAGCGAAGGATGTTATGGGTCTTAAGATAGCACCAAACATCTTTGAGCACCAAATCATTGCTGTGTTCCCAGATTGGGGGTGGGAGCTGCTGGGACAGTGCCTGGAGACCTCATGCTGAGCTCAGTCCTGAAACTCACTACTGAGTGAGCCAGTGGAGCAGGTCTCTCAGACTTTAAGACCACCCCTCCGCATTCTCTTTTGAATGCTAAATTAGTGGGAATAGACTTTACTGTTTTGCAGTAAGAGGTCTTGAGAGTGTGTGGAGGTCTGAAGTCCTTTCCCACAGAGCTGGTTCTCTGCTATTAGGAATGGAGGTCTAGTGACGGTGAACACAGTGTCTACTTGGCCATGTACTTGATGTCTGATTTATGAACTCTTCCCCCAAGTTCCCTATTTGAGCCGTGCAGGTAGTAGCATGAATTATTCAGCAGCATATAAGCAGAGAGTGGGCGTAGCGTGCCCACTAGTCTGGTGAGGGTGTTCAGCCAATTTCCCCATCCTCCTCGTCCTTGCCCTGGGTGCCTTTGGGGCAGGGTAAGCACCTCTAGCACCGGTCCTACACGGTGGTTCCTCTAGCCTTTACAGTAAGCACACAGTCTTGTGTCCCAGCGAACACTGGCTGCATGTCAATGTTT
This sequence comes from Mesocricetus auratus, assembly GCF_017639785.1. NCBI lineage: Eukaryota > Metazoa > Chordata > Mammalia > Rodentia > Cricetidae > Mesocricetus > Mesocricetus auratus. The sequence continues at coordinate 33,935,923 of NW_024429200.1, read as the reverse complement.
CCTACTTGGTTTTGTTTGCTCCTGAAGCTTCCTGTGGTCTGGCTGATTGCTGAGGAGATTTAACATAGACTTGACTATTGCTGCCTGGATGCTATTGTCAACAGTTTCATTGCTCGCTACCCCTCAGATGTGTGTGAGAATGGGGGAAGTGGAAGAAAAACTATTCAATTTACTATGCAGATGCCTGGAAGTGATTTAGAACACTACTCCACAGCCAGACTCTCCTAAGAGAAAGCCATCTTTACGGCAGGCAAATGACTGACTCATTTATCCAGAAGATAAAGTGATTTGTTCTCTCCTGGATGGGGAATTCGGTTTCCTTATTTACAAGGCGCAAGGTCACAACTGCAGATGCCGTCTTCCCAATGCAAAGCGGCTGGGGAGAGGGTGCATTTCACTGAGAGGCACTGCATAAATTACATAAGTGAGATGGTGGGGGGTGGGGAGAAAGATAGGGTCTGCGATTGCTTTCCAGGCTAGGAAAGGACATTTGATTTTTTTTCTCTTCTAGCATAATTCAAAAGGAAGCGACACCCCAGGGAGCCAAAATCCGAGATTTCTTGTAGGGCAAGAAAGACATTTTTTTCCTAGGGAAAGGGAAGATAATGTGAGGATTTGGGGGAGGTAAGGGTGATTTCTGTCATTGAAAAAATGCTGTGTGTGAAGTCAATTGCTCAAGGTTCCCTGGATACTAAGTGGGTTTGTGTGTGTGTGTGTGTGTGTGTGTGTGTGTGTGTACAAAAATATAGCACTATATAAGATTCAAGGTAGCTTTAAGATAGTTTCTTACTGAAGTGTCTTATAAGTGGCATTTGAAAATGTTGGGACAACATCTTTAATCTGTTGTGTATGTGTGTGTGCGCAAGCATGCGTGCATGTATGCACGCCTGTGAGTGATTGTGAAGACACTATATAATATTAGCCAGGCATGGATTTATTGTCTCATTGATGTGTAGAGTTAGGCTTCTAGAGTCTATCTTCTATGGTGTAGATGTCCCTGTTGTGGAGTGTTTCATGCTACACAGGGATAGCTGGGAAGGTACAAATGCAATACATACCCTGCCTCTCCTTACTTATTGCACATGACCCTACTCATTAGTACAGTATCTACTTGCTCCTTAACTCACCAGAGCTGGATTTCATTACACGCTGTTTAGCAGACACCTTTCATGTTCGTTGTCTCATGTTCTCATGTGGCAAGTTCTGGTAAAATACCACCTCAGCCCCTAGCCTGTTTTCCACTTTGCTATTCTGTTCAGCTACTGAGAGACGGAGGGGACTGAGTTGGCTCACTGAATCTTGGACAGGGAGAACATGTGCGATCTTTGTCCGTCGAGGGGGGCAAGACCCCAGAAACATGCTCAGCTCTTAGAGAAAGACCTGCAGTGAGAGGGCAGAAAATTCATTTCAGAGTGGAGATTCAGAAGTCCCACATGGCTGATAGTTGAACAGTGTATGTAATGAGCCTTCCATAGTGAAGATGGCTTTCTGATCTCCAATTGCTTGTCACCCTTTCCTATTTTAATTGGTTCTTTATTCATAAAGGAATGTTACATTTGGGGCCACTAAAACTCTGAATGCCATAACACGGAGTGTGTCAAAGGTGAGGAGGTTATGATTCAGGATCTGGCTCATACTTTTTTCAGTTCATCAAAAAAATGGTGGAAGAGCTTAAGTGGGCACAGAGGCTTCTGTGGAAGATAGCCTGTGTGTGTGTGTGTGTGTGTGTGTGTGTGTGTGTTGTGTGTGTGTCAGGGGTGAAGAATCAACGTGGAGAGGAGTCTTGGCAAGAAAGATGGGTGTTCCAAATTGTGCCAAGTGTAGAACTCACACAAGTCTTCCTCCGTGCAGCATAGACAGTGTAGAAGGCTTCATGTGAGGCTACACTGATGGTAGCCAAGAGCTTCCCTTCCTCTCACTCTACCTCAGCCAGCTGGCAGTGAGGTGATGCATTACTGCATACACACGCATGCACACACACACATATACACGCACACATGCACGGATGTGGTACACATATGCCACAGATCTTTATACAAGACCTCCATGAGATGTGAACTGACTCTACTCCATACAGCTCTCAGGCATGGGAATAATTCAGATCTTATGTTTAACCTTTTTTTCAACTCTATCTTTAGTTTTGGTGTATTTGGGGGACAGGGTTCACTGTATATCCCGGGTTGACCTTAGACCCTGGTCCTGCTTCAGCCTCCTTAGAACCGTGATGATCGGCGTCTACTAGTTTGTGAGAACCGGGAGTCAGTCATAAGCACAGACTCAGTGACCGCACCCTCTGTCTCCTCTGCAGGTGATCCAGGCTTGCCACTCGTGTCCCAAAGCGATTGAAGTTGTGGTGAACGCCTACGAGCACATCAGATGGAACATAAAGTGGAGAAGAGCCATCCCTGATGATGACCTGGAGGTAAGCATTCACCTGCTGTGCCTTCTGAGAGCTGCCTCCGCACCTACCCAGCCTTCTGACTTAAAACATTGGCTTTGAGAATGCATTCAGAACTTTCTAAAATATAGCGAAACGAAGGATGATAAAGTTCAAGTAGAAGAGTGTAAATCTCTATCCGTGGGTGCCTGTCCAATATGGGATATTAAGGAGTCTCTTGGGGGAATTTCTCTGAGAAAAGTTTGAGTAAATGTATAAGGGTGGCAGTCGTATTTTCCACCAATTTAAATGAATTCAGTGATGGCATTGCTCACTCAGATTTTTTTTCAGGAAAGTACAGTGTTTTGTGTAGACATTTCATTCACTTTTAACGATGATTAAGCAGGAAACACTATCTCAGAGTCTGCAGTGAGCCACACGTAAAGCCCTTAGTAGAGCCATGCCTTCACTTGTGAACTTAGTGGTTTGGCTTCATCTGTAAACTAGCCCTTCCCACAGAGCATCCTGGTCTTGATTTTAGAAGTCAAGGTTGTGTCTCATGAGAGGTACGAGGCACAAAGTCCCCTGAGATCAGAGGCTAATAGTTTAGTTGTATGATCTTATTCTCCTAATTGTTAGCTCTTTTACTTTTTAAAGTTACTTGCTTGCTAGGTACCACTAGGAGATGTTACCGGATGCATAAAGAACATGCTATAATATTGAGTTAAATTGAAATTGCCATTTTGGTTTAATGTCCCGGTCAGTTAGGCATGGTAGTTTATATCATGTCCTGAATTGTGAATGTGTTTCCCCTACTCTTGCCAGCATTATCATACCTCACTTCCTGACATTCCCATTTTAATTTTGTGCTCAGTTTTGTTCACTCTCAGAGATTCTAGGAAACTATTCTTGTGTGTAATGTAGAGATTGATGCATCATTGTGGGATTTTTATCTATGTAAGCTGTGGAACCTTCCTCAAATTAACCTATCTTCTCTTGCTTTCCAGAAACACTGGGATTTTTACCACTCTCTCTTCAAGGTGTGCTGCAACACTCCCAGGACCCTCATGCATTTAGCGAGATGTGCCATTCGGAAAGCATTGCATGACAGATGCCACAACGCAATTCCTATGCTGTCCCTCCCATTGCCTTTGAAGAAGTACTTGCTTTTGGAGCCAGAGGGAATCATTTATTAAGTCTTAGGAGACAACAGTTCCCAATCCTAGATGTTTAAGTGGACTCGCTGGGTAGACAGTTTGCATACATACAATGGTACTTGGGTTGATTATAACACTTAATGGATTTCAAAACACTTTACACCATGGCATTAACCATAGAGTAGCAAGGCAAGGGAAAACAAGTAAGCAAAGTTAAGGAATTTTCAAAGACATGAGTGCTTTTAGAAGGCAGACACTGACATAGCAGTAATAGCTCGTATAGTGACAGCTTTTATTAGGTTCCCGATGTATTCTGTAAAACTTCCACATATGATCGCATATGAAAAGGGACCCACATTTTCTTACAAGCCAATCTCATTCTCTACATTGTCAGTATTAGGTTTACATGACTGTTTAGTTTACAGTGTAGCAGGTGTTGTGAGCGGCCTCTTAAAGCTTGCTGTCTTCCGCCAATGACAGCGAGCAGACATTGCTGTTGCTAGTTTTAGAAATGCTTCCTCCTCCCCAAACCAAAGTCATCCACTCATTTTGGTGAAAAATGCACACGAGTGCAATGGGAACAAGATCTCTGAGTCAAGATAGAAATGGGAAGAAGAGGGCAGTTCACTTAATTGTCTAGGAATAGACATTTCAACACACTCACTGAGCCGGACACTGGAGACCACAGGAGTCAAACAGGACTCCTGTCCTCCAGGGTCATACCTTTAACACAGGATCCAGACATACAAGCAGGTGACTGCAGTATGAAGTGGCGGGGCGAGAGTACAGGTGCAGACTCGTATTTAGTGCCTACCTTTCGGAAGTGTGCTTTTGACTTGAAGTGTGTGATTTCTTTTTTGTTTGAACCATGAAGAGACAGCATGGATAGTTATATAGAGGGACCTGCTACTATTTGAGTAAATGCCTTTGAGTTTCTCCTAATAACCTAGATAGGTTTTATTTTGTATGGTTTCCTATTTAGTACCTTCACAGACTCTAAGAAAAACATTCTATACTCTGGCTCCCATATAGATGAGAAAGAAGTTTAGGGAAGTGGACAAAAGTGGTTGTGAAGGAAAGAACTTAGTTGATTTTCTTGTCTTTTTGTGGCGTAGACTGATATTTTAGAGTATTTTTAGATGATAGATAAGGAACCAGCATTTTAACAGTGGCTGCCTTCAGACTGTAAGTAGAAAGACTTTGAGATGCTGACAACTTAGGAAACATAAAAAGAAATATGTAGTAAGACTTAATGTTTTCAAATAGAATGCTAGAAGGTTTCTTGGAGAACTTTGCTTTGCTAATTTGGTTCTCATGGATCGTATTGAAGTAGTTTATTGCCTCTGGGAACTGATTTCGTAGCAGTTAACGTAGTAGTGAAGTGTAGACTGTGTACCTACTGTAGTGGGCAGACTTTTTATTTGTGTGTGGCCTTGCTTCTTGTTTGCTGTTGGATCTGTTGTGTTGACTAGAAGTGATGTGAAATACTCCAGTAGTTCCCCACTTAGCTGTGTTTGCAAATTGAGACCCACTTACTCCCAGTGTTGTGTAGGAAAACCAGTAGGTGAACATGATCATTAGCTCAGCTAATTTCAGAAAAAAAATTCTGCATTAAAATGAGATCTCAATCATGGGACAGAATGTTGAATTTGTAGAGTACACATAAAAAGTGGTTTTCTGACTGAGTGTTATTTATAACATATCCCAGAATATTCAAAGAGTTGGATGTTTCTTTCCATCACGATGAACATTCTGGTAGAAAAGTCTGTGATAGACTGATTTACAACAGGTAAAGTGGGCTGAGGACAAGCAGAAACAGTGTTCCTCATATGGGGAGAGAGAAGTGTTTGTCCCTGTACTGCTGTGTTGGAATCTTAGCCTTAGTCTAGCATAGAATTTGTGGCTTCCTGTTTTGAATTGCTTGTGTGTGAATTTAACGTGATTATCTCTGTAATTTGACCTTTAACTTACAGATCTCAAATAAAGTTTTGGTGTTTCATCTCATTGTTGCGAGTTATTTATCAATAAGACTCATCTTCCTCACACAATATTGACTGTTCAATGGTGACACATTAAAAAAAGTTACTCATTCTACTGCTTTCTTCAACATTAAGAAAAAGTGGCAGAATGAAGAATTGTGTCTGTCAACAAATAATGTTTTCAAAAGAAAGTAAAGGGGAAAATGTCGCTGGAACAAAATAAAATGGAAGCTGTTGCCATTTTAGTAAGTGTACTTTAATAACAAGAAGAAAATTGAACTGAATGCATCTGGCCCACTTCTCACCATCTCTGGCATTCTGGGCTTTTCATTTCCCTCCATTCTCACTGTTTACTTATCCCTGGACAAAGCCACAGAGGAAATTGTACCCTCATGATGCCTTTGTACTTTCTGGGAGTGCTTTCTGTAAATAGACATTTAATGTCCCAAAGAGAAACAACCCTCTTCAGAATGTTCCAGGAGAGGTGGAAGCTTTGATACGCGAGAGAGACTCCTCTCTGGTCTTCCGCCCTTCTCTGAATCCACACACACTTGTGTTCTTGTTAATAACCCAGGGTTAAAGCTCCACTTGTCCTTCCATTTGGAGCCCAGTAGGTTCTGATAACAACTCGGTAGTTGGGAGAAGATGGGGGTGGTGGTAAGAAAAGTAACAAACCATTTGCTGAAAGTTATCAGCCTGGGAAGGGGCAGTAGCACATTCCATCTTGGTTATTCCAGATCAATTGACTGTGACAAAATCACGAAGTTCTAAATTCATATAGTTTTTGAAACTTTTAAAGAAGAGTTTATCTACTGACTAATTTCCTTTGAAATGCAAGTATCACAGCCAGTGACTCCTTGACACATGCTATAGACACATGCTATGGGTTCATGCTATAGACACATGCTGGGCAGACACACAAGTCTGGACTCCGGCAATTGGCATGTTCTTATCCTGTTTTTCACCCTCATCTCACCCCAAATTTATGGGAAATGGCATATCTCCACTAAGAGTGTTATTTACCTCACAAAACTAATAGGATCATTTTGAAGGCCAAATCAGTACAGAGCAGACCACACAGTAGCCATTTTATTATTATCACCACCTTTGATGCCATGATAGTCTCTGTAATTTACACAGAGGTTTCTATCAGTTGGGTAATGCGCCTTTTGACTAAAACTATCACTGGAGCAGATGCATGGGAGACTCCTATTCACTCTGTGCCAGCCTCTTCAGGGATGGGGAGGGAGGTCAGTGAGGACAGGGTAGATAAGATCTGGAACTTTCCTGGGCCTTCCTGAGGTGAAGGACGGAAGAGAAAAAAAACATTGCTGTGGAAGATTAGCAAACAGGCAAGCAGATAACTTTTAGAAACATTGCTCTTTTGTAAGTAAATTTACATGGGAGGCAAAAGCTCCTTGTTCAGTTTGGTTGGTTGTAGGGTCACCTGAAATTTTTCCATGTGGGCAAAGAGGGTGTCCCTCTGCTCCTGTCTTCAGTGAAAAAGGAATGGGAGGGCCCACGAGTTTCGGCTCAGCAGAAGGTTCCCAAAGGCAGTCTCTGTTCATCACAGAGTAGGCAGTCTCTGCTCATCACAGAGTAGGCAGTCTCTGCTCATCACAGATCAGGGACTGGGAAGACTGGAGAAATCCATTCTTTATTCTCTTTTATTGGAATAATACATTTAGTACTGTCTCACACGCAGTGAGTTAAAAGTGGATGAAACATTAAGCAAGACTCACTTTCAGAGCTGGGCAGTTGTGACGCACACCTTTAATCCCAGCACTTGGGAGACAGAGGCAGGTGGATCTCTGAATTTGAGACTAGCCTAGTCTACAGAGTGTTCTAGGACAATCAGGGATACACAAAGAAACCCTGTCTCGAAAAAAGATAACAACTCAAAACAAACAAAAGAACAAACAAAATCCCTGCTGCCCAAAAGATTCACTTTCAGTGACTCAGTGCTTTAGTCTATTTTCTAAGAACTCAAGAATGAACGGATATAGTGTCTGCTTTAATACTAATTGAGCTATTTTTATTTTTGTTTTTTGTTTTGTTTTTTTGTCATAAAATGATTGATTGGGCTGAGTTTTGGGAGCCATATTTGGAAGCTGTGTTTCAGTGCTATGTTGCCTTATTCAAGTGGCCACAGATGAGATGCAATCCATAACACAGGCTGATTTTCTTTTCTTCCCTCCTGTCTTTTTAAGCAACATGAAGTAGATTAGTTGTGTTTAAATTTGTTCTTTACTAATTGGTTTTCTTAGATAGAGGTATGCCTCAATGATGTTGGGTAATGATTATGCAAATATCTGCTAATTCAGCCCAGGAAATAAAATAGGGATGCACTTTGTACTTTCAGAATTAAACATGGCCCTGAATCAGTCAGGATTTGGGCTTACCAAGTAGGGAGGTACTAACAAAACAGAGTTCTTACTATGGGCTACATATGAGGGAGGTTGAAGATGGGTGATCAACCCAGGAGCCCAGATACTGTGTGCTCAGAGACATAAAGAAAGACCTACCCTCCCTCCCTTAATAAGTCTGGGGAAAGAGGAAAGTCAGGCTAATGGGCAGTTAAGTGCTAATGCAAATTTTAAGCCATTTGATGGAGGAAGGGAACTGTAAAATGTGAGTTGCCCTTCTGAACCCACTCCCTCAGGGTCTTGGCAGCATGACTTCCATGCATATCTCAACTGGAATCCTAGCTCCTTGGATTCAGCCAATGGGAACAACTACAGGACATGACCCAGTCCTGTCTCCTCTTCCTGGGCTGGCTGCTTGCTAGGGATTGGGTTCTGTGACATGACCACGTCACCTGGGAGACGCCTCTCTCCCGTGTTTCTACTCTCCCTGGGTTATTGGAACTGCTTTGCTCCTTCAGACCCGGATGAAGTCAAGGTTTCCACTGAACAGCTGCTCAGACCACTTCAGCCTGCTTTGTCGTTTCCTCTGTGAATAGTGTTTGGATAAATTCTCTCCAAGTCCTACTTTGGGGTCCTCTCAGGATCCTGAGGTGCAAAACCGTATAGCATTGTACAGGCAATGAGAACATGGGAGTAGAGTTGGTATCAGTGGTACCAGGGTGGTCACTGTGGCCAGGGAAGGCAGTCAGCAGACAGACAAGTGGGTTAGATCATGATTTGAGAGAGGATGGGGCTGGGGAAATAGAAGTGCTGAAGAGCCATTAAGGTTAGAGGAATAGTTGGCATTGGAACGAATACTGAGAGTCACCTATACCTATCATATAGACAGATACAAAGGAGGGAGAGATGACCATGTTATATAAGAGGGCAGCATGAGGACAGAAATTTCTAGGATCACATGGTAAAATGTCTTAGATCATGGGGAAGAGTCCATATCATCACTCTCATCTCAATTGTCCTTAATTCATCAAACTAACAAACAAATGATAAATACATAGTGCTGAAAATGTATCCATGATACTAATTAATTCTTTTTCCTTGCCTATAAAATAATCAAGTCTTACAGACTGATTTATTTTTGAGTGGGACAGGGATTATATTTTGAAATATCCTTTCATTTAAAAATATTCCAATACAAGTAGTTTAAAAAATCTATTAAGGAAGATACTCTTTCCCAGGGCACCAGGGACTGATGGACTGGAAGCAGGCTTTGGAGCTTCGGGCCTCTGTAGTTCTCAGCAAGGCAGGACTCAAAAATGAATTGTTTACAGAGGCACTGGCATGATTACAGGCCTTCAGGGATATCCCAGGACTGACATTAGGTGGACCATGAGAGGACAATCCAGCAAAGAAAGTTTAGGTGCCAGCCAATTGTGTCTTGAGTAACTACTGTTAATTCTGTGGTGATGTCATAAAGAAATGAACTGTTCATCTCCACTGTTGTGAGGCATAGGGACAAGCACCTTGATGGTGCTATTTACTAACGCCACTAAAATTCCTTCCATGGGAGACTTAAACAACATCTATCCCTTCTCCTAAGGGTTCAGTGACAAACTGAGGCAGGATTCCACCAAAGTTCACTCTGGGGAGCCAATGAGTTTCTTGAGCTTCCTTAGAGAGCATAGATTACTTACAGGGATATTGGTGCTCCTACCCTGCAGCAAGCTGTGTCTAGAAGACCTTTGTCTAGCAGGGATGGGGCTGTCCCTGTAACAGAGAGCACTCCCCTCCCCTAGTCTTCCCCTGGTCTATCCACTCTCGCTCTTTCCCAGGCCATATGCAATTAGGACAGGGTTGCATACGACAGGTGGAGGGAGTTGCTCAATACTCAGATGAAGGGTGTTGTGATCTTCTCCCCCTTCCATGAAAGCATGTACACCATCCATAGGCCCATCTGGGATAATCCCATTGGAAGGAGGCTCTGTTTAACTCTCCAAGATATTGGAGAACAGTCATAACAATCATCTATGTGACCTTTATTTTCTTCCTTTCTTTCCCTCTTTCTTTCCCTCTTTCTTTCTTTCTTTCTTTCTTTCTTTCTTTCCTTCTTTCTTTCTTTATTTCTCTCTGTCTCTTTCTTTCTTTCTCTCTTTCTTTCTTTCTTGAACCCAAGTCTTTACAAGGGCTAGGAAAGCACTGTCCCATGGAGCCACAGACCCAGTCCTCATTTTTTTCTAATTTAGATAATCATGATTAAACACCTTACACACAAGCTGCTTTGAGGAATGAAACAAAATGGCACAAACCCTATGTCTAAAACTCATGGACATCCTTAACCTCCAGTCATTGACTGAAAGGTGCCTCACTGCCTGGAGATGTTTACACTGCAGAACTGTAGTGCTGGATGGCACGCCCAGGCTTGTAAGGCTAAGACGTAACTTCTATCTAGTTTATTGCCCTTTCATTGTGACAATTTCCCAAACTACGGAGTAACGCTCCAAAGTATAGCAGTCAAAGCCAAGTAATGAATGGCTCTTGGCTTTTGGTAATGTGGTTTGAAGGGGATACCATGGTAGACTTTCTTCTGCCACACTTCTATGCAGAAGTAGGCAACAATCACTTCTAAAATGAAGCCTCGATTGTGGCTAGGTTTTTTGTGTACAGCCTAGAAATATACAATTCCATTCATAGTTCTGTTCATTTAGTTTTCTTTTTTCCCCTCTCCTTCCTTCCTCCCTCCCTCTCTCTCTCTCTCCCTCCTTCCCTCCCTTCCGTCCTTCTGTCCTTCCTTCCTTTCTGTTTTTCATCTGCTCTCCTGGTTGTGCTTTTTACCTCCCCTGGGGTAGAATTTCAGTGTGGGCATCTAGAAGGCAATCTAGGATCTTCCTAATGACTGGTTATGCATTCTGTGAATTATAGGGTGCATTTTGCCACCCTCTTCAATTCTTAGTTTCCTTGATTCCAGTTTGAAAGCCCCCAAATACAGAAAATTTGTTTTCTTTCTAGCAATGGATGTGGGTGAGGGGTTAAAGACCAAGCTAGAAACAAAAGGTACCCGAGAGGTAACAAGAAAACTTTCCTAAGTGAGGCCTTCAGGGTTCTGCCTCCTTTCCCTGAAATGTCAGAGAAGAGGACCAAATGTCTGATCGAGGTTACAGTACCTCACATGGTGATGCTCAAAGTCAGACATGTTCATCACAGGGTCATAAATGTGTTTCTTGGAGAGAAAGCACAAAAGGAATACTTCCCAAGTGACAGCAAAACAGCTGGCCACTGACAAGCTCAGAGGCAGTTTTGACCTTTGGCCACTAGGGACTGTAAGAGTATTTGTGTTTCATTGCAGTTGATGGGACAGTGAAAAAAACCAACACCAAAACCCAGTTCCTTTCTATTCCTCCCTCTCCCCAACCCTCGTCCTCACCCTTTTCTTTCTCCTCCTCCTATTCCTCTTCTTCCTCCCACCTACTCCAGGGCTTCAAGCATGTCAGGAAAATAATCTCCCACAAATACTGAGTTACACCACCAGCCCAGCTTTTGACTAATTACAATTATTATTTATACTTGACATTTTTTCCTTCCAGTTTTCTATAAGCAAGTGATTTGTAGCCCACAAACAAGCCATCAAAGCCTAGACACACATATGTAGCAATCACACGTGAATGTATCTCCGCACGCCGCAGCTGGCAAGAAGAATTACGTCCATCAGCAGATGGTAGACATTGACGGCATGGAGTCGTCAGCTCAGAGGGGGCGTTCTCTCAACATGTCGATATTTGAATCAGTTTTAAGCCAATATTTTTTTCCTGCATTGAAACAGAGATATCTAATTCCCTGGAAACGTGCTTCCTCATACCTCGCCTTCCTTATCTGAGTGTTATGTGGTGCTTAAACCCAAGCTGTTGGGGGAGGACAAAAGACAAAGCACACACTATGTGTACCACCTGCAGACAGTATTCACCATTGATAGTGCAGACCCCTGCAGAAGCCTCCTCGCTGCTGTGTGTGGACCTCCTCTCCTAATTACTTGGAGATGATAGACAGGATGAAATAGATTCGTCATTTCTGAGTTCTACTCTCAATGTCCTCTGAGGCCCCTGGTCAGTATTGCCCTCCTGGAAGGACTCAGAAGGTGGTGAGGACTATCAGTACAGGGTTTTGGGTTTCTTTGGATCAGAAGAGGCATGCAAGAATGTGTTAGAAATTTTGCGCTAAACCCAAGTCAAAATTCATTTAAATTTTCTTAAATGAAACTCAGCAACCTAAACTAAAATTTTTTAACATCAAACATTCTAAAACATACAACTCAAATTACATAATGCTCAGGCAAATATCAAAGTTTCCTCCCCAGTACTTAAGTTAATATGTATCTGTAAGAAAATAAAGCTTTGTACAATTAAAAACACAGGAGTTACCAACACACAATAGTCAGCTCTTGTGGGTGTTAAATGGAGGGAAGGCATGTACAGTGTTCAGAACCAAAAAGTAGGCAGTGAAGTCATGATATGATGGGTTGAGAGCTGCTTCAATCACTCCAGATTCATTATATGCTTTATTAGGCTCAATTTTTTGTTGTTTCTTGTTCAGGAAACTTTTACTGTTGTAAAATGTCACCACCCTACATTCAGCAACATGTTCCACAGTTTAAGAAGCTAGGGACTTGTGGTGGTTTGAATGAGAAACACCCCCATAGGCTCATGTGTTTGAATACTTGATCCTTTGCTGGTGGTAATGTTTAGGGAAGTTTTGGAACCTTTAGGAGTGGGAGCCTTGCTGGAGAAAGTACATCACTGGAGGTAGGTTTTAAGTGTTTATAGCCTGACCTCACTTCCTGCCACACCCCCCAGCTTCCTATGGGTGAATAAAGATGTAATGGAATCAGCCAGTTTCCTGCTCTTGTTGCTCCACCCAAGCCTTTCTACCATGATGGACTGTATTCCTCTAAAGTAAACCCTTTCTTCCCTAAATTGATTTTGGTCATCAGATTTTATCATAGCAGCAGAAAAATAACTAATATAAGGCTCTGTGAGACCTATGCTCCCAGGGCCCTCGGCAATGAGTGGGCCAAAACCAGGAATTAGTATTTAGACAATTAGGATGGACAGAAAACAGGAACTTGCATGCAGGCCTTACTGGGAGGAGAGGACAAGAAGTGTTTTGCTAGAAGCTCCTAGTCACAAACAGGTCAAAAGACCCCCATGAGGGATGGGTACAACAAAATATTCTTGTGTAAGTAATTTTGAGGACATATTTTCATTTTTCTTGGGAAAGACAGTTTAGTAAGCTGGACTTGTGTTGTTTATATGTACATGTTTTCAGGGATGTCCGAATGAATTAGGGAGCTCATCATTGAAAAAGACTACCCTCACTCAGGGGCCCATTAATCCTTTTAGCTCTTCATTTCGGCTTGGGGATCCACGCAGTTTCCCTTATCCAAGCTGGCATGTTAACTGGTGCTATCATTGACTGAGTCTTGTTTAGACAGCTGTATGGCTGAAATTTCATGGGTGTAACTTTTCTGTCATTTCCAGAAGATACAATCTCCAAAAGCTTTCTTGGTCCTCTGGCTCTTCCAGTCCTTGTAGTCTCTCTTTCATGATGTGTCCTAAACCTTGGGTGTAGAGGTTGTGTTATAGATGTATCAATTGGAGTTGAGTACCCATGGTCATTTGTTCTCTCCATTTTGGCTAACTATGGCTTTCTGTAATCGTCTTTGTCTGATGCAGAAAACAAACAAAAACAAAAACAAAAACAGACCAGAGCATCTTTGGTGAGACTGAGACCTTTACTTACATGTGAATATAAGGATAAGCATTTAGAATGTAGTTAGGAATTATACTGGTTTGGGAAAGTGGCAGTAATAAGTTCTTGTCCAAGACACATGGCCATACTAGCCATGGATAGCTGGTTGAGTTTAAAGTACCAGAAATGTGTCCCTCCTATTAACTGTGCCTTATGTCCCATTAGGCAGTTCTTGGTTACCTCCAAGATGTAAGTGCCACTATTGCACATTTAGGGATATCTTGATCTGTTGGTTATTTTTCAATGGTTGATAAGTGTTTTAACTGGGTAAGACAACTGATGCCTTCTTCCCTTGATAGCTTGCATGGCACCTCCTGCTACTAGTCCTCAGGGAGGATGTATCTGGGTCAGGTTTGATTACTCAAACTTCTAGGTCCAAAATGCCTCTTATCTTCAGCAAAGGGGACTTACTTTTAAACTTCTCTATAAATGTATTAAAAAATTTCCAAAGTACCATTTATTTTCACTTTCAACAGTGTATGAGAGCTCTCATTGCTGGGCATTCTTGTCCATAGTCGGTGACATTACTCTTCCCAATTTTAATCATGCTGAGTGTGTAGTGGTTGTCTCTGGAGTTTTAACTTAAGGTTCGCTGAGAGCTAATGATGGTAAATAACTTTGACTTGCTATAATGGTTTATTGTGTTGCCAGCATTCCTAGATTGAGAGACATCTAGAAATTGGAAAGATAAACTTCTGTGTGTTTATAAAGTCCTCTCCAGGGATGACTGCTTTGTAAGGCCTTGGAACGGGAGAAGGCCCTCTTTGCATGTGAGCTGAACTTCCAAGGAGGTCTGAGGCCTCATTAGAATAAAAAGCAGAAAAGAGCAGCTCATTCTCACATAACTGCGAGACCCTTCTTAGCCTGGTGTGTTATTTGTTGCTGTCATTGCCTAGAGGCAGGAGACACTGGATACCAATTATTGTGACTGAAGGAATGTAGTATCATCTCTCATTAGTGGTTATTCTAGAATGATTACCACACTCTCACAAAGGCCTCAGTTGAATACTACTGGTAGAGTCACTATACAGCTGTTGACACCTTTATTTCACACTTGAGGAAGTGAGAACTGGAAAGTTCTATGACTTTATCAAGATCATTGATCCATAATGTCAAAAGGGCTGATCACATCTGGAATTTTCAAATCCTGTTTTATGCTTTCTTTGTCTCTATTTATTAGTGACTTGGTGAATTCAACACTGGAATGGCCATTAAGTCTGTTACTTCATTCTTTTAGATTTAAATACAATAGACATAGTGATGCTACATATACAGTTTGGTTGATTTATCTCACCCAACATTATGAAAATACTACATTGTCTAGACTCTTACGTTGTGACACAGAGAAGTCATGCAATTTCCCAATGTCACACAGTTAATTAGAGGTGTGGACAGAATGCAAGCTCAATTACCACCAAATAATGTACGTTCATGTTTTGCTCTGTTGTTAAACATTTATATTCTTCTGGCTCTCATGCAAAAGAAACTGTGTCCTGCTAAATCTGAGGAATTTATGGATCAGGATGGAAAATAGAGCCAATGGAGCTATGACATTTAGAGAAAATGGCATGTCAGGAGAGGGAGTAAAAAAGACTAAATAGTCAGTCACCATAGGGCAAGACCCTGAGAGGAAGATCCACAAGGAGTCATTGGACAATGTGCTACCTACAAACACAGCCAGCTTTAAAGAAAGTTCTGTTGATGATTCTACTCTTTATGGTGCACTTGGTCCTTAAGAACTAGTGTGTGGTGAGGAAGCTGGTTTTTTCCAAAGATACTCTACCATAATTTGGCTGCTGTTTCTTGTTAGAATCCAAGCAAACGAGCCTAGGTTGTTTATCCAGAGGGCCTGGGTAAACAGTAATCCCAATGACCCCTTTTCTATTCACTGGAAGGCCCATGAGGCCCAGAAGGGACACCTCAGACTGGCTGATTAACCCTCCTTTACTGGGATTTCAACTTCCAGATAAGGGAGAGTGAGATGCTGAGTCAGTGCCTGCAGGCTGGCATTGGATGCTGGAACTGTGTTATCTTAGCTCCCACAGGGTGAGTAATCATGCCCAGCCAGAGGAGCTCACTGGGGAAACAGGTGCAAGCTTCTAAAGGCTGCCTCTGTGACGGTAAAGGAGGTTATCTGAGACCATAGCTATATTTACTCTTTGCAAGGGAGTATTTTTGAACCATGATTTACAGGAACATTCAGGCTCCCTAAAAAATCATTTCAGCCCCAGCTACTTGAGCGCCATGGCCATATACCAGTAATGTACCTTTGATGAAGCGATTCGTGGGACTTACAGAGCAGGGCTGAAGCCAGAACCCTCCTCCTGACGCCCCAGTGAGGTCATCTGTGACAAGGAGTAACTTTGTTCGGTGGTTGCACAAGCAAACATGCTTTTAAGTCCTTTAGGCTCTCATCGGGGAACATATTGTCCTGTCTGGGAAGTAGCCAGAGTGTTTGGTCAATGCCAAGAACAAACATCCAGGCCACTTTCTGTTCAGACAGGGACATTGTGTGGTGCTGGGCTGCCACGCCCCTCTTTTCTCCTCTGGCCTCCACATCAACTGTGCACACTGCTCTTCTATATTTCTCAACCCCTGGTTCACTTAAGGGTTCACTTCAGAGTTATTACTGGAGGCTGCTATACCTCTGGACAACTGTAATCTTGCTATCCAGGGCCACATGCCAATATGGTCTTGCTACTTTCAGTTAGTTTGTGTCTCAGGAACTCACACTGTAGAGCTTTGGGGTGGAACCAGGAGGGACCAGTCATTGATCTCCTGTCCCTACTTGCCACCCCGGCCTGAGCAGCTACATCCCCCTCTTTGTTGTTGCTGGGGCAAAGGAGGAAAAGGACTCTTGGGATTCAATAAGCACCAGCAAGGTTGAGAGGAAACTTAGCCTTCGTCTTCAGGCCCTGCGCATGTCTCCACCCCGTTCCTGAGTCTTCTAATTTCTCAGCGCCTCATCTTGTTGATTCCTTTCTAATAGTGCCGGCAAGAACCAGCACTCTTTTTCTTTCACTTCTAAAAGAAATACTTGAAAAGAGTTTTTCTGGTATTTCCTTATGTATACATAAGCCATGGCTTGTTTCAAACTTGTTAAACTGAGTCACTAAACTCAGTCACGTTTTTAGTTTTGAAACTACCGTTAACCAAGGTGCATCTAGATGGTGTCAACCACCTGAAATTAAAAATTCATTTTATTCACATCTGTCCTCCTAGTAATTCATCCAGTAATTTGTTTCCATCTATCCATCCATCCATCCATCCATCCATCCATCCATCCATCCATCCATCCACAGTGTTAGGCATATTCTATGTGCTTAGTGCCTAAATGAGACAAACTCCTTTTTACATGTGATGGAGGAACCACATTAAAAAAACTATAACAATTATAAAATGAAAACTGCCATAAATATATTTACTGCTTATCAAATAATTGAAAACGGATAAGTTTAGGAGAGAATGAACTTGGGGAATGTAAAGGATTCTGCCGTGGAAAATGCAAGATACAAAAATGTCAAGTCCAGGCAGGATACACTCAAATTGGGCTTGGACTTTCTAATTGCTTTAACATGTGTGGGTATAGAGGCATTGCATGGCTCGATTCCCATATGGGGAAACAAATGAAGTGCTGCACTGACAGGTAGGTATGAGTGGATGGATAATGTAATCATCAGCGCTGGTGTGAGGATTTCATTGACCATTCAAAGGCCATGGATTTACATCCCAGTTCACCATTCCTAAGCATGACGCTGAACTATTTATTTCCCTCATTGGTAAACCTGATATATATTTATTGATGTCTGTTACGTACCAAACATGATGTGAGATTATGGAATTCCCCTGCCCTCATGTGGCATCTGTACTCATTTCTGTAGAATAGGCTTCATTGTGGCTTTGTCCGTTTGTTGACCCTCTCTATGATTTTTCTTCATGTCATCTCTTAAGTGAGATGATAATATATAGGTATGTTGGATGAGCAAATGAGAAAATATTGACAAAACATCTGACTCTTCTTTTTGAGTGCCATTGTTTTAGAGTGTGAGGATAGTGGCCGTGGTCTTTCTATAACTGGTTTATTTCATTTAGTAAATGTCCTATGCATGTTATCAGAAATGCCAAAGTTTCTTCAAAATTTTTTATTTGTTAGTTGTATGTATATACGCACATATGTATGTGTGGGTGTCTATGCGACACAACATGTGTGGCGGTCAGAGGACAGCTTGTGGGAGTTGGTCCTCTCCGTCTATCATCTCTCCATCTATCTCCATCTCTCCATCTATCTCCATCTTCTGTCCTATGGATTGAACTCAGGTTGTCAAGGCTTGTCAACCTTTACCTACTGAGCCATCGTAACAGTCCCTAATTTCCCTTCTTAAGGCTGAATTGTTCATTGTGTATGGAGATCTTTCCTGTTTCTTAAGATTTGGCAATGTGGTTCCAAAATCAGTGACAAGCAGGCAAGGTGGAGGACAATTGGACTTTAATAAGAAATAAGTCCATTCTGCTACTCCACTTATCGCTCTCTGGCTGCTAATCTTCAAGGAAGTGTTGAGCTGCAAGTCACGGCTGCAGAAAGAGCTGTGTGTCTCTTTCTTCTGCTCTTTCTAATAAGCCAATGTCAAGTTCCAAGGGGAAGACTTGTAGAGATTAGATTTGTTTGTAAGATGCTGAGCTTGGAATCTCATTTTTCAGTTGAGTGGCTACTTGTGCAATGGATCTGCCAAACTGCTTTTTTTTTTTTTTTTTTTTTGCCTACCTGAGCAATGGGAAAGAAACTTATGAAGAAAACTTGGAGTGTAGAAAATGAACAGCCGAAGCTGTTCCCTTGAAGCCCATTTCCCCTGCCTGGCAGAAAAATGGCACAAGAGTCACCTGTAGGGCCAATGAATGCCACGGAGGGTTCTAGACTTGAACTATAACGTGGAAGCACGCCCTCACTGAGATTCTCCAAGAGAAGAGACCCAGCAGCAAACATCTGCAGGCTGGAATGTATCGGAATGGGATCTAAGGGAGAGTGTGAGAGGCCCACAGGGATCACCTTCCCGTGCTGGGTGGCCAGTACGGTGAAGAGCCAGAGAATGATCAGGTGTCTCCCAAGGGACACAGCATTTGGAAGCCCACCTGACCAAGGGCAGAAATCATGACGGCCACTGGTAAGCAAACACTGCATACCTTTTTGTATGTCTTCTGTCCCTGACCTCCACATAGAAGAAGATAGGGGGGAAATGGGGGTCCAGAGAAGTTTTCCACTCTTGCCACTGGGCTCAGTGTGGGTGTTAGACATTTTTACTGGTTCAGAAACTAAAGTTGGTGTCAATGGAGTGTATCTTTACAACCCCAAAATCAAGGGAGCCGGGATCTGCAGGAGATGACATAGGATCTTGGAAAGGGGAGAGTCTATGGAGGTTGTTAAAGTTGGCCTCAGAGGCAACTAAAAACCCACCAAGTTTGAACCCTATGGAGGGTACAGAGTTCAGTAAACTTCAAAAGGTCAGAAAGAGTTCAACAAACACTCAAAGTGGTGGATGTTATTCCTATACACCAGAAGAGAATAAATAATAAATATGCATGTTTCTTATTGAAGGGAAACAAAGATATTTTATTTGTAGTCTTCAGTTATGGAAAGCATAATTGCTCAATTCTCCAAGTTTTTATTTCACCTCGTGGAGGGGCATTTTGTTCCCCAGTGATCATCACATTCCTTTTGCCTTCTTGAATATTTGCTTTCTTTGGCATTTTTGTGGACCTCCCTGTTCTTGAGGGATAGAGGAGACCACAAACATCATCTAATGCTGTTTCCTGCCTGGCTAAGAAAAAGAACTATTTTGTTATGAAAAAGAAGAAACAAGCATGTTATTAAAAACAGCATATCTTGTGCAAGGCTGCAGGCAGAACAAGTTTTGCAGACTTGTGACACCACAAGGATACCAGAGTGAACAGGTAGGGAAATAGAAGCAAGAAGACACTGGTTTGGGGGCCGGAGACCCAGAGTATCTCTCTCTGTATATTTTTTAAAACACTGTGTTTGTGGGGGATGCCACCCAAGCACGCCTTCATGAGTATGCGTGGGTGAAGGGTGCACTTGTCAAGGCAGGCATGCATTTGTCAGAGGACAACCTCAGGGGTCCCGAACCTTTCGCTTCTTTGAGATCAGGATCTCTCATTTGCTGTCTGCTACTGTGGACTCTAGGTTAGCTGGCATGTTTGTTTTGGGGGAGTCTCCTGCCTCTGCCCATCTCACTACAGTAGGCATACTAGGATCGCAGACTTGTCATACTGTGTCCACGTTTTAGGCAGGTTCTGGGGTTCAAATCCATGCTCTTCCACTTGTTCTGATGGCGCGTTAGCCACAGACGCATCTCCCAAGCTCCCGTGTGTGAAGCTGCATGAGCTATTTATTGTTGCAAGCATTCACTTTCTCAGATGTAAAATGGGGACTTTGACAAAGACAGTTCCGAATCGATGACAATTAAAGGAACAGCTGCTGTGTCTTGCCAAAGCTGTTGTCAGGCACACACCTGAATGGAGGAGCCAAGGTACTGCTGGGAAGGGAGGCACTGGGGAGAGGTGGGGACCTGAGAGTGTCAGGAAACCATTCATTTGCACATTCAATGCAGTCAGCTGGCCAGTTGTGTGGCATTTTTTTGTGAACATCCATGGATAATCATGATTACATTAATTTAGCAAAAGGACAATACTGGTATTTTCAGATTTATTTCATGACATATATACATGTCAGTGTTAATTAATACTCATAGTTCAGCTAAAAGTGGTGTTTATAATAAAAAACTTTTTTAAACCACTGCAATTAAATATTCAGTATATTTCTTTTTCACTAGTTTTTTTTAATTTAATTTAAATTAGAAACAAGTTTTCTTCACATGCCAAACCCAGCTCCCTGTCCCTCCCCTCCTCTCCCTCCTTCAACCCTTCCCCAATCCCTTCTCCAGTCACTACTCCACTCTCCAAGGAGGGTGATGCCCTTCATGGGAGATCTCGAAAGTCTGTCATATGATCTGGGGCAGGGCCTAGGCCCTCCCCCATGTGTCCAGGCGGAGACAGCATCCCTCCATGTGGAATGGGCTCCCAAAGTCCATCTGGATGACAGGGCTAAATGCTGGTATATTTCCTGTAGACAATGTTTGAACATCTTGCCTTGAATACAAGTTTCAAAAGTGTGTCAAGCTCATCCTCGTTTTAATTACAATGAGAACAAGCAATAGGAATGAACTTATAAAGTCAATCTTATATAAAGTATAGAAAATCAACCCTATGTCCCAGAAATGAACTAAATGCTTAGATTTTAAGTATGAGCCTAAGAACAAAGAAGATGCATAAACGATACCGCCTTTTAATCACTAGCCGAGAGTTTGGGGAATATACTCGTCAAGTACCAAAAACTTTTTCATATTTTATACACAAGAACAGGGAAAGCCTAAACCTTAATATTGACATATGAACCTTCTATTTATAGCAAGGTCTTTTTTTTTTTTTTTTGAGATAGCATAGAACGGCCTTTGAGAACCTTGTATCATTGTTACAGGCTGCAGTGATTTTTCTTGGCAGCTAGAGCTGTTGTTGCTGAACGTTCAGTAGTCAGCTGGCTAGATGCTAGGCCCGCAGCCTGGGCTATGAAACAATCCTTTGTTCAAATAAACAAAATGAATCAACCAGGCAGATAACAGTTTCTATATCTAAATGAGGCTGACTTCATTGTCAACCTGACCGAATTGGGAAGGAGCCTTGTTTGAGGCTGTGTCCTTGTTCTCTGTAACTCTCTTTCAAGAAAGATCTACTTACATATTCAGGAATGTGGAACTAGGTGTGGGTGGGTCTGTGAGTTAGCGGCTCAGTGTTCTCCACTTACCAGCTCTGAGTCTAGGCGGGATCCCAGGGCCTAGTTTTTATGTTCGGTTTAGCTCTCTAGATCCTTTTCAAAGTATGACCACCTTGCAACAGTTCTGTAAGTAACTCATATCACAAATTCTTTTTTGTTTTTGTTTGTTTTTTTTTTTTTGTTTTTTGTTTTTGAGACAGGGTTTCTCTGATGCTTTGGAGGCTGTCCTGTAACTAGCTTTTGTAGACCAGACTGGTCTCGAACTCACAGAGAGCTACATGCCTCTGCCTCATGAGTGCTGGGATTAAAGGCATGCGCCACCAACACCCAGCTTCATATCACAAATTCTTAAAATACTGAACTGAGAAAAAAAACAAGCACACAACACAGTGACTTTTGGGTACTTAACCAATGGCATGATTACTGGAGTCCCAATGTTCTGGAAATTAAGGTTGCAATCACTAAACTCATTTTTGCATAGGGGGTTTTCCTCTATTAACTGTTAGGGTTGTTTACTTGGTTTTAAGGGTAAAGCCAATTTTGGCTTAAGGCAAACATTTATAGGATATCTTTGAATGGTCCATGTGCCCCTCCATTCCCCCATTAGTCATTAATAATGTGGTGTAAGCCTTTTGTCAGCCAAATAGAAGAACATGACTCAAAACAAGTTCCCCAACCTCATGCCTTGTTTTTTTTTTTTTTTGTCTCCTTTTGAAGTGGGGACAGTGGGAAGAAATCTTCATGTAAGGAGAGGGACTATTACAATTGTGAGCCAGGATCCAGGGAGGGAGGTGAATTGCTTGGCCAGGAAGCCTCAGGAAAGCAGGATGATCTTGGGAGAAATTATGGTCGTGCCAAGGCCGGAGCCAGAGAAGAAACCAGGACTTGACCTCTGACACTACACCCACATTGGGCAATCTCGTTTTAGAGTCCTGGATGAAGGGCAACCGAGAAAATTTTTCTCAAAAAATCAAAACCAAACCAACACAACACAAGAACAAAACAGGAGTCAGGGAGATGACTCATTGTACAGTGCAAGCTTGAAGACTCACATTTGATTCCTGGAACTGACACAAAAAGTCTATTGTGGCAGAGTGCAGCTCAAGTCTCATGATTTGTAGGGCAAGGTCAGAAGCAGAGACAAGAGAATCACCTATGAGGTTGGAGGCCAGGTAGCCTGGAGTACACAGCCAGCCAAACAACAAAGACAAGAGCGGCCTTGCTTCAACAGGGTGGAAGGTGAGGGCTGACTCCTGAACATTGGTGCCTGTGACCTCCAAATGGTTCCTCTGGGGAATTAAACAAGAAGTATTAGCAACAGACCTAGTTTTGCCACCTTGAGGAAGGGAAGAATTCACTTTTGTGCAAACTAATTGAGGAAAACTGCAAGTGACTAGAGTTACAAACGTTACTCAGGAAACCAAAGCATGAATGCAGTGAGCTGGTAAACCATTAGGGGAGCTGGGCCGCTACAGAGAGGGCCACACCCAGAGAAGCTGGTTATGGGTTGGGCAGGAGGGAACATCTGATGTGGAAGAAATGACCTACCCGAAAGTGCTGTCTTCTTGAGTCTGTATTCCTGGGAGAGGAACCTTAAGTCACCCTTAGGTATACATGGACTTACATGGAACCCAAGTACAGAAATGCAACCGTGATGTGGAAAGCAGGGCAAGATAGAAGAGAGAAGCCACATGACTAATTAAGCTTAGTCACTGGAGGAGCAAAGGGTGACGGCTATGGTTACCCCAGGGTGAGCAGTCTCCCTGTTGGTCTCTTGTCCAGCTTCTTACACTTGTTCTCTTCACCACCTGTGTCTTTCCTTATTTTTCTTACACACAGCTGGTGGGATTTGACTTGCTCACTGGAGATGAGTGTTGCTGCCATGATGACAGTGATGGGGTCTGGTCTTTGCTTCTTGGCAGTTGGGGGGATGTCGCTAGAGCATTAGATGATACATTCAGAAGCATACAAATAAGTAAATAAAAGATATGTGGGAATCTATTTAAACATTTAGAGGTCCTCTGTTCTTAAGAGGCATTTGTGTTTACAATATAGATGGCATCCCCCCACCAATAATATTATTAAGAAGGAAATCCCACTTAGAACTTCTTCTTAGCTGTGACTAAGATTATATGAAAAAGAAAAATCGTGATTCTGGCAACCCATTGCTCAAGATGGCCCCTATTAGTAGTGTGTAAATAAAGTTGGATTTTTTCTGAACCGTCTCAATCTATGGTGAACTTCATTCTGAAATAGGTTAAAAGATATGACTTAGTTTCTAGCTGTTTGCTATAGCAAATGCAGCGGATTGGGATCTCCTGGCTCATGGCCTATCCTCATCTCCTTTTGCCCATATAGTTAGTGTTTCTTGTTTATAATTGAGGGTGGGAGTGGCCGAGACTTAACCAAAAATGGATAAACTAGGTTTATGGGAAAGTCTTGCTTAAGAAAACAACAACACAGAGATGAAAGGACAGGGCTTTCTGGTTCCTGTGGGTTCTTCTTTCATTCCAAACCCTACCAGGATGCCCGATGCTATAAGAGCCACATTCGACCGGTGGACATGTCAAAGCCAAGGACAAAAATTCAACATGATGTGAGTGTCCAGAGGAAAACAGGACCAATCCTCAGTGACAAGATTTGATCATTGCTTAGGGCCTCGATGCTTTCTCCAGAATACAGGCTTTGTCAACACAAAGCAAAACAGAAAAGCACACTACTGATGTTACACTACTGTTTTTTGGAGGTTGTAGAAATCGGAAGGATGTGTTATAGTTGGGTAATTATTCTGCAACTGATTTTAGAGTGCAAGTAATCTAAGTTGCAAGCCAACACAGGGATTGGCAGCCAGTCTGACTTTTGTGCTTAGCTGTGTAAAATTCCAAATCATGATTAACAAGCAGGCTTCTCTGTTTAAAAAGTACTTCTATTGGCCTAGGGTTGGTGTCAAAAATGTCTTGAGAAATTTAACTTAAAAGAAAAACTTTTCTCTTCTTCTTCCCAGTTTCTAAGGTTTCGATCCATGGTCGCTTAGCTCTAGTATTGCTGGGTCTGGGGCAACAAAACATCATGGTGTGTTGAGCCTGGTGGAGCAAAGCTATTCACATTGTGGGTCTGGGAAGCATAGAGAAAGGGAGAGAAGGAGGGCTTGAGTGCCCAAGATAGCCTTTTAGGGTGGGCTGCCAATAACCGACTTCCAGTGGGGAGTCCTGTATCCTGCAGCCTCTGCCACCGTTAGACAGGCCCAATAACTGGTGACCAATTTTTCTACACATGAGTTCTGTGGGGGATCATTTAATATCAGATCCATGTTGCAAGGTCAATGCCAACATGAGGGACTGTGCCCTAAGCCCTGAGGACTTTATTTCACAAAACCTTTTATGGAGACGTTTTTTTTCTTGCTAGTGATTCCTTTCTACTAATTAGATTTACTTCCCAGCTTCCTAATAGTGTCCCTTCTGGCAATAAAAAGGGAAATAAAGCCTTCTCCAGTTTCTAAATACCTGCTTCCTTCTTCAAGGTAGACAAAAATCTCATGTCAAATTAAAATCAATTTCCTGTAATCATATTCTTAATAGACATTTTATTGATTTGTTCTAATTTGTATTTGTGTGTGTGTGTTATATGTGCTGCTCGTGTGAGCACTTGTATGTGTGAGTGCTTTGTAAGTATGTGTTTGGGCATGTGGAGGTCACAGGTCAACACCAGGTCTCTCCAATTAACACTCTTGGTCTTACTTTTTAAGATTTGTTCTCATTGTTTTCAGCTATGCCAATGACACATGTCTGAGTATGGGTATGTGTGTTTCAGTGCAGGTGCACACGGAGCCCGGAGGCTTTGGATCCCTCCCCTTGCCCTCAGAGCTGAAGTTATAGATGGTTGTGAGCGGCCAGCAGGAACCAAATTCATGTGCTGAGCTTTTTCTACAGTCCTACACCACCCGACACCACGCCCGTGATGGCATCTCTCACTGAAGTTGGAGCTCACCAATTGGTTCATTGGTTGGATTGGATGGTCAGTGAACTCTAGGATAATCTTGTCTCCACCACCACCTCCATGCTGGAGTAAACGACATGTGGTGAACCTATTTCTCTCTCTCTCTTTTGTGGGTGCTGGACTTAAAAGATTTCAAAGAGAAGTCACATTCATTTCTCAGGAGAAAAATGCGAACATCATTAATGAAGTAGCAGAATTTCCTTTAGATTGATTTCAGGCCCAGAAAACTTTATACAGAGTTTTTCTAGTGGGTGGGTTCTAGTACCCCACAGCCAATGAGGTTTGATCCAGTGGGTGGGTTCTAGACCCCACGGCCAATGAGGCTTGGTCTTCCCAACATATTTTGGAGTGAGTGATGTACATTGAAACAGGAGCCTCATGTGTACTAAACAAATGCCTGACCACTGAGCCCCATTCACTGTCTTTTTAAAAAATGAGTTGTTTTTCTCCTTATTCTACATTTTGTTCGCAAACGAACTCTTTCTTGGTGTCAGGGCTGCATAATGCTGAGTAGAACAGTTGGTCAAGGCAGGTGCTATGCACTGAATTGTGTTTCTTTCAAAGATGTTGATGTCCTCACTCCCAGACGCTGTTGTGACTGTCACCTGTTTTCCAATTAGGTTTTCCCATAGGATCACATGAAGATAAGGTCACTAATTCAGACATTACTGTGTTCTTAGTGAAGGCAATTTGTCCTTAGATGGAGGAGATGGTGGGAAGACATGGAGAGTGGAAGCCTGGAGCTGAGGAGCACTGCACCACTGGAAGTGGAGAGGCCTGGGATTGAGGAGCACTGCACCACTGGAAGCAGAGGCCTGGGATTGAGGAGCACTGCACCTCTGGAAGCTGAGAAGCCTGGATTTGAGGAGCACTGCACCACTGGAAGCAGAGAGTACTGACAGTGAGGAGCACTGCATCATTGGAAGCAGAGGCCTGGGATTGAGGAGCACTGCACCACTGGAAGCAGAGAGTACTGACAGTGAGGAGCACTGCATCATTGGAAGCAGAGAGTACTGACAGTGAGGATCACTGCACCACTGGAAGTGGATAGGCCTGCGATTGAGGAGCATTGCGACACTGGAAGCAGAGGCCTGGGATCGAGGAGCACTGCACTGTGGGAAGCTGAGAGGCCTGTAGTAGATTCCCCCACAACCCTGAAAGAATCAAGTTTTGGGGCACTTTCATTTTGGATCTCAACTTTAACAAATGTGAGGCAAAGTATCTCTCTCTGTTATTTAAGCAGCTCGATTTATGCATTGCTTTTTGGAAGCTTTGATTTAGTCACACTGTGGGGGAAGACCTTCGTTACTCCCTGATAAACAATTGCAGAGCCATGCAGCTACTCCCATGTTGAAAACAGAAGGATGTTTGAAAACACATTCACCATTTGAGAATCAATTCAGTGGGAATTACTGAACTATCAGATAAACCTGAATGACAGAATTACCTGAATGACAGAATACAACTGCTACTCAACATTTCAAAACTGTCTTCTCCTTGGTGAGGGTACTGCCTTCTGTCCTAGGCTCACATTGCAGAGTATGTCCCTGATGTTTGCCTCATCAGTCTGCCAGTTACTACATGGTAAATGTTGTGTCTTGAATGAGAAAGCCAGAGAGATATTATAAAACTCACTCTGCCACCTAAAGCAATCTATGCCTTCAAAGAAAGGGCAGCCAGAATTTCAATTATATATTTTTTTTCACAAACTGAACGGCAAACTAAGAATCTGTATAGAAACACAAAAGACCCCAGAGAAAGCTGGAGGCATCAGGCAATCTAATTCCAAAATATACTACAAAGCTACGGTTGCCAAAATAGCACGGCATGGCATAGAAACAAAACAAAGAAGTGTTCCAATAGGACTGAAGAGGAATCCAGACGTAAACTTGTTCCTTCTAGTCCCCTGGTCCTCTGCAGTGGTCGAAAGTCCACAGGGTGGAGAAAGGGCAACATTGTCAATAACCTGTGGTGGCAGGGCTCTCCATGCACAGACAAGCCAGCTGGACATTCATCTCATCCCACATGCAAAAATTCAACTAAAGTGGGTCAGAGAGCTAAACCAAGATCTAGAACTGTGAACCTGCCAGAAGAAAACATAGAGCCATTTGTCTTACCAAAACTTTCCTGGATATGGCATGAAGTGTGTCACAAACGAAAATGGACAAATGGGATCATAACTAACTAAAAATCCTCTGCGCAGACAAAGCAAACAGCAGCATCAAAAAAAAAAAAAACACAATGAAGAGAGTGCGTTCAGAGGCCAGGAAAGACGTGAAGTGTGTGTTGGATGGGAAGTGGCTATCTAAAAATACAGTAAGTACTCAGGCTAGCAAGAGAACAAACTATCTGACTTGAAATGTGGGCAAAGAAGCAGAATGGACATTCCTCCATGTAATACATACATGGCACAGGTCAGCAGCGACACAAATATAGTAGCACTTAAGTAGCTATGAGAGATCACACCTATAAGAATGTGTTTTATCAAAACAACAGCAACAAATGCTGCAAAGGTATAGACAAAAGTGAACTCCAGTATAAACAAGGTTGGTAAAACTGTCAATTAGGAAAAAAAATTATGGAAAACAGTGTGAAGTTTCCTCCAAAAACTGGACACAGGACTACCACATAATCCAGCAATTCTATTTCTAGCTACGTGGTCAAAGGAAATGGAAGTGTGCATGTTGAGGAGATGCCTGCACTCCCTCATGCTTTACAGCATTGCTCACAAAGCCAAGTCACAGACCTACAGCAAGCGACCTGTAGGTCAACGGAGGAAAATATGACGGGGATGCACTACAGAACACCGTTCAGCTGTCGAAAACTCAGAAGTCCCGTGCTTTGCCACACAATGGGCAAAGCAAGCACTTTGCAAAGTGGGAAAAGCCAAGCACAGATAGTAGAGACACTGTGTGACAGCAAAGCATAGGTGGGATCTAAAACTCAGAGTAGCAACCAGAGGACCACTGAGCTCTCAGAGGCAGGACAGGGCAAGGGATAGGGAGATGTTGTTTGGGGAGTGATTTTCTTTGGGAGAAGTTCTGGAGATCTCCTGCCCAGCCCAGGATATAACGATGTGTTGCATGTCCGTAGGCTGCCGAGAGGATAGTTTTTAAATGTTCTTTCCACCAGAAAGGAGAAATATGTTAGTCAGTTTGTGAATTTAATTATTTCAAAGTGTTCATCTATATATGCATCTATATAAAAATCCATGTTGAATATAATTTTTAATTATTTGTCAGATAAGGTAAAAATCAATAAAACCTGAATTAATGACCCAACATTCCCTAGACTTCAAGCTTTTCTATATATTGCATGGTTGAAACTCACCACAGACTTACCAGAAATGCTTTTGGAAATGCAACTTTATTTTTTAGTAACTGAACACTTACTGCGGTGTCACCCCTTGACATCATGTTCAAAACCATGTGTTTATTGCAAGTGGGAAGCTTGGGGACAGTACATCTTTTAAAGTGATGACATACTCATGCATCCTCTCTGTTAGCAAGCAATACTTCACAGCAAGATAATCCCGAGACAAGTCCATGTCCACTGGGGAAAGTTTCTAAGTTATTCCATTGTGTTACCAAGTAACATGGCTTCCTCTAATGTTAAAGGTTTCACTTTCAACACTCACTCCTTTGACTTCTTGGGAAATGAGCCCTACTCAATTTCTCCATGATAAAACTTAAGTCATAAAAATGGCAAATATTTTAAAATAAGTGGTATCCAGTTTTCATATAAAAGTTGTGAAACACTGTGTTCCTCAGATTAAAATGGCAGGATGATTCTTCAACCCTCTTCTTCAAGAGAGGGTGGAAAGGCATGCTACAACCATTTTATTTGTCACACAGGAGTTCTTTTGAAAGGAAAGAAGGAAAGTGATATGTTGTCAGGACTTCAATTTATCTCTACAGACATTAAAAACTGTTTTGTCTTTCAGTGTGCTTTCATAGAGCTGGGAAGCTGCCTCCCTAGGTGATCATGCACATAAATATATTTCTAATTTTTCTAAAATACTCCTCGGATCATTCAGCTCCTGGGTGAAAATCAACACCAGTTCCTTACTGTGTGTCAAGTCATTCCTACGCTCTTCTAAATTGCTGGTCATCACTATCCCTGCTATCTTAAACCGTACTTACCCTTCCTGCAATTAGCTTTATCATGAGCGGACCACCTTCTTCTATCCCCATTAAGACCAACATAAATATGTTCCCATGTTCACACAGATACTCCAGAGCCTCACTTAACATGTTCTGTTCTTTCTGTTTGTCTCTTTCTCTATTAGAATCTACATGTCTTGAAACTGCTACAGATTTTCTTACCTCCTAGGGATCTTTCCTCCTCACTTTCTTATCCCCAGTCCTTATTTGGCATGAGGAAGCCAAGTACTTGTTTAAATATCATTCATAGGATGATGGTCTTGTTAACTTTTTTCTGAGTGTAAAAGCTGTACCACCATTTTTCTCCTCCCTTGCATCTCCGAGAGTCCTCTGGCACACGGTAGGGCATCACAAACAGAGATTCTTTCCCACCAGTCTACTTTCCATCCTGCAGACTGCTGCAGCCATGTGTCTGTGCAAGCTCATACATGAGGAATCCCAAATCCGCAAATGTCCCCAGTTACTGTCACCTCTGGAGGCTGAAGTAGCCAGACTTATCAACAGCCACTGCAGTCGTCCTGAATGTGGATCAACAAGAGAAGAAAAAGCAATGCTAACCTTCATTGGTTCATATGACTGAGTAGTATTTCACTTACGATCTTTGTGTAGATTTATCTTCTTTTTTTCCCTTTGGATGTCAGGGGAAAGTTGGGACATACACTAGAAGTATATTAATCTTTTTTTTAATTTTTTTAAATCATTTTTTATTTTAATTTTAAATAGCTTGTTTTACATGTCAATCCCAGTTCCCTTTCCCTCCCCTCCTCCCGCACTCCCCTTCCACCCTCCCTCCCACCCTATTGCCAAATCCTTCCACATAGGGGATGTCTAGAGTCTATCATTTTACTCTTGGTAGGGTCAAGGCACTCCCCTAAGAGTCCAGGCTGAGAGAGCATCTCTCTTTGTGCTATAGGCACATGAAGACAGATTGTATACCAGGGATAGACACTGATCCACAGCTCAGAGCCCCATAGGTTGCCCAGGCTTTCTCACTGACACTCACATTTGGGGGGTCCAGATCAGTCCCATTCTGGCCTCCCCACTGTCGGTCTGGGGTCCAAGAGCACTCCCCTGTTCAGATCAGCTGTCTCTGCTGGTTTTGCCAGTCCATTCTTTGCCAATTTGCTCATCACTCCTCTCTCTCTGTCACTGGGTTCCTTGGGTTCAGTTCAGTGCTTAGTTGTGTGTTTGCCTCTGCTTCCATCAGTCCCAGGATGAAGGCTCCCGGATGGTTATAGACATCAAGTTCATTATCAGGAATGGGCATTCGAGGTGGTCCTGCCACTATTGCTTAGCTTGCCAATTGATGTTATACCTTTAGATCACTCGAGGTCACTCTGGTGCCTGATCTGTCTTCGATCCTATGATTCCCTCTTCCCCCTATTTTACCCCCACCCCCTCAACTTCCTGTTCCCCCATGACCAACTCCCTTCCTCTTTACCCCCTCTATTCTTCCCAGGTCCCACTACCCCCCTCGCCCTGTTCCCCATCCATTCAGAGGATCTTGTCTCCATCCTCTTCTCTTGGGTACTATGCATATATGCATATCTTTTAGGTTCTTTCCTGTTTCCCAGACTCTCTATCTGTGGAAGTGCAGACTGGCACTATCCTGATCCATATTTAAAATCCATATATGAGTGAGTACA
Organism: Mesocricetus auratus; assembly: GCF_017639785.1. Lineage (NCBI taxonomy): Eukaryota > Metazoa > Chordata > Mammalia > Rodentia > Cricetidae > Mesocricetus > Mesocricetus auratus. Next base: position 33,904,597 of record NW_024429200.1, on the reverse strand, counting down.
TACCATGTTTGTCTTTTTGCGACTGGGTTACCTCACTCAGGATGGTTTCTTCCAGTGCTATCCACTTCCCTGCGAATTTCAAGATTCCATTGTTTTTTTCTGCTGAGTAATACTCCATTGTGTAAATATACCACATTTTCTCTATCCACTCTTCAGTTGAGGGGCATCTAGGTTGCTTCCAGGTTCTGGCTATTACAAACAATGCTGCTATGAACATAGTGGAGCAGATGCCCTTGTTGTATGAACCTGCCTCATTTGGATAAATGCCTAAGAGTGGAATTGCTGGGTCTAGTGGTAGATTAATTCCCATTTTCCTGAGGAATCTCCATACTGATTTCCAAAGAGGCTGTATGAGTCAGCATTCCCACCAGCAGTGGAGGAGTGTTCCTCTCTCTCCACATCCTCTCCAGCATAAATTGTCTTCGGTGTTTTTGATTCTAGCCATTCTGACAGGAGTAAGATGGTATCTCAGAGTTGTTTTGATTTGCATTTCCCTGATGGCTAAGGATGTTGAGCACTTTCTTAAGTGTCTCTTGGCCATTTTAGCCTCCTCTACTGAGAATTCTCTATTTAGCTCTGTACCCCACCTTTCAAGTGGATCCTTTGGTGTTTTGGAGACTTGTTTCTTGAGTTCTTTGTAAATTTTGGAGATTAGCCCTCTGTCAGATGTAGGGTTAGTGAATATCTTTTCCCATTCTGTGGCCTGCCTTTTTGTCTTTTTGATTGTGTCCTTTGCCTTACAGAAGCTTTTTAGTTTCAGAAGGTCCCATTTGTTAATTGTTGATCTCAGTGCCTGTGCCACTGGTGTTATGTTTAGGAAGTGGTCTCCTGTACCAACTCGTTGAAGAGTATCTCCCACTTTCTCTTCTAAATGTTTCAGTGTGGCTGGATGTATGTTGAGATCTTTGATCCATTTGGACTTACGTTTTGTACAAGGCGATAAACATGGATCTATCTGCAGTCTTCTGCATACCATTACCCAGTTATGCCAGCACCATTTGTTGAAGATGCTTTCTTTTCTCCACTGTACAGTTTTAGCTTCTTTGTCAAAAATCAGGTGTTCATAGGTGTGTGGGTTAAAATTAGGGCTTTCGATTCGGTTCCATTGGTCTACCTGCCTATTTTTGTGCCAATACCAAGCTGTTTTCAGGACTATAGCTCTATAATAGAGCTTGAAGTCAGGTATGGTGATGCCTCCTGAAGTTCCTTTATTGTATAGGGATGTTTTGGCTATCCTGGGCCTTTTGTTTTTCCATATAAAGTTGATTAATGTTCTTTCCAGGTCCTTGAAGAATTGTGATGGAATTTTGATAGGGATTGCATTGAATCTATAGACTGCTTTTGGCAAGATTGCCATTTTTATTATGTTGATCCTACCAATCCAAGAGCATGGGAGATCTTTCCATTTTCTGGTATCTTCTTTGATTTCTTTCTTCAAAGACACAAAGTTCTTGATATACAGGTCTTTCACTTCCTTGGTTAACATTATCCCCAGATATTTGATGCTGTTTTTGGCTGTTGTAAAAGGTGATGTTTCTCTGATTTCTTTCTCAGTCACTTCATCATCTGTATATAATAGGGCCACTGATTTTTTTGAGTTTACCTTGTATCCTGCCACATTGCTGAAGGTGTTTATCAGCTCTAGGAGTAACCTTGCGGAGTTTTTTGGGTCACTTATGTAAACTATCATATCATCTGCAAATAATGAAAGTTTGACTTCTTCTTTTCCTATTTGTATCCCCTTTATCTCCTTTTGTTGTCTTATTGCTGTAGCTAGAACTTCAAGTACAATATTGAAGAGATATGGAGAGAGTGGACAGCCTTGTCTTGTTCCTGATTTTAGAGGAATTGCTTTGAGTTTCTCTCCATTTAGTTTGATGTTAACTGTTGGTTTACTGTATATTGCTTTTATTATATTCAGGTACGTTCCTGTTATCCCTGATCTCTCTAGGACCTTTATCATGAAGGGGTGCTGGATTTTGTCAAAGGCTTTTTCAGCATCTAGTGAGATGATCATGTGGTTTTTCTTTCGCAGATTGTTAATATGGTGGATTACATTGATAGATTTTCTAATGTTGAACCATCCCTGCATTCCTGGAATGAAGCCTACTTGATCATGGTGGATGATTTTTCTGATGTGTTCTTGAATCCAGTTTGCAAGTATTTTATTGAGTATTTTTGCATCAATGTTCATGAGGGAAATTGGTCTATAGTTCTCTTTCTTAGTTGTGTCTTTGTGTGGCTTGGGTATCAAGGTAATTGTAGCCTCGTAGAAAGAGTTTGGCAGTGAGCCTCCTGCTTCTATAGTGTGGAATACTTTGACGAGTATTGGAGTGAGCTCTTCTTTGAATTTCTGGTAGAATTCTGCACTGAAGCCATCTGGGCCTGGGCTTTTTTTGTTTGGGAGACTTTTGATGACTGCTTCTATTTCATTAGGGGTTATAGGTCTGTTTAGATGATTTATCTGTTCTTGATTTAGTTTTGGCAAGTGATATCTATCCAGGAAATTGTCCATTTCCTTTAAATTTTCAAATTTTGTGGAGTACAGATTTTCAAAGTATGCCCTGATGATTCTCTTGATTTCCTCAGAGTCCGTTGTTATGTCCCCTTTCTCATCCCTGATTTTGTTAACTAGCATGTTCTCTCTCTGTCTTTTGGTTAGTTTGGACAGAGGTTTGTCTATTTTGTTGATTTTCTCAAAGAACCAACTCTTTGTTTCATTGATTCTTCTCAGTGTTTTCCTGGTTTCTACTTGATTGATTTCAGCCCTCAATTTGATTATTTCCTGGCCTCTGCTCCTCCTGGGTGAGTTTGCTTCTTTTTGTTCTAGAACATTCAGCTGTGCTATTAATTCTCTAGTATGACTGTTCTCCAGTTTTTTCATGTGGGCACTTAGTGCTATAAACTTTCCTCTCAGCACTGCTTTCAAAGTGTCCCATAAGTTTGTGTATGTTGTGTCTTCATTCTCATTGAAATCGAGGAAGTCTTTAATTTCTTTTTTTATTTGTTCCTTTACCCAGGGATGGTGCAATTGTGCATTGTTCAATCTCCATGAGTTTGTAGGGTTTCTGCGATTTGTGTTATTGTTGAATTCTAATGTTAATGCATGGTGGTCTGATAAGATGCAGGGGTTATTCCAATTTTTTGTATCTGTGGAGATTTGCTATGTTTCCTATTATGTGGTCAATTTTAGAGAAGGTTCCATGTGGTGCCGAGAAGAAGGTATATCCCTTTGTATTTGGGTGGAATGTTCTATAGATGTCTGTTAAACCCAGTTGGGTCATAACTTCTATTAATTCTTTTGTTTCTTTGTTAAGTTTCTGTCTGGAGGTCCTATCTAGCGGTGAGAGCGGAGTGTTGAAGTCTCCTACTATTAGTGTGTGAGATTTTATGTGCATTTTGAGCTTTAGTAATGTTTCTTTCACGAATGTAGGTACCTTTGTATTTGGGGCGTAGATATTTAAAATCGAGACTTCGTCTTGATGTATTTTTCCTTTGATGAATATGAAGTGCCCTTCTTCATCTCTTTTGATTGATTTTAATTTGAAGTCTAATTTGTTAGATATTAGGATTGCTACGCCCGCTTGTTTCTTGGGGCCGTTTGATTGGAAGATCTTTTCCCAGCCCTTTACTCTGAGATAATGTCTGTCTTTGGTGTTGAGATATGTTTCTTGTATGCAGCAGAAGGAAGGGTTCTGTCTTCGTATCCATTCTGCTAGTCTGTGTCTTTTTATAGGTAAGTTGAGGCCATTGACATTGAGGGATATTAATGACCATTGATTGGTGATCCTTGTTTGCGCTTGATTTATTGTTAGTGAAGTTATTTTGTGTAGTTTCTCCTCCCTTTTTCTTTTAGTGTTTTGTAAAGTATGATTCTATATTGCCTGTGTCTTTGTGAATGTAGTTATCTTCCTTGGCTCTAGGTTTTCCTTCTAGCATTTTCTGTAGAGCTGGATTCATGGATACATATTGTTTAAATCTGGCTTTGTCATGGAATATTTTGTTTTCTCCATCTATGGTAATTGAGAGCTTTGCTGGATATAGTAGTCTGGGCTGGCATCCTTGTTCCCTTAGCGTTTGTAGGACATCTGACCAGGATCTTCTGGCTTTCGTCGTTTCCATTGAGAAGTCAGGTGTAATTCGGATAGGTCTGCCTTTATATGTTACTTGGCCTTTTTCTTTAGCTGCTCTTAATATTTTCTCTTTGCTCTGTAGGTTTGATGTTTTGATTATTATATGGCGAGGTGACTTCTTTTTCTGGTCAAGCCTATTTGGTGTTCTGTAAGATTCTTGTACTTTCATAGGCATATCTTTCTTTAGGTTAGGGAAGTTTTCTTCTATGATTTTGTTGAATATGTTTTCTGTACCTTTAAGTTGAAGTTCTTCACCTTCTTCTATACCTATTATTCTCAGGTTTGGCTTCTTCACGGTGTCCCATATTTCCTGGATATTTTGTGTTAAGGATTTGTTGGTTTTGAGATTTTCTTTGGTTGACGATGCTATGTCCTCTAATGAGTCTTCAACACCTGAGATTCTCTCTTCTATCTCCTGTATTCTATTGGTGATGCTTGCATCTGTAATTCCAGACCGTTTACTGAGCTTTTCTATTTCCAGCATCCCTTCATTCTGTGTTTTCTTTATCGTTTCTATTTCAGCTTTCAATCCTTCAACTGTTTGAGCTGTTTCCTTAATTTTCTTGGTTGTTTTTTCTTGGTGCTCTTTAGATTCTTTGAGAGATTTGTTTATTTCTTGAATTTTTCCCCCATTTCATGGATTTTTTTGTTTGTTTTTTCTTCTATTTCTTTAAGGGATTTCCTCGTTTCTTCTTTGAGGCTCTCCATCATCTTCATGAAATAATTTTTAAGGTCTGTCTCCTCTTCTTCATCTATGTAGTGCTTTTCAGGTCTTGCTGGTGTTGGATCCCTGGATTCTGGTGGGGTCGTGTTGGTGTTTCTATTGCTGAGTGATCTCTTATTCTGTCTTCTTCCCATCTCTTCTTCCAGTGGGTGCTGGTGGGGGCTTTCTGTCTCCACTGGTCTCCTTCCTTACTGTAGCTGAAGCTGAAGCTGGCCTCACTGGGGTTGGGGTCTTGGAGGGGCTGATCTCTTTCCTGAAGCTGGGATCGCTGGGTTGGGGTCTTGGAGGGGCTGATCTCTTTCCTGTGTGGGCGGCTCTTCTGGAAGCCGGGAGTGGCCCCGAAGATGGAGGGGGATGGGTGATGGGCGGGAGAAATTACCAAATGCTTTTTGTCGAAGTGTTTGTTCTTTCCCACCAATAGTAGTTGAGAGTGTCTATTGTTCTGCTTCCAAGCTAGTAAGTGGTAGAGTCCCATTTAAAATGTTTCCTTATTCTAAAAGTAGTGGAACTTCATATACTTAATGATAATTCCTGGTAGCTAGTGCTTTTGAACAAATTTATGGGAGTGTTTCTTATCCATATGTCTCCAGTGAGGAAGTGATAACCCAAAAATCTGCCCAACATCTTTATTGGACAGTATGGCTGCAGTAGCAGTTGGAGTATGATTTCTGCTATATAATACCCAGAGAAATTTTCGTTTATTTTGTGTATAAATCCTTTACCAGATACATAATAAACTTATATTTTGGCTAGCTCATGATTGATATTCTCATCTTTAAAAGTTGTTTTTATAGAGAAACTTACAATATTAATTTGGTCCCATGTATATGAGCAACAGGTATGTTTAAGAAATCTTCCCCAACTTAAGGACATAAAGTTTTTATTCCATGTTTTCTTTGAGAAGTTTTAATCATTTGGGTGTAGTTCAAGTCCTTAACCTAATTTCTATATCCATGTGATTTAAGTTCACTCTTTTGTATGTGGAAGTCCAATCATAATAGCTCATTTTTCATAACCACTTTCTTCCTTCCATTAGATTTCTTTGGCACCTTTATCAAAAATCGATTGTCCATATATGTGTGGCTTATTTCCGAACACTCCATTCTCACCAATTGATTTTTTCCTGTCTGTCGTCACTCCTCATGGTCCTGATTACTACAGCTTCATTATAAGTGTTAAAGAGAGACGCGTCTTCTCCTTTTGCATCTTCCTTTCTCAAGTTTATTTTGGTTCTTCCATCTCAGTCACATTTCTGTAAGAACTGTAGAATGAGTTGGCCAATTACCAGTGAAAAGCCTACTGAGATTTTGATTAGGGCTGCAACGAAGCTAACCAGCAACTTGAAGTTCACAGAATTGACTTCTTAAAAATCATTATTTTTAGATCTATAAGCATTCATTTTGTAGACAGATTTGTCTCTCCATGAGGTTACATCACCTTTATTTTCTCTCAGAGTTGTTTTTTTGGTTTCCACTATATGTATCATGTTGAGTTTTCATCGATTTAATATAGATATGTCACTGTCTTTTCATCTCCTTTCTCTTGTGAGTGTATACATGTGTTTATGTGCATGCATTTGGAGACCAGAGACACACCTCAATTGCTTTCCTCTATTTCCACCCTAGTATTTCTTCCACTTTTCTGAAGATAGATTTTTTCATACAATATATTATGATTATAGTGACCACTCCCCCAAAAAAGGCAGTAAACATTGTAAATGCAGAAGTCAAAGTATCTTACAGATGATATAATAGTGTACATAAGTGATCCTAATTTTTTCACCAGGGAACTCTTAGAGCTGATTAACACTTTCAGCAAAGTAGCTGGATTCAAAATTAACTCACAAAATTTAGTAACCCTCCTATATACAAATGACAAATCAACAGAGAAAGAAATCAGGGGAATAGCACCTTTCTCAATAGCCATAAGTAATATAAAATATATTAGAGTAGTTCTAACCAAGCAAGTAAAAGACTTGTATGATAAAATCTTTAAGGCAATGAAGAAAAATTAAAGATGTCAGAAGATGGAAAGAACTCCTGTGCTCATGTATCAGTAGGATTAGTATAGTAAAAAATGTTCATCCCTACTAAAAGCAATCACAAGGCTCAATGCAATTCTCATCAAAATCCCAATTCAGACCTTTTTCCTTTCTTTTGATTTATTCTATGCTTCTTTTACATCATGTATCTCAATCCCATTCATTTCCTCCTCCCTTCCCATCTGCCTACTGCCCCTGTATCCCCTCCAAAATAAAACAAAGTTTAAGAGAAAAGTTTTCTGTCATGGAAGCAGCATGAACAGGGTCTGTACAAGGTCTTTTGAATATATATTCTGCTTCCAGTTTAGTGTTTCTCTGGGATGCATGGATGTGAATGAGTGGGTTTCTGATTCTTGGACTCTTTTCCTTCTATTAGTTTGTTTTATCTAAATATTATGTGTTAATTCTTTTAAATCTTAATGTATTATGTTATATTATATTAATCTCTTAGAAGCTGTTTCTTTCTAATAAAAGACATGAAGGGGGTGGATAAGGATGGGGGGATGTGGCAGGGGACTGGGAAGAGTACATGGAGGGGAAACTATAATCAGGATATGTTACATAAGAAAAGATGTTTTCAATAAACAAAAAACATGGTTAAAAAGGAAATGTTTTCTATACAATTCTTTATGATATGGTTTCCTCTTCCCCAACTCCTCAAAGATTCTCCCTGCTTTTCATCCCATCCAAATTCACATCCTTTCTCTCTCTTGTTAGAAAACAAACATGTATCTAACAATAATAATAAAGAAAAAACAAGACCAAATAAACCAGAATAGGAAAAACCAACCAAACAAACAAACATAAGAAATAGTGTCAAGGAAAAAGCAAAAGAAGTTAATATAGATGCAGAGACACTGATGTTTCCACACAGAAATCCTATAAAACCACAACATTGAAAACCCTTGTGTGTGTGTGTGTGTGTGAAAGAATTCCATTCTTTCACGTAATTTGCCTTTTGTTAGACTGACACCAGCCAATGAGCCTATGATGACACAAGAAAAGGTTTCCCACTCTGTTTTCATCTATCCTTCCCATGTACATCCACACTGGTTGATTCTGAAAATGGAAATGAACAAAATTGGGGTGGTCCCAGTCCTGGAGCAAAAGTACTATGTGTCTTTTCTCTTGAAGGACCTTGCTGGAGAGCAAAGGCTGAAAGAAAGTGCAGAAGATTTGTTGTTTCAGGGCATTTTAAGTATGATTTTACTAGAATCTAGAGATGTATGCTTATATTTCTAGAGTTGATGAACACCCTAGGTGGAGAGACACTCACACAGTTGTAGATTCAGAGGCATCTGTGCTTATATCTAACCTGTAGACATTTGTTCGTATTCCTATTCTATCTCAAATGACAATCTGTGTGAATTAGGAAGCATAAAGTTTCTCCCTCTTAGTAGAGAAGTAACGTGACAACTATTTCCTTTCCCAATGAACTCTAAGATTCTCCTGGGGTCCTTTGCCTACATCACCAGTCTAGCAAGCATAAGGTGCTATTCACTGGCTGCATCACTGTAGAAGGGGAAAATATCAGGGGGAAGGGAGCCAATGCAGCCATTGGTGTAGGTAATTACAAATAGTTGGTCTCTGTTTTAGAAATCTTATATCCAGTCCCAGGATAATATAAATGAAGATAGAGCTTAAAGCATCAATATTTACAACGTTGATGTCTATGTTCAAAAGTAGGTTATAACGTCTCATGGCATGAGAATCTTTGAGGTTTATTGTATCCTCAGTGCCTGGAAGGATGTGAGCTAAAGAAACTTTTAATGATTGCTTGTTGAATAATAAGAAGATTGCCTGAAAAATGGCTAAGTACCATTCAGTAGATATGAGGGTTGCTGTAAGAATAATAAACTTTCAGCCCGGTGTTAGTGGCGCATGCCTTTAATCCTAGCACTCTGGAAGCAGAGGCAGGTGGATCTCTGAGTTCAAGCCAGCCTGTTCTACAGAGCAAGTTCCAGGACAGGCTCCAAAGGAATACAGAAAAACCCTGTCTTGAAGAACCAAAAACAAAAACAAAAAAAGAATCCCTAGGCTTTCAATGGCTCAACACATGGGTAGTACCTTCTTGTAATATCTGAAGAACTCTAGGGACTTACAGCTGATGGGATCAGCTTGTGATGATGAAGCATGCCAGTGTTCTTCTCCTCCACAGGTCATTTATGGACTCACCTTGGACATCACCCTAACTTGGCCCTATCTCAGGTAGTTTCCTTAAGGGCCTATTTATGCAGAGCGAGTGTTTTGCTCCCAGTGCTAGCTGTGCCTTACCTGACAACTCTGTAGCTTCCCTATCTGTAACACAAGGAGGGTAATACTGCAGTTACTGCAGCATAAAAGGAATGAACTTATATAAGGGAGTTAATATAATAAAGGTTCATAATAGAAACTTTTTTTGTAAGGATTGCTAGTCCTCAAGTAATGACATGGAGACTTTGAAAGCTTGGCTTTTAGTTTAGGCTTGTTTCCAACTATCTCTGATAATTTAGAATAACCCATATTTTTAATCTATTTTTTCTGCCATGTGGCTTGTTACCTCATATCTCTCTTGAGCCTAGATTCATCCCTCGGACTTCCTCTCTCTGGCTGGAAGTCCTGCTTGTTATTTCCTGCCTAGCTATTGGCCATTCAGCATTTTATTAAACCAATAAAAATGACTCACTTTCACAGTGTACAAAAAAATTAACCCACAACAAAGGTTTGTAATAATAAATGAATTAATTAATATGAAATACTCAGAGATACAGGTTCCATAGATTGTTTGGTTACTTATTGTGGATTGTTTGAGTACTTACTGTTTAACTTAAAAAGAGTTCAGAGGTAAAATAAAATCTAGTGGAACTAATTTCAAGATTAATGCATGAGATAGACATTTATGGCCACTGAAAAATATAGTTGCAACATCACAATCAATGGTTTTGTCTCAAATTACGAAATTGTTTCTACAAATTCAATAGCTAATTTCATCCTTAAAATAAACTCATTCAAATTAATTTATGGTAAAAGTTGATTCTAATGTAACTATCTGGGCTATGTAAAAATTAGAATAAGACCTGACTATACAGATTGCAAACTATATACAAAGAACCGCTGTGTGATATTGTAAGAACACAAATTGAAATGATGCTCTCTGCTTTCCAGCAAACCAGGGTACTGTTTCCAACAGCTTTTAAAAACCATGTTTTTCTTATCATTTGGAGGCTTGCTTTCACAAGATGAAACACGATATTTAGAAGGAGAAAAGGCTGCCTGGGGAACAACTGCATCATGATTGTCCCTCTAATGGCTTAAACCTGTTTCATCCACTCAGCAAACAATCACTGAGTGTGTGCCTTGGGCAAGGTGCTGTGTTAGGCGTTTGTATGTTTATTTAGAATGTGCAGGGAGCTAGCCTGCTTCTCTGTAGTCATGGAAGTATAGCTTCAGGTTCTTAACGGTGTTGACAGGTTTCTTTGGATGACACATGACGCTAGCAATCACTCAGCTTTTGGTTGGACACATTTTGAAAAAGGCCCAAATTTGGGTTTGAGTCCCACCTTTTTGGCACTCCTAGGTCATAGACCATGCATTCCCCTAGAGATGCAGTCCAAGGATTACAGCTGAGCAACGGATTACTGGAAAGTAGCTAGAACTGTTGCTGTCACTGGCATATGACAAGCTAACATTTCATGATTTCAAATTTGAAAGACTATACTTATTAATTTTGCTTTAGGAATTTAGCATAAGATTAATTGATAAGCTTAAGTGATTTACCAAGTAATCAACATTTTTGATAAAATGGATGATATCTACATAAAATGTATTGCTAAACACTAATAAGATGTTTTATAGGTGTTAGCACCTTAATTTTGACAGAAATTCTCTTAAGAATGAGATTATAACAACTTCTGGATTTCACAGATCAGAAAATTGAGGCACAGAGCACTGTCCATGGTGGGATGCATCAGTTTTGGGATGAAATCTTGGCAACTGGTCCTCAGGGTCTACATGGCTCACAGCTATGACACGTGGGTGAGACCTATTGTTTTCATTCACCAATCAGCACATTCAAGATTGCTTAAATATTAAGTTAAATCTTAGTTTTAGTACACTGTAATGCTCACTGTATTATATTTTGAAAATAAATTCACTGTAAAATACATTAATGTTGAGATTTTAGTCAATGGTTCCGATTTTTCCACATGTTTACTTTCTTAGTGAGTACCTTGTTGGTTGGTACCTTGGAAACCACATCCAGACAGCCCAAGTGTCAGGCTCCACACTCCTTGCAACATCCTCAGACACTTCCTTCAGTGGTTCTTCGATCTCCTCTCAGAAATGATCCCTATCTTTGATACACACTAGCCTGCAATCATTTTCCTTTTGGGGATTTTCATGTTACTTAATGTTAGTACATTTTCCTGAGCATATTACAGATTATTGCATCTCCTGTATTATTGATTTAAACTGCTGTTAAAACTTGTGGGCATTATTTCACATAAACTAATGTGGACTTTTCAATTTTTTTCCATGGAATTCTAAGCTCCTTAAGAGCAAAGGGAAAGTGTTGGTCATATAATAGAAGACTCGAGTAAGCTGTATGTGCATATTAAAGCCACAGCCCGCAGGAAAGTAAATACAGATTCTTTCTAAGACTCATGGAAAACACAGTCATTAAAAATATTAAGATAAGGACCTGTCAGGTAAGATCACTGACTGTAGGAGCCTGAAGAGCTGAGTTCGATCCCTGAAACCCAAAGTAGAAGAAGAGACCAAGTTCCCAAATTATTCTCTGACTCCCTCCACATGCATGATGTCTTGTGTATGATCCCCTTTAGTATATGTATATAATACATATATAGGTATATACATGAGGCCTGGGAACACTGATCAATGGTTAAAGCATTTGCTGTACAAGTATGAGGATGCGAGTTCAGATCCCCAGATCCCACACAACTGCAGAGCAGGCTTGGAGGTCCACCTGTGATTCTAGTGCTCAGGTGGTAGAGACAAGGAAATCACCAAAGCAGCCTGACTTGCCAGACTATCCATGTTGGTGAGCTTCGTGTTTAAATAAAATATTCTGCCTTAATTAACGGGGTGGGCAGTGACTGAGGAGGACAACAGCTTGACAGTTACTGAATATCTACCTATAACATTTAACCGGTAACACTGGGGATTATGTGACAAGAACTAAAATGGCCCCAATCATTTTGGAATTTAGAGGATGCTGGGATGCCCACTCCATGGGGTCGGTTTAGGATATAGGAGTATGAGTATTATTAAGACAAAAGAGAAGAGAGGAAGGGGCTCCAGGCTGAGAGAAATGCATGTGCTTAGTGTTCAGAAGACAGAATATGGAACAGATAGAAATTGAAAGACTGATCGGTTAGGCTGGGTTGTAGAGAACAACAAACCCTGTTGGACACTGGGGAATTACTAAAGGATTTTTGTACTTGAGGTGATATTATGAGAAAGCTGGTTTAAGGGAACTAGCCTGCAAGTTTTGAGAGAATGTAGGAGAGTTATTCTGTAAGTAATTAATAAGAAATATAGATTCCAGAACTTTTTAATTTAAAGTCCAGTCTTTAAATTTTAATCCAAAACAGAGTTATTATGCTTGGAAACATACATAAAGGGAAAGGACTCAGTGAGGTGCAATTCTACCAAATGTCAAAGTATATTTGGGGGCCAGAAACTAGCCCAAAAGGCATAGTTTTGTGAAACAGATGAAACCTCTGAAATTGCATTCAGCAAACAAGCTCAGATATTAAAGCACTCATTTACATTTATGAAAGGCAATATGCTAATAAATAATTCCTAGCTCTGCCACATTATTTGATATCACCCCTGTGTTACCACCACTATATTAAATGGTAACAGCAAAATGAAAATAGCATCTTAGACTTTGTTGATGAGATCTATTGTTTCATTATTGGATTTGTCCTTACGTGGGCTCATGTCATTTTCACATCATTTAATAGATTTACACATTATCAGGGCTGCTGATATTTCTGTTTTGAGTGGATTTTAACGTTAGTTTACATTTGGGAAAGAATTAGAAATTCTCACTTCCAACAGAAATCAATGATACATGGGCAATAATAGGTTCCATTAGCGTGCAAGTGAGAAAGGAAGAATACTCACATCTAAAAAACTAGATCACGCACTCAAGAAACTGCCTCAGAAATGATTACATATAACTTCTGTTTAGCTTCCTGTGAAATACATCGTGATTTGTATAAATCTTTTACAAGGTATGTGCAGTTATTTGATGCAGAAGTCCAATCTGTTCTAATGGCAAAAATCTGTCCCAGGACCAGAAGTTGAAGAATGTGCTTATTTATTGGGTGAATATTCATTGAGTGCCTCAGTTATGCTCTGTAAGTGATACAATCTAACTGTAAATTAAGGAGAGCAACAAGGCTAAAAGGGTAATGGAGGTCAGAGTGTATCACTTTTAAGTGTTGCCCTGGAAATTCCTTGACTTCTTACACAGGTTCTGGTAGAAGACTTCAAGCCCCTCCCCTCTTCCACCTACAGGCCAGATCAAAGTGTTCGATGATGCCACCTATTTTTCAGTGTGGGTCTATATTCAAGTGAAATGGAACCCTTCAAAGTGCAGCAGAAGATCAAAGGAATTGTCAAAGTTCATGACCTGCTTTTGGCTCCAACAATCTCTCAGTTTAGGTGAGTTGCAGTAGCTGAGATCAAATGATCTTACTATTTATAGTCAAGTTTGAAGTGTGGGTGAAATGGTCTAGAGATAGTCTGCACAAATATCTGACTACTTTGTTGTTCCAGGAAAATAGAATCCTATAGGGATACACACAATGACTTGAGTAAAAATGACATTTTGGAATTGGGAGATACACAATGATAAAGAAAACACAAGGATAAAGAGTTTCTTGTGCAAGCATAGGATCTGAGTTCCATCTGACTAAACCCATGTAAAAAGCTAGGCATGATGGTTTATACCTGTAACCATAGCACTGTCTCAAAAACTGGGAGGTGACTAGCTCCCGAGGTGCAACACCGAGCTCTGGCCTCCATACCCACACATATCTTCTCACACACACAACGACACATGGGTGAAGGTTTGGAGAGTTTATATTGTGTTCTCTTTCTGTCAAGCTCACGCAGCTTGGTCGAAGGAAATAGTACAGTTACACACCTCTCCCACTTCTGTGTGTGTGTGTGTGTGTGTGTGTGTGTGTATGAGAGAGAGAGAGAGAGAGAGAGAGAGAGAGAGAGAGAGAGAGAGAGAGAGAAAGAGAGAGAATATGTCTTTTAGAAAGTACTGGGTCCTTCCACTAGACAGAAGGAAAATGCATTCAGGATAGAGGTAGTACAAAGGCACTGTGCAGGTTTTTTAAGTTGGTGGTATTTTTGTTTTAAATATAATTAGTTTTATCATGTTTCAAAATATAGTTATGGGTAACCCATTTCACTAATCTCATTACTCTAATTTTATCTTTTTTCTTTTCTATTCCCACTTGCAGCAACTTGCCATGTATGGTGGTTTCGATGAGAATGACACCCATAGGTTCATATGTCTGACTACTTGGGGATCAAATTCTTTGGGAAGGACTAGGAGGTGTGGTCTTGTTGGAGGAGTTGTGTCACAGTGGTGAGATCTGAAGCAGCTAAGGCCTCTCTAAATCTCCAGAGTACTCTCTGCTTTCTGTTTGTGGGTTGGAATGTGAGCTCCCAGCTGCTTCTCTAGAGTCACAAATGCCTGCCTCCTGCCATGTTCCCCGATAGTAAAAGACTCCTACCCCTCTGGAAATTAAAGCCCTAAATAAACCCTCCCATCTATAAATTGCCTTGGCGATGGGGCTTTATCATAGCAATTAAAAATACAGAATTTGGTACTAGAAAGTGGGCTATTGCTGTGACAAACCTGACCATGCTGGTTCTTGGAAGAATATAGATTTGGGGAGTATAGAACAGAGAAGCAGTTGAACATTATAAACAAAGCTTAATGAACCATCCTACTAGGAACTTGGAAAATGTTAAGTGCTCAGAGCAATGTGAACTGTTGAGGTCTAGCTCAAAAGGTTTCAGAGGGGAACAATTTTAGCAACTGGACTAGAAACCTGTTCTTGCGGCATTTTGGCAAAGAATGTGACCGATACCTGCTTTTATCCTATGACGTAAAAAAAATAACGGACTAAATTGCTTTAGTGGACTGACTGTGCTCTGAGGTTATTGGTAATTACCCTTATGGAGGCGTACAATGAAAAAGGCAAGTAAGGCACAAAGCAATACAAAGTTTATGGTTAGAAGAGAGAAAGGCTTCAGAAAATGTCTTATTGTTTCTAAGGCTTCTCCTGAAACAGATGGATTTAGAAGAGGCCCATTTCCCACTGGAATTGAAGAGGGGTTAACCTTCAGGGCAAGACCTCGCCCACCTGAGCTTATACATTAGGAAAGGAAAAGGCCTAAGGAATTTATGCTTCTAAAGAATAACAAAGACTGTTGAAAGTGTGGTTCAAGAGGTAGCCAAACTTGATGGAGTAGTTCATGTGGTTCTGCCTGGAGAGTGATGAAAGATAGATGAACAAAGAGGTTGCAGCCTCCTCCTCAACAGTTAAGGAGCATCTGAGATCAGGTGTATAGCAGGAGAGTCTCTGTATGGAGGCCCTGGGAAGCCATTTTATGGAGCTGTGAAAGTGAAGCCTGGATTTTGTTGGAGACTTCAAGATGTTGGACATGACAGTCATGAGACTTCTGTCAAGGAGAGCTTCAGATAGAATGTGGAACCAGCCCAAGGGAGAGAGGTGTGCTGGAATCAGCAAAACCAGAAGGGTAAAGTCATTTAGGCCCTTTGACTTTGGACATGGAGCTACAGGATTTGGAATTTGAGTTGGGTTTCTATCTTGCTTTGGTCTAGTATTTCCTGACTATCTTGTCATTCCTCTCCTTTGGATCTGTAATGTATATTCAGTGCCAATGTATGTTGGAAATATGTGATTTTGACTTTAAAAGGAGTTGCAATTGAGAGATTGTTTTGAGTCTCAGAAGAGACTTTGGACTTTGACACTGTGCTGAGTTTGTGAAACACTATGGCAACTTTTGAAGTTGAACCAAATTTGTTTTACATTATGATATGGCCAAAATTCAGGGAGTAGAGCGTGGCAGCTTGAATGAGAAGAGCCCCATGTAGGTGTTTGTGTTGAAGTACTTGGTCTACAGCTGGAGGAACTGTTTGGGAAGGATTAGGAAGCAAGACCATGTTGGAGGATACATATCACGGGGATGGATTTCAAAAGACTACCATCATTCCCTATGAACTCTCTGCTTCCTGTTTGTGGGTTGGAATAGGAGCTCTCAACTACTGCTCCAGAACCAGGAATGTCTGCCTTCTGCCATGCTGCCTGCCATCATGGTGATAGAATCCTACCCCTCTGCAACTGTAAACTCCAAATAAACCCTTCCATCTATATTTCCTTGATCATTGATCATAGCAATAGAAAAATAACTAGTACACCATGTAAAATATTATGCTGGAAGGAAAGTTGCTTGTCTAAAGGCATAGAAGGATTGAATTAGTAAAAGAAGGCCCCAAACAGCAAAGATACATCAGCCATGATTTAGTTAGTAATTCCTTTTCCTTATTATTGCTTTTTTGTTTATTTTATGTGTAGGCAATGCACATGTTTTTATGTGTTTATATGTTTTGTTACATATGCACACGTCATAGTGTTCGTGTGAAGTTTGGAAGGCAACTTGAGGCATTCTGTTCTCTCCTTCTATTATGTGGATTATAGAGACTGAACTCAGGTCTTGGTCCTGGTGGAAGTTACCTCTACGGCCCTAATTTAGTCATTTTTATCTTATTTCTAAGTTATTATCATATAGATTCTTAACCCAAAATTATTTGGTAGTTTAAATTATCTAGGTTATTATTTTGATATTTTACAGTGTGTCTGCAAATATCACACTAAATAAAATTAGAAAAAGGAACACAAGAATTGTAGGAAACATATACATTTCCAAAATTGTTATTGATACCTATTTATAAATGGTTACAGATAAATTCTTGTAGCTAAATGAGTCTTAGTACTCTATGCTCATTGAGCATACACAAAAAAGAAAAAGACAACCATATTTTCTGAACTACTATAAAACACTTTTGTTTTAAAATTAGGAATTTAAATTTGATTTTAATACTTTTCAAGTCTATGCCAAATGATTTATATCTGAATATAAAGTGAGGAATCCATTTAATTGAAATCAGTCATTATACTTTGAGATTATGCAAGAAAAGAATTTTGTAAGACCATATCACTATTATAATAAAAATATTTATTATAAAATTATCACATTTTCTGCACATAACCTAAAGACAAAAATGTAATCCACACATTAATAAGTTAAGTGGGCCTGGGTATTCATATCCATCCACTAGAGTCTAAAGTCTCCCATGGGTTCATAAATAACAGGAAGACTGTTTCAGTTTAATTCACACAGTTGAAACGGTTGAGATCCTAAAGATTTTCTTTGCTATTTTAAACACAGCTCAGAGTGTTTGGGTTATTTAACCAAATGCCTTGGATCTTTGGTAAACACAAGTATTTATATGTACAAACATACAGCTGAAATTTCAATTAGAAAAACAACGACAACACAACAGGTAAGCTAAATGCTAACAGTTTTGTGTGATCAGTCAATGCAGGAATCAAAATCTTACCATCCAAGTCACTGACCGGGGCTTCTAAAGATACAATCTGAAATCTAAATAGTTGTGGCTTCTGCTGCCACAGCCAGATAGTCCTCAGCACTAGGTCAGCATAAAATTACATACAGATTTCAAACTCCCTGTCACACACACAGGACTGACAGGTTTACAATCCAGAAAAAAGTTCCAATGTTATTTTGACACAAATGAATTCATTATTTCACCAACACCTTTGTCTTGTCAGAGTGAAATCCATCTAAGAAGCCATACTGCTTTCAAAGATACCAATTCATCCTCCCCTCTACCCAGGCAGAACAGAGGATGCTTCTGAGGGGCTTGTAGGGATGATAGGAAGATGCCTGCCTCTGCTTCCTTCCTTTCCTCTCTCCATCCATTCCCTTGTTCATTGCTTTTTCTTTCTTTTCTAAGGATGATCTGCATGGATGATGATCCTACCAATCACACCTTCATCCTCCGAGAACCATGCACATCACAGCCTTTAGTCGTTGGTTCTCAATGTCTCCATGATTCACAAATGACATCATCCTAGCGTGAGCACTTACTTCCAGACTACTTCATTAAGAAACAAGAAAACAAAAACAAAAACCAAACAACAACAAATCCCAAAATGAAAAAACAAAACCCCAAGAAGGATAAATTTTAACCCTCTCATGCCAAATGGCAACTAGAAAATTTTGAATGGACATGCTAATGTTGGAGTGTAGAGAATATAATTAAAATATAAAATGCACATGTTTTTAAGCCTGGAAAGCAGGTGCTCTTTGATTCTTCACCATTTCCAGCTAGAGAACTCCCCAGTCCTTCCCAGTTAAGTTCATAAAATATGACTTCTTTCTCTAATGTGGGTTTTTCCACATACCATCTATGGATCCCTTTGGCAATTTATCTCCCTTTCCAACCCAACTTCCTGAATTCAGTGCATATTTAACAATTCACCCAAGGGTAGGCACAGGCCAAAAATCACTGGCTAATGGAGTGTAGCCCAAATAAGAAAGGCTGCGTGATACTGGAGTTGTCTTGCCACAGAGGCTTTGAAAATAGGTAGCACTGCCCAGGCTGCAAGCTTAAATAAAGTGCTTTGGCATCTTTCATCCTCTCCTATCTAGAGTATATTAACATCACAAAATGCACATGTACATACATTTCTAGTAACACACCTATCTTTCCATGGCAGAAAAACACCCATGTCTCAATAATTGATGTTCAATGAACACCAGTATATTTGGATGGCAACAAGAATTCTAAAGCATCCACTTGTTGAGACTGCAAACCTCAAATCCTGTACTTGTAGAGAACAAGATGTAACTTAGAGGCCGACTTCTTTTCAGTATTTGCAATAATCTTGAGTCGTGCTGCATTGCCAAATGAGGAGCAGGTCACCTGTGGTATACTGGAGTCAGGCCTTGACTTCTCCCAGGTCACACAACCAAGCTCCATTCCCTCATTGGATCAATGTCTGTCCTAGCATTTGTTTTTTGCTTGGTTGGTTGTTTTGTTTTGTTTTGCAGAAACGGGAGTCCACACACATTCATTATGCAGCACTGCCATAGACCCACTTTGATCCCATAAAGTGTCCTACATGTTCCCCTTCACATTGCCACCGTTTCCTTTGCCAGATTTTTTGGTTCCCTCTTTGGGATACACCAGTCACCAGCTTCCGGGCTCATCTGATAGTGTTTGAAGGCTGACTTGTTAAAGACAGGGAGCTTTTCTACAGACTCAGAAGACAAAGCCTAAGAGGAGAGGAGAGAAAATGTTAAAGAAATTATTCATGGCTGTATGTCATTATTCAAAATTCATTCAGAGGTATGACTTAATATCCTGCTACGGCATTTAATTGGCTTTGTACTAAAAATAACAAACTCATGATGTTCTAGGTATTTTACAAAAAAAAAGACTAAAAAACTATCATCTTTATTCAGTGAAAGCTTAAGGGGATGTGGGACTGTAAATTTGGGCACAGATTTTGTGTTCAATATTTCCACTGGACTTCTGAGTTCCTCTGATGTAATGTGGTTGAAGAAAGCAATTCTTTCCAGTGAGAAACCTATGTACCTCTGATAGAGACCTAAGAGATACTATTCATCTATTAAGGGGTTCTTTCCCACAGTTTTAACACCTTTGCCAATTTCGTAAATGAATAAACACAGTAAATATGTCAGGAAGTCCAAGGGAACTTCAGCATTTAATTCCAGTGAACAAAATGGAAGCCTAGAAACTTGATGTTGCAGTTCTTACCATCTGTCAATAAGTTTTCAGTTGAAATAGTTGGCAAATGACAAACAGAATTGAGATGGTGATCTTAGCAAACAAATTTAGGCTGTGTCCAGGACAGAACACGTACCCAGTTCTAAAATTCAAGCAGGAAATGCCTGGCACTCCACTGGCAGCCCATCAGCAATCTTTTCCCTGGGTTTTAAGTAGGGTCAGCTTAAGGTTACAGAGGTGTTGATTTTTACTGTTTTATTCTGAAACATCATTAGCATGTATTACCCACAAGGCTGAGTAAAAACAGAACTCTAGCTACCCTCAAAAATGTCAAGAGAAGTTGTTTGAAAAAGGTTCCTGTTGGTATGCTGTCACTCTGAGGCTTCATCTATGTCGGGATCAACACTTGAGGCCCATAGCATGGCTGAGATTTCTCTTGGATGTCTTGCATGTTGAGTGGGCACATACCAAAAACAGAAACTTTCATAACTGGCTATTGCTTAGATTAACTCAGTTTAAATAGTTCATGGAGGACTGTAGAACTCAGAGAAGTAAATGAAGCCAAGGCTTTAAAATGGTGGTTTCTACTGAGTTCAAAACATACCTTTAAGTAGATGATGGCGTCTGTCCCATAGCCTGACATAGAGTAGAGATTCAGGTCTCCTTGAAAATACTTGGCATAGAGACGAGAAATTGGCAAGCCATAACCAAAACCAGCCTGGATGAGGGAAGATCAAGTGTCAATTGAAATGTAGACATGACCAAATGTGGAAAGGAGCTATTATCTAAATACTTTCTCCCAATCAGAGGTCCTTAGGATCGTCACTATAAAGTTAGCTAGCTTTGTCATATTTCCCATCTCCCCACATGCCAATTTAACTAAATAGATTAACTTGCCTAAATACTTTCTTATACTTCTCACCCCACACTTAGAATTAGGTGGCTGAGATGACTTCAGCTTTATCACTGGCCTTACCAAAGGGGCATTCCGTGAATTGTCCATCACAGGCGTTGGAGCAGTGGAGTATGTGTAACTAAAGAGGCGGTCAGTGATCCTCAGAGGAACACCACCTCCTCGGTCAGATATCTGAAACAGGCAGACAAATAGGTAAGAGCTATACTTCAACAACAGTGGGAACCTGTCTACAGGAAAGGCTCTCCCTTTCCTAAAAGTCATCTGGCGCGCGTGGCTTTGAGAGTTGTCCCAAATGGGAAGCCATGTTATTATAGGCCCCTTTAGTTTCCTCCAGAAAAGCAAAACCAAAAGCAGGGAGTGGTTACCTTGATTGTAAGGTCCTCTTTTCCCAAGACAACAGTTGCCTCAACTGGTGTCAGGGAAGGGCGATTTTCTTGGTGCTCAACTGTGGCCCTCATGGCATTCTAAAGACAACAAAACCATAAGGAATTCAATAGGGAAGAATGAGAGACAATGAATAACTGGTTTTATGTTTAAAGTAAAAGCAGCAGAGGGTAATTCAAAGTTCCTATTTCTTAAGTGAGTGATAAAACATCTCTGTAAATATAGCCATTTATGAATGTGTCATGTAGAATGTATAATGAAAAATCTTCATTTACCATGTAATACAGCTTCTGGGAGTAATGTCTAATGGAAAAACAATTCTGCTAGCTGTCAAGTTCTTATTTGTAAGCTTAATTTAAATGTAGAAATTGGTTTTTATAGTCCATTTCCTAGTGCTCTATTTTTCTATCTTTCCATTACATTTTATATCCAAACACCAAAGACTATTACATAAGGAATGAACAGAGAATCGTTGAACCAATTTATTGGCTTTTATAAAACTCGCTAGAAAAAAAGGTTGTTACTATTTAGAAGGACAGTCAATAATTCTAAATTAAATTTCTATTTGCATTTGAATATCATCTTAACTTTCATCAGTGATGGCAGAATAATTCTTTGAGTTAAAGCACTCAATTAAAAATAAACTAAATCAATGAAAAAGGATCACATGTTATTTAGCACAGAATAAACTAAAACAAGCTTACAGGGGAAATGCCCTGTAGGTAAAGTCTTACTTTATTAGACTGCTTTCATGTCTGATTGTCTTTTGGTATCTATATAATACCAGATATTCATTGAAATGAAGTAAAAATAGATGAGATGTTTGTAATTTAACCAGTATCTATATCTCATTGCAAAGCATTAGATTAAGTTAGAAAACAGTACATTTTGGCTTTATGTCAGTTTTAGAGGCAGAGTTTACTTTTTAAAAAAGGTTTCCTCCTCCTGCCAATCTATAAAATCGTCTTGGAGAATGTCACAAATTTCTACCGATTCCTATTTTCTGGTTTAAGTTCAGAGCAATGGTATTATCTTAGAATGCATAAAAGAATTTGTCACCTGTGTTTAGTTACCCAGACTAGGGACATTTAAGTCTTCAGCACACCAGAAGTGCAAATTCTTGGACCTATGCAATCTAAATATTTCCATGCACCTGTCTATTATCAAGTCCTGTCAATGATTATGACACACACTGTCTGAGACTCAGGGTCCTGCAGGCTGCTTAGAAAGTATGTACTTTATATAAGCATCATATCCTTGGAAATTCAGAATCCTGGACACCACTCCAGACCTGAATCTGATTTTGTATTTTAACACAGCCCACACAAGATTCATAGTCATGATATTAGATTGGCTGTTCTAGATTCAGAATGTGGTCACCCCACCTATGGGACCTATGGCTTGGAGTTGCAACTGGATAGTCTATGATTGGGAGGTTGCAAGACTTCATTCACTAATGTACTCATCCATGACCTCTTCTAACGAAGTGCTTTTTTGCACATCAGAGGAAATGATGGGAACTCCCTCTCCATTCTTCAGTACTAAGATAGCATGAGCCATATTGCATATTTTCAAGCACATTGTTTACTGTGTCTCTGTGCACTCTCCCAAACACTGGCTATGTAGCTCCTTTACACCACAGTACTCTTAGAAGAGTGTGTAGAGGGATGATAAATGTATAGGAGTGAACTATTTAAAGACAAACCCATGATTGCTGTGAAGTATCATACCTTGAATAATTCAAAGAGCATATGGTGAAGGTGGGAAGGAACATACACGATATGAATTGGTTGGCCTGGAAATTTTCCTAGAAAAAAAATTAAACTCATTAGAATTGAGAAACAAATATTTTGATGAAATGAACCGCCATGTATGTTTAATTAATGTTTTAGTTTTAGACAAGATCCATTTTCTGCACTTGAACATTGTGACTCATAACTGTACGCAAAGCGCTGTTTCAGCTGCTACCTGCTATTCAAGATTAATGCTTGCATTTCTCTGCAAGTGTAGTTGTAGTTAACTGAAGTGTAGTGGAGTAAATCAAGTTACACAGACGGTTCTACTTTCAACATGTTTGAGCTATACGATTTCAGTGTTAAAACTAAATGCCTTTGAAGATAGAAGGAATCGCTATGCTTATAACATTAAAATTAATGGTAGCTATATTTTTTGTGTTTTAACGCATATTAAATTATGTGATTTTTAATCATCAAAAAGTAATAAAACCCTAGAGGTTACGTGTGTTTAAACTTAACAAACAGGGTAGGAAAACAGAAACAAAAACCTCATGATGCTGTTCAAAAAGGAAAATAGAAAGTCTTTGATGTCCCAGGCCTGGAGAAAGTTGGAATGAGTAAACACCAGGAAGGTCTGGCACAATCCTGTCTTTGTTTTGTCCAACAGTGCAAGCAGTTTATCTGCAAGTATAAAACAATGCTTCTTCTTCTGAGTTACTTGGTCATTATTACCCCTTCTGCCTTTATCTTAGTGTTCACCTACATTTCAATGTCCTCAGTCTATGAGTTAGTCTAAACTATTAGCCTCATCACTAATAAATGTTACTGTATAAACATTACTTGGAAAAACATATAGTGGAAGCGGAAAATCATTCCAGTTTTAGTATGCCTTGATCTGAGAAGCTACTCTTTCCTGGAATAGAAGAGAATAATATAAAAATCACGCCTTTGGATTGTTCATGTAATCGCTTCCATGTGTGACTACTCTAGCTCACCAGACAGCATAGAGTTCAAATTTTGAAGTATATTCTGTGTCCAAATAGTAACATGTTTTTGCAGTACAGTTTTAAAACTGTGGTAAGAACATTCATCACAAGTTCAAGTGCACTTGAAAAATTCTTGTGGGTATAGTACAATACTGCTAACTATGTTGTGCATCAGATCTCTTGAATCTATTCATCTTACACAACTGAAATTTTATACCTATTCAAAAGCAACCCTTTATCTCTTCCCCCTGGGTCTTTGACAAGCACTGTTGTAATCTCCACTTGCGTTATTATGACTAACTTGGATTTATAGCTCCCATGACTGGAATCATGCAGTATCTATCATTCGGTGTCTATCTTATTTATTTTAGGACAGTTTAGGACATATTCTTGTTCTCTGTGAATAACCTGTTAAGAAGGATGGTTCCATTGACAACTCTTTTCCATATTTCAGATATCCTTATTCTTCATATTCTACTTTTTATTTCATTTTCTGGGACAGAGTCTCATATATGTTCAGCTGCCCTGAAGTTTGAAATGTAGGGAAGGGCTTGAATTCTCTTCCACTTCCCAAGGGCTGCAGCTGCAGGCACCAAGCCTGGAGATTATCTTACATATTTCATAGGAAGCAGTCTTTCCCTGACCTAAGATATGAGAGCCTAGGCATATCTTTGTCCAAAAAATTCTTCCATAAGAATCGCTGTTAGCAAGTGATAGGCACAACTGAAGCTTTTCAACCGAGGCACTAGGGAGAAGTTTGGCTTTAAAGACAAAATGAAACGTCTTTGTACAAATTCTAAGCAAGCTCAGGACAATAAAAAGAACACAAAGGCTGCCTTGTATCTACAAAAAAATAGTAATGCTAAGTTTTACATAGCTTTACTTGTATCTTGCTGCTAGCTTACCATTTACTTGTGTGAGCTTTAATTCTGGTGATGTCAGATAATACTGATCGCAGAGCATCTTTGCACACTCAAAGGCATCTGGAACAGAAATTTTTCATAGCAATGAAATAAATTTATTCCAAGTACACTTGTCAAGTGATACTCAATGTGTTTACTACCCTTAATCTAAAACCTTCTTCACTGGGGAATTGGTTTATGTGTATGAAAAATGTCTTTTTAATATTTTATTAAAACAATCTTTTATTGAAGTTGTACCAATAGCAATATGTGCACTTCAGAGATCAAATACAATATATAAGAATACGGCACATAGACCACTTAAGCTTAAATTTTTTATAATACTATAAATGAGCGTTTATACTCCTGACACTCAAAAGCTAGGGACCTTGTAGGCAGAATCCATAAAGCAAGGGCAGAACACAGTGAACACAGATTCATTTAAAGAATCTCCAACATTACATATTTGCCAGCCATGTATTATACATTTTCAATAAGAGAAACACAGAAGTCTAGAAATTACCTTGGACCACCGCTACTACATCACAGCTTGGGTCGATGCTCCCAATGTGGCTTGGGTTTCCTGTCTTTGAGTCACTGAAAATAAGGACTGTTAAAAAAAATGAAAACAAAAGCATGTTATGAAAAACAAGGTGGGGATTAGAACTGCCCAGAGAGGCTATGGGTCCCCAGTCGTAGGTCCAGCCTCATCACGGCTTGTATACAGCACCCCCATCTCCAGACCACATGTTGAGAAAGTCACTTACTATGCTGGTTCATCAGCATCCGAGTAGAAATGCGGTTCATATAAAACCGGTCCAAGAAATACTGAAGATTTTGATTGGTAACTGGGTCAACTGTACAGGTGTCTTTAAACTCAAGGATTCCTTGAGCCATCGTAGGGACCACATTGTGATGTCTGTTTCGAACTTTGATGAGTGTGTCTACAAAGCTGAGTTAGAACATTTATTAGTCATTAACGAAGTTTTCCACGTGTCTCTTCAGAGACAGCTAAAGGTCTTTTTTGTAGCAGGAGCCACCCAAGAACAGCCAATTGTAAAATTCTGGGTGAAACTTCATTCAGATGCTCACTACATATTCTTCTACTATAGTTGGAGAGTCAGTTTCATGACAGGGTTGGGGTTTTTAGGTTACATGTCAAACCACTCACTGTTTGGCTGGTACAGTCATTAAAAATGCTCATTAAGTCTACTTGCTGGAAAATAATTAAAACCACAGACAATTCTACCGTGCCACTGTGGAAAATAAAACGCTTGAAGTTTCTTGTCATATTTTAAAGAAGCTTTGTATTTAGGTAATTAGAAATTGTCACACAAATAGGAAGTATGTAATCACCAATAACCCAGAAGTCCACTACAATTATGTAACAGTAGACTCTCTTGCAAATACAATCTTTGAACTACATTTAAGGTAAATAATGGAATTCCTTGAGAAGCAAAAACTGCAAGTTCTATATGTCTGTTCACACATAGCACTAATTTCATTTCTATATTTCTTCACATCTAAAACCACCAATGAGCCATAATTTGTAAGGAGCAGCAATTTACTGTGAATGTTGGAGCTCTTTAATCTAAAGGTCTTTAAAAAGATCTGTGATGTGTATCCAGAAGGACTCAGGTTTATAAATACATATCCTCACAAGGAAAGCTTACTCTGATAGAGCTTTCTGGTCTTCTGGGCTCTTCTCATGGAACTCCACCAAGTCCATCAAGCTCTGAATGTACCTGTTAAAGGAGAAGCATTGACATTGATGGCAGATGTAAATAAATGGTTACAAATAAAATGTCGTTTGAAATGATCGGAAAGGGGAAACATTATCTTCAAAATTGCATCTTTCCTTTAGGATGTCTGGGAAAGAACATGTTGAGATATTTTGAAAGCTGCAATTTTCCACCCTCTACTTTCCTGGTCACTTTGGTTGGCAGATATTTTCATTTCTTCTACTAAAAACACTCATAATCAACTTTTAAGCAAACATTTCTTATTCTTTCAGACTGTACTCTTCGGGAGAACCAAAGTCTCGGCAACAAGCACAGAGGACTGCACATACATTTCAGGCTGGAATCGTCCAATGGTCATATTGTATTCTTCAATCACTGGACAAGATGCTGTGCAGCCAATGAACTGGGGTAGGGCTCTTTATCTGCCATGATCTATAACAACAATCTGCCCTCCAAAAATCTGCTTGCTAGGCATCATCAATACTCTTAGCTTAAGACAAAAAAATAGGAACTGACATTAAATGCTAACCATGGACTTTGTGGGTATTAGTTTAAGTCTTAATAAAAAAAACTATCTCATTTAGTCATAGGCAACAACTCTTGAAACAATAGGTGTGGCAATTGAGGTAGAGAGGGTTTAAGACACTTGCTAAGACAGTAAGGGAGATGAAAAGGCAAAATTTGAACCCAAGGCTCACTTTGCTAATTGTCGATAAATAACAAAGATTAGACCCTCCCTAAACAGCAGACATCTGATCTATTTCTAGGCAATGGAATAGTTGTGCAATTTCAGATTCCATCCTTTGTTAGGTAAAACAAAAAAATCAAAACTGCATATATTATTTTTCAAATTTATTCCATATGTCAAAATTATATTGTAATGAAAGTTGAGTATGGTGGTACATGCTCATAAGCCCAGCAGCTGGAGGGTGAAGGCAAGCAGAGAGGACTTCAAGGTCATCCTAAGCTATATAAAGAGTTCCAGGAAGCCTGTGGTACAGGAGATCCTGTCTTAAAGACAAACAACAGGGGAAAAAATAGAACAAAAATAAAAGCGCAACCCCCTCCTCCAAATAAAGGGCTATGAATTTTAAGGATATTGACAAATTTTCTATTCATAGTTTTGTATCTATCCCAACGATAACTTGCCCTAAGTTAGCACAAACTTACAACTTACATAACTATTTTCTGTTAAGACCATCTGCTATCTGAGTACCATGCTAACATGGCCTAAGAAGTGGTACTCAGGTAGCTTCTGAAGTCAAGATGCTTAAACAGTGTGCCCCTTACCAGCTCTTCACCAGCTGCACGGAGGGGGTATTCACCAGTCTCTCAGGGAGGATGTCAATCTCCTTCAGGATGTTGGCTAGTCTCACGGGCAACTCTTGCCGCAGAAAAGAGAAAGATGTTCTTTCGCAGGCATTATCTGAACCTGCAGTGGATAAAACATGCTCACATTGGGGGGCGGGGCAGGTAGAAAATAACTTTCGAATATAAAGGACACTGGGAAATGGTATTTTAACTGCAGTTAGAGTTTATAAATAATTTAGGAATAGATACCTTTAGTATATTTTCTTTGTCTCCCCACCCTCCCCCTTTTCTTCTTTTAAGCATGATCAGTATAGCTGAGGAGAATTCACTTTGGAGAAGTCAGACCACTCTCCAGTTGTTCCTATCCATCAGAGCAGGGCCAGCCTGTACCACAAAGTCAACAACACTCTCTAATGAGTATGGACTAGAAAGGGACTGGGCAGGAGGCCGAGTGGTTCCCACACTAGCAATAAACATTACCAAATTAACATCTTGAACTACTCCTCATGGCATCGCTGCAGAAAGGGAGTAACCGGTTTTTATTTTAGTAGTACTGTAAACACTTGTAAAACAATAAAGGCGAAGTAGTCAAGATGTTTGTTAAGCATGCTAAGAGGTCTATGGGGTAGGTGTGTGTATGTGTGGGGGTAAGGGTTAAATCTAGCAATCTAATGTGAGTTTATGTTGTTAGGACGTTGTACCATGGGAAGAAGGGAGGAAGTTTCTAGTCCATCATTAAAATGGTGGCTGAAAACAAACACACATATGTGGATTTATTTCAACTCAAAGAATCTAGACAGCGAGAAGAGCAAAGTGAAGCCAAAGCCGAACATTCACAGGGTTATAGGTGACCTCCACTGGTGGTCCAAACTGTCAGACAGTAGCCAAGCTAGGACATCCCAAGGCGCACAGCCTTTTGAGACGCCTGAACTTCTCAGCCAAGGGGACCTCAGTTGTCCTAGCCCTGAGTTCAGCCCTTCCTATCCTGACACTTCCCCGGCCTCAGCGCCACCCTCCTGGGCCCCGCGTGTCCTCTCACCAAAGTCCAGCAGCTGCTTCATGGACAGCGGGGACGGGCTGTAGCGCGAGAACAGCTCGACCTCCCTGGGGACCAGGCCGGCGTTGCTCAGCGAGCTGGCGCTGCGCATCACGAAGCGGGCCGCCTTCATCCTGAAGCCCACCTAGGCTGGCGGTGGCTGGGACCCGTTGGGGAATAGAGGGACCGCGGGCAGGAGCGCTGTCGGGCGGGAGCAGGTGCGCTGTGGGCTCAGGGTCCCGGGTGTCCAGGCTGGGTGACTGACTGGTTGACACTCTGGTCTTCCCACCTCCCGCCGTCTTTTATCTGCCTCCCCCGCCCTCCCCACCTCAACTCCAGTCGGGAGGAGTCACTGGAACTCTGAACTTGGGGCCACACCAATCAGCTCACAGGAAGAACTTTGGGTCCCTCCCCTTGGCCACGGTCACCAGAAAGACCTGGCGCGGTGACCCTAGAGCGAGCAGGCTCCGGTGCCCAAGCCTGAGAGGGGCAAGGGTGAGAGGGAGGCCAAGGGGGACGAGGGGGAGCTAACAGCGGGCATCTAGGACAATGTGGGCTGGGGATTGCCGCCTTGGGACAGCTCCCAGGTCTCCAGGGGCTTCAGGCCCGCCCAGACTCGTCCTTGTTTACAACTCCCGAGCCATCTCAATGTCATGCATTCCTTGCCAGAAACTGTTTCCAAGAATCTCGGTTCTGAGAGTACATTGGTGCTTGCTCAGAGCGGGACTTTTACAGTAACCAGTCAGCTACTTAGCAGAGCATGGGCTTCCCTGCCATTGGACCGCGGAAGGGATGGCCATGCTATACTTTCCCCCACTTTCTTCTTAGCAAAACTGCCCTAAATAGGCTTATTATGTGTGTGTGTGGGGGGGGGCAGTTCGTTTCTCTCCTGTAACGCTTTCTACTTGTTAATTACATACAAAATAAAAAAGAATTGGCTGCCATTTGACTGACTTTGTTTTCCTCCTGTCAGAACATTTTTTTGTTCACCTGCTCCTTGACTAAAGCATTCTAGTCGGCTCTCAAATACCCCCGACAAAATCTACTCCAAAAGTTTTCTCTTCGTTGTTTGGCTTCTCTGTTTCCAAATGCAGTCCTTGTCACTAGCAGTCTGTGTAGCACGTTGTAGTTTTTTGGACTCTTTGGCATCTGTCCCTGACAGAGATAAGGGTTCTGTCAGAGGCTCCATACATCCTACCCCGCTGTTGCTACTCAATATTTGTTCAGCTAATGGCTGCTGTTGAATCATATTAGCCTGCCGTAAAAGTCTCATCCTAACCTCTTCCATCCTCCCATCTGCTCTAAATGGGTTGTAGAATGATGCCAGTGTTTGGGGAAGCTTGCAATGACTTGGTTGCAAATGTAACGGAATGGAAACTAATAGGGAGGTAAGGGCCATTTGCTTTCAAAGGTCCCAGTTAGCCTTCAGCCCTTGCATTTAAGCAGAATAAGACGTTATGAAAGTCGTAGGTGACCCATAGGGCAAGCTTACTCTGCATTTTTCTCTATGAGATCTCACCCAATCACAGGACTGATTTCCAATTTCTATCTCTAGTGCAAACTCAGCCGGTGGAGCCAGACTCCAGTATTCTACTGCTCAACTGACTTCTCCATTCACATGGCTAGCATCCTGTCAAATCCATCACCATTACTGGAGATCTGATCTAGTCCTCTCAAACTCTGTGTCGACTTGTGTGACAATGTAAGAGACAGTACATTGGCTGTCCTTCCATCTCCCATCTCTGTCTGTCCATTACCTATAAATTCTAGCATTTATGATTGCCTTTTCACCCAGGCATTTTGCTCAGAACTATGGGGGAAAACCCAGTGAAGATATTCAATGTTCATAGTTTTCTGGTAAATAGGGTATGGTATGGGTTCTTAAAGACACTGAGAAATAATCTGGAGATGAATGAAAAGACAAAGGTAACCGCACTTTGGGCGGGGAAGAAGAAAAATGGTTAAACTAAATGTAACTTGAAGCACTGTGTCTTCAGCACTTATGCTAAAAGGGTTCTAGGCATCACTGAGTTTGCACATAGATACTACCAGAATGCTCATGTTGTGCTAAGATTAAGATCCTTTGTAATCTAAAGCTCTGGAGAGCAAAGATGTGTCTAGGAGGTCCAAACTGAAACAAGATTGTTGAAGCAGATAATGGTAAGGTAAAAGTTTCCTTTCTATTCTGAACTACATCCAAGAAATGAAAGTACAAGGTCACATTTGTATTTTCATATGAGACGAGACATAGGCACAATTTCATACTACAAAGGACAACATTTTAATCTGGAGAGGGAAGGAAACTGTGTATGATCTGTAGGTCTCATTTAGAAGGAAAGTCCCTTTTCTCAAACTCATTGTGTTCCCAGCCTTACTTTCCCTGGGATGTTATGAGGCGATTAAGGATCATCAGGTGGAGTCACATGATGCTCACAGAGATGACTAAAGGCTAAGTGTGAACCGAGGTCACCAAAATTTTGTTGCCCTGCCATCCCATCCAACAACATTTACCAGGTTGCTCTCAGCACACTGCATTCCTCTGTGTCATTTCTGTGCAATGGTAACTGTTGTTATTATTGGCAACACTGGTGGTAGCTGAACCGGAATGGTCAGGTCAGGTTTTTACCTACTTGGCAAATGCGCCATTTGGTACCATGATTAAAGAGTGGCCTGGGATCTCTGTGTTCAGATTGACTACAAATTTTGGAGGGAATTCAGCTGAGACAAAGGTGAAACAGTAAAAATTATTTGGGAATCATGGGTGTGAACCAATTCATGTGTTCGTTTGAGTAAATGCAAAGCATGAGAAATTACCATCTGCCTTAGTTCTGGGAAGGGGTAAACCATGCTGCCCTTTGTGGAACCTGCTGGATACAACCTCCCAGCTGACGCACAGGATTCTTTATATTTTCAAATGTACTTTCACCTATGTTAAATTGTTCTCCATCCTCTGTCTGTCAAAAATCTGATAGTACAGTGTGTTAGCAAAGTTTGA
This sequence comes from Mesocricetus auratus, assembly GCF_017639785.1. Classification (NCBI taxonomy): domain Eukaryota; kingdom Metazoa; phylum Chordata; class Mammalia; order Rodentia; family Cricetidae; genus Mesocricetus; species Mesocricetus auratus. The sequence continues at coordinate 33,872,796 of NW_024429200.1, read as the reverse complement.
GAATGTAAGTCACAGTTTGGCCAAAGGTTTGGGGGGGTCAAATTGACAAAATGGATCATATTCCTAAAAGAGAACCCTGTTCACATTCCCCCTCATTCTAGGGGCATAGTCCAAGGAAGCAATGAGCACACACACACACACACACACACACACACACACACACACACACACACACACACACACACCAAGAACTCCAAAGTCATCATGGAAAAGTTAGCAGATTGACCTTAGAACACTTATAGTTAAAAGATGACCTGCCAATTTGGAGAAAATATTTACAAAATATGTAAACAGAAAGGGTGAAACATAAATAGCTCCTTCATTGGGATAAAAGGATCATGTTTTGTTCCCTTTTGGAGTTGTGGATTTGGATAGGAAGATACTAAAGCAAATGGACACTGAGCCTATACATTAAATAGGTTAAGAACTATAAAGTAACACACATGAAGAACATATGGGTTGGTGTAACCTTAGTCTTGGTGGTTGGTCATGGATAGTCTCCTGGAGAGGACGACAAATGAGATGGAGTAGCATTCTGTTGGGCATGTCAAAGAATGCTAGCAAAAGTATTTTGGTATAGATAACTGGGTAGATTGAGACCTAATATTTCTTCCAATTCTGATCACTTAGAAGATAGTAGGCCCAGGAGATGAATTAGGTGACTTGGTGGTTGCAATATCATCTACTGTTGAGTACCTTAAAATCATAGTGGATGACCGAAAACAATGGTCATTTATTTTTAAATTTATGAGATTTCATTGAATCCACATTGGAAAACTTATAACTAACGGCATCAAAGCAGCAGTCTATAAGAAAGACTCATCAGTGTGTCAGAGGCTATGATGACACTGATAGTGCCAGACAGCAGTTGTACTATTAAGGTCAAGGGCATCTGGAGGGAGATCTAAGACGGTGATCAGGGACTTCTGCCTCTGAGGATTGGTATTTGGCATGATCTTGGAAGGATGCATTAGACTAGCAAACGGTTGGTAGGTAAGAGCAAGAGCATGCTTGTGTCTTGATACACCATAGCTATTGAAGCTGCAGACATACTAGGGAATTAATGGCTACTTTAGTCTGCTTAGTGCCTAGAGCATCCTGAGTGAAGAGAAAATGGGAGGTTGTGCTGCTTGCTCAAATTTATTTGCAACAATTGAATTCTATTAAACTTTATTGAGGACTTCCTGTGTAACAGGTACTAAGACAGATGCTAGAGCCATAAAGATAAAAATAAGAGAGTTACTATCTACGAGGATGGTGGAAAGATATATGAGTAATCTTGAAAAAAAATCATCACTTATGTGTGAATGTGGAGCAGTCAGGGACGACATTCTTAGAGCAGGCAACATACCACATGTGTTTTGATACCTTATATGCAGGCAAGGGAAAGGGTATTGGAATAGAGAGGAGGAGAACTAAGAGGAAGCCCCTGTGTTTGTAGGATCTCTGTGCTTCATCAAACATCAGAATGAAGTGTACTTATTTAGTCTTTTCAAGTTCTCTTGTGTTCTCCGTCTGTGTTACTGGGAGGAAGTGATTTCATCATTGAAACCAAGACCATTGGCAGAGTCAAGCCGATGGGCTGGGCTGACTGGAGAACAGCTAACGTCATGATCTTCTTTGGGAATGTGTTTGTTAATGAGAAACCAAGGGAGAGTACGAATTACAAGTGAAGGGAAAATGAGAACTCAGAGGTCACCCAGCCACTGCTGAAAAGTGACATGGCTGTGGGTTCTGTTCCCAGAGTTTTCATTGAAAGCTTTCTCTCTTTGCCTCCAGCTATAACTTACTCCCCCTTGGATGTAGTCCTTCTGAAACAGGCTTTGTCTCACTCACAACTTTTTAACACATTAAGATCACAGTGCTTCAAAACACAGAAAGGTCAACTCGTTCTACTTTTGGCCCTTGTGACTAAAAACAAAGCACAGAGAGAGAGAGAGAGAGAGAGAGAGAGAGAGAGAGAGAGAGAGAGAGAGAGAGAGAGAGAGAGAGAGAGAGATTGGAATCCTGAGGCTGAGGTTCTTGACATTTTTTGCAATTAGACAAGAAGAATGTTTGTCTCTTCCTAACTTATTATTCATTTTTCCCAAGAATTTTTCCAAATACATTTGATGTTTGCTTTCATAAGAAACAATAAAAGAAGGTGAGCACCGGAAATGAAAAATTAACCAAAGAAGACAAATAAATACATAATAAGCAAACAGAAACATGCTCAAAGTAATAACTAGGAAGATAAAAGTAAGATGGGAATGCATTGCTTTTCTGCCATATGATTGGCAAATAAAAAAAAGAAGCTGATGGGATCTGTTGGTAAGGCTTTGGGTAGTGAGCGCTGTTCGATGTCTTTGTGTTGGTGTAAAGGTGGCAATGAGCTGATGGAAATCTTAGTAATGGTTATCCTGAGTCTCAGTCCTTTTAATTCCCTCAAGGTCTATCCTTCAGCTTTAAGTACAGAGAACATGAAGATTTATGTATAAGATAATCCACTGCATCATTACCTGTAACAACAAAAACCTGAGAAGCTGCCTAGCTCACTGAAATGAAATGCAGCCAATGTGATGCATGATGCAAAGCTTTGCAGCAGCCCTGGAGGTTTGCCATTAAAATCTTATTTCCATGGAAAGCTTGCTGTTAGTTTTGGGCAATGGGATTAGCTGATAGTTCCTGGGGTAGTAACAACCTGAGGATCCTTACGAGATTTGAACAGAACAGTGACCTTTCCGCAGATTCCCAAGTGCCTGTATGTCCACCCTAGGCTCTCTGAAGCCCATCAAAGCCTGTCCTGCTCAATTCTGCTTGCCACACCCCCTTTCCTGCCTCAGGAATCATGCTTCGAAGTCAGAAACCTCCCTGCTCTCCCCTGCTTCCTCCCTAAGGGGAAATGAGATCAGAGTGCCTTTCACTCAGGTAGGAGGTGGAGCAAACACTTCCCTCAGGAATCCCACACTTGGCAGGGAGAGATTATTTCCCAGCACACCAAGTGTGTGTGTGTTCGTGTGTACCCATGTATATGCATACATGTATAAATGTATATATGCGTGTATATATGTATGTATTATGTATACACATACACACACACACATATCAGAGATTTGCATGCTTGACAGTCAGAGTTCAGAGTAATCCTATACTGGGACTTTGGTCTGTGGAATTGGAGCTGTCAAAACAGGAAAGGACATGTTTAAGCCCCTGTACTTACCCTGCTAAATCAATATCATGGTAGAGCCTCTTGGAGATGTCATCCATACTTAGGGTAGCAGGTACCATACATATTTCTAACCACATTTTTATGCACATGTACTCATTCATGGAAATTGGAGGTCCTCTAAGGATGAGCTGTGCAAGACCACAAACCTGCGGGGCAGCAGCCCTAACTACTCCAGTAGAGGAGCAGAAGTTCGAACTAGAGCACTATAACTGGTACTGCCATTATGGGAAACAGCATGCACACTTTGGGAGTACTTAAGAGAAATCCATATGAGCTGAGATAGGAGTCCTTGAGGGAGGTGTAGCCTCAGACAAGAAGTGCCTGTTAGTGTGTGAGAGACATTTGTATCCCCGGTTTGCTGGGCCTCATTTCCCGAGCATGAAGGCATGTAAGCATGGAAGTGGCTATCAAATGGTGAATAAAGATGATATGTCATATGTGCACAATGGGGTACCATTCAAACTTAAAAATTAAGGAATTCCTGCCATTTGTGACAACAGTGAGGAACCCAGAAGACATTGAGCTTCCTTTTTAAAAAAAGTCAGGCATAGAGCAAAAATACTGTGAGATCTTGCCTGTGTGTGAAATCTGGAAAAATGAACCCATCAAAACAGAGAGTAAAAAGATGATGACCAGAGGCTCTCAGTGGAGACTAAGAAGATGTTGGTCAAAACCCGCAGAATTTTGGTATTTGCAAGTTCCAAAGATCTCTTTACAGCATGCCAGCTATTGTAAATAATGGGGCATATGCTCACTTGAAAATCTGAAGAAAAATAGAAAAGCTGGACAAACAGTCAGGCACTACCAATACAAGCATTACCAACAGAATAGAAGAGATGGAAGAGAGAATCTCAAGTGTTGAAGATACATTAACTGGGCCATTTATAAAGAGTGGAACTAGATCTCTTACAGTCAGGAGGCCAGAAAGTCCAAACTTAGGTTGTCAGTGAGTATGTTTTCTGTTGAGTGCTGCTCTTTGTTCTTAAGAAAGTGCCTGATGCACACAGAGGATCACTAAAACAAGAACTTGCCATTAGCAATAGTAGATGCCACATCTCTAGTTGTCACAAGTCACTGTTGGTACATCCTCTAAGATCCTGAGAAAACAAAATGCCTTAGCCCTTGGTAGGGAGGGGCCCTTCCCCACAGGATCCAAAAGCTGAAGAATAGCAAGAGCGTACACTAGTTATTACAGCCTTTACATGATTAAATAATCCAGTTGAGAGAGTGGAGCCTTGATGATGCAATTGCTTTCAATGAGACCCCACCTCTTAACATCGCCCTGGGGGTTTTCACATGTGATTTCAAGGACACACATTCACAATGTATAGCTGTCTTGTGATGTGGCCACAAAAAATGGATGACAGAAGTCCAGCACAGGTCAAAGTTACTGGGATTAAATTTTTGGAAAAAGTATGAATACAAGGTTGGCTACTTGACCTTTGGAGTTGTCTGAGATTATGTTTCTCTCTAGAGCCCCAGCTTTGCCTTCAAGCAGATCACATAAAGATTCCCATAATTAAACTTTAATCTAGAAAAGATTCTCTTTGTATAGAGGAATTAAAAATTGCAGAGCTGACAACAGTTCAGAGCTCATAAGAAGGGATAGTGTATAGGTCATAGAACCCATGCTTTGGTTTTGTGGATCTGAAAAAGAGTAACACCAATAATGTTAATTCCTCAGAAAAATTTGACCTTAAATTTCTACTAAGCATTTTTGGCTTTTTCTGTGAGTCCTGCCCCTTTTTCCCAACTGGTATAGAGAGTCACATGGTCATAAGAAACATTTCCAAAAAACACATGTAATTAATATTTTGAAAATGTATGCACAGATGTACACAGTATAAAGACATACCAAATGTTCCATAGTGGTAGCATGTCGGTGGTAGAGTTACTGGTATTTATCTTTGCTTCTTAAATGATTCTCTGGATGTTAAGCAATAAAATGTTAGTTTTTCACTTTAAGCAAATCAATATTATTTCAAAAGTTGAAATGATAATAGATGCAGCAAGTGAACCAGAAGAGTTTGACAAATACATTCTCTTAAACAGTCTTTTTAAAAATGATTTGGAAGGTAAAATAAGGTAATAGAGATGTGCCAGCAGCCTTTACCTTCTATTCAATCCTCTTGCCGTGAAGCAAGACTTAGGACTTCAGGAGAATGTACCCAGGTCGTTCTTATCATTTGGGTCCAGTGTCTTCTGGAAACTGGTACTGAGCTATTGAAGGATGAAATTCTGCATCCTTCCATGGTTTATTCTTTTCCTCTGTTTGTTAGTCATTGCCTAAATTTCCTGAATGCATTACCAGACAGGATATCTCTTTCCCTTGTGTGTATCCCCACCACTCATGGAATTCACATGGCATTTTCTTCCTTAGAAGACTCTAAGGTTTGTCCCATTCTGTCGTTGGTTCCTGTGACTGGGACAGACATGGATAAACTTCCTAACTTTCCATAGTCAAGCACTCACATTCAAGCCCTGGGTCATCTGGAAGACACATATTCACTAAAGGAAACCTGGTGATTTCTTTGCTTAACTCAGAGCAGGATTAAGACAGGAATTATACCAACATTGCATTGAGTGAGCCAATCCTGAGTCTAACTACAGAAGCCCAGACGTTCCCTAGAAAACTTTGTCTGGAAATACCAGTTGAGGCAAGCACTTTTACAAGTAGTGGTTAGTCCTACCCCATCCCACTGGGACTGCTGTTTTAAAAGTAGCTCACTACCTTCTTTCCTGTCTAACTGAGTCTTGCCACTCAGCACTTGAGATGTTGGTGAATTAGTTACCAGGTTGGAGAGATTTGATGCTTCTTACTCCTGATCTAAGAGTCCACGTGAGCTGTGTGTGGCTCCTTCTGTCCTACCATGACTTCCTTTTACAATACGGAAGGTCAACCCCATAGTACAACTATCAGTGGTGAAAATCACAATCATTCTACTTAGTTCTCTACTGCCTTCACTTGCTAAAGAGAAAAGGGAGAGTTAACAGGATGCATGAGTTTGCCATACCTCAGTCTGAACAGAAATTTCTGCTTCATTTGCCTGGGGCTGATTTTTTTTAAATTTTTAAGATCTCAGGTTTATTTGTTTTGAATTGCTTGTCTATAAAACATTTTCATAGTATAACTAGAGTGGAGGATTTTTTTAATTTTTATTTTTAAATTTAAATTTAAATTGGAAACAAGGTTGCTTCACATGTCAATCCCAGGTGCCACTCCCTTTCCCTCCCCTTCTCCCAAGCCCTCCCACCAACACCCCCAACTGTTGGGGAAGTCCTGTTATTTGCCTGTGCATTTGTCAATAAAGTACTGTCTGGCCAATAGAAAACCTAGATAGGAGGGACTAGGAGTCGAGGAGGATTCTGGGAAGGGGAAACACAAGAGAGTCAACATGTGACGCCATGGGGGTAGGACGCCGGGAACTATTCTCCGGTAAGAAACATACTTAGATTAACTATTATGGGGTAATTACTTAAGGCAGAGCTAGCCAGTAAGAGACAAACAAGGCCAACAACTTCATAATTAATATAGCCTCCTGTGTGTTTATTTGGGACTAATGCGGCTCTGGAACCAGGGTGTGTTGGGTGTTGGGGAAGTCCTGTTATTTGCCTGTGCATTTGTCATCTGTTTTCTGTACTGCCCTCCCCAACCCCCCCCAATATTCCCTCATTTCCCCAGGGAGGGTGAGGCCCTCCATGGGGGTGTCCATAGTCTGTCATTTCATCCAGGGCAGGGCCTAGACCCTCCCCCAAGAGTCCAGGGTGAGAGTGCATCTCTCATTTTTGGATGGGCACCCAAAGTCCATTTGTATGCCAGGGATAAATACTGATCTACTACCCAAGGCTCAATAGATTGCCTAGGCCTCCCCACTGACACCCACATTCAGGGGGTCTTGATCAGTCCCATGCTGGATTCCCAGGCATCAGTCTGGGATTCGATAGCTAACCCTTATCGGGTCAGCTGTTTCTGGGGGTTAAACCAGCCCAGTCTTAACCTCTTTTCTCACCAGTCCTCCCTCTCTGTCACTGGATTCCTTGAGTTCACCTCAGTGTTTAGCTGTGGGAGTCTGCCTCTGCTGCTATCAGCCATTGGATGAAGGTTCCGTTCCCCAGACTCTCTGGTCATGGGTTTGTAGACTCCCCAGATCTATATCTAAAATCCATATATGAGAGAGTACATACCATGTTTGTGTTTTTGTGACTGGGTTACCTTACTCAGGATGGTTTCTTCTAGTGCCATCCATTTGCCTGCAAATTTCAAGATTCCATTGTTTTTTCTGCTGAATAGTACTCCATTGTGTAAATGTACCACATTTTCTCTATCCACTCTTCAGTTGAGGGGCATCTAAGTTGCTTCCAGGTTCTGGCTAATACAAATAATGCTGCTGTGAACAGAGTGGAACAGACGCCCTTGTTGTTTGAATGGGCATCTTTTGGATATATGCCTAAGAGTGGAATTGCTGGATCTTGTGGTAGACTGATTCCCATTTTCCTGGGGGAATCTCCATACTGGTCTCCAAACTGGTTATACGAGTTGGCACTCCCAACAGCAGTTGAAGAGTGTTCCCCTCTCCTTCCATCCTCTCCAGCATAAACTGTCATTGGCGTTTTAGATTTTAGCCATTCTGACAGGAGTAAGATGGTATCTCAGAATTGTTTTGATTTGCATTTGCCTGGGGCTGACTAATGCTATTTTTTCAATTAGTAAAGCATTTTTGTTTTACATTAGTATTTTTAATATCTCATCTATTTTCTTTGCTGCTCAAAAACAAGGCAGCATTGTTAACTGAATTCAAAACACACCAAACAGCTCTTGAGTATTGGATGTTTTTGTTTTACATGTAAACCTTGGATCAGACTGTCTGGGAGAAACTAGGCTGTTTTTGTAACCATCCTGGCAGGAGTGAAGATATTCTAGAGATATTTGTTTCCTCCTTTTGGCTGTCAGACTAGTGAAACAATGGTCCCCAAAGAATTGGAATTTCTCTTGGAAACTTGTAATTTCTCCTGAAGTCTGGTGAGTCATAGAAGGAGTGTATCTACTAGGAAAGGATTTCACACAGTTCTAACAACCTCTTGAACCAACACCAGCAGTAACTGTTGAACTCTGCATAGCTCTTAGTCTCTATTTACACACCGAGGATAGACTCTCCTTGGCTTCTTAACAAGGTGGGCAATGGAATGCATCTTCTGTTTCATTCCTTGTCTCTAATTGCTCAATGGAGGACAGGTGAAGGAGTCTAGATTGTTAGGGCTGCTGGGGCCCCAACAACTCACTTAAAGTCTTCAATCTTAGCCGGGCGGTGGTGGCCCATGCCTTTAATTCCAGCACTTGGGAGGCAAAGACAGGTGGATCTCTGTTGAGTTTGAGGCCAGCCTGGTCTACCCAGCAAGATCCAGGACAGGCTCCAAAACAATACAGAGAAACCCTGTCTTCGAAAAACCAATAAATAAATAAATAAATAACAAAAAAATACGTCTTTAATTTTAATAATCCTCACACGGACACATGGACCTTTCCTTATTTACATCCTTTGCTCCAAAATTAACTTGAGAACTCAAAGTGCTGAGTTCAGAAAACATGTTTATGATCTTAAGTGACAGACGGTTTCTGGCTGGATTCCACAGAGCAGTGCTGGGGCCAAGGGGACATAGTATGAAGGGGGTTGGAGCTCTCCTTTTCTCCATCTGTTTCCACGCTAGGCTCAACACTTCTTCTTTCAATGGCTAGGCTCCTGAAAATGTGCCGTGTTAGGCAAGAGGAGTGTTTGGCTCTGCCAGGGCAGTAACTCATTTCCTGTTTGCAAATAAAAGTATTTCCTACCCCACAGTTTTCATCGGTATTGTTTTTAGAAGAAAGAAACTGCTGGCATTGCAGAAGCGGAGCAGGTACCTCCTTGCTCTCCTGAGCCGGATAAAGTAGATGAAAGGTCAGCCACACGCCCACACCAACAGCCCGGCTGGTACTGCCTGGCAGCTCAGTCAACAAGGGGAAGTTTAGTAGGTGAAGGGTCACTCTTGTGCAGTAATAACTTTCCATGCATCAACTCTCAGGCATCTGGTTTCTGTTTGTGGAAATAGGGCTCTCTAGGGGAAAGGACACGCAGGCCAGAAGTGGTCCTAGAATAACCCATGTCTGATTCTGGCAGCTTCCAAGACATGAGACTTAGTACAGACCCCATGGCTTTTCCAAATTCTGCTGCCTAAGTGGAAAAAACAATTGTAAAGTGCTGTAGGGAACAGCCAGTACCCACTAAGAGGAACTGAACATCCTTCAGGCTCACACATTTATATTAGGTAAACAGCATACAGAGCAGAAAGGGGGAGAATCTTTTTAAAAGAATAAATCCATAAAGGAACCTGTAGGGTTTTTTTTCTTTGTTTGTTTGTTCAAGACAGGGTTTCTCTGTGTAATTGCCCTAGCTGTCTTGGAACTAGCTCTGTAGGCCAGGCTGGGCTATGAACTCACAGAGGTTCACCTGCCTCTGCCTCCTGAGTGCTGGGATTAAAGGCGTGCCACCACCACCTGGTTTATTACTTGTTGTAGACTAGAGCAGCTGTTAGTCTTTAGGTGGGGTCAGCAAAGACATGTGAAAGTGTGTCTTTAACATCCGGCTTAGGAAAGACCCTGCCTCATTATCCACACCGTGAGCTGTGATGATCAAGTAGGCCATGACAACTGTTTACTAGATTATCAATGGCAGTGAAATAAACAGGAAATGGGGGCGGGGATTGCTTGTGATGAGATTTTTTTTAATTAATACTTTTTTTTTCCAGATCTATGTGGATTGATGTAAGATCTCTGTTCAAGATTCTATAACAAAAGCTCGTGGTCTCAAGCTCCCTCCCTTGCTCTGGCCCTATGGAGTTGGCTATTAGTTTTTTTGTTTGTTTGTTTTGTTTTGTTTTCTGTTTTATATGCTCTGGATTCTCTAGGACATGGAGGCCTGTGTTTGGGAGACTACCATGGCATCACTGTGAGAGAGACCTTGCAAACAAGGTTCGGTTCAGATGGTTTCCAGATTCAGACAAATATGAGCTGCTACCCCTGAAAGATGTGGAGCAGAAGGAATGGTCATGACCAACATCTCACAATGAATATATTCAAATGACAAATAACTCGCTAGTTCACAGTCCAGGTGGAAATTTACCCAATGTGGACTCCACTGAAGGAAAACCTGGTCAGCTAAGATACACTCATGTTTGCTCTTCTTATCTGAAATTATGGAGTGGTGGACAGACTGTTCTTGAGTGAGGCAAGGAGCAGGCAGCTAGAAGGATGGTTACTTTTAGAGGAAAGGGTAGAAATACTGAAATATCACCTGATGAATGTTACCGAGAGAACCTAGAAAAGGAGATGGAGAGAGGGCTGGTCTAGTCTTTAGCTTAAATAGTCTCCATTTGCTACTGCCCTCTCTTATTTTTCCTTTGGTTTTCTATTAAATGATTGATTCTGAGTTGTTCATACCCTTTTATTTATCTTTTTACTGTCAATGGATATTATATTCCAGGGTTCAATCAAAGAATCTATACACTACACCACATTGGTAACAGCTACTTTTCCTCAACATACTTATGAGATCTCCAAATTACTGGGCTTTCCATATTCTTTCTTCCATATTCTGATAGAGCCTCTCACTTTCCTACTGTCGCTGAAAGGAAGAACTAATATAATGTATTCTCTCCTTCAAAAAAAAAAAGGTGTCCAATATCTCAGTCAACTCATTTCAATAGTTTGATTTATGGAAGAATTTCTCAAAGCCAGTGAGTAAATAGCATTTGCCCTTTCTCAAGAAGGGAAGATTTGCTTTGTCTGGCAACCAAAGAAATAATTAAGCTAATTTCTCCATGGACTTTGGAAAAAGTGGCAACAAATAATGGATTTGTCCTTTAGGAAACATTTTAAGGGAGCATCACACTGTCTACAGAGCCATTTAAGGCAGTTCCAGATCAGCTGTCAGCTAGTTTCTCATTAAGGCCATGTTTAAATGGTTGTATCTAAGTATTGTAGGAGACATATCAGATAAACAACACTAGCAAGGAGTGGAGAAGTATTGATTTTTTTCAGTCCAAATGTTTGCTAAGTAAATGATAAACAATTTCCCTTTGCTGTAACATTTTCTTGAGGTCTTGCTGGCAGCCAACACATGCTTTTCCTTTAGCAGCAAAAGTTTAATTACCAGGAAAACGAAGGACATATTGGCAAATTAGACCGAGTAACAGAACATTAGACTCGTTTAGGTGTGAATGCATTTTTCACCTTGTCTTCCCCTTAACTTGAAAATCTTCTCTCCCTTCCCTGAAGAAAATACTTCTGTGTTTACAATACTATTACCCATAAAGGGTGGCCATGGGAACTTTAGTAAACCTTATTCTTGCATCCAAAACTGAACCCCTTTGAAATAACAGATGCAGGGATTTTAATGGGGATTGTATTAAATCTGTATATTGCTTTCAGTAAGACTGCCATTTTCACTATGTTGATCCTTTGTATCCAAGAGCATGGGAGAGATCTTTCCATTTTCTAGTGTCTTCTTAATTTCTGTAAAGACTCAAAGTTCTTGTGATACTGGTCTTTTACTTGTTTGGTTAGCATTACCCCAAGGTATTTTATGTTGTTTGTGGCTATTGTAAAGGGCGATGTTTCTCTGATTTCTTTCTCAGCCCTTTTATCATCTGTATATAGTAGGGCTACTGATTTTCTTGAGTTGATCTTGTATCCTGCCACTTTGCTGAGGGATTTATCAGCTGTAGGAGTTCCCTGGTAGAGTTTTTTGAGTCACTTATATAAACTATCATATCATCTGCAAATAGTGAAAGTTTGACCTCTTCCTTTCCAAATTGTATCCCCTTGATCCCCTTTTGTTGTCTTATTGCTCTAGCTAGAACTTCAAGGACAATATTGAAGAGGTATGGAGAGAGTGAACAGCCTTATCTTGTTCCTGATTTTAGAGGAATCACATTGAGTTTCTATCCCTTTAGTTTGATGTTGGCTGTTGGTTTGTTGTTATGTTTAGGTAAGTTCCTGTTCTTCCTGATCTCTCCAAGACCTTTATCATGAAAGGGTGTTGGATTTTGTCAAAGGCTTTTTCTGAATCTAGTGAGATGATCATGTGACTTTTGTTTCTCATCTTGTTTATATGGTGGATTACACTGAAGTATTTTCCTATGTTGAACCATCTCTGCATCCCTGGAATGAAGCCTATTTGATCCTGGTGGATGAGTTTTCTGATGTGTTCTTGGATCCGATTTGCCAGTATTTTAGTGAGTATTTTTGCATCAATGTTCATGAGAGATATTGGTCTGAAGTTGTCTTTCTTAGTTGTGTCTTTGTGTGGCTTGGGTATCAAGGTTAGTGAAGCCTCATAAAAAGAGTTTATCAAAGACCCTTCTGTTTCTATTGAGTGGAAAACTATGAGGAAAATTGGTATAAGCTATTCTTTGAATTTCTGGTAGAATTCTGGATTGAAATCCCAGCACAATTCTTCACAGACCTTGAAAGAACAATTCTCAACTTTATATAGAAAAACAAAAGACCCAGAATAGCCAAAACAACCCTGTTCAACAAGTCAATGTCCGGAGGTGTCACATTCCGGGCTCCAAGCTGTATTACAGAGCTATAGTCCTGAAGACAGCTTGGTGCTTGGTATTGGCACAAAAATAGACAGATAGACCAATGGAATTGAATTGAACACCCCAACATTAACCCACACACATATGAACACCTGATCTTTGACAAAGAAGCTGAACTTATACAATGGAAAAAAAGAAAGCAATTCAACAAATGGTGCTGGCATAACTGTAGGCTGATAGATAGATCCATGTCTATTACCATGCACAAAACTTAAATCCAAATGGATCAAAGACCTCAACATAAATCCAGCCATACTGAACCTCTTATAACAGAAAGTGGGATGTACCCTTGAACAAATTGGTACAGCGGATCGCTTCCTGAACTCCAGTAGCACAGACACTGAGATCGACAAATTAATAAATGACACCTCCTGAAACTGGGAAGCTTCTGTTTTAAAGCAAAGTACACAGTCAACAAGACAAAAAAGCAGCCCAAAGATTGGGAAAAGATATTCATATTAAATCTACATCTGACAGAGGGCTGATCTCCAAAATTTACAAAGAATTCAAGAAGCAAATCTCCAAAATACCAAAGGATCCAATTAAAAAGTGGGGTACAGAACTAAACAGAGAATTCTTAGTAGAGGAGTCTAAAATGGCTGAGAGACACTTAAGAAAGTGCTCAACATCCCTAGCCATCGGGAAATGCAAATCAAAACAACTCTGAGATACTTACTCCTGTCAGAAAGGCTAAAATCAAAAACACCAATGACAGTTTATGCCAGAGAGGATGTGGAGAAAGGGGGACACTCCTTCACTGCTGGTGGAAGTGCTGACTCATACAGCCTCTTTGGAAATCAGTATGGAGATTCCTCAGGAAAATGGGAATCAGTCTACCACAAGACCCAGCAATTCCACTCTTAGGCATATACCCAAAAGATGCACATTCATACAACAGGACATCTGTTCCACCATGTTCATAGCAGCATTATTTGTAATAGCCAGAACCTGGAAGCAACCTAGATGCCCCTCAACTGGAGTGGATAGAGAAAATGTGGTACATTTACACAGTGAAGTACTATTCAGTGGGAAAAAACAATAGAATCTTGAAATTTGCAGGCAAATGGATGGCACTAGAAGGAACCATCCTGAGTGAGGTAACCCAGTCACAAAAAGACAAACATGGTATGTACACACTCATATATGGATTTTAGACATAGAGCAAAGGATTGCCAGCCTACAATCCCACTGCCAGAGAGTCTGGGAAACAGAACCTTCATCCAGTAACACGAGGCAGACACCCACAGCTAAACCCAGTGACAGAAAGGGAGGACTAATGAGCAAAGGGGTTAAGACTGGGCTGGTTTAACCCACAGAAACAGTTGACCTGAACAAGGGGGAGCTCTTTGACCCCAGACTGATGGCTGGAAGGACAGCATGGGACTGCCCCAGACCCCCTCAATGTGGGTGTCAGTGAGGAGGCCTAGGTAATCTATGGGGCCATGGGTAGTATTTACCCCTGGCATACAAATAGACTTTGGCTGCCCACCCCACAATGAGCAATGCTCTCTCAGCCTGGACTCTTCGGGGAAGGCCTAGGCCCTTACCTGGATGAAATGACAGACTCGGGAGATCCTCTACGGAGGGCCTCACCCTCTCTGGGGATTGGAGTGGAGATTGGGTGGGCGACTGGAGGGCCTGATGGGGAGGGTGGAGGAGGAGGGGAGGGAGAGGGATCTGGGACTGACATGTGAAGCAAGCTTGTTTCTAACTTAAATTTTAAAAAGGAAGGAAAAAAGAAATAACAAATGCAGTGATTTGTAACAGGAAAGATGGAGTGTAGACAAAGAAATCCCAGGCTCTTCATCTGTTACTTTTACTCACTGAAATTTTTCTAAAATTAAAACACAAGTACATAGTTTCCCCCTCCTCTTTTTAAATATTTACTAAGAACCTTTGAGAGAGAAAAGACATCCATTTATCCATGGCTCAGTTTCCACTTCAACAAAATGTTGTCACAGACAACCTCTAAGGTATATCTTATTTTTGCCATCTCGTCCACTCATTTTCTCACAGGAGGAGTCTGGGTCCTTACTGCTATTCCTTGATTTGTGTGGGTTGAGCATGAGCTACCTTTCCAAGCAGGGACAGCCTTGCAGTATCCCAGGCAACAGCTGTCTCACTGCTGTCAAATTCCTGCAGGTGATAGTGTGCCTCGGAGAAGCAAGTGATCTTCATCACTTCCCCGTGTAGCAAAAACCACCATTAGTTTTCCTCCCTTGATTTTTAAGGTACTTGTCATAGCAACAAAAGGTCTTGACTAACACACTCTTGGGATGTCTTCATCTCAGGAGTTGAGGAGATGCTTGGGTTCTTCTTGGAGAACATTACCATTTTGTCTTGTCATGAAAGGTCAAGTGATTGCCCCCATGAAGGATGTGGAGATTTGGATCAAACTCCTTGATTATTCCTTAATGTAGTTTTTAAAAACTTACTCATTTTAAATTGCATATATTGCAGGGCATGTGTAAGTGATGCTGGTTCTCTGAGAGGTTAGAGGTTTTGGGTTTCCCCGTAGTGGTGTTGGGGGTATCTTTGAGCCCCTTGATGTAGATGCTGAGAACTGATCCTGAATTCTCTTAAAAGAGTAGTGTGTTTTCTTAATGAAAACTATCTCTCCAAACCCTCTAAGGTAATTTTGAATCTTACCTGAGTAATATATGCATGACAATACTGCCAGGTGCTGATCATTCATTTTTATCAATGGAGACATTGCTGTGAGGACCAAATGGCTCCCAGGCATGGCCCTGTAAGGTTTTGAAAATTCCTACTCCGGAGCTTCCAATATCTTTACTGAACCTTATCCTCTTACCATTCAGAGATTTTGTGAATAAATTTTATTTTTGATTAAGATAGTATGATTCAGGAGCAACTACAAATTTGTAAACTAGATCTAGAAGCTGGCAACAACTTGAAGGAGACCCTAAGGAATTTCTTCATTTGTTTGTAGACCAATATCGTCATGCATAGATATCATTTTACTAATAATTGCCTCTGACATCCTCCCCAGACCTTCTGTGTCTCATAGACTCACAGTCACATTTGGTTACAATATCTCCCTTGAGTCTTATTCTTTTTTTCCATTTTTTATTTTTAATTTCATTTTACATTCCAACCACAGTTCTCCCTCCCACCACTCCTCCCACCCCTACTCACCTCCTCTCATTCTGCCTCACCTCCCCGCTCCCAGTCTACCCTTGGTTCACTCCACCCCTGGTTCATCACAGGTAAGGGCTCCCATGAATAGTCAACATAATCTGGCACAATAGGATGGGGGAGGGCCAGACCCCTCTCCCATGGATTAGGACTGTGCATGACATCCCACCATAGGGAAGAGGCTCCAACAAGCTAGCTCATGTACCAGGTTTGTATCATGGTCCTATTGCCAGGAGACCCCTTTGATATTCCAAGCTTCACAACTGTCTCCCACATATATAAGGCCCAAGTTGGAGTCTCCACCTTTCATCATATTCTTTACCCCATTCTCTCAACAATGTTGACAAGGATTGAACTGCTTTATGTTGCAGAAGTATTGTGGTTTTGGTTGAGTTTGTTCCTGATTTAAACCTTCATACCCTATCTCCACAAACAGACAGTAGACACTTAACTGATTGGTGCTTTGTCCCCAATAAAGTTTTTTTCTTTAATCTCATTTATTTTTTGCCTGCCAAAATTTAGTCCATTCAAATTCCTGATGTTGTTCATCTCTTCTAAAAACCAACTTCTGTCATCTATATTTGACAATTCTGATCTTGCCATTTGGCTTAAGCAGTTGGTAAGGAGAGTACCAAAGCCAAACTCTTTGCATGAGCTCTAGAAACTGTTTTTGTAAGAAGATGGAATAGAAAACAAAATTGGCAAGATGCAATTGAAGGAATAGTATCAAGTTCAAATGTGGATGGGAAATGATGCATTATTAAATTGTTCTTTTGGAGATTAAAAAAAGTATGTATATATTTCAGTTAACCTTCCACCTCCAGGCAGGTATCCTGGGTTGTATAAGATGTGTAGCTGAGCAATCTAGCAACCAACATTCCTCCATCCTCCTCTGTGGTTTCTGCCTCTACGTTCCTGCTTGAGCTCTTCCCTTAGTGGATGATGGACTGCAACCTGTAGGCCACAAACCCTTTCGTCTCCAAGTTGCTTTTGGTCATGCTGTTTATCACAGCAACAGAAAGCAAACTGGGACAATATCCTTTGCTTAAATATGTTGAAATGAGCTGACTGTCCTAGGGTTTCTATTGCTTTGAAGAGACTCCATGGCCATGGCACTGTTACATAAAGGGAAAACATTTAATTGGTGTGGTGTGGCTTACACCTATAGCTGTTTCATCAGCTCCATATCTCCAAAATGTCTTCTCTTAATTCATGTGCTTGGTCTCACTGATGACACACATACAGCAATAATGAGATAATGAGGAAACACTGAGACTACTAGTACTTGGAGAAACCAAACTTTAAAAACCAACTTTATTTGATTTAGTTCAGCTTTATTTTTATGTATATATTTTTTGAGTCTCATGTTTCCCAGCCTGACCTCAGACTTACTATGTAGCTAAAGGTGACCCTGAACTCCTGATGGGTCTGCCCCTACCTTGGAAATGCTGGCATCACAAGCAAGCTAGTTACAACCAGTTCAGATGGTGCTCAAGCTTGAACCTCTGGCTCCATGCATGCTAGGAAAGTATTCTACAAATCAAGCTACAGAACAGACCCACAAAATGTATTTCTTTTAGGCTTTATACCCTTGTAAACCCATCGTACCTTGAAGATAAGACAAGTCAAAATGCACATTATCATGTAATCTTACAGATATAGAAGCTTAAACTTAGCAAAACAATGCACTGTGGGTATTAGATGTCCCATCGAGATTGTGACTGACTGGGTGTTGGGACTGGCCTCTGCTATCCAACATAGCAAGAATGTTTCACTATATACTGCTTGAGGGGGATGGAGGGATCATAACTAAAGCAATTTCTACTAAATGCATACCGCTTTTGCATGACAAACTCAAACACTTGTTAGGGCAAACTGTCCTAAGTGGTGGTTCTGTGGGGAGGGTGAACATATACAAAGACACACATACATATATACTACTTTTAATATGTATTATGTATTTTTCTTGTCTATGTTTTAAATGTTCACTTCTTAAATAGTGTCTTTGATAAAAGCTTAGAATCTTGAATCTAATTATTTCTTTAATGTTCCTGTCTTTAGTAGTAATTAGCCTTTCTAAGGAATCTATGCCTACCACATGGTCACTAACATAGAAGTGAGTCTTCTCAGAATTTTGTGTTGGCTCATCTCAGTCACTGTGTTTGAGACTGCCTTGTTCTTCCCTTTCCTTCCCACAGACTCAACATTAGTTGTCTGAAAAAGTCTCTAGTTGTTGAAAATCTACACTGTCTATTATGGCAAGGCAATAGCTATCCTCAATTTCAAAAGATCAGAGAGAACATTACAGTCCCTAAACCCTTAAACTGGAAAGATCCTTTGAGGGGTCTTCCTTAAACTCTGTTAAATAAGGCACATTTTTATCCCAGGTATACAAATGGACTTTGGACTCCTATCTAACAATGAGAGATGCACTCTCACCCTGAACTCTTGGGGGAGGGTCTGGGCCCTGCCCTGGATGAAATGACAGATTTTGAATACCCCCATGGAGGGCCTCACCCTCCCTGGGGAAATGAGAGGATGTGGGGGGGGTAGGAGGGCACGGGAGTAGGGGAGGGAAACGGAGAGGGTCCTGGAATTGACATGTGAAGCAACCTTGTTTCTAATTTAAATTTAAAATTATACATATATATATATATCAAGTAAATGTAACTTATTAAATTTAAATAACTAAAACCCAAAAAAAGGCTTTGGTTTTATGAGACAGGGTTTCTCTGTATTGTTTTGGAGGCTGTCGGACAAGCCCGGCCTGGAACTCATAGAGATTTGCCTGCCTCTGCCTCCCGAGTGCTGGCATTAAAGGTGTGTACCACCACTGCCTGGCAAGATAGTCTTTATCAAATCACCTTGGGGACTTTATTCAAGGCACAATGTTTTGATTTTTTTGTGTGTTTTTTTGTTTTATTGGCTTTTGTTTTGTTTTTTACCATTGACTTGCTTTCCTGTTTTCCATCGGACCCTTCCATATGCTTTAGAATATATATATATATATATATATTTTTTTTTTTTTTTTTTTACCTGAGACAGGGTTTCTCTGTATTGTTTTAGAGCCTGCCCTAGAACTCACTCTGTAGACCAGGCTGGCCTCGAACTCACAGAGATTAGACTATATATTTTTATAAAGTTCATCAGTGATGAATGAATGAATGTGAAAAGACACCATGACCACAGTAACTCTTATAAAGGAAACCATCTAATTGGGGCTGGCTTACAGTTTCAGAGGTTTAGTCCATTATCGTCTTGGCAAGAAGCCTGGCAGCATGCAGGCAGATATAGTGCTGGAGAGGTAGCTGAGAGTTCTACCTCTTGAAGTTCTACAGCAGGAAGAGAATGACACTGGGCCTGGCTTGAGCATCTGAAACCTCAGAGCCTACCCCCAATAACATACTTCCTCCAACAAGGCAACTCCTATTCCAATAAGGTCACATCTCCTAGTAATGCTACTCCCTATAGGCTTATGATGGCTATTTTCAGTTAAACCACCACAGAAAGAATGAATCAGTAGGTCCAAGTTTGCAGTGTGACTGACCATGATGACATTAGTTTGGGATTTGTAGTTCCTGCTACTGCAGATGGGAAGCATTCCCTGTAACCTTCATTCAGTATGATATTGTATTAAGTTACTCTCTGGAGTGGGGCCTTTGCATGGAACTGGAAAGCCCATCCCTTTAAGATGAGGCAAGCCCTCTCTATCTGTATTTGGATGAAAATTGGGATCCTCTGAAACATCAGTGTTCACCCTTTCCTGGGTAAGGGAGGATTCAGGATAGGGCTAATGGGGGAATTATTGAGAAGATTGCTTTTTTCTGTAATTTCCTCTCTAGCCTTTTAGATGGGTAATTAACAACAGAATATTGGCTTTCTTAGATTGTTGCCTAGTAGCATAAGGTCAGTTAAAGCCTACCTGCTGGTATTCTAGAAAAGGGCTTCTTTTACTGGTGTTTATCATTCAGGCACTGCAATCCACACTAGGTGAAAACTGGCAGCTCCCAGCTCAGTTGCAACTTAGAAGAAAACAGATTCTGCTTTGCTTAAATTGTTTTCGATTGACTGGGTAAGAATAAATTAAAGGTCCTCATAGGTAATAGCTTCTGAATTCAATTAAAAATATCATCAGGCAGCTGCTTCCTTTTTTTCCCCCCTGAAAGTACAGAAATTATATCAAGCCACCTAATTGATTTTTTTATAAAGTTTTTTGACTGACAGAGCCAAACTCTTCCTTTGCCTCCCTCACACTAACATAGGAATAGATCATGGGAATCAGAAGAAAAGTGTAATTGTCTCACTATGGAAAGAATCTCAGTTAAAATCTTAAATGCCTGCTGGCTTTTTGGAACCCATTCCCTATGGTGGGATGCGTTGCTCGGCCTTGATGCAGGCAGGAGGGGCTTGGTTACGCCTCAACTTGATGTTTCAGGCTTCATTAACTTCCCATGGGAGGCCTTTCTTTTCTGGGGTGTGGATGAGTTTTGGGGTGGGGAGATATGCCGGGGTGCTGAGAGGAGGGGAGGGAGGAGTAAGCTGTGGTTGGTATGTAAACTGAATGAAACATTTAAAATAAAATTAAAAAATAAAATCATAAATGCCAGTCAATTCATCTTTCTGTCCACTCATTCACTCACTGATTTTGAACAAACTTGCATTTCTTGACTCTGCAATGTTTCAAGGCAAAAGCATTTAATACCTACCCACCTGGTATTCCCTATTTACAAATCACCCTGGTTTTCTAGACTCTAATCTTAAAGCAATCAGGGGCCATGGCTGACAGATAGTGAAGTTCCAAGGCTGATAAAGAATGTATTTTATACTTTAGGTGAGAACTAATTGGAAGGAAAGAGGAGTTGGAGGGAGAAGGAAGAAAGCAAGGCCAGGGGATTAAAGACACAGATGACAAGATGATGTTTCCTTCGTTTGGAGATGGGATGTTGGGCAGAATGAGGCTGGAAATGTGCATACCCAGTGGTTATGTCTTTCCTTTTCTCTTTTCAGGACAAGTTAAAGGGACTGTCTTAGTAAGGGTTACTACTGCTGTGATGAGACACCATGCCCGAAAGCAGCTTATGGGAGGACAGGGTTTATTTCACATTGACAGTTTATCGTGAAAACCAGCAAGGGTGGGAACTTAGAGGCAGGAGCTGTTGCAGAATCCTTGGAGGAGTGCGGCTTACTACCCATAGCTTTCTCAGCCTGCTTTCCTATAGAATCCAGAACCACCAGCCCAGGGGTAGCCCATCCACAATGGGATGGGTTCTCCTACATAGATCACTAGTTAAGAAAATGCCTACTAATTAAGAAAATGTGTAGTGTCACACTTTTAGCCTCTAATCCTAGCACTGAGTTTTCACACAGAATGGTTTACATAGTGAGTTCTAGGACAGCCCAAGCTATACAATGAGACTCTGTCAAGAAGAAACCAAGAAAAAAGAAAAAGGAAGTGCCCTACAGGTTTACCTACAGCCTGACCTTGTGGAGACATTTCCTCGGTTGAGGCTCCCTCCTGTCTGATGACTCTAGTCAGTGATAAGTTGGCATAAAACTAGTCAGCACATGGAGACACCGCAAGAGATTTTCCAACGTAACTCTTCTCTTAACTACTTTTCTATTGTTGTGATTAAAACACCATTAGCAAGAAGACTTACAAAAGAAAGCATTTAATTTGGGGCTTACGGTTTTCGAGGGTCTGTGATGACCTGGAAAAAGCATGGCGGAATTAACAGCTGAGAACTCAAACCTTCATTCCAGAGGAGGAGACTTTCAAAGAGACTTTCAAAGTCCATCCCTCAGTGACACACCTCCGCCAAAAACACACCTTTTAGTCCTTCCCAAGTAATTCCACTAAGTAGAGAACAAGGGTTCAAACACAAGAGTTTATGGGAGACATTCTCATTCAAGCCACCTAATTCCACTCTCTGACTATGTTTGGCTTGTAGCCATATCATAATGTAAAGTGCATTTAGTCAAATTTCAAAAGTCCCATAGTGACACCAGATACAAGTTACAATTTCAAAAGGGAAAAATAGGGTATAATGAGGGAATATTGAATCAAAGCAAGACCAAAACCCAGCAGGGCAAACTAAATTGTAGCTCTGTGTCTCACATCAAAGGCTTTAGTTGTCTGCACGCTTTCAGAGTGGCTGCTGGCAACACACTTTTCTCTCTCAGGCTAGTTCCAGTCTCTGTGTGAAGCTCTCCTTGCTGAACGTCTCATGATTCAGATATCTTCCACATCTTTGGGTCTCCATAGGCTTCACTTTCAGAGCTTCATGCAATAGCCTCACAGAACTTTCATAAAAGGAATCCCCTGTCACTCGTCTGACCTCAGAAGCTCTCCTTAACTGTGGAGGAAGATTCCACAGCCCTTTTACTCATGCATGCTTCATGACCCTAAAGCCAGAAACGCTTGGATGACATTGTTCCCCTTGAATCCTATTTGTGTAAGCCTTCCTTTGTTGTTGCTTTTTAGGAACAGAAAATTCCTCAGTCGTTTCCTTTTTATGAGTTGGAAATTTGTCTGGGTGGGGGTCCTGCCCTGAAGTCACCCTTCTCTTCATCTGGCCTTTCCTTGTCTCTTTCAGCCCAAGCTTGGCTCTAACAATACATTTCCTAGTGTTTTTTCCACTTCCAACTGTATATTTTGTATTTCTTTTTGCCCTCCCTTCCCCTTTTCATTATTAAGCTGAATACCAGTGGTTACTAATAATCATGTTACAGAGTTGCTATTAGACTGTCTTGAAATCTTTTCCATGAAGGAAATCAATAAAATCCCTTTCAGTTTATCTTCAGGCAGATTCTTAGGACAAGGGCTGAAAACAGTCACATTGTTTGCCAAAATACCACAAGAATGTCTCTTGTTCCCCTGGGAATCCTCTTGAGCTGAACCTCTACATTTCACATTGTTCTCAGCACTGTTGTCTTTTAAGCTCCAACTTGGCTAGTCTGAACCAGCTCTGCTTAGTGTTCAACTGCTTTCCTAACCCGGAGTCCTAAATATTCCACATTCCTATAAAAAACAGCATGATCAGGTTTATCACATTTGTAGTCCAGGTCCCAGTTACTTTTCTATTACTGTGGAAAATACCACAATTGTGGAAACTAGTAAAAGTTTGATTTGGGAATTTATGGTTTTAGAGCATTAGAGTACATGACGGTGGAGCAAACGCATGGTGGCAGGAACAATTGGAAGCTCATGTCTTGATCCCCGAGTAGGAGACAGAGAGTGACACTTGGAATGGCATGAAACATTTTGAACATTAAAGCCTGCCCTTCTCCAAAAAGGCCATGCCTCCTAATCCTTCCCAAAGAGTTCCACTGACTAGGGACCTAGTATTCAAACACATGAGCCTCTGTGGGCTGTTTTCATTCAACCGACCCTAGCATTGTATGCAAGTATTTATTTATTTATCTATCTATTTATTATTTTCTGAGCCAAACATGGGCGCTATTGGGTTCATCAAATGCCATAGAAAGTCAGGCTATTTTCCTCACACTAAAAAGACGGCATTCTCACATTTTTCTGTGCCATGAGTAACAAGTACAATTCCACCTTTGATCTGGACAAGCAGAGAACACAGGTGTCATAAGAATTTTGTAACGGTTGACACCCAATCTTAATGAAGTATAACATTCAGTTTTGCTCTTCCGTTCTGACTCTGACAGCTTTTATTGTAGAACCTTGTTTTACAAAATAGGAAGCTCTTCTCTCCTTAATGTGAGGCTGCATCTGTTCCTGGTCACTGAGGTGCATCCCATTTGGCCTTAGGCTTTGCAGGGTCACACCGTTAGTGTCTTGAGCTGTCAGGAACAGGAGTCACATTAGAGTCTAGAACACTGGCAAGAGCTAAGTGTGGGATGTTGTAAGTGCTTATTTTCTGTTTGGAACCTTCTCATCTCATCATGAACACATCTCCTTTTGTCTTTATTCATGTCTCTGCTTCAAAATGTTTCCTTATTCAAAATCACATGCCCCACATCCCTGACATTGTAAAGCCCCCATTTGATCTTCTGTTGGTATATCCAGCATTCCATGAAGCATTTGGCCTTTAGAATAAGAAACAAAGCCTTTTTGGCCTTTTTTTTTTTTTTTTTTTTTTTTACCAGAGTCAGAAACACAGTACATCCTTAGTCAGTTCTTATTGTTAGAAGTAACATGTCTGCAGATGTAACACAGCAAGACAGCTGGTCTCTTTTCTCATTCTCTGGCTCCAGGAATGCTTCCATGGGGGAGGAGGTCAAGAGCAGGCAGAACGACTGCACATCACGATGGACTATGATAAAGCGTACACTGAGCAGTGATGGAAACTTTGTTCTACTGATGAAAATCTAGAAAAAAACTTTTCCCACCAGGTACTAGCTTGGAGCTAAAAAGGCCAGAAGAGTTCTTGAAGATCTTTTCTAAACAGTATTTAAGATCCATTTCCTGTTGTTTCAGTTTCATTTGGTTGTGGATTGTCACAGAAATTCTTCGGACAAGATGCTGAGCCATGAGTAACTCTGGGCTCACAGTCAGGTGATATTATTTAACCACAACATGTGGTATCCCGACTCCCAATTTCAATATTGAAAATGCCATTTGCTAATGTTGTTTGTCAAGCAACCAAGAATTCCATGCCCCAAGAGATTCGTTTTACTCAATTTGTTTATTAGTAGTATTATTACCCTGATACACATTGATGTGAATTCATGCTATCATAAACTTTGACGCTAATAAGTAATTTGCATTCTGGGTAAACAAAGACCCAGCCTATAGTGATACATGTAGAAGAATTTGTTACTTAATATATGTACAGGGATTTCTCTTTTGATAGACAAAATCTTTATAACATTCCTCTAACATAAATGAAGTACAGATGAAGTTAATATTTAATAGTTAAATGAGAATAATTCTGTGTGATTAGACCTCCTTCTGATCAATGAAGCATTCAAAAATTCACTTTAGGAAGAAAAGGGCAGATTAACCTGTGCAGAATATCTGATTTCTTGCTGGCAATGTCTTGATGAGGAACACTGAAATCAAGGGGACATTTTTTCCTTCCTCTTAGACTTCGGATTCCAGATTGCTAGCCACTTAAACCAATTAGTCCACTAGTACTTGAGTTGAAGAGTTTATAATGGTTTCAAGAAATAATTAGATTTTCTGTAATGTGAGTTTAGGTCTTTTCTTATTTTCACCTACAAGATTGAATTACATTTAATAAGAGATATGCTTCCTTTTCATTTTGGTAGAAGCAGGATCTCTTTGAGGGAACTGGTAATCTTAGAGAAAGACTAGAACACGGATAGGTAGTATATAAAAATATATGGTAGTCAAGAATCCAAAATTTCTATGAAGAATCTCATGATTTAGCATATGTAACTCTAGGCAGAAGATCAACTAGGCAATATAAGATTTGAATGCAATAAATCAACTAGACATAATATGCATCTACAGAGTACTCCATGTAACAATGACAGAATACACAACTTTCTCAGATCCACCCAAAACGTTTCATGGAGTAGAGCACATGCTGAGCTACAAAACAAGTTCCACTGATTTGAAAGAATTGTGATCATACAAAGTATATTCTCTAACTACAATAAAATTATGAGTATCAGAAAGCGGTCTGTAAAATTCTTAAACATATGGGTGGAAGTTAGAGACTAAAGACATAGTCACAAAACTTAGAAAATCCATTAATAGACAAAAATGAGATGAAGTAAGTCTGTACTAATAGAGAACTCTCTCACAAAGCAAAGCCTCACTTTCTACTTTAAAACAAGGGGGAAAACTAACCTTAAAACAAATACAATACAGTAAATAACAAAGATAAAAGAAATTAATTGAAATAGAGAATGAAAAGTCAATTAATTCAAGTACGCTAGTTCCATAATACCATAAACAAAAGTGATCAAAGTTATTCAGAAATCTACAAAAGATTATTGAAAGCAATGCAAGCTGACATATAAAAGGAAAGTATCATGTGTATGTGGACTAGAGAAAATTTTCATGTTGGCAAACTGGCAATGCCTCTGAGTTGATCTACATATTTGCAAAAGATAACAAACTGGGCTTAAAATTTGCATGGAAATTCAAGAAAACCAGAATAATTAAGAGAGCTGAGAAACAAGTTGAGAAATTTAAGGCTACAAATAGTCAAAACAGTAGTTGTACTACTGAAAAACTGAACATATGGATCAAGAGACTGGAGTTAAGTCTCATGAATCCCCCATTTCCAACACATATTTACAGTCGGTTGACAGAGTGGCAAAATAACTAAGTGGAGGAAAACATGACTATTTCAATAAATAACATTGGAATACCTGGTTGACGACCCTCTGAAAAATGAAGTTGAACACATATTTCACACTCCATATAAAAATTCAGTAGAAGTGGACATACACTTAAGTGTAAAGACAAAATGCCTAAGAAATACAGAAACATAGGTTTAAATGCTTGTCATCATTCATTGCCTTGATAATAATCTCTTAAATTTGACACTATGGGTATCTGTCTCTGCTTCCTTCAGCACTGGATGAAGGCTCTAGGATGGCATATAAGGTGTGGCACCCGTGCCACAAGCAAGTCCAAGGTATCAGGAAAAGAAAGACAAGATGTCCAGCTGTTTGTACTAAGAGAATGTATGTGCTGCCTTTATTGCCAGGACAGAGAGAGAAAGAGAGAGAGAGAGAAAGAGAGGGAGAGAGAGAGAGAGAGAGAGAGAGAGAGAGAGAGAGAGAGAGAGAGAGAGAGAGAGAGAGAGAGAGAGAGAGAGAGTGTATGTGTTTATTGCAAGTGCTAAGAGGCCTCCTCTTTATAGGGAGGGAACAGCCTTATATACAGGTAAAACCCCAGGTGGAAGAGAAAGTGTTTTCCTCCTGCTAGATGATGTCAGTAGGTCAAGGCCGGGGCAGTAAGCCAGGACTAGAAAATAGGATGCACTTGGACTGGAAAAAAGGTTGCACTTGTAGGCTGACCAGCAACTCACAGAGACTCCGTGGGGCTGGGGCCCAACATCTCCCCCCTTCTTTATAAATAAATTAGCTCGTATCTCAGGAGACTAGGACGTTAATGCCAACCTTACCCTTCAATGGAGAAATCACCCAGACTGCATGACCCTCCTGTATTAGGTTGCCTGGCATCCCCTTAATCTCACCTGTCATCGGCTGCTTAATATTTCTGTAGGCTCAACTGTAGTCGAGCTGAGGGATTCTCTGTGGTCCTCGAGTGACAACTTGAGCCTGGGCTGGTCTAGGGCTGAGTCACTTTAACCAATTGAAGCATATGATAATAATCCCTATAGTTACAAGGCCCAGAGATGGGGATTATGACAAAAAAAAACCCAGAAACCAAAAACCAAAACAAACAAAAAACCAGAAACCTGGTAAAGTCCTTGTTTGTTTTTGTGGTCTTCAAGTCTGCATCATCTCAGCTGTTTTAGATGTTGTATCACCTGGGCCACTGCTTCAGGTGGTCTTGTTTCGTTAAACCATACTAGTCTGGAAGGAAACCATAGCTTTTTATTTTCTGTGGAAACAAAAGCAGAAATTCTTTTCCCAAGTAACCTGTCTTTATATTTAAATTTAGAAGTCAAAGCATTTTAAAAATATATAAGTTGGATTAATTCAGCAGCATTGATAAGCAAATATCTTTTAGCAGTTTTTGTTCCTTCCTTAGCAATAAAACAATTTAAAGACAACACAACAGCACACAGTATCCAGACTCTCTATGTATTTTTCATTCCATATACTTTTACAATTTCCTTTTTTTTCACTTAATACCAGTACCTCATTTACTAACTGTTACCCATTTTCAAGTCACCCATTTCAGTCCACCCTCCAACCAAGGGCGATCCCTCAGGCAAAAGCCTGGAGATTTACTCAATCCACCCTCCAACCAAGGGAAATCTCTTAGGTTCCCCTTTCTTTCCTGACCTTGGGGTCAGGTGAAGGCCTGGAGATTAATTCAACCTGTTCTCAATTCCTTTCTTTCCCGAGTCTTCTTTCTCATTTCTTCCCCAGTTTCATTTCTTTTCCAATCTGGTTTCTTTTCTTTAAGAGTCCTGCCCTTTCTTTCCTGATTTCTATCTGGTACCTGTTTTCAATTTCTGTTGACCAGTCATGGCGAGGCACTGGGTATCCGGAGCTCAAGGCTACTCTGGTGGTGGCAGCAGCTCTAGCCCCACTGCACCAATGGTTCAGGTCTCTCTGACTTTCGTTTCTGATCTCGGTGGGACCTCCAATTCCCCGTGCCACAAGCAAGTCCAAGGTATCAGGAAAAGAAAGACAAGACGTCCAAATGTTTGTACTAAGAGAGTGCATGTGCTGCCTTTATTGCCAGGAATGTGTGTGTGTGTGTGTGTGTGTGTGTGTGTATGTCTTCATTGCAAGTGCTAAGATGTTTTCCCCTTGTAGGGAGAGAACAGCCTTATATACAGATTAACAGTACAGTGGAAAAATCCCAGGTGGAAGAGAATGTTTTCCTCCTGCTAGATGTTGATGTCAGTGGGTCAAGGCCGGGCAATAAGCCAGGACTAGAAAACAGGATACACTTAGACTATCAGCTGACAAACAACTCAGAGAGACC
Organism: Mesocricetus auratus; assembly: GCF_017639785.1. Classification (NCBI taxonomy): domain Eukaryota; kingdom Metazoa; phylum Chordata; class Mammalia; order Rodentia; family Cricetidae; genus Mesocricetus; species Mesocricetus auratus. The sequence goes on along the minus strand of NW_024429200.1, from coordinate 33,844,219 downwards.
CCGTGGGGCTGGGGCCCAACAATAAGGTAGTCCTCAATCTCATTACCAGGGAGGGGCATTTAAGGTAGTCTCTCCACTATTACTTAGTTTGTCAGTTAATGTCATCCTTGTAGAACTAAGGAAATCTCCCTAGTGTCAGCTCTCTCCTCAAACCTATAATGACTCTATTATGGTATGTCTCACACTGTTCTCCTCTGTTCTTCCCTGTCTCAACCTTCTTGCTCCCCCATTTCTTCCTTTCGACTCCCCATCTCCCCCTCTCTTTTTCCGGGTTCCCTCTCTCCTCCTCCCATACTCCAAATCTCCTCAAGAAATCTTGCCTCATTCCCCTTCTCTGGGGTATCATGCATATCTCCCTGTTTCCCAGACTCACTGATAATAGGATTATAGGCTGGCACTCCCCTGGTCCATGTCTAAAATCTATATATGAATGAGTACATACCATGTTTCTCTTTTTGTGACTGGGTTACCTCATTCAAAATGGTTTCTTCTAGTGCCATCCATTTGCCTGCAAATTACAAGATTCCATTGTTTTTTGTTGTTGTTGGTTTTTCTGAGTAGTACTCCATTGTGTAAAGATACCACGTTTTCTCTATCCACTCTTCAGTTGAGGGGCACCTAGGTTGCTTCCATGATCTGGCTATTACAAATAATGCTACTGTGAACATAGTGGAACAGACATCCTTGTTGTATGAATGGGCATCTTATGGGTTTATGCCTAAAAGTGGAATTGCTGGGTCTTGTAGACTGATTCCCATTTTCCTGAGGAATCTCCATACTGATTTCCAAAGTGGCTGTACAAGTTGGCACTCCCACCAGCAGTGGAGGAGTGTTCCCTTTCTTCCACATCCTCTCTAGCATAAGGTGTTATTGGTGTTTTGATTTTAGCCATTCTGATAGGAGTAAGATGATATCTCAGAGTTGTTTTAATTTGCATTTCCCCGATTTCTAGGGGTGTTGAGCACTTTCTTAAGTATGTCTCAGTCATTTTAGACACCTCTATTGAGAATTCTCTATTTACTTCTGTACCCCACTTTTTAATTTGATCCTTTGGTTTTTGGAGACTTGCTTCTTGAACTCTTTGTAAAGTTTGGAGATCAGCCCTCTGTCAGATGCGGGTGAGTGAATATCTTTTCCCATTCTGTGAGTTGCCTTTTTGTTTTGTTGACTGTGTCCTTTGCCTTACAGAAGCTTCTCAGTTTCACGAGGTCCATTTATTAATTTTCCATCTGTGCTACTGGTGTTATATTCCTGTACCAATTCATTCAAGGGTACCACCCACTTTCTCTTCTAAGAGGTTCAGTGTGGCTGGATTTATGTTGATACCTTTGATCCATTTGGACTTAAGTTTTGTTCATGGAGATAGACATGGGTCTCTCTGTAGTCTTCTACATGTCAGCATCCAGTTATGCCAGCACCATCTATTGAAGATGCTTTTTTTTTCCAGTTGCATAATTTCAGCTTCTTTGTCAAAAAGGCCTGATTCATTCCTTCTAACCTCACACTTATTACACGATGTACTCTCTCTTTTTATCTAGAGATAGGACAGCTTTCCCAGTGCTGACATCAGCAATCTGTTGGCTTCCGTGCAGCTGCCGAGATCAGGGCTCGATTTGATCATCAAGTGCTTAAGCAATCCAAACAGAAAGCCAACCAGACCCATTCCCACTCTGCGCATTATTTGTTCTCAGCACTTAGCTGAGACTTGGCAACAGCCAGGAGAAGCAGGAGATAATTTGTTTGCATTAGACTGGTAGTCACCCTCAGAGATGTTTAACCCTCATTCGTTGCACAGCAGTGGTCTCCATCCAAACCAGATCCATAAATGACTGGGCAAATCTGTGCCATAACCGATGCAGGGAATGGAACCACTGCTGTTTATCTTTGAAGTTCACATTTAAACCAACCTGCATCAATACAGTGTTATTGGCAATCTGCCTGCTCTCAATGAATTCCAGTTCTCATAAGCTATCCAGAATTATAAAGCTGCATACCTGCTAAAAAGAAAATTCTCACTATGTTTAATATGGTGAAATTTTTTCTTTTCTTGATATATTAAGTTTAGTAACTTTTAATTTTGCTTCATTTTCATTGAAAATAGACTCTTCTCTGATACAGCACATCCCAACCACATTTTCCCCTCCCTCTACTTCTTCCAGCTCTCCCAATGACACACACACCTACCTGCTCTCCCAGATCTGCTCCCCCTGTTTCCTCTTAAAAAGAGAGTAGGCCTCAAGAGGCAACAGGCACATAGGACAAAACAAGATACAATAAGACAAGACTGAAACCCTCATATTGAGGCTGGACAAAGCAACCCAATAGAAGTAGAAGAGTTTCAAGTGTAGGCAGAAGGGTCAAAGATAAGCCCACTCTCACTGTTAGGAGTCCCACAAAACACACAGCTTAACACCCAGCTAACAGCCATAACATATCCAAAGAGAACCCATGCAGACACCATGCTTGCTACTTCACTCTGTGAGTTATGTGAGCCTTGTTTAGTAGATTCAGTGGCCAAGTTCTCCTGGTGTCCTCCATGCCCTCTGGCACCTATATTTTTTCCTCCTGTCTTCCATGGGGTGCCCCAATATCCAAGGAAAGAGACCCACACAATGGAGACCTCCAATTCAGGTTCTCTCTGCATAATACCTGACTATGAGTCTTTGCATCCACTCGATCTGCTGCTGAAGGAAGTCTCTCTGATGATGACCGGACAAGGCACTGATCTATGAGTTGTTTAGGGATCTACATGGTACACCCCTGTTGCTATACTTTTTCAATTTAGCTTGACTTTGTTTACTGCATTGATAGAGAAACCTAGTATCAGCGGGATAGAAAACCTATTATCAAGGTCCTTACAAACTAGTTGTAATGTCTTATTTAAGAAGTCATTGTGAAGGTTCTGAGGAATGAACTAAAGTCGTAAGATAGAAGATGATATTTAGTGAAGTCCAGAGGAACATGGCACATACATCTAGCAAAGCCATATTTGGGGCTAGGAGACAGATTAGTCAGTAAAATGCTTAACCAAACAGTGTGAATTCTGACTCCAAACTCCAGAACCCACATGAAAAAGACCTAAGTGTGGCGTATATGCTTGGAAGCTCAGCACTGGAGAGGAAGACATGGTCCGTGGTTCACTGGGCCAGCCAGTTTAGCCTAATGAGTCGTACCAGGCCAATAAGAGAACAGGTCTCAGGAAATAAGGTGAATGGCATGTAAAGAATGACATCCAAAGTTAATCTCTAGCCTCCACATGTCCCTGCACACACGTGTACATGCACACACCACCGTCACCACCACTACCACCAACAACCATAAAAATCTCCAAACCAAAACAAGGCTACCTGTGGATTCCTGGCCTCTGCCATGTGTTTCCTGCATGCTTTTCAGGCTGTACACTAATATTTAATTGCATTTCCTCTGCTCCCTGATTCTGTCTGCAAGAGCATCCTTTATTTTTGTTTAAAACATTTACTTCTAGAAAAATTAAGATCCGGGTTGTGGAGAAACTTGAGTTCTACATAAGTCCTATAAGTAATTGCTGTTTTGAAAGTCACAGTGAAGAAAAAAAATCTCACTTGCTTAACGGGATGAAGAATCCCTGTTGTTCTTGTCAAACCAGATCAAATACATTTTCTTTTTTCCAGCAACTTCTCTGACAGCCAGGCTGTGTCTGTATTTCAGAAGACTACCTTGAATTCTCCTGTTCCCATGAAAGGAAGGGATTTGGGAACGGAGGGGAATATATACTTTTTAAAACAATTTATAATTACACTTCCACTGACCAGAACTAGGTGGCTCCAACCCAATTTTAATTAGACCCAATTTAAATGGCCAAAATGTAAATAAAGCCCATTTCCTTCATTTTTACAGACCAGAGAAGAATCACAGAAAACCTGGACAAAATGGCTTAGCAGACAGGTGACATCAGGAGGATTTTCTATGGCTGTCACTCATTCGGTCAACTCCTGTTTCAAGCCAGACACTTAAGCTTGTATCCCTGAACAACCAGCACTCATCCTGTGAGACAGGAACAGGTTTTATCTTCAAACTAAAGAAAAGAGAAATGAGCAGACTTTTAGTTAGGAGATAAAGAGCAGAAATAATGGAAGTGCAAACAGAATGACAACAGAATGCAAAGAATCTCTTTGCTCTGGTCTCTGGATTCCCCTTGTCATATCACCACGCTGCACAGCTTTGGGATAAAAGTCTAAGTCTTCCACCAAGAATGGTGATAGAGGATCTTTTAGATGCAAGAATCTCTACTATTATGCCTTGAAAACATGTTGAAGACACATAAACACTACCAAATAGGTACCGGAATGGCATGAAAACATACTGCTGGCAGTAAGCAGGTCAGACCAAGCAGTAAGGAATTCTTTCTGTTTCTTGATAGCAGCATTTCAGAATACCAGCATTACACTCACAAGCACTAAATCAGACATCTAAGTAATTTCTTGCTCTTCTATATAACAGCAATAGTGTGAGTTTCAATCACAACTGTTTACTTTGGGACAAATGGCAGGGATCAAAGTTTAGAGTTTTACAGTTAACTGCTTGATTATCTGGACAAACTTCCTCATTCATATAAAGAACTGAATAATAGTTTTATAAAAATCAAATTTTGTTTAGCCCCATGCCTGAAATCTAATAAGCATCTCAAAGTAAAAGCAACTATTCCTCCTCCTCTCCCCACCTCCCTTACTCCTCCCTCCTTTCCACCTCTTCTTCCAGACAAGTCCTCAGTCTATAGCTCAGGCTATTCTGGAACTCACTATGTAATCCAAGGTGGCCTCAAAGTCAATGGCCTCAAAGTCAGTGTGATTCTCCTGCCTCAAACAGCCTATGCCTTGGGCTTGCCAGTGAGTCACCAATCCTGCCGTAACTTTTCTCATTCCTGTCTCCTTCCACAGCTCATCTGGTAAATCATTTTAGAATCAATTTTCTCCACTTTCAACCTTGATATTATTATTGAATTGTTTATCCCAGTGGAAAATTGAAACCACTTCAGGGGAGAGAAAGCAATGATATTAAATTGTATTAACTCAGGACCTTATGAGTGCTACACAAGCATTCTACAAATGACAGAAATTTCCAGCCCTTCTTTTTTTTTTCTTTGAGACAGGGTTTCTCTGTATTGTTTTGGAAGCTGCCTTGGAACTCGATCTGTAGACCAGGCTGGCCTCAAACTCACAGAGATCCGCCTGCCTCTGCCTCCCGAGTGCTGGGATTAAAAGCATGCGCCACCAATGCCCGGCTTTCAGCCCTTCTTAAACTCTCATTTTATTTGGACGGTGTCTCACCCCATGCAGTCTAGGGTGGCCTCAAACTATCCGCCTGCATCAGACTCCTGAGTAGCTGCAACTTCAGGTGTTACACATCTGCTACATCTAGCTCATCCTTTCTATATTTGCCAAACTTCTAGGTTATTTTGGCATGAAAGAGACCCACGTTGCAGTCACGTGGCAAACAACAGGATGGCCTTAGGTAATATACATTCTAAAATACATGGACCAAGTCAGGTGATACATTAGTCCAAATAATGCTTTGGAGAAGGAAAAAATAAACTTCTGTTTTCTACTCTTAATGAGGTTTCCCAAGGAAGGAAGCAAGGAAGCTTGCCACCCATCAATGACAGTGTCTTTACCCTCAGAAGAACTACTAAGATCTCGTGTTCCTTATTTTCCTCCAAACTCTATTTTTTCCTTTCCTTTCATTTTATTATGTATAGTTATTTGGGGAGCACAGTAAGACGGTGTAATAGACTTTAAAAATAACCCTAGATACATATAAAATCTTACCTTAACATGATAAGTGAGGTCTAAAACTTAACTGCCTTATTATGTGGCTGAGAAAACAGGAACTCTCAGGGCACACTTATGTGCCATCTCTTCTACTCTGGCCCTGCTTAGATTTCACATTGTGCCTCCTAGTTAGCTGGTCATGGAGAGGCTGATGAATATTCGAGATTTAGGCTCAGTTTTCCTGTTCCTGCTCCCCCTGGGTGGTGTGTGATTTGCTGAATTTTCCTCCCAATACCACTATTTTTTTCTTTCTAACCCCTTCAGTTCACGCTGACATATAATGGAGTTGACCTGAGTTGATTAGGCATTATAAATTTGTTTTTCCAAAGGCACTTTACGAGGGGATTGCACTGTGTTTCTTTAGAGAATTGTTACTCGTCATCACAACTACAATGGAATAAGAGGGAGTTCAATTCCCTGATTGTTTTCAGGTAAGACACCGCTTCAAATTGAGGAACTGGTTTGATACACTGGCAGTCTGTGCTCTGCATGAAGCACTAATAAGGAAACCTGTTGGGGAAGTCCTGTGTATATGTCAATAAAGCACTGTCTGGCCAATAGGAATCTAGATAGGTGGGGCTAGGAGTCCAGGAGGATTCTGGGAAGGAGAAAGACAGGAGAGTCGACATGTAACGCCATGAGGTAGGAGCCCGGAAACTTCTCCGGTAAGAGAAATACTTAGATTAACAATTATGGGGTAATTACTTAAGTCAGAGCTAGCCAGTAAGAAACAAGCAAGGCCAACAGCTTCATAATTAATACAGCATCTTGTGTGTTATTTGGGGACTACAATGTGGCAGAGCCCAGGTGACTGGCGGGTGATATCCCAAAGCGGCTAGCAAGATAAAGCTTCTCTTAACAGAATGGTGTCAGAAGTGGGATCATGAATTTCCACGCAAAATAACAAAAGCTTACTGGCTAGCTCTGCTTTAAGCAATTACCCCATAATTGTTAATCTAAGTATGTCTCTTACCGGAGAATAGTTCTGGGCTCCTACCCCCATGGCGGTTACATGTTGACTCTCGTGTTTCTCCTTCCCAGAATCCTCCTGGACTCCTAGTCCCTCCTATCTTGGTTCCCTACAGGCTTTTAGGAACCTTAAATTTTAGAAGGAATTTTAGAAACAGAAGAACAGAGAGAAGCGCAGATTTTGGTAGCAACATTTTTCTCAGGTGTGCTCTGTTTTGCTAGCCACAACGCGGCTTGCTAACTGGAGTCTTCCTGACTCGGCATAAAAAGAAAAAAAAACAAAAACAAAACCAAGGTTGTTTTAAGAGACTCTACTAACGATTAAAAGGTGTGTACGTACAACTGGAAGTGACAGCTTTTGCTGGATGTCAGCATGGACTGAGGCAGTAAGCTGAAATCACGCTTACGCCCGCCATCTTGAAACGGCAGTTTAAAACAGCCGTGGTTTTACAGATAAGACACGTGGCCAGAAAAACGTAAAGATTTACAGTAAAGTCAGACTTGGATGAACAAAACCTCTAAAGGTTTACAGTGTGTTTAAAAATATACGTGAGATTGAGAGGGAAAATGAAACAGCAAAGTGGTAAATAAATACAAAAGCCGGCGTTGTGGTGGCGCACACTGGCAGGATTTGCTGCAGAGGCAGAGGCAGGCAGATTTCCAAAGAGAAACCCTGTCTCAGAGAAAAATAAATAAAAGTGAAAGAAATAAAGTAATATTAGATAAATAAATAAGCCACGTAAAGATGGGAAATACACAGAGAGTCTGGATACTGTATGCTATTGTGTTTTTCAGTTTTTTGATTACTCAGGAAGGAACTGCTGAAGTACACTTGATTATAAATGCTGCTGAATTAATCCAACTTCTATCTTTTAAAAATGCCTTGACTTCAAAATTTAAGTATAAGGATATGTTACTCGGAAAAGGAGTTTTAGTTTGTTTCCACAGAAAATGAAAAGCTGAGTATTCCTTCCAGGCTTCTGTGGTTTGATGAACCAAGACCCCCGGAAGCAGTGGGCCAGATGTTCCAACAATTGAGACAGCTAAGATGATGCAGCCTTACAGACCCCGAAAATATGGACTTATACAGGTTTCTGAGTTTTGTCATGATCCCCATGGTATGAACAGCACCCCCTTCCAGCACAAAGCAGTTTGGAATGAGCGACGTCCTAATTCCCATCTTGTTTATAAATCTTTGTTTTCATTTAAATGGGATTGTTTATAATTGGTTAATGATCACAGCCAATCTCCTTTTAATGGTAAAAAGGGGAATTACGGTATGGGTATTGTTTTTCATTTATTGATACAAATTCAAGGTCAATTTTGTGACATGTATACTTCTCCTCTTGATTAAGTATTGTGCTTATACTGATAAAATGATAAAAGATAAGCTACATATAGGACTTTGGATTCACAAGGATGGGATGGATGACATTTTCTTTAAATCTTGCTAAATGTTAATAGACAAAATGTTGTAACTGTGTTCTTACTTGATAACTGTTCTGTTATATACAATTTGACTATGTTAAAGTTAAGACCTTTCTTTTTGTTTAAACAGAAAAGAGTTGGGGAAGTCCTGTTATTTGCCTGTTATTTGTCAATAAAGTACTGTTGAGCCTGTAGGGAACCAAGATAGGAGGGACTAGGAGTCCAGGAGGATTCTGGGAAGGAGAAACACGAGAGTCAGCATGTAACCGCCATGGGGGTAGGAGCCCAGAACTATTCTCCGGTAAGAGACATACTTAGATTAACAATTATGGGGTAATTGCTTAAAGCAGAGCTAGCCAGTAAGAGACAAGCAAGGCCAACAGCTTCATAATTAATATAGCCTCCTGTGTGTTTATTTGGGACTGATGCAGCTCTAGAACCAGGCAGGCGGGAAGGCTCCTCTCAAGGAAAGCTTCTCTTAACAGAAACCAACATCACTGATGAGGGAAGGGTGTGGCATTGGTAGAAGTGTAAAGTGATGAAAATAGACACTTTCCTGAATCATGATTTATCTCTAAATGGTTCCAATTCCACTAACTAAGGCAACCATTTATATCTCTTCTTTTTGAGACAGGGATTCTCTGTGTAACAGCCTTAGCTCTCTTGGAACTCACTATAGACCAGGCTGCTCTCAAACTCACAGAGATCTGCCTGCTGACTCTGTCTCCTGAGAGCTGAGATTAAAGGCGTGCACCTCCACTGCCTGGCTAAAATAACTTAATATGCACACAATTCAGTGTGGAATTGTCTCAAGTTAATATCAACATTTTTTGTTTGTTTGATTTTTGAGACAGAGCCCCATGATGGAGCTTAGAATTAATTTTGGGTTGAGGTTCATCTTATTCATAGAAACTGACTTTGCTTTTTGTTAATTTTAACTCTAGAACATGATGAAGTCTTGGTGTTTATAGTTAATAGCATCACTTTTCTTAGATTATTTAATGTAGTAAATTAATACAGAATTTACAGCTGTACTTCCATTGCACATCAAATAAGTCAGGTTCCTTTCATTACCAATTTAGACCTTCAAATTCTCTGTATGTACTTAAAATTGCAAAGAATGCTATCTTCTGTAAAAAAATACATTCTACACCATTTCATATATGTGTTTTACTGTATTGTTAAATCATAAAAGGAATATTTTCTACTGTATGACCACATATGGTTGAAAGATGGAGAAAATTTCACACAAATCAAATGTAAATGTTTATTATGTACGTTGCTATCTTAGTTAGGGTCACTATCGCTGTGATGAAATAGTATGACCAAAGCAACTTGGGGAGGAAAGGGTCCATTTGGTTTATACTTCCATTTTACTCTTCATCATTGAAGAAATCAGGGCAGGAACTCAAACAAAGCAGGAACCTCAGGGCAGGAGCTGAGTCAGAGGCCTCAGAGGAATGATGCTTACTGGCTTGCTTGTCATGTCTTGTTATATTGTGGCAAGCTTTCTTGTTGGACTATCTTTGGATTACCTTTCAAGTAGTTCCACTCACTGATGACTAAGCATTCAAATATATAAGCCTGTGGGGGCCATCTTATCAAACTACCACAACCATTTGTAACACAAATAAAAGACCCAGATACAGATATTGGGGTTCAAACTTCAAGTTGAAGATCAGAGAAACAAAGCAGCCAAGCCAGTAGATCTTACCTCTAACCATCTGTAATGGTAATCCTATCTCCATGAATCCTCAGAGGCAAAAGGCTCTGAGTTCCTGTCTCCTCCTCCTTATATTCCTTTCTTCACCTAGGCATATCTTCCTGTCTCCATCTACCAAGTGCTGAGATCACCTTTGTGTGAACTGTTCCTTTTAGGATTAGATCAATTTCATGTAGTCAGTGTGGCCTTGAACTAACAGAGATCCATCTATCTCTTAATCCTGAATCCTGGTATTAAAGGTGTGTATCACTACTGCCTGACCTCTATAGCCTGTGACCGGCTTTGCTTTCTGAATCCTCAGGCAAGCTTTAATATATCATAAATAATATAATATATCACCACAGTCACTATTATCACTATATATTTGCTGAGAATGATCACTAAGATTTATGAGACACAGTGAATACCAGGTTTTCTTGAAATCTCTTCTACCAAAAACATTAACCAAAAAAAAAAACCCAAACAAAAACTAAAACAAAACCCAAAACTCTTCTATTTAACCTCAGGCACATTTTTTTGGACAAAGGAAGAAAATTGCCACATTCATTGGCAAAATATGATAAGAATGGTTTGTAATGTAATTTCTCTCTAAAACCTCTTGAACTGGGCTTCCATAGTCCACATTGCTTTCATCACTCCTCTCTTCCAAGTTCCTACAAATACGGCCCATCAAGCCTGGCTTGCAGCATTCAACTGATTTTCTAATCCAAAGACCCTAAGTTTTCCATATTCCTAAAAACAGCAACATTGTCTGAGCAGTCCAAGCATTATGCCACTCATACTGACTTCCACCTTAGTTACTGCTCTATCGCTGTGAGGAGACACTGTAACCAAGGCATAAGAAAAGCAGTTAGTTGGGGGCTGGCTTACAGTTTCAGAAGGTGAGTCCATGACCATCATGGTGGGAAGCCTGGCACTGAGGAGTAGCAGAAAGTTCATGTCTGATTTGAAAGTTGCAGGCAGAGTGAGACAGAGACTGTGACTGGTAAGGGCTTTTGAACCTCAAAGTCCATTCCCAGTGACATCTCCACCCTCCCAAAAGACCACATCTCCTAGTTATTCCTAAGCCAGCTACCAAACTGGGTAACCAAACATTAAAATATATGAGTCTATAGGGGCCATTCTCTTTCAAATCATCATAAAAACCTATAAAGAGAAAAGCAATAAGAAATACCACCATCTTAATAAATAAATTTTCTGAATTTTTGTTGTTTATTTCCTATTCAGATATAGGTATATGCTAATTTCCTTTTCATTTCATCACAATATACAGAGAAAATTATAATCAATTCCACTCTTCATATAGTTTCGCAGCGAGCAGCATACTACCCATTCCCACCATTGCCCGAGTCATTTGGCAACATTGGGAGATGTTGTTGTTGTTATAGTTATATACAGTGTGTAGAGGACAGCAACACTGATGAATATCCTCCAAGCACGAACTAGTCCCCAACCTGACCTGAATATCTTGGCCCAAGATGACATTAGTGTTGGGGTTGAGAAATTCTACTTTGAGCAAGACACTGTAACTGTTCTCATATTGTTTCCACATAAGTTTCAGTACTGTTCATTTGGAAGTTGTTAACAGTTACTGAATTGATGTATTGTAATTTATTTAACCTGAAACATGAGGTGTATTATTTAGATTGTTTTAAACATTTTGCTACTGTAAATAATGGTAAAAACATTTTTATTTCTCCAGTTGTAGAGATGATCTTAAGGAAAAAAATTGATGGTAGGATTTAAATGTAATAATTAAGCCAAATATCAATTGTTTTACTTGTTTGTAAAAAAAATCACTACAATCCTCATTTACTAACATCTTTCCTTTCTAGGAAAACACTTTTCTTTTTCCCTGTTTAATTGCTCATTAGTGCATTTGAGAGGTCACATTAATATGCATTTCATGAATTTACACTTGCAACCATCACTAAACCTTAACTCTGAAAAGCATTTCTCAGAATAGAACCAGGAAATAACTATTTAGTTCCAGGGTTTGCTTGCCCATTCATAACACATAATGAGTTCCCTGACTCCATGTTGTTATAGACTAGAGTCCCAAAATGGCTTCTACTTTTCTTTTGGAATAAGTTAAAAGGTATTTTATACCATCAACGAATAAGATAGCAAATTATAGAGCAGTAGCCTTGAAACTCTTGAGTGTGTTTCTCCTACATACATAACCTAGATTTAGAGTTATATACATACTTATATATGTGTATGTGCATTTGTGTGAGTGTGTACTTGTGTGTGTGTAAGAAGATCATAAAACTAGAAAGAGGATCATGACAATGGAGGAAGACATTTCAAGAGTGGTAGTGAATAAAAAAGGGAATGGGATCCATGTGATAAGACAAAAGAAGAAAATTCTCAGTGGTTGAGAGTGCTTCTTGCTCTTTCAGAGGACCCAAGTTCATTTTCAAGTACCCACAGCAGGTAGCTCACAACTGCATACAACTACAGAATATCTGATGCCCTCTTCTGGACTCTTCAATCACTTGCATACACATGGCACACGTGACCACAGACACATATAAAATAATATAAACTTGGGGAAAAAAAGAAAGGATGGATGGAAGATTAGCTGAAGTAACTGGAGGAAGGAAGCAGGGCAATCAAAGGGGGATGGATGACACGGGGAAGGATGGTGGAGTGGAGAATAACCAAGAACAAAGCGTATCACATTCACAGACACACACATACAGAAACACACCACATTCATGCACTGTGGTGAGACCCACTTTCTAAAAATGAATAGGAAAGTGTACATTAAAGATAATATCATTAGAAAAAAGATAATATCATTATAACAAAAGAAACCCATTAGGACCTTCATCCTTTCTCCTTGCTACTGAGGACGCCTCTCCAGGCACATAGACATCCCTTCAAAGCCAAAATGGATACTGACATGTGATAAAAGGAGATGACTCTGAGAGACAAACCACCTCTTCATATTCTGTCTCTCTCTTACCAAGCACTTCTCTCTATGTGAAAGGACACGATGGCTAAGGCTATGTGCAGGTAGTGTCTAGCACAACACTGAAAGATGTCCTCAGTGAAACGGTAGGAGTTATTGAGTGATGGATGAGGTGATATATTATTTATAATTTATTAAAGCTTGCCTGAGGGTATAGAAAGCAAAGTCAAGCCACAAGTTATAGAAGACATGCAGTGGTGATACACATCCTTAACCCCAGCAGTCACAGACTTTAGGCATTGGTGGTACACACCTTTAATCCCATGACTCAGGATTAGGTAGACAGAACTCTGTTGGATGAAGGCCACACTGTCCTACACAAGAGAGAAGACTAATAGAGCTCATACCTTTAATCCCAGCATTAGGGAAGTGGAGACAGGAGTGATATGGCTGGACAGAGAAAGGGATATAAGGAGGAGGAGACAGGAACTCAGACCTTTTGCCTCTGGGGATTCATGGAGACAGGGTTACCATTTCAGATGGGTAGAGGTAACATCTGCTGGCTTGGCTGCTTTGCTTCTCTGATCTTCAGCTTGAAGCATGAATCCCAATATCTGTCTCCGGATCTTTTATTTTTGTGTTACAGATGGACATGAGAATAAGTGAAGGACAGTGAAGTAATGTCCTAACATTAAGATTTGGAACATTATAGAAATTTCCAGTACTTGCTTCATGACTGAGGCATGGCCCATTGTTTGCCTCTGGCCCTCCAACTCCTGATTCTGATTTCCCAGAAACCAAGAAGCACTAACAGAAAAGAAGTTCCAAATCTTAATTTGTTAAGGTACTTCATATCTCTCCTTTTGATATTAGAACATAAGGGAAGGATACATCAAAAGCCAGAAATTCCAAAATAATGAGACAACAATAGGAAATGACCAGGATTCTACCAAAATCATCCCATACAATTCATCAAAGTGTCAAATCTAATAAATTTCTAGCATAGTAAATAGGGTTAAATGTAAAGTTAGATACAAAGTCTAATTATAAGTTAGAAATTTCGGTTTACTTTAGATTTAATAAACAAAAACAAGTATAACTATTCAAAATGACTAAATATTTTTCCTTAAATGCAAACAATTAATTAGAGAATAAATATATGGCAAGGTGTTATATTAGGCAATGGGGAAGTGTAAAGGACGATTCCTCATGCCATATGTCTACCCTTTTAAGATTCCTCAAGGGAGGTAGCACAAAATAAGCAAGAGAAAATGAAAATGGAATTATTTGCAGTGTTGACTGTTGTTTTACAAATTCAAGTACAGCATGTTTTTCCAACTTTGTCTCTCATAAATCAAAGGGCTGAATGTAGAAAGTCAAAGAAGAAAGGTACTTCCAGGCAAGAGTGTAGGGGAATGTCAAGGGAAACATGGGAGAAGGACAAAGGGGCCTAGGGTACTCTCTTGAGGTGGCAGCTGCTATAGTCTTGTCAACTATAGTAGACAGTGCCTCAGAGCCAGCTACTTATGGGGTGGAAGAACCAGAGCTCATCTCTGAACAGCCAAGAGCTTCCCTTTGGAATAAAGTCTGGGAATTTGTTTTAGCTGGGGTCTTATTGCAGCAAAGAGACACCATGACCATGGGAATGAATAAAGGGATGCACTTAATTAGGGCTGGCTTACAGTTTCAGAGATTTAGTCCATTATTGCCATGGCAGGAAGCACAGCAACATGTAGGCAGATGTAGTGCTGGAGATGTGGCTGAGAGGTCTACATCTGGCCAGCAGCAGGAAAAGAGAGTGACGCTGGACCTGGCTGGAGCATCCAAAAACTCAAAGCTCACCCTCAATGATACACTTCCTCCAACAAGGCCACTCCCTTTGAGCCTATGTGAGTCATTTTCATTCAAACCACCACAAGGTTCATCATAGCTGTAGTTACAGCACCTCATGGGGTAGAGGAAGGATTGTCATAAGTTTTAGACCAGCTAAGGCTACATAGTGAGACCATGTGTTCTAGAATTGTAAACAGACTAGAATTATTTGGCAAGAGAGCCTTATAAAGGAATCACCTAGATCAGATTGACATATGGGCTTCTCTGTAGGGCATTTCCTTGATTGTTAATTGAACAAAGTCCACTGTGGGTGGTACCTATTCTAGGACAAAGGTTCCTAGGCTATTTAATAGTGAAGAAAGCCAGTTGAGTAAACAAATCAGGCAGTAGAAGTCATTCACTGATGCTGAGCTCAAGAACGCAGGGTTTCATACCTGTTAGGGAGGAGTTACCTAATTATTAGGTTTGTTCTCATTCTGTGTCATCTGGGTATGGAAAGCCTTGACTTGATTTTCTTGCTTCCTCTTTGATAGTGAGAGGAGGACTGAGATTAAAGGACGAGCCCCAAAATAACTTGACTTAGTTCTAAATACTTTCCCTTGTAGGGGGATTTTGACACCACTCTAAGTTGTAAAATAGACCAATTTTGTAGTTGTTTAGTGTCTAAGGGCAAACATCTGCTATGAATTGAGTTGGTAGAATCAGCTAATTCCTTCGGATTGAAGGAGATAACCCATATGAATTTAGAGACCAGCAGTTTTTACATAAGAATTACAGAGAATGGTAGTTTGAATGTATTTGGCCCACATAAACTAATATGGAGTGGTATTATTATGAAGTGCTAGGGAGTGGTACTATTATGAGTTACAGCCTTGTTAGAGGAAGTGTGGTCTTGTTGGAGGAGGCTGGATAACACACACCTTTAATCCAGACCTTGAGGCTGAAAGGCACATCTTTAATCTGGGCCATACCTTCTTTGGGAAGTGTGTCACTTTGGGAGTGGGATTTAAGGTCTTTTTCTCAAGCTTCACTTAGTGTGACAGTCAGTAGTCTCTGTCTCAAGATGCAGGACTCTTAACTTCAGCATCATGTCTGCCTGTATGCCGCCATTCTGAACTGAATCTCTGAGCTATACTCAAGCAGCCTCACTAAATATTTTCTTTGTAAGAGTTTTAGTGGTCATGGTGTCTCCTCACAGCAATAGAAACCTAACCAAGACACAGGGCAATGCTAACTTCTTAAAAAGAAGAAAAAATATCTGCAGATATAATCTACAGGTCTCTGAGATTTCACATGGATCATACGGTCTCACACCATTTCTGTCCTGGCCCATGCTACTGTGGGTGGAACACCATTAACTCTCACACTTTTGAGGACCCCTGGACACAACTATTTGCATTCTTCTGATGGCTGTTTATAATCCCCCAAAACCCTCAACAGTCCTTGCCTGGTTCATCCTTATTTGTCATATCTCCTTTCTTGCTGGCTTCTATTTCCTGTTTCTACTTTTGTCCTATATCCAAATCCACCTCTCTGCCTCATTTCCCATTTCTAAGCTTACCACCAAGCTGTTGTTGCCACAGGACTGTAGAGAACATTCGGGGGTAATGAATGAGCACAGCACAGATGAAGTTATTGAGAACTACTTCTGGAGAACTTTGCTGACTTCTCCACAGGGATGTCCAGCAGAGGTAATCTTGTCTTCTGTGTCAAATGTCTTACACTGATCGGATTTTCATGTTCCTGAGTTTTCTCTCTTCCTTGAATTTCCTGAGGCCCCTAATGCTTTCATTCCCCTTTGAGAGCCACACAAATAGTGTGGGTAGCAAGTGAAGTCCTGAGCGAATATATGCTGTTGGCATGGACACAGTCATTTCAAGGACCTCTACAGTTCAGCCCCATGGGAGTAGCTAAGCCTTCCCTCTGTGAGGCTCAAAGGAATGGCAAAATCTTCCTCTGGTCTGAGTTGAAATGTTGATAATTTGTGCAGAATATGTTCACTGTCACTTTCTGCCCTCCCTTAAGTGCTCCCCTACAGACTATTCCTACAAGGTTAGCTAAGCCTGTAAGCATTGCAGCTAGGATGGAAAGGTATCCTAGCAGTTGGCAGCCAAGGCATACCACAAAGTCACCGTAAACTGCAAACTTAACAGAATATAGGTCTTATATAGAGTTTCTTGCGGGGGGGAGACTTTCCAGGGTGACTTGGATTAGTGGGGTTTTGTGGCCCAGTCATGGAGTAAGTTTAGGGATTAGCAGAATTTCATGCTCAGAGATTGGTCTGACTCTGTGACCTGACTCTGGGGTGAGCTCAGGGACTGGTGGGATTTCAAGTCTTGGGGTCAAGTCAGGGGCAGAGTGTTTTTTCCTCGACCTTTTACCCTACAGAGAACACCTGTTTGTTCCGCTGTTTACCGTGAGCCTCACCTCCTTATCTATCTGCATGCAGCAACTCTACCTCCCTGTTAAGTCTGTAGGATAAGCATTCAAGGTTTCCAGGGTGCTGGTGGTTCTCCACCCAAGAGTCCAGACTACACTAATCGCAGCATTTCTGAGTATGTGTGCTGTATCAGTCCTTTTTGAATCCCCTCACTACCCCTAGTCCAGTTTTTAAGACCCAAGCCACGCAAGGACATGACATAAGACTCTGCTACTTTACTGTGAAACACATTTTAGCATTTGTCTTTTCTTCCTAGGGTAGTTTTGTCACAGAATTAGTCACCAAAGAATCTAGAAACAAAATTTTTCCAAATGAATGTGGTCAGGTCTTCCGCTCATTTAGAACACAGCTTCTGTATGCTTGCTTTAAAGAAAACTGAATTTAATTTTCTTCATATACAGGCAAAAGTCTAATTTTTCTAATTCCCTTAGAAAGACTTGGGGCTGGCTTAATTATAAAGCTTAGGAAGGATTCTAGAGAAATGTCAGGATTCTGTGTGGCTAGAGATGCTATAGTAGGAAATGAATTTTTAATAAAAGAATATTTAGATTTGTTTCCAAGCCAGCACCAAAGAAAGACATATGGATTTTTAATTCCATTATAGTAGAGAAACTCAAGCAACATAAATTCTATCTTTCAGATAAATCATGTGGCTTACAGATGCCACGTGCAGTAAAATAAACAGAATTGAATACCAATCTGTGTAATAGGAAGAGTAAACAGAAGAACTATTGAGGTACGGTATTAATTAAAATCTTGACTGGGAAAAAAAGACATCAGTCATTTATATTCAGTCTCAAAAGTCCAGTGGTAACTCTAAGAGTTTGTTGTCCCTGATTTACAGTGGCATAGACTACCCAACAAGAGAGAAGTGATCTTGCAGAGACCTGCAGTTTCTGTAAGTGTTTCGGGATGGGTCAGGACAGGATGGAACAGGAGTGGGTCAGGTATTCTGGCACTCGGGAGTCACAGAATACTGAGTGTTACACAGCTCAGGTGGAAAGGTATCCTGGAGCTCGGGAGCCAAGGACCACCACAGGTTGCAGTAAGCTTGGCAGGTTACTGCCTTGCCTCAGAGAAAGGCTTCTCTGGTGTATCAGCTCCACTCTGGCAGGACAGGGTCTTCCAGCTGGGGATGTTTGCCTAGTGTAGCAGTTTTGCTCCACAGGAGGTTTCTCGGGCAAAGTTGCTACAGTTCAGCTCTGCTCCTGGAGAGCGGAGCAGAGAGCAGGGAGCCAGGAGCAGAGTGTAACAACTCTGCTCTGCCAAGGAAGGTTTCCCCGGCAAGTGTTACAGCGCTGCTGGCTCTGCTCTGCTCTGCTCTGCCCAGGGTTGCCTCTGCTTGCTCTGCTCTGCTCTGCCCAGGGTCGCCTCTGCTCTGTCGCCACCACAAAAGAAGATCTTCACCCAAAGTTCATCCAAAGGGGTTTATTGGAAGGCAGCTGGACCAGCCAAGCTGAACATACACAGGGTTTATATAGGGATTCTTGGGGTTGGGGAAGTTTTTCCAGAGTAGGGATTGGTCCGATTTCAGTGCTGAGCTCAGATTGGCTAGAGCTCTGCTCTGGGATTGGTTACTTTTTTACACAGGATTAGGATCAGATTTGGCTCTGGTTTCAGTGCCAAAGTGTGTTTCTTTCTCTGGTCCTTTTTAGCCTTTTGGCTCCAATTTTAGGACCAGGGTACATTTCTTTCACTGACTCTGATTCCAGGGACAAAGTGTGTTCCTTTGGCACTGGTTTTAGGGTCAGGGTACATTTCTTTGGTTGTGGTTGCAGGGCCAAAGTGTGTTTCTTTGGCTCTGCTCAGGGTGTGTTTCTTTGACTGGTCCCTTTTCCCTACAGTTTCCATTTGGTAGAGAAGCAGGCCTTTGCTAATGTCTACAGCACCCAGGTGGTGTTATTGGTGGTGCTGATGACTTTTAAAAAGTCATGATTCTGCAAATAACTACCCAGTATCCCAAATGTAAAAGCTAATAAAAACTTAAAAATCATGCAAACCTACAGTGTACATGTTGAAGTTAATTAACACTATGAAGTGAGCTGCAACCAGATACATGCAAGTATTTTCTGTCCTAGGGCATTTCCTAAAGGCCTCGCTGTCAACCAAACTAGAAACAAAACCAGTCTTGAGTTATTTTGAATCTGGATGAATTTCCCATTCAAGGTGACTTGCCAAGTTGGCCATATTCCCAGAGTTCTTTGTGCTACTTTGAAATGATAACACTCAGTATGTAATGTTTAAAAAGTTGATTTCACGTATCCAAATTGCCACCAGCACAGCTAGAAACACAGTAGCAGATATCTTTATGAATTGCAGTCTTCTACCAGTGTGTGTGTGCGTGAGTGTGTGTATTTGTGTGTGTGTGTGTGTGTGTGTGAGAGAGAGAGAGAGACAGACAGAGACACAGAGATACAGAGAGAAATTAATGTCAGTTGTTTTCCTATATTCCTCTCCATCTTAGTTTTGAGACAGAGTCGCTCTTAATGACACTAGTGCTCACTGATGGTCCAGCTCCCTGGCTGACCAATAAGCTCCCAGAATGCTCTTGTCTCCCCCATCTCCTACCCGAGAGTTACAGATCTGTACCACTGCATCTGACTTTTACATGGATGCTAGGAAGCTGAACTCAGGTCTACGTGCCGGCATTTTACCAATAGAGCCATCTCCCTAGCCCCTGCTGCCATGTCTGAGAACCAGTAGAGAATTGACTTGAGCTGAGGGTTGTGGGCTTGGGATCTGAGCAACTGAGTCTCATAGAAGAGTAGAAGGGAAATCTCATTTTGTTTCCAATCCACACGTTATTTTTAAGGTCTACTCTCATCCCTATGAAATACCATCTGCTAATGGCTGTACTCACAAAGGTACCAGCTCAGGTTCCAAACCCACTTTCCACTGCAGTGCTTGAAATAATCTTTCTGGCTTGGTTTTGGTGGTATTACTGGCTAGTGTGCAGCTTCTGTTTTGTTAACTGTCTCACAGAACTGTCACCTGTTATAGCCCAATGTCACAGCCTCTTTCCTATCAGCCAGAGGCTACCGGGCTTTTACCTGAGCTTAGCTGAGAGTGTCAGGTGCTCCATTTTGAGAGAAGACAATGCTTGTTTCAGCCCGGTGAGAATATGGTCAAAATGAAAGCTGATTCTTCATGTGACCAGCTGAGCTACCCTTTGGTCCCAGAGAACTTGGGTGGCGGGTGAGTGATCAAGGACTCTGACCCAGATCCAGGCATATGGAGGGCTTAGGTTACTCTTGCTCCAAACATGTGACTAATATTTGGTTTAAACCACAACTCTGGCAGGTCAGCCCTCATGTCATCTGCCTCTCAACTGTACCGTAGTCCTTATCATGATTGTCCATCTGCTACCCAAGTTCTTCTGAACCAGACTAGCAGCTTAGCTTTGTACCATCTTTCCAATGAGTAGAAAGCTGGTCTTGTGTGGAAGTCCCCATGTGAGTCTCTGAGAACCTTGACCAGCTTCTGTTCATATTTATGACTTATCACTGTAGCTGTACCTTCTTCTTGTCTGCAGAATGCCCTTGAGTGATCCATCTCCATCCTTAACTCTTTTTTTAAATTTATTTATTACATATACAGTGTTCTGACTACACGCCAGAGGAGGGCACCAGATTGAAGTGTAGATGGTTGTGAGCCACCATGTGGTTGCTGGGAACTGAACTCAGGACCCCTGGAAGAGCAGTCAGTGCTCTTAACCTCTGAGCCATCTCTTCAGCCCCCCCATCCTTAACTCTTAAACAGCTAGTCAGTCTCCAGCAACAATATCATCTCCACATTTGTTAAGCACTCCCTTACTGTCAATATCCCATTGGTTATTTCTGCATCCTATAATATCTGCAGGCAAGTTTCCTTACCTGTTTTGTAAATAAGAAACATGAGCTTTGGATACCTCGTCTGACTAAAAGATGGAGGAGACAGAAGCTGATGGATGTCAGGCATGAAAATGCAAGCACGTTCATTTCACTGAACGGCCTCCATGGGGGAGCAAGGTGCAGTACATTATCTTGAATCATCATCAGCATTATCATCTTCATCTACAGAATTTGGGATCTCTGAGTGACCAAACTAAGACGTGAGTCAAGACTGACTCAGAGAACTTTCTTCTGCACGGTGCTTTGTTCTGCAGTCACAGTTACTACTTTTAAAACCACGTACTTCCTTTGTAAATCCCCAAGGTACCACCTGCATCCCCTCCAGTGCCTGGTAACAAGCTCCCTTGGTACTGCATCTGAATGCTGAATCCTGGCTTGGGACACACTTTTCTTCCCTTCTGTTGTTCTGACTTCCGTTGCCCCCTCCACTTGTCCTTGGAATGATTCATCTCTCCATCTTCTCTTCAGCAGGCTTAGACTGTCCCTAAGGATGCTTACAGGATTTGAAATATCAGCCAACACGCCGGCTTTAAATTACAGTGAGGGATGGAGCCATCAGTCTCTCCAGCCCTCATGTGGGCTAATCAGCACCCCTTTACCCCGTGGGTAAATCTATGTGGGATGTTTAAATTGGGAGGTGGCTTCATGGGGTCAGAATTGGAACAAGAGAATTTAAGTGGGGTGACTTACTGCAACAGGCTGCAAAGCCCTGACACGTCATCAGAGCCTGGGCAGAGACTTCCTGATGAGGTTCAAACAAATTTAAAGAAATTGGCAGGTGACGTTCCTCAAATATGAAACTTTTTTGTGAAAGTGTGTAATATGTAAGAAACAGTGGTTAGTGGACATTATTTACCCAGCTCGGCGGCAAGAATCAATGTGGGCAAAACTCAGAAACCTTTCTGTTGCCCTCTCATCATTTTCCATTTTCACTTTTAAGAAGCATTTCCTTGAATCTTCAAACACTTTGATTTTAGGTCAAAGGAATCATGCTTCCTGTGTTTTTAAGCACATATTGTTAAAACTCAGATTGCTTTGTGTATGGCTGCAATTCATTACATTTCATCATTATCCCGTAGTCCATCGCAATAACATACGACAACTCAGTTTTGTGTTCTGTGTTGAGAACTTGCTGAGACAAACAGTGCGACTAAGTACATTCTTGAGCATTTATTTTGCTGTCTTTATGCAAATATACCCTAGGGTAGGTAGAATCCCTGAGTCATATAGTTTGCACAATTTCAATTTTAGTGGAAAGCAAATTTAAGTGGCTATCGCCTTTACTGGGCCTCCTCTGAGTTGTAATAAACTCTGTCCTTTTACCACATCCTCTCCAGCACACAGATTGCAAGACTTTAATTTTCATCAGCATTGAGTGTGTGTGATATCATGTGCTTGGGACCCAAATTTACACTTCATAATTTCTAATAAAGCTGAACATCATTTCATAAGTGTATTTCACATGTAATTATTCATCTGTAGAACTCTTGCTTGAGATCTTTTCCCTTGTTATTGGTTTGTCAGTTTTGTTTGTTTGTTTAGAAAGTTTGTTTTTATTTTGCATACCAACCCCAGTGCCCTCACTCCCCTTCTCCGACCCGCTGCCTCCCACCCTTCCCATTCCCCTCATGGACTGCTTAGAGGAGGTAAGGCCTTGAAGACCTTTTCTCAGTGATCTTTCAACCTTTTGCTGAAAATTAAGGACTCTATAGCCATGTGTATTTATTTCTGACCCTCTATTCTATCCCATTGGTTTATTGTTCTTTGTACCAGTATGATGCTGTCTTTGTCACCTTGGCTGTGTAAAATAAACTGAGACCAGGTGTATTAGTCAGGGCTCTCTAGAGAAACAGAACAGATAGAAAATATGTCCTTCTTTTCTTGCTTAATTTTCATATATTGATTCTTTGAAAATTTCATACATACACATAATTCATACTAATTACTCTCATCTCCCATCATCCTTAATCTTTTTTTATTTAAATTAGAAACAAGCTTGTTTCACATATCAATCCCAGCTTCCTCTCCCTCCCTTCCTCCCCTGCCCCCTCCAGCCTCCCCACTTCCCCACCAAATCCCCGCTTCCCTCCCCAGGGAGGGTGAGGGCCTCCCTGGGGGTCTCCAGAGTCTGTCATTTCTGCTATTGGTTTGTGTTTTCTTTCTTTTGATTTATTTACAGGAGACTTCATTCTCCTCTTTCTATATGTATTTTGTCCTAATGTTTCATGAGTTTCTCATATTAAGAGGAACTCTTTATTATTTTGTGTGTTAATTATATTTATGCCTTTTTATTAAAATGCTATATTGTCACTTTCCATATGGCTTTTATGTGGATATTAAGACATTTTTTATTGTATGAAAAAAAGTTGTTTTCATATCTTGTTAGTTTTGACATTTCTCATCTAAGATTAAGTTAATGAAACTGATTTAAATATAATGTTTCTAGGGGTATTATTTTAGTTTCTCACCTGTGGATTCCCCGTTGTGTCTGGGTACTTTAGTTGGCAAGTAAATTCTTCCAAAATGGCCTGCTGTGCATTTCAGTCTGTCAAAAAGGCCTTTGTTAAAGTAGGACCATTTCGGAGTTCTAGAGACGGGGTCATTTCTGTATCCACCAACAGGACTTAACCTAATGATAAAGATCTCAAGGGATTTTGTGAGGTAAAGGAAGTACTCTCCTTCATGTAGATGTTTTACTATTCTATTAAATTTTTAAGTCAGTAAAAAAATATTAAAAAATAAAAAAAGACAAGATCGGGCACACTCAGGGTGGTATGGCCATAGACCATGTAACCCAGTCACAAAAAAGAGAAACATGGCATGTACTCCCTCATATATGGATTTTAGTCATAGATCTGGGGAGTCCCAGGCTACAATCCCATGGCCAGAGAGTCTGGGAAACAACCTTCATTCAGTGGCTGATGGAAGCAGAGGCAAACTCCCATGGCTAAGCACTGAGCTGAACTCAAGAAATCCAGTGACAGAGAGGGAGGACTGATGACCAAAGGGGTTAAGACTGAGATGTTTTAACCCCCAGAAACAGCTGACCTGACAAGAGTTAGCTCTTCAATCCCAGACTGATGCCTGGGAATCCAGCATGGGACTGATCAAGACCCCCTGAATGGGGGTGTCAGTGAGGAGGCCTAGGTAATCTATTGAGCCTTGGGTAGTAAGTCAGTATTCATCCTGGGTATACAAATGGTCTCTCACCCTGGACGCTTGGGGGGAGGCCCTGTCCTGGATGAAATGACAGACTATGGACACCCCCAATGGAGGGCCTAACCCTCCCTGGGGAAATGAGGGGGTATTGGGGGGGTTGGTGGGAGGGTGCAGAAGGAGGGGAGGGAAAGGGAGAGGGACCTGGAATTGACATGTGAAGCAACCTTGTTTCTAATTTAAATTTAAAAATAAAATATATAAAAAATTAAAAAAGAAAGAAATAAAAATAAGTCAGGTTGCCAAGTATCACAAGCTCCTGTTGAAATTTTGATAAGGTATTTCTGATTCCCAATTAGTTTTAAAAGATTTTCCTGTGGCGTCAAAATCTCTTTTTGTGCACAGCTGGGCTTACTTATGTTTTGAAATTTTTGTGTTTATTCCTAAACATGTCCTAATTCTGATGTTACAATAAAGATGGTTTTAAATTAAAATTTCTCAGTTGAGTATTCTGGCTCTTTCCTGTAATCCCTATAACCCAGAACTCGATCAGACTGAAGGAAGATGGCTGCCATGCATTTGTGACCAACCTATGCTACATAGTAAGTTCCAGGATAACCTAGGCTGATTAATGAACCCTATCTCAAAACAACCAAACAAACAAAATCTTAGATTTTCTGCTTGTTGAAGTTACTTTAAATCCTGAATTTTATGTCTTGGTATAATGAAACAAGAAAGACACCATGATAAAACCCACTACTTGTTTCATGGCTCTCTAGGACTCTAGTTCAGAGACTATATCCATACAACATCAACTTTCTGCATTTCATTCTGATTTCTTTCACCTTTTAATGCTGTAACTAAGAACTCTAGCACAGTATTATCAGGTAGAGCCAATAGATGTCCCAGTTTTAGTCCAATCAAAGAGGGAGCTCTCAACCACCACTCAGGATTGGTTGCTACACATTTGCTTTGTGGTGCTTTGACAGATTAAGGGTGTGGGATTTTATCATGTTTTATTTTTCTCAGTTAAGATGATTGCATCACCATCTCTTTTCATCTGCTGACATGAAAATACATGTTAATAGATTTGTATATACAAATCCAATGTTGCATTATGCCAATTTCCTATATGCTTCTGGATTATGTTATTATTCTGTTCCAAGTCTTTATATGTATTAATGAGCAAAGTTAATCATATTTGTTGAATTTTTGATCAAAGTTTCACTAGTGTAAAAACAAAGTCATCTGGAGATATTCTACAGATAAGATATTCTTCAGATAAGTTTTGTGAGAATTTAATTATTTTTTCTTTGTATATGCATTTATTTTTTATTGTTAACTAGAAACTGTTAACCAAAACCAACAAGACCATATAATTTAAAAAAGAACCTGTGATAGTTTTTAAATCTGTTTACTCAGTTTTCAGTGGTTACACATTTTATGTTATACTGTTTACATTCCCTACTTCTTCCTAAATAAATTTTGGTGAGTCACAGTGTTTTTCCCCTGAGCTTTGGCATGTACACCATAAAGTCGCTCACAACATTTCTTGTCTTAGTAACCTTTGCAGCAATGTTAACTTCTTCTTCCAGGTGTTGTGTACTAGAACCTTTTTCACCTTTTCAAAATCTATCTCCAGGGTCTTTGTCAGTGCGATTTGTTCGGTCAAAGAGTCTTGATCCATGTTTTACTCTTACATTTTTCCAGGAAATTTCTCTGCTCTCTTATGAAACCATTTCCTCTGTCAAGCAGTGACATTTGAGATTTGATATTACACTGGATACTTGAAAAAAGAAAACTGTTTTTCTCCCAAACAAGATCAGTGCTTCTTCAGTATGAATATTTGTGTTGAATCCCACTAGGAGAAATAATCACAAGGTAGCTCAGCTACAGGATCAGGATGTGAGATACTCCCTTTTGCAGTCTTGAACAATACACGCTGGAGGTTCATGTGGAACTTTATTATGTTAACTCCTTCAGATTTTACTAGCAGGTCCTAACTGGTTGTTTATTTTTAATCCCCTGAGAAACCCGCCAGTTCAGAACAGCAATGAAAAGAAACAACACAACTCCGGCTGCTTCATCCAGGGACGAAAATAAAGGGGTGGTGTTAGCCATGGAGATTGTTTCCACGTGTTTCTTAGTTTCTCGGGTCTCTCGCTTTCTCCCTCTGCCTCCACATGCCTGACAGCTAAATGAATAGTGTATGGCTGTCTAGACAGGACCTATGCTTGATTGCTTGAGCCCAGGCTTTCCTCTGCCTGGAATTCTTTCCCCCCTTTCCTTTTGCCCCTAATGTACCTATCCTGAAAAGCTGTAATGGGCTGTTTCAGAACTCCTCCCTCTTTGAGAACCTCTTTTCACTATGGACAAAACTGTCTTCTGATACTTTGTGAATGAAGCACAACCTCCTACACTTCCCAGGGATGATCAGAACAAAATGACTCCGGAGCAAAGCTGAGATGCTTAGGTGCTCTCTCCAGGTAACTTTCTGGATTTGCACTTCAGAAGTTTTAGTGTTTCTCTGTTTGTTCCCTTCTGACCTAGACGATTTGGGCTTTGAGGCTGCAGATATAATTTTTTTGGCTCATGTGTCCTCAGAAGCAGCCATTTCATCAACAGGAGTGAGAGTAGATGCACAGTTAAATACAAAGTCAACAAAACTCTAAAAGGTCAGATAGGGTAACCCCTGCTTTGCTTGTTACTTGTTCTAGACCTGTAGGGTAACAAGGGCAAAGGAAAGAACACCCTGACCCTGTTTGACCCCAGGACCAGGACTTGAAATCCCACTAATCCCTGAGTTTGACCCACAATCAGACTACAAAAACCGGCCAATCCCAAGCCATGCTCCACCAAAACCCTATGTAAGGTCTATACTCTGTCCAGTTTGCTGCTGCTGCTAACTCTAGAGGCAGCTACCCTCCTGAATTTTTCCTTCCCAGTAAATCTCTTGAGTGAAGTTTGTTGTGTGGTGTGATGCTTTCACCAGAGCCCAGCCCAGCTGTAACAACTTTCCCAGGAGCTAAGCAGAGCAGAACTCTAGCACTTTCACTGGGGAAAACTTTCCCCTACGAGAGCAGAGTTGTTATGCTCCAGGGACCTGAGCAGAACTCTAACACTTCTCTGGAGCAGAGCAGAGCACAGCAGAGCACAAACAGCTTGACTGGGGAAACCTCCCCTGCTGGAGCAGAGCTGTTATACTTGCACTGGGGAAACCTTTCTCTGCAGCACAGCTGTAAGGTTGCAATAACTCCCAACTGCCAGAATACCTTTCCATCCTAGCTGCAACACTTATGAAGCCCTCACTGGGCTCAGTACCTGATAACCTTAAATCCCAGGGTATGCCTTTGAATTGTGAACATAACAGCAAGATTTGTTTTGTTCAAGGCAAGTAAGAGCATTTATTAAATGTAAAAGAAATCACTTTCCCCAGGATATTGTTCTATGTTTTTCCTAATGAAAATATGTTTTTGTCAATAGCTATCCAACTTAATTCTGCCATTACTTGAAGAGTGTGGTTTTATTTTAAAAATCCTATATGTTAATTGTTACTTTAAAGTTCTTTGGTTTATTTGTTTATTTTCAGGTTGTAATTTAAAACATTTCTCCCTTCTCTTTCCTCCCTCCAAACCCTTCCAATTACCCTTTCCCAACTGCCTTCAAATGCATGACCTCCCTTTTCATAACTTGTTATTGCTTATATGTACATCTATATCTATATTCCTAAATATAAGCAAACACTCTCACACCTAAGGCTAAGGGAACATTGTGGAAGAGGAGGTAGAAATATTGTACGATAAAAATTATGATTCTTAGTAACATCAGAAGCTACACCTGTAAAGCCTCACCATCGTGACCATCCACGTTGGTGACCAAGGATGACCAACAATATGGGTGGGGGAAAGCCCACCAGGCTCCAAACCTCCACAAAGAACTACAATCAATTAAGTAAAGCTTGGAGTGAGAGGGGGAGCCTTCCCCAGGAAGAGCACATCAATTGGTTGCCTAATGCCAAACAGCCAATCCTGAAACCTACATACTTTTCGAATGTGTGTCGCATAGTGCCCTCCTACAAAATAAAACCAGATTAGGTTTGGTTACTGCCCTTCCCTCTCTGCTCACTACTTTAATAATTTCATATATATCTATATGCATACATATGTATCAATCAACTAAATCGTATTATATTGCAATACTCACTTTTCCCTCCCCATCCTGCCTTGAATTATTCTTCCCCACCCCCTTTCTTTTCTATGTCCTTATCAATTAATAATTCAGCAACATATTTTATCTCACAATGCTTTAAAACTCCTCATGGCAAACACATCAGCTCCCCTGTACGCGCACCGCCCCCCTCCCACCGACCCCATGGCTCGATGAAATCTGGCCATTTTTTTTAATCCCTTGTCATCTGCAGAGTTGCCCTGAAGCTCTCCTCCTAGCAGTCCTGAAGGCTCCTACCTCTTTCTGCTCTATGATTCCCAAGTGTTCCTCCATCTCTTTCTACTATGGAAGTCTCGTGATTTGTCGGTCTGCTTTGTTCTCGATTGTCTCTCTGTCAACTTAGAGAATTATTGTCTTCAGCAGCAGTGAAAAACATCATGGCCACATGGCTGAATCGGGGTTTGTTTCCCCCTTTGTTCAGGATGCGCCCTCAGATGAGGCTTTTAGAAGAAGGCCTCTTCTTTCTTGGAAGTTGTTCCTCTCCTTTTTCCTTCAATCCATCACTGTGGAATTTTAGTCATTGAGGGGACGATCTGGGAATTCCTTCTCTAGTTCTCTATTTTTCCAATTTCATACCTTTTTACAGTGCTTGGGATCCCGCCTAGTGTCTTGTATATATTTCCTCACAATAGTAAAATTTCACTTTGCAGCAGGAGACAAACTTCACCTTGGCCTTCTACACTTTATAGTTTTCTTGTACTGTATCTGTTTTAGAATGTCCGTGGTTTTGGCTTCAATATTGGGTTTTTTTTTAAAAATATAGAATCTTGTTCTTAATCCATGGATTAATATTTTCTCTTAGATTTGTAATCATTAACTATAATAATATTTTGAGTATCTGTATTAACTAAAGTATAAAGCGATTGTGTGTAATAAGTGATAACAGAAGTTTCCCTCAAGGAAATGATGTACATATTTAGGGTTAAAACACAAAAGAGCCCTGGAGGTTGGAGGTTTGGTTTGAGAGCTGGACTTGTTGATTAGTAGAGTCCCAATTATGGTGATTAGAGAAGAATCCAGTGCCTTTAGTTGGGAGATATACCCCACATTTTCTCTTGAATTAGTGAGATTTTCCAAACTTTCACTGAAAATCCTTGTTTTGGGCTAACTCACACAACTTTCTCACAAACTAGGTATACTAACAGTGTCTCTATTTTCATCCATTTTAACTTGATTTTACAAATCATTTATTTAGAAAGGAGAACGTCAGCACTGCAGTTTTGTACACCAACAGAAGAAATGAGAAATTTTAGTTTATTTTGTGCCAGGAATACATTGCCAATAGGAAATAGACCCTTAACCATAAAAACATATTACAATAATAAAGTAAAAGATGTAAGATTTTAAAGAAAAATGATTGCATCTAAATACAGATATTAAGCTTTTAGACAATGTTTATTCGCTAGTGATGTGTGCACTTTTCAAAAATCACATTAAATAACACCTAATGAAGGTCTAATAACTTCTTTGGTTTTGCTTTAGAAAATAATCCAAACAACCTTTTATGATACCTGCAAATTTAATG
Organism: Mesocricetus auratus; assembly: GCF_017639785.1. NCBI lineage: Eukaryota > Metazoa > Chordata > Mammalia > Rodentia > Cricetidae > Mesocricetus > Mesocricetus auratus. Next base: position 33,814,304 of record NW_024429200.1, on the reverse strand, counting down.
TAATAAGAAAATAAATAGTTCCTTCTGATGGAAAGGGTGCAGATTTTTTTACCTGTGTTCTGAAGAGAAGGGAATGCTAAATTTCAGTTAGACTTTGATCAAAATAATGATTTGTTGTCCGAGTTCATAAACCATTGAGTTGGATCCATGAGCCCCTTAGAGAGGAAGAAGGAAGGGAAACTAACTTTGTTCCAGGTAAAACTCAAGAAAATCTTACCACTGCACCCTTTTCCTCCCATCCCTTTGCTTTGGACTGGGAGATGAGGTTTAGCTCAACATCCACCAGGATGTTTTGTGCACCTTTGGAAGACACTCATGCACAGGTCACATGCACAGTGGGAACATTGTGATTCTGGCAGAGATGTTGTATGAGCCAGCAGGACAGCTGGTTTTATCAACTAATTGGCAGTGTCCTTTCCACCAACTATCTAGTTACATCACCTATTGCAGAGATAATTGGAAGAGATGTGTAGAAGCTTACGGAATTATCTGCAAGCACGCAGATAATTGAAGGTGCTGCTTTACTTCATCCTTTCTTAGGGGAGCCAACATCTGCACTACGTGATGTGCACTGACTAACACAGCATTTAGTATTTCCTGAAGATTTTGCAAACTAAATTCAGGTTTGAGTTTAGAGTAGTCTGGACTCTGCTAAAGAAAAAATGGAATGAAGGCAAAGGTGAAATGGCTAGTAGGTAAGAAACACAAGAATAAATAAAATTAGTCTAAATCGTTGTATCAGCCTCGCCGGAAGGCAACACTCCAGAGACACAAAGAAACTCAAATTCAACACACTTCATGTTTTGGGAGTGAAATTTTAATTAAAATAGAAATATACTTACTAACAAGAAAACAGAATGTAATGTTTTAATATGACGCTCATTTGCAGTTAATTGTGCTCTGGAAAATATTAAGGATAACATCTCCATACATTCAGGATTACAAGGCACCCGTGACATTAACAGGCAGATAAAGTATTGTTTCATTTTGCGTGCAGATTAATGCAAATACATTAATATATTAATTATTAAAGTATTTTTGAGAATATGACTTTGGGGAACTGTGAATATGGTTCTCTGGCTAAACAGATTACCACTACAATTTGTCTTTTGACCTTTGTAATTCCATTTCTTTTGACCCTAAAAGTTTTATTTTTCCAAATTTTAAGTACCTCTGGAGTGTATTAAGTTAGAATCACTTTCTTGAGAGCTGATAGATAAACAGCCAGATTCCAGGACCATGAAAGCGTAGATAGGAAAGAACAGTTTGTGTTGTCACATGTCATGAGCCAAACAAGGATGGCTCTGCTGTCTTTGAGTCTTGGTTTCCTTGAGGGAGGACTGACTACAATGTAGCTTGTTCTCTTGGGAATAATGTAGTCAATTGAACTGTAATCCATAGATTCTCCCTTATTTCTTAGTGCTTTTATGGTAAAAGAATTAAGACAGTAAATAAAAAGTAAAGTGAAAGAAGATAACTTTCAATAGTTTTATCCAACTTTTGTCTGTTTTTGGACCTCAGTACTAATGGATGGGAGTTGGCTAAAGAGTTCAGCAGTTAAGACTGTGTGCTGGTCAGCCCTCAGCACCCATATCAGGTAGTTCATAATCACCAAAACTGCAGATTCCAAGCATCCAAGTGTCTTCCTGCTTTCATGGGCCCCAGATCTCACATGCACATACCCCCATGCCAGCACACACAAATACACAAAAGTAAAAAGCACAAGAGAAATTTACAGTGTGTTTCGTATAGAAAGTTGTACATGAAGTACATATGACACCTTCAGATTATTCATCTACTTGTAACTAAGCATCTATTATAAAAATGCCCAGTATTAGTCCCATGGTGGATACAGAAATCACAGAGGCTGGTGATATGCCAAGTCCTAACTCTAATCTTGAGAGTACTAGAATTGAGATATATTTATTTTCATTCATTGAGTTTTCTTTCAACCCCATGCATCTTAAATTTCTGTTTCTAAAAATGTATGGTTCTAACTGGAGATACCTACAGCTGAAAAGTCTAAGGTTTCTTCAAACCATCTGAGTGATGATTTCTAGAAGACCCAGAAAGTGATCTAACCTTGTAATTCTTTTTTTTTAAAGATTTATTTTTTATTTGATGTGCACCAGTGCATTGCCTTCATGTGTATACGTGTACCATGGGCATGCCTGAAACTCTCAGAGGCAATAAAATGGCATAACCCTAGAGCTTGAGTTACAGACAGTTGTGAGGTACCAATTGAGTTCTGAATCTCTGCAAAGGTCATCCGCAAAAGCAGCCGGCCCTCTCACTGATGAATTCTCACTGCATGAAATTACAAAATTTTGACACACATGCTGTAAACACAAACACATGGGAATAACAGGGATAGATGACAACTGGAGGATTATGCCAATATGGCAGTAGAAAAGAGCTAAAAACAAGTGATTGAGTTTGAGGGTCATGGCGCATACCTGAAGCCTGAGGCTGGATAACCAGTTCCAAGCTAGCCTGGGCCACATAGCAAGTTAGAGGTCAGTTACATAGCAAATTCTATCTCAAAAAACAAAAACAAAACAAAGCAAATCAGGGCTGTCAAGATGGCTCAGTGGAGAAGAGCCTTGTTGCACAAGCCTGAAAACCCAAGATCCATCCTTAGAATCCAGGTTAAAAGTTGATGTGGTGTAGGGCATCTGAAATGCAGCACTTCTATATCAAACTAGGAGGCAGTGACAGAAAACCAGTGAAATGTTAGGCTGTAGTATGTCATGAAGCAGAAATATGACAAATCCCTTCAACAAAGTGGAAAAAGAAAAGCAACTCCTGAAAGTTGTTTCTGACCCCTACACAGCAAGTATGGCAGGCACGTTCACATACATCACACCCCCACCCTAATAACAGTGGTAATCATAATCATAAGAGTTTAAACATTGAAGAAAAATGTAAAGCCAAGTAACTGACCCTCTTTAATCATCTTAAACATCTAAAGAAATTCCATAAATATTAGAGCAAAATTATCGAAACCTGTGGATTAAGTACCACACGCCAGTCTTAGCTGCATGAATGCATTTTGCTCCACACATAAGGACCTGACTCTGACATGTCAGCATTTTGTGCAGCCTGAATAAAGTCTCCATTGTTTCATGCTTTCACTTCACATTGCAGCCACCTTTTCTCCAGCTTATTTAAGAATGGAAAGAAACAAAAGTATTTGCACAGTCAGACACATTGCAAAGAGAACTTTACTGTGCATTAGAAAATTTCCATGAACTTGAGCAAGCCATTTAACCACTGCAGATGTCTGTAAAACGCCAACACACCCGCTGCATGTGGATGCTATGAAGGTCAAGTTACATCATACGGAAGACACCTCTGTATTTTGTTTCTGTACTCACCCAATCCACAACTCCCCACCCCCGCAGGTGTAAGACATCGATGTGCTTCTCAGTCAGCTATGTGGTCTGACGCACACCCTCCCACTCCCCATTCTGAATCTGCTCCACGGAGGAGAAATAGATCTTCTTTTATTGATCATTACTGCTAACTGTCTAATGGAAATGTGGTGCCATGTATTCTGGAAGCTCTGCTCATCGTGATGAGGACGAAATGGCATAACCTTGCTATAAAGGGTGTCACTGTTCACAGATTACCAGAGGATCTGGCCCGTCTCCGGGGTGCAGGATGATTTATGGTCCATGTTCTAATGGGAGCTTATAATGCTGCAATCAGGGAGCAGAGATCCCACTTGCATTTCCAAGTAGACCATACATAATTCTGCTCACAGAAAGTACCATCTTCCTCTAATGGCCTGAATAACGTACTAGCAGAACAGAAAAGGAAAGTAATTTGGGAAATAAACTCAACTGTTATTAAGTGACACATCACTGATAGTCGCCAAGCCATTTTTTGTTCTCATTATACCTTTTTCCATTCTATGAGAGAAATTAACAACATGCAATCTGATATCCCTCTAATGTAAGGCACTTTCTACAGAGTTTTCATAAAGTATTCTTTAATTCCTACCATGGTCAAGTAGGGAAAGCAGAGTCCTTTTTCAGTTTTACAGGAAGCAAGATTCAAGTTTGAAAGTTATGCTTACAGTTTGTTAGGACTAATTGCACACCACACTTAGAGTTTTGAGCTGGGTATTCACTCCCCAGGGATACAAATATTGGCATCAAACATTCTGCATATTTGTGATCTATACACAAGAGCATTTATTTTTCTACACAGAAATACACAAGATTCTGGAGTAGTCCTACTAATGGTACAATGAATAAATATAATATTCAGAAAACCAGAGATGTCAGCCATGCATCTCTCTCTCCATCTCTGCCTCTTTCTCTATCTCTGTCTCTCTCTCTTCCTCTCTGTCTCTCTGTCTCTCTGTCTCTCTCTCTCTCTCTCTCTCTCTCTCTCTCTCTCTCACACACACACACACACACCAAAAACAAAAAAAACCCAGAAACATCAAATGTGTTCTCGTTGTCATTCTCTAAAATGTATCTTTTCAGTATATAGGTCTCATTGGATCTATATTCATTCACTGAATGAAATATGAATGTTTCATGCCTTGATTTTAGTTATTGTTAGGCTAATCCTGTTATGTACTGTTGTGGTACAAAATATACTTATCAGATTTTCCTTGGCAAAATTGTAAAAGATTTGCATTGAATTCAAAGTCCACTCTGCTCCTGGGTGATAAAATCCCAAGGTGTGGGGCAAATCTCTTAATAATAACAGACTTGCGAAGGATGAGGATTTTGTTTTCCAGTTCAAAGTCTTATTCCAAGGGATACCATGGCACTCTCAGCAAAGCCCTGCTTGTATTCATCTGTGAACCCAGACCTTTGCTCCCTATGAAGTTACACGCTGTTTCAAGACTTGGTCATTGCAGTCCACTTGGGGAAGGAGTGTCTTTGCATGCCCTGCCCTAGGCTTATATGATATAAACAACTGCAACTAATGATAGGGACATAGTTCATTCCAAGGCTCAGGCCTTTGAAGAAATTTTGTGAAAGAGGACACTTCATTGCGGGACCTTGCCCCACCTCTCCCAAGCTGCATCCACACAGCGCAGTTAGATGAGGTTTTGGCAATTATCTAGCTAATGTGATCAATGTTAATGGACAATCTGGTTAATTTGGCTTTAAAAGTAGATTTCATCAACAAGCAATGAAATGAGAGAGCTTGTAAATGAATTTCCTTTAAATTTTTAGAGCAAATTGCAGTTCCTGACTTTATTTTCCAAATCCAGCATGATGGTCAATAGGATTGTTATAATACTAACAGTTTGTTCTTGTAGAATCTCTTGCATTCAATTAGTTCAAAGCACATCCAGGATATACTAAGGTTGTCAGTGGTATCCAACCTTAGGGAAGGAATTTGAGCTGAAAAAAAAACATTAACTCTGTGACTTCCCTATATTTCCAGTTCTTTCCTGATTAGGAAACCATAGTGATTTTTCATTTCTGTACACACACACACATGAATGAGTGTAGACACATACAACTCTTAAGATACAGATGGATGCCAGTTTCATAGTCCTTACTTTGATGTGTGGTGCCTAGCCTTACCTTCATTTATGGTGGAACTGCAATGCTATTGTCAAATGCATTTACTCAAGTCAGTGGCTATTTATTAGCTATACGTTGATTTTATGCAGAGAATGATGAGTCAGATGAATTTTCCAATGTGTGATGTGTTTTGAACTTTAAAACATCTATTTTGTGTGGCCTATCCTAATATGTGAAATGCTAGCACTTCCCATGGGAGCTATCATTACAAACCAGTACTTTTAAAGGTTTTTCAATCCCCATATTTCACTTAAGTAGCTCAAAATAGACTAACCCATTTATTTAGTATAATTTTAGTTTAAATTGATCATATATTGTTTTTATTTTAAATGATACTCATTTTTGATTTTATTGTTTCTCTCCTATAGAAGTTTGACATATTTTAACTAGTATAATTTTATAAGTTTAATAAGTCTTTGATCATATATTGTTAATGCTTCTAGAATTCCAGCAGAGATATGAGTTTAGACCCTCTCTTAAGGAGATGCCTCACTCAAGTCCTGAAAGAGACAGTGTGGTGTTTTGAGGACAATCTACACAGTACATGACCAGTCTTATGAAAGCCAAGCACCACGGCATAAGAAAAGCTGATGCACAGCAGACACAAAGAAAACATCGAGATTGTAAGCAAATGTTTTTTAAATAGCCGTGTTCTAAGGTCAGTAAGGGAAAAGTCTGAAAATACTGTGAGGGAAGGGAAACTATGAACACAACAGCAGTTTGTAAAGAATTCAGTATGACTGCTAAAATATAACAAGACTGCAGGTGGTTGTGAACTAAAGACTCACCAATAAGCAAGCAAGAGACTCAAATGAAAAGTCACAGGTGATGTAATGAGACAGCTCATCACGAACATGCCCGATGGAAACAAGTGTGTGGGAGGATGTGTAGTGTTTGCTGCTTTCCCTTTGGAAGTTTCAGGCTAAAGAAATGGTATCCTTATTAAACTAAGGGCACTGAATGAGTTTCAACAATATAGGATGCTGATGAGAGAAACAGCAGGGACTCTACTTATTGTTCTCTGGGATGCAAAATGATTCAGTCACTTGGAAACACACAATTTGACAATCTCTTATAAAGGTAACAATGGCTACACACTAACCAATGCACTTCTGGGTATTTACCCAAATGACTGAAAATATAAAGAACTTGTCCATACAGAAACTTTTACACAATATTTACCAACAGCATTGTGTGTTATTCCCAAAACATGGAAACAGTTAAAATATCTTCCAGTGGATAAATGGATAAATAAACTTTAGTATGTCCATATAATCGAATATTATTCAACAACAACAAAAATACCCAACTCTCAGCTATGGAAACACAGTAGGAAAATTTAAACACTTATTAGTAAGTAAAGGAGCGAGTATAAGAGATTATGTTGCATGAGTCTAACCATACGATATCCTAGAATATAATACACAAACTTACAGAGATAGATAGTGGGAAGTTCAGTTTTTACCGAGGAGTGTAGGAGTTAGAGGACAGGGAGGAGTGACAAGCAAAGGAACACACAACTTTTATAGTAGTTAAGTTGCAGTGGTGGACACTTAAAGTTATGCATTTGTCAAACCCACAGAACTGCAGAACACAGAGTGGAGGTCAAAATGACCTGTAGAGGATTGGTCTATTTTGCTGAGCCACTTTAGCTGTATTTATGTCACTGTTACTAGTCACAGTAGTGAATCAGCATAGGTGGCCATCAGCAGATAAGGACCTAATGAAATTACATCATCTATATAGAATGGAGTATTACTGACTCATGAATAATAATGAAATAATGCTTTCAATAAGTGGATGGAACTGAAATTCACTAAAGAAAATAAGTTAGACTTAGAAAGAAAAATGTGTGTTTTAAGACATATGCTGAATTTACACTAAAACTTAAAAAGAAAAAATACCTGAAAATAAACAAGGACTTATTAGAAAGAATAATAGGATCAGGGGGGGCAGAGATGAGGGAGGTAAACGTGATCAAATATACATGAAAATATTGTAACAAAACCCACTGTTTTATTAGTCAATATGCATTAATAAAATAGATAAAACCATGTCTGTAACCCAAATCTTCTAGATTTGCTTTCATGTTGCCTTCTAGGAGTTTCTACCATCTTTATATGGCATAGGAATAAGCCAACAGCCCAGAGAGAGGGGATTACAATCCCACCAATGGACATCATTACATATCCCATTGTGTGGAAGGAAGGGTTAGATGAACAGCCTGTCCAGCAATTGCAATTGTAGCAGAAGGTCTGTTCAATTCTCCGAGTATGTTGGGAGAATTTATCCCTAAGAGAGAATGAAGGTGGCTTAACTTAATCTAATCTCTTAGTCAACTCCAGATAAATAAACTAAAATTATTTGCTAAGCAGAAAGGTTAATATTTATAGGATGCCTCAGAGGACTGCCTCGCTGGGGACCACTTAGCAAACAGGCCCAACATTTCGAGGTCCTTGGCACAGGGTTCCTGAAGAACACCACATGTTACACAGCTCGAGTCTCGGGTGGAGACAGTTTATAAGCTAAACTACTCGTCCTTCTGTGAGATACAATCATGAATTTCTTCTGAAACCTCAGCTGTTGTTCTAGGTCAGAAACTCCAAATCTCATAGGGGAAGACAGGACCTGCGAAGTGCCCTTTGATGTCTCAGACTATCCGTTTTGTCCATGCTTCCTGGTAGCCCCATGTTTTTGCAATTATTCACAGAGTTTTGTGCTGCACAGGATCTTCGTGAGCCGGATTTGACATTCTGATCGTATGTATTAACCCACTCATGAACTCAGTAAAGGGGGCGTTAAAAGTCCAGCCTGGTTCTATTCTGAGCTTTGTTCTGTTAAGCCACAAGGTGACACGCAGATGAACCAAACCCGATGAAGAATGATCAGCCCTCAGAAATGATTCTACCTGTGAATATTTCTGTGTTAGCTGTGCTCAAATAAATATCCAATACAGTATGAGAAAATACTCTAGAAAAAGTCTGGTGAGCATATGCTGGGATTTCAGTAACAGTTGTGTGGGGGCGGTGACATATGGGATTTGTTCACTTTTCTTTTACGTTCTATTTTCCCAAAATATTGTGTATTGCATGCACACTTCACTTTACAAGTCATAAAAGATAAACTTTAAAAACTATAATCAGTCTTGCATAATACGAATTCATCACAGATATAGCTCGTTTTAAGCATACAGGAGAAATAATGAAAGGAAATAGACCATATGCTCCTTAGATTTACTTGCAGTTGTTGGGATTGGAGAGTTTTGCTCAAACTTTTCAAGGTTTTTCTGACATTTTAATGGTGAGTGTGTATTATCCTTGTAGTGAAAAAGCTGAATATCTATGGAAGCATGTGTAATGCAAAACAGATTAAGAATTGCTGTCTTTATTTATGCCTTTTTCAACTTCTTACTTTTGTAAAATGGTGGTGGTGGTGGTGGTGTGTGTGTGTGTGTGTGTGTGTGTGTGTGTGTGTGTGTGTGTGTGTACAGCCACATGTCTGTGCCTGTATGTGGAGACCTGAGAAAATAAGTACTTACCCTAGTCGCTCTCCACTTTCCTTTTTGATACAGGGGCTCTCATTGAATCTATAAATTGATAATTTGGCTAAGCAGGCTGGTCAGCATGCCCTAGAAATCCCCCTATCTCTGCCTCCTCAGTGCTTGACTACAAGCATGCCTCTGTACCCTGTACCCTGTTTGTTTGTTTTTACAAGGGTGCTGGATCCATATGTTTGTCTGTCCAACAAAACTGGACCATATTCCCAGACCCAACTTTTAAGAGTCACAAAGAAAACAGTGTTTTTAGGCTTTGGAATTAACAATTGATGGTCACAAAACCACCAGCACTACCCATGCTCCTTATTAGAACTACTAAAAATGATGAACTAAAAATCATATCTGTTCTTTTTATTACTAAGTATAGAAATATTATCTGACGAAAGTAGTCTGATCCTTTTTCTAACACTTTCTCAGTAACTTCATGAAGCTCGTTCTTTGAACTTTAAAAAATAGAATTTTCATAAAAGTAGCTCAGAAAATAACAGAAACATTCAATCTAGTTTCAGAGCTGAGAACACAGACTCAAGCTCATGGCTATAGTACTTAGCTGTGTTTTCCCACAGACAGACTTTGGCCAGCATCTGCTTGAAAAAGACAGCACCTTATCAATCAGTTATCATCCTTTCATTTAATAACAGCCCCTATTCATATGCACGGGGTGGAGGATTCAAGAGTGTTTAGGGGTGAGCAAGAACTCCCGTTGTTCCTGAGCTTGCTGAATCTTGAGTTTTATGGGTGGAAGAAAAAGTTCAAATATAAAAAAAAACTAAAATGTATCTATAACCTTTCATAATAGATTCAAAGTGTTCTATGGGAAGGGTTTTAAGGGGGACCTGATTTGGGTTGCGAGTTGAGGGAGCCTGATTGGGAGAATTTGAGGAGCTCTGTAGATCACTTGGATGGCGCCCTGCTTGCTTTGTGCTCCCATGGTCTGTGCAGCCTTGCATTGAATGTGTCCACGCATTTGAAGCAGCAAACGTCTCTGTCAGTCGTCATGTTCAAGTTCAAGTCTTCTCTAGATGAACGTGGATACTGTCTGCTTCCTGGCTTGACTATCTCCAGGTCTTTGATCCACTGACCAGACAGAAGGTCCAACATGTGCGGCTTTCTCTTCATCTCTGGAAGTGCTCCTGTTGGATCACTGGTAGGTTTTTGGCTAGACCATGGTTTAGCCCGAGAAAAAAACCAGGAAAGAAGTTCTTTAAAAGCTATTCATTGTTATTTAATGTGTATGCGTGTTTGGTCTATGTGTCATGTCAGATCCTCTGGAGTTACAGATAAAGATGGTGTTTGTCACCATGTGGGTGGTAGGAACCAAACTTGAGTCTTCTATAAGAACATCAAGAGATCTTAACTGCTTAATTATCTCTTCAGCCTCTAGAAATGTCTTTTTTTATAAAGAAATAATACATAATGTAGTCTGGGGGTACAGAAGGGACACAAAGAATCAGCATCAAAAGAAATGGGACAAAGAGCCTGAGGAAGGGATGGTTGAATGAGAATAAATGAGGAAGTCTGAGGTGGAGGCTAATCCAAATGTCCTTGAGGTTTCCATGTAGAGCAATGCAAAATAATTCCAGGGTTTACGGCGAGGCATAATAATCCCACCAGAGATATATGTCCAAATGAATGCTAGTCTTGTATTAAAAAGTAATCTCATGCTGGCATGGTACACTGGTCTTTAATCCTAGCACCCAGGAGGTAGCACCAGATGGACCTCTGTGCATTTGTGGCCATCTTGGTAAACATATTGAGTTGCAAGCCATCCAGGACTACACAGTGATATCCTGTCTCAACAACAACCACTGAACACACACACATACACGCCCCCAGAGAATAGTCTCATGAGAGAGGCACAAGATTCCACCCTTCGAAGACATAACTGTATGTTGTCTGTATGAACACCAAACTTAACACCAGAGTATGGAATCAGGGACATCACACAGCAAAGTAGTTAAGACTTGGGCTTTGACACAAGATGTTTCAAGTTTGGTACCCGTTTCCTCAGTGTGTGACTTGTGGAAAGCTTCTCAACCAGTACAGTGGGAATAATTTGTTATCGTGAGGTCTAGATGAATAATACATATTAAAGGTGAACATAGTGTCTGGTGCACAGTAAGTGATCAGAAATAATAGCTATGATTTTCTGACTCACTGCCATCGGGTAAGGATAAAACCGTCACACAGTGGACCTTTATGCTCCTTACATAAGCTAATGCCAGAGCTAAATTGTACTCAGTGTTTTCAGAGTAATGAGCCAAATACATTAACTGTTCTGGAAACAGATGAAGCCTGACTATTTTGACTAAATATAGAGATAATTGGAGACTAGACTCTCTCTGTTGATAGGTTTGGGGACACATAATGAGAATAATCATGCCATAATAGAATAATACACAGGGCCAAAGTGAGTCAGAAATTTCACAACAGAGATGAGAATCAACTAATTTTATTGATGTCAGAGAAACATTATTAGCCGAATCTTCTTACACTCTTAGGATGGCTGTTTTATGCTGTAATAGCACCCTAACAGAGTAATCAATTATGCCTTTCTGTCTTGCTACTGAGACCTTTTCTTCCCTCCAAACATAGTTTGGTAAAATTATCAAGTGTCAGACAAAACTCTATTCTGTAGTTTCATAATATGCATCAAAATCACCCCATTCTTTGATGCGGCTGAATAGAGACATGAAAGGTGCTTACAGGGAGTCATTTTCCGTCTAAAAGGTATTTTAGACTATTTTGCCTGTAACAAGCCCTGACTACATCCAAAAGTCTGTAATTCAAAACTTTTCCAACTTTGGGAGTCCTGACATGATACTTTATGAAACTTTACTTCATGTATAACATTACACATTAAAACTATACATGTCGTACTACAAAATACTATATAAAATTATCTACAGGCTGTGTGAACAAGGTATGTGTGAAACATGAATAAATTTCAGGCTAGATTTGGGTCTCTAACCCCAAGATGTCTCATTATCCATATGTAAATATTGCAATATGCGAAGGAATACTGGAAAAATTTGAAATCCAAACACTTCTGGTCCTTAGCGTTTCACCCTGTATTCACATATGATAGGAAATTAATTCATATAATCAGGAAACACCAACATTATTGAAGAACATACATGTAAGCAAGTCTCCAATGCTAATATATTATATGGAAAATGATGAACTAAAAGAGCTAACTGACCAGGCATTTGGGACACTCTCCTGCTTCTTACCAGGCACTGTAGAAGTAGTCCTTCCATACTTCAGCAATTGGCAAGGTCACATCAATTGTCTGGCTGTCATCCCTAGGATTTTACAATAGAGAAAATCATATAAATGTCAGCACGGAGGGTCATGATGGCATCGATACGCTGTCCCTAATATTTGGTATCATTCTCAGAATGAGTGAGTGGATGAATCCAGCTTGATGTTCCTCAAGGTACGGACTGGCTGGTTTGAACCAATTCTAGAAGACAATATGGGAATCAGTCTGAGGCTTTAATTTTTAGAACTGATATGAAAAAGTTAGGCTTGCCATGGGTCTGACCATTCCCTCACCCACATGCTCTGCCTTTTTGAAGTTAAGAACAAAGCCTGGTCACTTTTTCCCATTTACTTTCTTCTCCAAGTGCTAAGTACTTTAGGTTTTAACTCATGCTTAACAGCAAATAAAGTTTTCACCTGACCCCATTTTTCTTCATCACTGGAGAAAAACAAAACAAAACAAAAAAAAGCCAAACCAACCAAACAACAGTGGAGCATAATAAGATAACAAAAGAGACTCCTGCTCTCTTGACCCCCAGTGTCTGACTTGCCTCCAAGAAAAGCTATTTGTATATGCAACTCTTACTCTCACTTCTGAGCTTGGGGTCTGGGAAGATGCACTGTTGAAGTTGGCCGTTCTGATTACTTAACAATGTTCTAAGAAAACTCTCCTTCAACAGTACAACATCCTAGAAATTGCACTTATAATCTTCAAAAAGTGAGTCAATAATACTTAATTTACAATCAAATCCCAAATTGCCTTTTATTGTTCTGTGGTTGCTGGGTTGGAAACATTCACAGTCTCTTTAAGGAATTATAATGTAGTTATAATATACTTTAATGTCCTCAGACAAAATGCATTATATCAGTTCATGATAATTAAAACACATTATTAGAGAAGCTCTGTTTGCTTTTGCTATATTTAACATTTCTAATTTGCTGCATATTGCGCTCTCTAATTTCTCTTTCTCAGAACTACTGTATGAGATGAATGAATATTATGTTTCTGTACTTCATCCCTTTCTAACAGGAAAATCATGGGGTTCAGATGTTTTCAGCTCACACAAATCAGAGATAAAAGCTGATTAGAAGAGGTCTCCCACTTTGGGGAAAGATTAATACTGGCCGTCGAGGGAATGCTACACATTGTACATAGGATTTTGCTTTAATTCAATATAAGCACATGAAGCCCCTCAGTTCCAAAACCGCAGTGAGAACAGAAGGCCAAAAGACTCAACGCAGATGCTAATGCTGCTACAAGATTGGAGGTGAGAATGGGCATCTTGTCTTTAACATCCACAAGTGGATGAGATGAGGTATGCGATAACCTGAGGAGTGCATGTCTCCTCGCAAAGCCATCCTCTGCAGCATAAGCTCTAACATAACAGTGTTTGAGGCTGTATGAGGTCTTGAGGATGGAATCCCCAGGAGGGGATCAGTGCCCTCAAAAGAAGATGTACCAGTGAGCTTTCTGTGACGTCTTTATAACAAGTGAAGATAGCTGTCAACACATGAGCAAGACAGCCTTACCAGGAGTGAAATGCTTCTCTCACATGTCCAGCCTCCAGATGATAAATTTCTGCTGTCCAAGCCATCCAATCTATAGTATTTTGTTATTACAACTTGAGTAGACTAATTTAGCACTCTGGGAAGGGAGAAATGTGAAATTGTTTTTTCATAGTAAACGGATCATCTGTTGGGATTTCATTTTCACTAAAATGGTAGATCAAGAAATAAATACTGATTTTTAAACTATCAATTCTCTGGTGCAGGGCCATAGGAGAAGTGAATAGCAACATAATGCAAATATATATATATATATACATATATATATATATATATGACCATGTCCCAGTGAAATCTGTTTCTCTGTGTGGTAATAAAATACTTTTAAAGTAGAGTAATTGGAAAGATAGTTGCTGCGTGCTTTTATCACAGTAGAAAGCTGAGGAGACAGAGCACCGTGTTCACAGCCTGCCTGGGTTACATAGTGGGACCCTAAATAAAACAAAACAACAACAAAAGAGGGTAACTGGAACATGAGATCTGAAATTGTATGTTTGGACTTTAGGCACTATTATATTAAAATCACTGGTATACCCGGAATAAAACTGTCAGTCCTACAGCTTGTAAGAGTGAGACTGAGGACTTGGAGAAATGACTTAGTGTTAATATCACTGGCTGCTCTTCCAGAGGACCCAGACTGGAATTCCCAGAACCCACATGGCAACTCACAACTGCCTGTAACTACAGTTCCAAGGAATTTGATGCACCCTCCTCAACTCTGTAGGCTTTGCAAAAATGTGATATATGGTCATTCATGCAGGCAAAAATACTCATATGCATAAAATAAAATGAAAATAGAATTACTGTCAAACTAAAACACAGGACAGAGAAAAAGGAAGGAGGGAATTCTTTCATGAAAATGTCAAGCTACAGAATGCTAATGTGGCTACAATATAATTGATAATTTAAAATCAAAATGCATGTGCACAGTAGTGAAAAGGCAAACTACATAATGACAAGGAACAAAACATTTAAAGAGAACGTGAAGAAAAGGCTGAGAATCCAAGTGCAGACCCCCAGCACCCACATGAAAGCTGGCACAACAGTACTCATCTGCAAACTTGGTGCAACAGGGTCCCAGACCTTAACACAGCTGACTCCATGATGGAAGTGGCATTCAGGGTGTACTATTCAGCATGTAGATAGCATCACCTGCTAAAAACTAAAACAAAGACCTAATCCACCAAGGTCTATATAGTTCTGGGAAAGTCTCAAAATGTGCTGACCTTGCTGTTTAACTTCTGTAGTTTCCCTTCTAGCTAACTGTTCTTGTGAACTGAAGTATGTCAACCCAGAACATGGTTTTTGTTGTTGTTGTTGTTGTTTGCTTGTTTTTGTTTTGTTTTTTGTTTTGTACTTAAAAGTTCAGCCTGAGAAAGTTTTGGGGCTACATTGGGGTCCTTAACACCCAGTGTAATTAGTTACTAATAAAGCCTTTCCATTGGCTTAAGCCCATGTCTGAGTAGTCTTCTCTGGTGAACATCCCACAACATTGGCACTTGGGAAGCAAAAAGATGTGGTTGCTCCATTTAACCTAAACAGTGAACTTCAGGTACAGAAAGACCCAGTCTCAGGAAACAGAGTGATTGAGGGAGAGCCCAATACTGACCTATGGCCTCCATGAGCACAGGAGCACACCCTCCCATGTGAATTTATGAAGTCACATGCAAACATGTATGTACACTACACACACACACACACACACAACCACCAAGGATACAGAAAAAGACTGTACTTAACAATAATCTTAAAATAAAAATTCAAATTTCATCAAAAGTTGATAAATTAATAATCATAAGATGTTAATTCAGTTCCTTTTGTAAGTAATAAGAAAATAAAAATATTAAATATTTATACAGCAATTACATGCTGTAAAAATTAACAAGTTTGATCTAATTTAATCCTATAGAATTCTAATGAATCCTAAGGAAATCATAACAGGTATAAATACTATTTACTTTTACACATATATGCCTCAGTTCCAAACTTGATTACATAATGCTTCCCAACACAGTATAAAAGAGCACTGATGTTTATAGACTCCACTTCGTGCAGGTGTTTTGAAATCATGATAGAATGAAACAAAAAAAAAAAATAAACCAGCCAGGCAGTGGTGGCACACACCTTTAATCCCTGCACTTGGGAGTCAGAGGCATGTGAATCTCTGTGAGTTTGAGTCAAGCCTGATCTACATAGAGAGTTTCAGGACAGCTGGGCTACACAATGAAACCCTGTCTTAGAAAACCAAAAACCAAACCAAACCAACCAAACAAACAAACAAAAAACACAAAAGAAAACAAAAAAACTAACCCAAAAGGTAGTCAACTTGTTCAGAAATCCTGAAACACATTTCTATGCATCATAAGTGCCAATGAAAAGATTATTTTATCAAGACTTCAAAACTTATGGGTTGGAGCAGAAACAATCTTTAGATTAATTATATATGTTTCAGGAAGTTAAAAGCAGAAATGAAAAATGATAGAGAGGAAAACATCAGAAGTTAACAGGCAGTGGGAGAAAGATGAGTTCCTGATAGTTCATCCACTCGGAGTCCTTGCTCATGCCTAGTCAACACCTAAGGACCCCTGCCTCATCCCCACTCGGCCCGGGGAAGCAAGGGAGCCAGACTGCCTTTGAATGCGCTTCCATCCATCCTGAGCTATGTGATCTTGGGCACACTGTGTGACTTTGTTGGCAAGGTCCAGTTTTCTCATATGTAAACTAAGAGCCATAAAAGCCAGAAACAATGTGTACTTATTATGTAAACCTTTGCAGCATTATAAAACATGTCATAAAGGGGAAACATTAACTAATGCCTTGACCTCTCCCCTGGAGCCCCTGCCTGAGTGCCTTGCCCTGCATGGCTATGTCTCCCTTTAAATTTCCACAGTTTGAGATAATGACAATTAAGAATATCAAATACACATGAAACGAGAAAACAAATGATGTGGGATGTCACAGAGCCAGTAAAAGTAGGGAAATATTTGAGTCATGTACAGAGCCTTGTTAAATACTCGACAGTTGCAATGTGGTAACAACTCATGAGAAGAATTGACCAGAACAATGGCATGATCAGCATTTCAAAGAAGAATTTCACTATTGAAGTTCTCAGAAAATGCACAGAAAGCTCAAAGAATTTTACACAACAGACCTCTATGATTGCGTTGAAAATAGCATTTTATAATATGGATATTATATTACTAACTCTTGTGATTATCTCTTCTTTACAAAGTTTTTATTTTTATTTTACGTGTTTTGCCTACATGTATGGTTATGTACCACATGTGTGTCTGGCACCAGATCCCCTGGAACCGGTGGTACAGATGGTTGTTAACCACCAGGTGGGTGCTGGGAATTGAACCCAGGTCCTCTGGAGGGGCAACAAGTACTCTTAACTAGTGAGCCATCTCTCCAGCCCCTTTGCAATTTTCCTGAAAATAAAAAAAAAATCCACCACCACCTCTTTAAATCATTTTGTGCATATTAAGAATTAACAGCACAGTGAAACTACAATGTTGATACGCAGTAGGATGAATGTGTCATGGTGCTGTTAAAAGGCAGTGTTCTGAGCTACAGGGATGGCCATGCTCACAGCATGTTGTTGTGCTTGCTGAGTAATGGTGTTCTGTTTGCAGCATGGACACAGTGACTCATGACAATCTGTGACTCCAGTTCTAGGCATGTGACAGTCTCTTCTGGTCTCTGAGGCACCAAACACATGCTTGATGCCCAAACATACATGAAGGCAAAACATCCATAAAATAATCTATACACATTATTAAACAATATGCACATATATGCACATAAACACTAATAAAAATTAAGGGATAATGTTCTAATTAAGCCCCTCCGCACCTCTCAATTACCTGCAGACAATTCATCATAAAATCTTGAATAAATGGCTTCAATTTCAAGTGAGACATTTGAATTGGCCTCTCATGGTACCAATTATATTTGGGTAAGGAGAACCTCATGAGCCTTGATAGCTCAATGTTATTATGCACCTTAATTGAGATAATCCACATAATGACAACAAGCTAGCAGCTAACTATCCCATGGAAACTTATGGCTCTAACTTGAACTGATCTCCATGCAGACCCTCAACACAATCTCTAGTGGTTGCTCAGTATCATGTCTTGTAAAACTGCACATCTGACACACACTGGGCTCTTCTTTTCTTCCCTGCACACCACTTCACCTTCTCTCCTTGCCTCAATGTCATTACCTGAATTCTTTGTGTCGTAGCCGTCAAGGTTGAGCTTCAACACAGCTTCCGAGAAGTCCTGTCAATCAATACTCGCTTCTCTCACAGTGTGTGCTTTCATGTGTGCTCTATGAGGTTACTTGACCACATTTTACAGGAAGGTTTTCTTTTCATTACACACCTGCAGTCTCTGCTAAGAGAGGGCCAAGGCATGAATTATCTTAATACCTTCACAGTGTCTTGCTCTGGGATTTGGCAAAATGTATTCATTCACCTACTCAGATATTCACAGCCATTTGTAGGCTATAAAAAATAGTTGGCTCCTAATAACTGTGTATTCACCACGAGAATGAGTTACAGCAGACTATTAAGTGAGGGTAATAGGAAGTTTTCTTTTGGCTTGATAATTAAGATCCATCCCCACATTTTCTAAATGATGAGAACATGCAGAAGGCTGTGCATGTGCACTTCTGGAGAGACGCTTGAGGGGTAGCATGTGTTATTCATTACATCACACATAACCTTTTCAAGTTTACAATCAATCTTGCTTGGAAGGCTGGTGTCATTTAAAAAGTACAGCAGTGTGCTGGAAGCAGAGACAATCTGAGCCTGCTACAGACTGTGAATCCAAATATCCTATTTAAAGATCCAAACATGAAGAAGGAGGATGTACTAAACACATCATTTTCCGTCCAAGTGATTGAAAAGGGGTGGTACATTGAAGCTTTGTTGGGTTTCAATGCATTGATTTTTTTTGCTACCTATTTTTCTCGGGTTTGAAAGGTGCTTAAGAGTCTATTTCAAGTTGCCTGCAGACTCTTTTCTCATGTTTCTTAAAACTATTTGTGATTAAATCACCCACATTGTCTTCCAGGCTCTGGTGATCTTTTCCCTGCTAAACCCTATTTTTTCTTTACAATATTCTGTTTATCACATCTTTATTTTCCACTTCACTGCTTGCTTTTGGTTTCCCCATCAATTTTTCTGTTTTTTGATTCTCTGTTCAGTCTGGTATTTGTTCCTCTATCTATTCATCTGGCCTCTGGTATTTTCAGGGCACCTTCTAGGTCAAAATGATATGTTAGTCAGACAATTTCCTGTATTTAGAGACATCACAGCCTAAAGCAGTGATGGAGTGCCCACAATTATTAATAATAGCATGTGCCATCATGAGCAAGCATGGATTAATGCCATGCATATCATGTAGGCATTGCTATTGAGATGCCAAAGAGACACATTACTTACCGGGAAAGAGTGGCAGCTAGAGACCCTTGGATGGTGGCACTATGATGAAAGACTTTAGGGAAACCATGGGTTAAAAGAGGACTATCAGGTGTATTCACTGGAACAGCAGAGACACTGGGATGTCTAATAAGATGGTAGGATCGTGGATGATGCCCGATGGACACAGTGTTTCTAAGAGTGCTATCTACGAACTAATCATGCTGAATTCACATTCTAGAAGTTTTTAAAAATATGTGGGCTTAACCCCTCCACGCAAACACACAAAAAATTTATCTAGACTTTCTGGAAGCAGTTACAACTGCCTTTGGCCAACACCCAAAGATTCAATTTAGGTATCACCAGTTTAGAAAGCTTTGGAAGGAGAAAGGGGGATTTTGGCACTTGTGGCTTGATTGACTTTCCCAACAAGGGTGAAGATGGCATATAAGAACTGCAGCAGGATGGTTATTCAGTCCTATTGCTGTTATGTTCCATCATGTGTGAGATTTCTACTGCAGAAATCAATGTCAACATTTCAACGTGTCTATCAGGGGTGTGCCAAGTCAACAGATATTTTCCAAATGAAATGAAGTTTCCTTCTCATAGCAGTTCATCTGACTTCTGTGCTTCCACAACTGGTCTGCTGAGTAAATTAGAGAAGGTCATACAAGCACACGCACTGGTTTCACTAACAGTGTGGGTCTTCATCTGTATTTAAGTCGTCGACAATATGGGGGCATCTATACCCGTCCAGACAGCTATTTTCATTTTTCTTCCACAGCTGTGAGGAACTTTATTTCTCCCTAAAAATATCACTCACATGCCGGGTGGAGGTAGGGGCAGATGTTCATGAGGCCAGAGGCGTAGACTCTCACTGGAGCCAGAGTTACAGGCTGTTGTCAGCCACCTGACGTGGTGCTGGGAACCAAACTCAGACCCTCCGCAAGAGCAGTACCGCACTCTGAACTACTGAACCATCTCTCCAGCTCGTACGACAGGGTGCTTGACTTCCCTTTCCACTTCCACCACTTCTAAACTGAGACCTCAGAACAGCTTTGTGGCCATCTGAGAACTTGTTAGACATGCAGAACTTGAGATCAGGCCAGACCTATTGAGTCAGAATGCATTCTCTCTCTTTTTTTTCTACTTTAACTTTTTATCTTACTGATTTATGTGTATAGGAATTTTGCCTGCACATGTATCCGTGTACCGTATGTGTGACTAGTGCCCAATGAGGATGGAAGAGGAGGTTGGATCCCCTGGAAGTGGAATTATAGATGCTTATGAGTCACCATTGGGTGCTGAGAATCAAACCCAGGTCCTCTAGAAGAGCAGCCAGTGGTCTTTCTGTTGAGCAATCTGTCAAGCTCCCAGCATCGCATTTCAAAGAGATGGCTAAAATGTGAAAACCTCCTCCCACTCAAACACAAAAAAAACTTCACTCATTCAGGTGCCTGCCTTTACCACATCCCTCTGACTGCAAATTCTCTTGCTCTCAGAGCCCTCTAGGATTTCAGGACTTGAAATAACTCCTGCTCTAAATCAACACACATTCTGAGTACTCTCAAAAGCAGTACAGTAACATGTGCTCACATGAGAAACTAAAACTCAAACTTTCATACAATCTCTTCTTATTTTGTTCTCAACCTTCTCTTTCAAAGGACTGTGAATGGTACCATAGTATCCAAATGTCTTGTTTGACACCATAACAATACTATAAAGTTGTTTTAATAAGGAAAACTGCCTTGTTCACTTTGGACATGGGCTTTAATAGTGTCAGTTGGGTGTAGAAGACCCAACAACAAATATCTTTTGGCCACTTGCTGTGCTTCAGATGCTACATTTCTGACCTAATGACCTAATTTACTAACTGAATGCAGATTCTTAATTATCTTGTAGATAAGCTCATGGAGGTTTGACAGTCCTCTCGACATCACATTAAGAGTGTAACAGAAACCGCATTTGATCTAGGTTTACTGTTTCTGAAGCCCATGCTCTTTCCACAGCAACACACAGGGGCATTTGCTGATAAGGCTGTAATAAGGATGACACTTAATATTTTAAAATGCTTTCTAGGGTCTCATTATATTTTCTGAGTTTCCTAATTAGCGGTGACTTCTGCTCATCAAACAGCAGTCTGAAGCTGTGTGCAAATAAAAACAAAACATTTGGTCAATTAAGCCAACTTAGTAAAAGAAACAAACAGCCCATTGGAGAGACCCCAGTTTCATACTGGAAAAGTTGTGCGGGCATCATTGGGCACAGCCCTTCCACTACACACTTTGTTTCCTCTTTCCACTTGGATTTATAATCTGGAAAGTACAGCTTTTACTGTTTTTCTTCTACACATTACACAAGAGGTCAGCGCTAGGTTGCAAAGACAGATGCCACAGAAATAAAATGATGGATGGAAAAGGCATGCATGTGCAGCCATCTTTCCCTGGAGCTATAGCTGTTGATGTTCACTCTCAGGAAGATTGTGTTATAGGCTGAGGAGAGACAATGGGAAGGAAGGGCAGGGAAATTCATTAGAGAGGAACAATTTGTCTAACTAGCTCACCGCACACCTGCTTGCCTTAGTCACAAATAGTATCAATGAGTCAAATCTGAGAAGAGTCGCATCCCCTGGACCAAGGTATCATTGTCTCTTAGTACAGAGTCTTCAAGAGGAAAATGGGGTTAGGTGATTCTCAGAGATTCCTTTACCCAGAAACCAGAAAGCTAGTGCTCCCAAACCATCTATACACCCTGCTGAAGAACCAATTACCATTAAGCCTAACTCTACTTGGTTTGACAACGCCAGAAACTGGCAAAGACCAGCCCCTTGTAAACCTTTAAACACTTCTCTAGTCTTACTCAAAACGAGAGAAGCCATTTGCAATGGAGAGAAATGCCATTTTACCTGTCAGGTTGGCCAGAAAAGCTATCCCAACGGTTTAAGCTATGTGAGCCACTCCATGGAACAAGCACCTCCATGCATTGTTGGTGAAGTAGATGCTGGCAATGCTTACAAAGGATGATATGGAGAGGCTTATTAAAGTAAAAACGTCGTGGGCTACTGCTCTGCAATTTCACATTTATAAATGTATTCTACACATGTACTTAAACAAGTGAAAATGGCATGGGCATGAAATTCTTTATGTATTCTTTGTAGCAATGAGGGATACAAACAAAAGTAAATGCCCACCAAAGAGGGCTGGTTCAGAAGTATAGCACCTCTGGATGATAGAGTACTGTAAAAATAAAATACTCTAGAAAAACATATCAAGAATATTTTAGTCCAATGCATATTATACTGAGATATGTTTTTTACTAATTTTATGCTGTCACATACATACATGCCTGGAGAGCATGCAAGAAAATAATGGGTTGTAACACCAGGAAAACAAAGTTGAAGACATAGTAAGGTGGAGCCAGGATAAAAGAGAGCCTGTGTGTGTGTATTATTTAAATATACAATAGACACATTAAAAAGATGGCAGAGTCAACTAATTCATCAGAAGTGTCAGCCCCAAAGCATGTGAATAAGCACCTGGCACTGAATTGTTAACTCTGTAGACTGGCTTCTCAAGCTTATTTTTCCTTCTAGAATTTCTGATCTGTTGCAGGTGTGAGCAATCTGCAATGATATTCTGGGATTCGGATGACCCCTTCAGGACGAACTGAGAAGTGTTGTTACTTGTTCCCCTTTAAAGGCAGAAGAACTAAGGGCTCTGAATGCCTGGTTGGTTCTTGTTTCTTTGTGGCTGATAGAAAAAAAAAAGGTTTTTTTGTTATTTTTTTTATTCCTCTAATATAAGGGAAAAGAGCACATGATGTTAGAAAAAGTTCAGTTTGCAAAATTTATTTTTTGGTTGTGATCCTAGTCTTTAATGGCTGAACTATTCCTCCAGTCCCAATTTGCAAAATTAATAACAGTTCTGATTGATAAGTAGAAAAGACAGTTTTAATTGTCATATAAAAACTACAAAAAAGCCAATTTTCAGAGAGCAAACACATCAAGAGGCCAATGTGCTGGTGAAAAGAACATGCCTAGGTTCTGACTGTAGGCAACGACTCCCTGTCTGTCTGAGGCTCAGTTTCCTTAGTTAAGGTTTTGTTATCAGTTTAAAACTCAGGACGCAAATAGATTAGTGGTGATCAATTCTTAAGGTAACCTCAAGTCTCCCTGACCGGAGTCTAAGCATGGGAATGCCCAAAGCACAGCCAGAAAGAGACCTTCTTCAGTAAGAAAAACCTCCGAGAGAGCAGAACCAGAAGAGCTGGGGTTTTTTCCCCAGAGACTCTGTCATACAGTGCAGCCTCATTCCTGTCACCTCTGTCACGGTCCCCCTTCCTGTGTTTTATTGCAGTCCTGCTGTTTATTAATAAGTAGCTTGTACATCCATTGAGGATGACCGTCCTCCTCAATCTCATGTAAAAATTGCTGGACCCAGGAAGTTATGCTTAGATCTGGCTGCAAAAGTTTATAAAACCTAGATATTCTAGAATTGTTAGGGCTCACTACCCAGGTGAAAAAACAAAACCACCTAAGATAAAGGTGTCACACACACACACACACACACACACACACACACACACACATACACACACACGCCGAGAGAGAGAGAGAGAGAGAGAGAGAGAGAGAGAGAGAGAGAGAGAGAGAGAGAGAGAGAGAGAGTATGCATCATACATGCCCCTTATTTGAAGATTAAATTTCTTCCTTTTGTTTTGGAATACTCAGCGTCGGGAGCTTTAACTCTTGCAAATGAAAAGAAGAAGCAATGTTTCTTCAAAGAAATAGATGTTTATCCTAACTTCAGCCACTAGGGACAAAAATGAGACCCCACCACCCTAGCAGCTATCAAGGCTACAATATCCATTACCTTCATGACATTGCACATGGTTCAGTTTATGGAGAACTAAGAACCATCAAATGTGCTGGTGAGGGCGATAAGGAGCTGAAGATGTTTGTCAAAATTACAAACACATACCTTGAAGCTCACAATTTTGCTTCTAGAAGTTACATTACAGCTGTACATGTCCACAAAATAAAGCTATATTGATCATGTCATTGTTTATAGAACACACCTGTCAGCACGGCCGTCAGGAAGGCACATGTAAAAACGTATGCTCCATGGGGGACTCTGTGAAGCGATGAGAAAGAACAAGGTTTCTCTTTCCATGCGAATACAGACTTTCAACATGCATTGCTAGTAATCTTAAAACAGATATCTATGTAAAGCATTTGTGCAAAAAAACAAAGAAAATAGAATAGATACCATTTCATATCTGCTCTTATGTCTGTGGATATATCTGAAGAGAATGTTTATTCAAATTATTTGTGGAATAAGATGGCTTAAGATTTAGGAAATCAGATTGAGCTGTGGGGTTTGTTGTAACATTATAAACACTTCACAAATATCTTCAACGGGTATGTTTTAAAAGGAAAATTCAATGACAATAGAATTGCCCCCTGTAATTCTAAGTGCGGTTGCTGCAAAAGCAGCTGTATAAATTAGACAAGCCGTTTTTCTTCCACCTTCTAGAACGTCTACTCTGAAGAGCTCTGTCTGTGCCGCATTGCAGCAGAGATAGCCTGTGACAACATTGCCACCTAGAGGCCACAATGAAAATCTTCAGCTTATTTTTCAGTGTCAAGAGCTAGGTTGAGTGCTAGACTTGGTGCCGATAGCAAGATTCTCTGCGGTTGTTGGACACAATGATGCTGGCCATAACTAGGGGTTTACAGTCATGCATATTGTCCCCATAATTTGCTGTATAGCTCCAGACAAAAATATTTAAGGTTTTTTTATTTTGCCAATTTTCAATAGTTAATTTAGGCATTGTATTTCCATGTAGTATACAGTACTTATAAAGTGCAATGTTTTATTTGATGTTTTTAAAGCTATGATTTCTTCACTTGTCAAATATGGATAATATATACTGTAAATGTTGTATGCTAACATTTTGAGTAAATTGTGTCACTTGAGAACAACAACCCTGCAGATATGAAAAGATATTTCCTTTTTCCCTTTATTTTTAAAAGCACAAATATTTCACACAAACGTCTGTACCTTAAGATTTTTCTCCTAGCAATGTATCTTGAAGTTTTTACACCTACCTCAAGGATGGACATACTGACTGGTGTTTTTTTACAAAGTGATTCCTCTATCCTGGGTACCCAAGCCTAAATTGTTAGGAAGTGGGGCCTTGAATTAATGCATCCCTGATATAAAAGCTATGAATATATAATCTACGAGCTTCCTCAGCCAGCAAGCAAAGAAGACAGAGTGGAGTGGAAACGGGACAGCTAGAGAAGAATGGAGTAAGAGGACAGAGGGATGAGGAAATGAGAAGGAACTGCACAGGCATTGGTGCCAGTGATGGAGTCCTTGTACCTAGGCATGCTGTGTGCACTGCACAGACATTGGTACCAGTGATGGAGTCTTTGTACCTAGGCATGCTGTGTGCACTGTGCAGGCATTGGTACCAGCGTTGGAATCCTTGTACCTAGGCATGCTGTGTGCACTAGGTTTGCCTTTGGATTTTTAGTTTGAAGACACACAATCACTTTTCCAAAATCCCGAGGTAGTTTGTTTGTTTGTTTTATTTCCTCCTGTAATTAAAATTCTTTGAAGCATTTCATATTAGAAACTGCTTAACCTCATTCATGATACAAGTGAAGCATTTCATATTAGAAACTGCTTAACGTCACTCATGATACAAGTATAAATTAAAATGTGATAGCATTTTCACTTATTGTGTTGGCAAATCAAGAAAATTGGCATTGAGGACACAGTAAGAAGGATTCATTACAATGAAATAGACATTCTCCTATTTTACCAGTGAGAATGGAGCAAACCTTATAAAGCAATTGAATTGGGCTTCTCTGTTAAAATTGTAACTGCATGTAGGTTCAGGCCCAGCATTATGCTTTCCTGTCTATTGTCCTAGACATGTGTGTATACATGCAAGTATGTGTGTATGTATACACATATATGTAAGATGAGGCATACATGAAACTACTGGGTACAGCATTGTTCCAAACAGCAAACAATAAGGACCCACCGACGTCATTACCACCAGAGACCCAATTTGAGCCAAGTGGAGCAAGACTCAAAAGTCCATCAAAAGGAGTAAGTAATTTAGTTAGGAGCTTATGACAGGCCCACACAACAATTGGTGCAGGGAGAAAAAGAATAGAGGACTATGAACAGCTTGCTATCACTTGTGATCAAAAGGGATGGAGAAGGCCCTGTGCTGGCATTTACTTGCATATACATTAAGACTTCTAGAAGAATAGAATAATGGATTGCCGTGGTCAAGGTTAGGGAGGGTAATTAGTGGATAATGGACAGAGATGAAAGGAACTTGTTTTTAATGAAGACTTTTTGGACATTTAATTTTCGATTCTGTTCTAGTGTAACACATTTTAAATGTGTAAATATAGCCGGGAGGTGGTGGCACACACTTTTAATCCCAGCACTCAGGAGGCAGAGGCAGGCAGATCTCTGAGTTCAAGGCCAGCCTGGTCTACAGGGTAAGTCCCAGGAAAGGTTCCAAAGCTGCACAGAGAAAAAAATGTAAATACAAACTAGAATGGGAAGATTCCTGCTGTGTATTGGAGGCATGGAACTCTAGGGGATTGGAAAGGCACCCAGATGGAATAACATGTGCTCCATCATCTAGAATCTCTGAAAGAACCCAAGGCAGAGCTGCGAAGAAATGCCCGGTGAAGACAGTGGCCCTCACAGTACAAGCTGCAGATGCGTCTGCTCATTTCCGGCTGAGGTCGAGGGGAACTGGAGAATTGTCAGCAGGGCATGGGTGAGGAGCAGTCATTTTCCTCTGAGTATCTACTTATCACAAGCCCAGTTTTCACGGAAACAATTGGAGGCCCGATACTTGTTTTCAAACATTAGTTTGCCATTCAGATACATGCCCAGAAGTAATAGCAGAGAACCTAATATTTTGAGCTATTCTGTCTGTAGACATGAAACATGCATTGTGCTTCCTCTGCTATAGGTTAGTGCCTCCGTGTGTGTTATAAAAACTATCTGTCCAGAGCAACTTCAAATCAGGAAACCACATGCTGTGATTATTCAGTCCTAAGACAACCCCTGCATTCCAAGACCATCCCCACGGTGAGCAGCTGCCAAAGAGACAAGAGATGGAGCTCCAGGAAAGTCTCCTGACTCGAGGTCCCAACCCCTAAGGGCCACCTAAGGTAAAAGACAAAGGAGATCCTTGCAGACAGCAGAGTCTACAGTGTTCTCCTCAGCGCCAGGCCAGAGAGATACACTTCTCTGCAAATTGCAGAACTTCTTGTGGATAGAAGCCCACATTTGAACAATTTTCCACTTTCCTGTTAGCCAAGTGGATGTCCTCTGGAATTACTTCTTCCCCTGTCTCTTCATGCTCTGGTTATACTGCAAAATAGAATAGACCTGGAGGGGTCACACTAGGATCTGTCCAGGAAGGATCATGTAGAAAGCCCAGGTTTACAGCAATGGTTAGATGGATCTATGTAGTCCCCCTAAAAAAGAGGGATGTGTAGTTTCTAAGGCATCTCATGATGACTTGATTGAGAAGATAGAAGTATTCTTGAAGGGGTATACATGATGACAATTGCATGTGTGTGATGTTGGGCTGTCGAAGTCATGGGTTATAGAAAAACCTGTGGTATATACCCACCAGTCGCAGTTAGCTGTCTTCGTATAATACCATTTTGATCTCTCTCTCTGTAAAACTAAACATCTTAGCTATCACCCAAACCATGTAATTGGGCAGCTCTGACCCCATCCCTGGCTTCAAGAGCACTGATTCAAATCTGGGCTGTTAGGACCACACAGACTGAGTGAGCCAAGTTCCTGCTAGCCTAGTACACAGATAGATGTCCTATGATAAGGGTGGCAACTGAAGAAAAAGGGAGACTGTTTGCTTTCTCATTGTGTTTTTTTTTTGATCTGCAAAGGAAGTCAGCACAGTGTGTGGTGTGGAGGGGGGATAAGTGTGAATTTCTCACTCAGAGTTGCTCATTACAAACAGTTTGTTCCTAATTACAGAGAAATTACAAATAAAGCTGCCTTCATTAGGATCCACAGGAAGCCATGTGGAGAAGGGTAAACACAGACTTCCCTAGTTACTGAGAGATGAGTATAATAAAACTGGCCTCACAAGGTTGTCGCCTTGTAACTTTTCAAAAGAATGTCATACCCATAGAAACTTCATATCCAACCGTCTCGTGCAATTGTTGTCAGTCTTTGTGGGTAATTTCAGGACCCCAAATCCTTCCCCTCAGAGAACAAGACCTTGAACAGACACTGCCCAGAAGAGGCACCCTTGCCAAAGGTGCCTACCTCTGATGGGGCACAGAAGAGTGAAGGCGGGAAAACAGATAACCTTCCAAAGTGGCTGAAAGTTCATGACTAGAGAGTTGGCCTCACCTCAGGGTTGGGGCCTTGATAAGTGTGCAGCTGCTGGAGGTCAGAGGCCACTGGGCACCCTGCTTTTGCTTGTCCATTTCTCCATATGAATGGTTTAATTTCAGTTGTCATCATCTCCCTGGAAGCATAGTGTGAGTTATGGTGTTCATTTAATCATTTTGCTGGATTTTGACAAATCTCATTATTGCCTAACCAGGAAGAATATCCATCTCCTGGAGACTCTGAACTTTGACCACTAACACCAAGGCTCGTTGACGTTCGTTCGGGGCTCGGGCACTTTGGCTCCTCCTGGAATGCAGAGGCGCACACTGTGTGGAGTTTAATCAAGTGATGGTGACAGGGACATTTGTGAAGACATATGTACAGGTAGAAGGGTATGCTGTCCTGCTGTTTATTCCAGCGGAAGCTGCAGACATCCTGTGCTCGGCAACGTATCGCAGACAAGAGCGTGGTGCAGGTGAAAGCTGCAGGATTGGGCTGGGCTCAGTTGAGTTGGAGCTGTAAGAATGAAAGCCTTGTATTGAGAGGAGGTGCAACACAGAGTCAAACGTGGTGGTGTCTTAAGTCCTTAGACAAAGCTGTGTGTCCAAACAAAGAACCATGGTGTTTATTGTTGGTGGTGTCGCTTTGTTTACTCTGTGGTACTCTGGGCTATCTTTCTTCCTACTGTCAAAATGAATTGAATTGCGTTCTGTTGCTTAGAGTTGAATTTATATGAAAGGATAGTAAGCTTCCTTATAGAAAAGAGAAATGTAAAAATGAAACTCCATGGAGCGGTGTTGACACAAGCTCTGCCTTGGACAAGCAGTAGCTCAGGGGCTCACATGCAGGCTTTAGTGAGCTCTGGGAATGTTATGAAAAGGACAAATGTATCTCCCCTTTGACTAACCAAGTCTACCTCTACGAACTTAAAGTACACCTGCAGCATGTACCCCCCCTTACTCATAGTTTCATACTCCATGGTTTTAGATCCCAGTGGTCCTCCTCAATTCCAAAACATTAAATGGAAAATTCCAGAAATAAACACTTCATCCAATTTAAATCACACACTATTCTGAGATGCATAATAAAGTATCGAGCAGCCCCACCTCATCCTGCCCAGAGAATGAACCATCCCTTTGTCTACTGCACCTGCATTGCACACACCCTCTGCCCTCTAACCATTTCAAAACCCTCTTAGTGATGAGCCCACACACTCCTACATCTAACCCCTGGCATCATTATTATGGCTTGGCGCTCCTCATCCTGGATGTCATCCAAAGGTTAATAGAGGCCTGATTCTGTGGGACAGTGCCTGCCTTGTTCACCTCATTTCATTTCCTCGCCTGAGCATTGTTTCCTCCCACATCATCACAAAACAAGAGATGAACACAGAGAAAGAGGGAGAGCAGCCACATCACTTTCATTAGAGTATATTATAATATTAGTTATCATTAATCTCATACTGTGCTTAGTTCATTAATTAAACCTTACCATAGATGCATAAGCACAAAGAAAACACAGTATATGCAACTGTCCTTACTGTCTGTGCATCCAGACACCTCCCCGTGGGTAATGGGAGCCTGTGCTGGGAACAGAAGAGAAACTAGTGTTCAGGTGTTCTCCATGCCTAGCCACAGTTCTTCGTTGCCAAGCTTTGGCTTCCAGGACCTGACCTACTGAGTACGCTGGAGTTCCTCTGCTCTTAACTCTCCTTACAGAATAGACGAGTGGAAAGGTGGCGCCCCATGAGAAGGTGGAAGAGAATGATCCCTGAGGTGGTTCCAATAGAAATTGTGCTTCTCTGTGGTCACAGCTAGAGTTTGATGGAGTTTGGAGATGCCAATGGCTATCACCATCCCATCACCAGGCTGATGACATTAGTCCTTCTCCATGGTTTCTGTAGATGAGTTCTCGTAACAGACTTGTGCTGCGGCTAACTCTCGGTTCCAGATCCTCTCATAACTGTGGTATACAGCAAATATCAGTGTATTTGATGTGTCAACTTAAAGTTTACATAAGTATATTGAGGTCTGTTCACTTAACACAGCAAATACATTCCATTAGTACCCGCAAGATTTTCTTTGTCAACTTGCCTGACCCATGGAGTGCCTACATTTGTTCGACACTCAGGTGGTTTCTGAGACTATTTTGATTGAGATTACTTTCAAATTAGTAGACTAGGTAGAACAGATTACTCTCTTGCCTTTGTAATTGCAGATCAGCTTCATCCAGTTAGCTGAAGGACTGAATGTATACTCAGTCCTTCTCCAGCTTCTATGGTGTATTAGTTACTTTTCTGCTGCTGTGATAAAACACCATGACTGAAGGCAGCTTAAGGAAGAGAGAGATGGCTTTGACTTTTGGTTCCAGTAGGATAATAGGCCATTACGGCAGGGAAGAAGAGCAGAAAGTGATGAGCATAGCAGCAGAATCAGGAAACTGGGAGCTCACATTGTCAAAAGCACACACAAAGCAGAGAGAGCAAACCAGAAGTGTCAGAAGGCTTCGAAGTCTTCAAGACCACTTCCAATGATGTACTTCCTCCAACAACGCTAAACTGCTTAAGCCTCCCATACAGCACCACCAACTAGGGGCTATGTGTTCAAGCATCTGGGCCTATGGGGGAGCATTTCTCATCAAACCATCACACAGAGCAGAGCACCATCCCAGTCAATCTTCAGACTCAAACTAAGATATGAATTCTGCAAATTTTGGACGTTTCTGCATCCCTAAACTTGTTAACCGTGTGTGTGTGTGTGTGTGTGTGTGTGTGGTAAATATATGTATGCATGTACATATATATATAATTATATATTTCTATTTCTCAGAAGATCCTATACTTACAATATTTACTTCATTATGTTCTCATAAGTTAAGCTACATGACTATCATATTTGTTTCTTGTGCGTATCTTGGTTTATATAGTAATCTGTATAAAGAATGGCCCAAGAAAACAGACCCTCAAATGGGATTTGGGAGTTCTGTTGTGCACATTATGTATTTTTGGATTTATTATTTGTACATGTGTGCATGTATGGGCAAACGCAGATGCCCTTGGAGGCCAAAAGAAGACATTTAATCCTCTGGAGTTGGAGTTACAGATGATTGTGAGCCACCTAACTGAACTCTGGTCTTCTTCAAGAACCACAAGCACTCTTAACCACTGAGTCATCTCTCCGAAGTTGTGTTCATTTTTAGGAATCCAAAGATATCTTCCTGAAACAATCAGGACACTAATCTTCACCAATATTAAGATTAGTCAAGTTATCAGTGGTGTGCAATGCAGAGTAAGCAAATAACAAGGCACCATGTGATAGCTGGTTCTTAACATGATTGGGATTACAGTTTGTAGTCTGAATGCTCCTAACTGCCTTGGATAGCTCACAAAGGAAAAGAATAGACAAAGGAGAAGGGAGGGAAAAGGGGAGAGGAGGAGAGAGGAGGGAAAGGAAGTGGAGAGGAGAGGTGGGAGAAGGGGAGGGGAGGGAGAAGGGGATGGGAGGGCAGAAGGGGAGAGGAGGGGAGAGGAGAGAAGAGAAGGAAGGGAGGGGTGTGAAGGGAAGGAAAAGGGAGGGAAGGGAAGAGAAGGGGAGGGAAGGAGAGAGGAGGGAGGGATGAAGGGTATGGAAGGGAAGGGGAGGGGAGGGGAGGGAATGGAAGGGAGTCTAAAGACTGAGTTTTTATATCAAATACAAGGAGAGTAAAGAAGCCAAAAAGATGGCCTTTGATTGTTCTTACCCAGCATGCAGATGTGACTGAAAATTAGGTCATGTGTTCACTAAACATGCTGCAGAGAGGCATCACAGGTTGAACATACAACCTCTCCAGGTATTATTTGCTGACTCTCATACAGGCAATTGTGAACAGGGAATGGGATTCTGAGACTTGGAATAGAAACATACATAACCACACTGCACTGTGTGTTTTGAGCCCTGAAATACCCATGAATCTTTCTCTTGCCCAAGGAAGGCTGACTTCCATTACACACATTTCCTATCCTGCCCTAGGGTAGCTACCTCACCATAGGATGGTTCCCTCTCCGAGCTCCACCATTTCTTAGTTGCCTCCCAAACCTATAATATGAGTTTGATGTCAGCACAGCCCAAAGGAAGAAGAGTGAAGTTGGCTCTGGGAAGGGAGAAAGCTTCTTCTGCATAGAGGTGAAATCTTGCCCTGTAAACTTGTAGGGCTCTAGGGTACATATGCAGACATTGACACTGAGTATAGAAGGTGGAATCCAAGACTGTAATGAGTTAAATGAATTAATATGGAGGCCCACAGATGATTGCTGGTTTGGTGTGTCACTAGAACACCTGAGTGTACTTGACTGAATGAAGTCTAGACAATGAATGAGAACCTATAATTAATGAGGCTATGATAATGAAATATTTTTATTAAAACAGTTTAGAGTGGTTCGATTTATACATGGATTGCATAATCACCTTCCTACCCCAATCAGAACTGCCAAACGGATCTCAAAACTTTTTGTTTATTAAAATTTTAGGAAATGCCTTGGAATCCTCTATTTAAAGTTTCAAATTGATTAGGTCTGGAATAATGATGGGATGTGTTGCCACGGAATGGGGCTGATTTCAATGGGAGTAATAGAATCCAGGAGTAGAAAGAAGATGTCAAATGTCTCTGCTTGGCTGTCAGAGATAAAATGGGAGTGATTATTTTAATGAGTCACAGAGACACAATAATAATCAGGGTGCTTTGACTGGTTCATTAAGTTGATACTATGCTAATTGGCACTGGTAAGCAGGAAGTAGAAAGAATCATAAATGTTTCTGTATGATAGATACATGCTAAATGCACAGAATCCTGCCTCATTGATGTAATTTCTAGGATTCGGTGGTCTTAGCATCTGTATGATGGGCAAGTTGTTTTACCTGGTTACCTTATCACAAAGAAGGATGGCAGTGTACAGTGAGCTCTTTGGGAAATTGTGCCAGGGTAGGACACATTTTGGTTGTGTTGATCAGGAAAGATAAAACCTAGACCAACAGTTTAATTGGAACTTAGATAAAGAACTAGTTAAGAACAGTGGTATACTAGTATACAGCCTCCATCTCATTAGAAAAACAGGAAGCCTAATTTGTAGCATTTATTTCATTTAACAAAGAAAATCCTCAAACATGGCCAAGTTCAAGTTAAAGTTGTGTCATCAGCCAGTTCACAGCACTTCTGAACGCCAATCATTGGCCTTCTCTAGTCAGTGCGTGCTCCGTGCAGCATACTAATATGTAGTCTGCTCTGCCTTCTAGGGACTTAAGAACCAGAAAACCCAATGTAAGCCTCTTACACATTTACAAATAAGGTGTGAGTGTTAAAAAAAACCAACATCCCAGGGTGATCTTCAGTTACAGTCTCTGCTGTCATTGACTGGTACTTATCTGAAAAACACTCATAGTTTTGAGGTGAGTACTGTCAGAAACTGCATTTCTAACCATGGAACTCAAAGACATGCTATGATGCAAATTCTCACTCACCTGTTTCTAATCGCTCACGACTGTTCTCTGTTCTCACTCACTATAAGTCATTATCGTGCTGTAATTCCCTATGCCTGACTCTCCAGACCATAAGGCTCTAGAGAGGACGTCATGCAGTCTTCTAGCTTGCCCAGTGCAGGGAGCTTGAAACAGGGAAGAAAGAGAGAAGGCAGAGACACATCTTTGCCTACTTCCATCTCCCACCTTCCTGTTACATTTCCAGCAACGGTGGTACTCAGTCACATGACAGGAATTACCTGCCACAACTCCAGCTCTTGACAGCCTCAAGTAACATGGTTGTTTCCCCTTTGCTTGGCTTGGGGATAATGAAGCAAGACCTGGTACATCTTAGCTACATTCTATCCATTCACCATTCACCACCTTTAGTGGATGCCATTTACTTTGCCCATCTCTCTGAAGCAGTTGCTTTAATATGCTCTCTTCAGTTGATTCTTGAATGTATCTCCTCTGTTGCTGACAGGTCTCTGCTTGGTGAAGTGATGAATGGACAGAATTATCTATCCAGGGCAACTCCATTTGGAAGAGTAAGGAGCAGTGCTTGAGTGTAAGTTAGCTGACAGTGATTCCATCGCTCCCCGCTCTGTGACCTTTGGCAATTTATTTGTCTTCTCTCTGATTCAGATCACTTGTCTGTGTGATGGAAATAACAGACCCCTCAGTGGATTGCTGTGATGGCTGAGTTAAGGCAACTAAAAACTGAGAAGTAACAACAGAATGGAGTAAGTACAAAGTGGATGATGTACTATAGGCAGAATTTTCTAACCTCTTCTATATGTCTTTGTGATGAGCTATCATTCCCAGGGATAACATTTCCTTGATTTTAAAATATGGAGGTTATTTGGATGAGCCTGATCTAACCATGTGACTCCTAATAGCCAAGAGCCTTCTCCTGCCTGCGGCAGAAAGGAAGTCATAGAAACCTCAAGTATGAGTCCTCTCTATGAGACAGCCTCTGGAATCAAACCAGCTCCTGGCTTAGAGCCATTAGGAAACAGGAACACAGCTCCAAGCTGCAAGGAATTGGATTCTGCCAAGACTTCAGTGACCCAGGAAGCACACCCACAGATAGGAACCTAACTGCCAACAATTTACCTTTACCTTTGTGAGACTCTGAGCACAAAATCTTGCCAAGCACACCCAGACTTCTGATCCATGGATCTGAAATACCAAACAGGAGTTCTAAGCCACCGAGATTACAGTAACTTATCATGGCAGAAACTGAAAACTAATGCGGACTAATGTTTTTTTTTTATCATCGCCCATAAATAGTAACAAATAAATGTAAAAGCAACTTAAATGTGCATCAGTGGGGACTATCTGTAAACAGTAGTGTGCATACATATAACAAAATACGTTGTAGTAACTTAGAAACACAAAAAGTACTTTTTGTAGCAAAAAAGTTGAGTCTATTATATGTTTTTATGTGAAAAGAGCAAAATATCAGTCATCTGCAACTTTTTTCTTGGTTGCATGTCTGTATGTTAACAGTCTCTA
This sequence comes from Mesocricetus auratus, assembly GCF_017639785.1. Taxonomy (NCBI): domain Eukaryota; kingdom Metazoa; phylum Chordata; class Mammalia; order Rodentia; family Cricetidae; genus Mesocricetus; species Mesocricetus auratus. The sequence goes on along the minus strand of NW_024429200.1, from coordinate 33,778,512 downwards.
GAAAGATACAAGACAGTCACAATCAAGTAACCTACTTTGAGCAAACATGGGTAAGAACTGGGCAGACTGAACTATAGTGAAAAGGAGATTAATTACGTACCCTTTAGAACTTTCTGGTTGGTGTATCATGTAAATATTCTCCATTGAGCAAATTAGAATCAATTCTTTAATTAATTACCTTTTAAAATTTCATTTTACATTCCCAATAAAGTTCTCCCTCCTACCCCCTCCCTCCCTGCCCTTGCCGTACCCCCCCCCCAAAGCCCAGTCCCCATCCACTCCTCCCAACAGGTAAGGGCTCCCATGAGGAGTAAATAAAGTCTGGCATATTAAGTAGGGGGCAGGACCAAGTCCCTTCCCCATGTGTTAGGACTGAGAATGGCACCCCCTCATAGGGAATGGGCTCCAACAAGCTCATTCACCAGGGATAGATTCTGGCCTTACTGCCAGAGATCCTCAGTGGTTCAAGCTTCACAGCTGTCTGCCACATACAGAGGGCCTAGTTCAGTCCCATGGAGTCTCCACAGCTGTCTGTCCAGAGTTCATGAGTTTCCATGAGCTTCTTTCAGCTGTCTTCGTAGATTTCTCCATCATGATCTTGATACCCTTGCTTTTGTATTTCCTCCTAGAACCAGCTCTTAAAATAAAGAGTATAAGAAACAGGCATGTCCTAAACAGTATAGGACTTTCCAGTAGGAACTGTTGACCATAGAAACTGGATGTCTTCTAGATTTTCTTGTCCCTTGCAGCCTAGACAGATAAGAGTTGGAGCTAGAGAGAGTTGGTGAATGGGCATATACCTTTTACAGGGAAAACTGTGTTCTGTTTGTCAGTCATGTTGGGGCTGTTCATGAATCAAGTTATCAAGGAGCAGCCTACATATGCACTGATGAATGCTACAACCAAAGACATCCTTTCAGACGGGTGAGCAAGAGCAGGGTAGTGATGGTGGTGGTGAGATAAAGGCCGCTTCAGAGGCTCACACTTGACCTCCTACCCTCTAACACTTATGAGAGGATTTTGGGAGAGTTCTTTTTATTCAAACCTGCCTGTTTTGCAGGGGTGATGTGCTGAATTGGGGTCTGGCACACATCTGGTTCCCAGTACCCCTTGGCCAGTGTATTGGACTTTTTCTGTAGCATGGTCCTCTCCAGGCAGTCAGATGCTGGAAGAAGCAGGAAAGTAAGACAGACAAACAGACAGACAGACAGACTGACTGACCGATGGAAAGGAGTCCATTCCATCTTGCTACAAATTCAGACATCTCAAATCTGTCTTATTGTCCTTAAGTCTATAGTTTGTTGGTTATAGGATGTTTTGGCCTTGGTACTGGATACACTATCTAAATAACAACAGAACTGGGCCCAGGTGTGTTTACTCTCAACCCTGAAGGCTGGATGGCAGGTATGGCTACCAAATACCTGGAGAATTAAGGGAAGTAAGTCTCTTTGCCCTTTATACATGATAATAGAAGTCTTCTGCCATTTTGTCCCTACTGTTGGTTGAATACATAAGATTGTGAAAGAATAAACTAAGGCACATTAAGTATGGATTAAATGGCGCTCCCGACATCTATCCTGTGTCTCTGTCTTGGATTCTTAATCCCTTTAGTTAGCCTTTCCCTCATCCATACTCTCCCTCTCAGGTACTAACCTAGGACTGCTTGGCTGGCTCCGACTGCAGCCCCACAAACACAGCTTCTGACAAGAAAGATAAAAAGCCCCCAAGGCAAAAGGTAGATAAAGGGAAACATTCTAATTTAAGTTAGAGAGAGATAGCCAGAAAAGAGCCTAAGCTAGACCAGCATTCATAACTAATAAGAAGCCTCCATGTCATGATTTGGGAGCTCATTGGTAGTCCCCCCCAAAAAAAACAAAAACAAAACAAAGGCTGCTACAGAAAACGTCACAGATTATGTTTGTACAACTTAGTGAAAAGCACAACTGACAATAACGTAACTAAAGGAATAATGACAGGGCATGTTCTCCTCCAGATAGTTGTTGAGCTTTGGTTTGACCTTTCCTTACCTTCAGAATTAGGGATTTGCTAACCATTGGGTACTCATGTTCATGTGCACACAGACATGTCTAGATGTGCACACTATATGCACATACCCAGATTTGTGCACACACATACACAGATGTGCACACACATAGACATGAACAGACACAGACATACACAAACGCCTCCCCTACACACACAGATGAACACATGCATAGACACAGTGTTGCGTTGCTAAAGTGTACATTTCTGTGTATATATAAAACTAGAGAAAATAAAATTTTTGGTTATGAACCTGGCCTTTAATGGCCAAGTCATCTCATGGACCTCCCTGGGAAGGGAAAATAGGATAGATTATGTGGGTGAGCTGTGGGTAGGTGGCGGTAGAAACAGGAGAGATCAGGTTGGGGAAGGAGAAATGAAAGAAGAGAGTACAGGAAGAAATATCTAGAATTGAGGGACACTTGGAGGTGATGTGGAAACCTAGTGTAGTGGAAACTTCCTGGAACCTGTAAGGGTGACCCTACCGAGGACTCCTAGTAATGGAGGATATGGAGTGAGAAATGTCTATCTTGTGTAACCAGACAAGGCTCCCAGTGGTGGGATTGGGACACCAACTCAGTCATAAAACCTTCTATCCTCAACGTGTCCTGCCTATGAGATGTGCTGGGGCAATGGTTACTCAGAGCTTGTGGCAGTGGCCAATCAATGACTAATCTAACTTGAGGCCCACACTACAAGAGAAATCCCATGCCTGACACTGCCTAGATGGCCAGGATCCTGAAGATGGATGGAGAGCCAAATAGGATAAGAAAAAAAGTCAATGAAATTATTCCTAATGCTCTGCTGCTATACCCAAAGATCGGTGCCCAGTCATCAGCAAAGAGGCATCATCCATCAACTGATGGGAACAGATGAAGGGGCCTATAGCCAAACATTAGACCAAGCTTGGGGAACCCTGCGGAAGAGGGGGAGGAAGGATCGTAGGAACCAGAGGGTCATGGATACCAGGAGAACACAGCCCACAGAATCAACTAAGCGGGGCTCATCACAGGGGCTCAATTACAATTGAAGGAACAATCACAGAGCCTGCATGGATCTGCACCAGATCCTCTGCATACATGCTGTGGTTGTTTAGCTTGAAGTGTGTGTGGAGCTCCCAACAGTGTGAGTGGGAGGTATCTCTGACTCTTTTTCCTCCTATTGAGACCCATTTCCTCTACTGGGTTGTTTCATCCAGTCTTGATAGGAGGGTTTATGCCTAGTCTTATTGTAACTTGTTATGTTCAGCTGATATCCCTGGGAGTCCTACTCTTTTCTAAAGGGAACTGAAGGAGTGTATCTGGCAGAGAGGAGAGGTGGGGGATCCAGGAGGAGTGGAAACTGTAGCTGGGATGTATTGTATAAAAGAAGAGTAAATTTAAAAATAAATGAAAATAAAGTTTTAATCAAGAAAAAATACTAATTTCACTATGCAATGGATTCATTTTCTATTTCTTTGCAATTAAGTTTTAATTTAAAAAGAAACAAAAGAAGTTCATAAGCAATCTTAACTCATGGATAAACTCAAAAGATTTAGTAACTCAGTGAAGGGAACATTTACTAGGAAGCTACCTAGGAAACATGATTTTAAAAGTAGTTCGCTGATTATTAATTATACAGTTATTGCATCACAGAGTTTTGATTCAGTTTAAAATAGGTCCACTGATTCTCTATTTCATGATATTTATACCAAATAAAGAATTTTAAAAGTAGGCAAAAAGGAGGTACAGCGGTTATGATTTGAAACAATGGAAGATCCAGGCAGAAACAGAAAGAAAGAAAAACAAAACCTTGTTTCCAAGCAGATGACACTGTAGGTCACTAAAACAGGGAAGATTGAAGATGGAACAGATCCACGCTATGAATATTGGGGAAAAGGGGTGTAGTATATTTATTTAGAGAGGTCAATCACTTACATGAGAACCGGGTCAGTGCTCTATGGTCTCTGAACCTCTGCCAGGATCCAAGAGAGAGCTTTCCCTTTCTTCTTCCCCTTTTATCCTTTGCCTTTCCCACATGCCTCTATCCACGCCCTAAATGGGCATGGTTAGTTTCTCAGGTACATGAGATCTCCCCTACAGAAGATAACAATGATTCAGGGGCTCTAGGCCACCAGTTGACACTCTAGTGGGAGAGAGCAGCAATCTGAATGACGGAAGTTACAAGAAGTCTTTATGCTAAAATGCTCTATGCTGTGAGGGGCATAAGGAGGGTTCAGGGTTGGTACTATAGCTTAAAGTGTATGCCCAGCATCGGTGGGGGCCCTAGATTCCATCCCCAGCATGACAAAGAACAAAACAAACACAAAAATAATGCACAGGCAATATTTTAGGAGCTAGGGAGACGATTCAGTGGCAAAACATTTGCTGAACAAGAGTGAGGACCAGACTTCAGAGCCCTATAAGTCACATAAATACTTCATCTCTAATCCCTGTGCTCCTGTGTCAAGATAGGAGGCAAAGATAGAAGAATCTCCAGAAACTCCTGGGGCAGCTAGCTTGGCATATGCAAGTGTGAGTAACCCAAGATCTGTCTCAAACAATGTGGACAGAAACGACTTATACCTGAGACTGTCCTCTACACAGAATCCATGACACACATGTGCACACAGTCATACACATGGATATGCATGCACACATGGAGGGCTGCAAAATTTTAAAGTCAAGACAGTTTCAAACACAGAATAATGAGTAGATAACCTAGTAATAGGACATTATATTAATAATCACAAAATACTACTAAGGGACTAAGGAACTCACATCAAATTGGAAATCTGAAAACATAGCAATTTACACATGGCATATTTCTTTGTAGTATTAAGCTAAAGTTAAGAACAAAAGATCATGGCATTCAGAAACATGTAAGACATAGGTCCAGGCAAGATGGCTTGGGAGGTAAAGGCACTTGCTGCTAAGTGGAATGGCCTTATTTCTACACACAGAACCCACATAGTGGAAAGAGAGAACCAACTCCAGCAAGAGTTCCTCTGACATCTACAAGTGTTATGGCATGAGCTCATCACACATACACAGAAGACAAATAAAATAAAACAAGAAATTAAAAAATATGAAAATCATAATCATTACTAAAATGGATTTTTTGCAGAAGAAAAAATTGTATCAGAAAGTTAACATCAAACAATGGCATAGGCACTAGATCTTAGAAAGACTATGGAAATAAAATCAACACTGATGGAACTAGCATAGAACATGAGCACAACACACAGACAAGTTGATGTTCATATACATGAGATGATAATGCATGTCCCCAGAAGAAATGTATAATATGGGAATATCTAAAAGGCCAGGGAGGTATTTATGTCCCACTTGAGACAAACATTGACTAAAACGTTGTGATTAAGTGACTGAAAAATATATAGATGATTGGGTAACCTTTCCTCACTCCAACTCATCCCATGTATTCCCAACTTCTCAGGTTCATCGCTTCCTTTTCTTTGTGTGTGTGTGTGTGTGTGTGTGTGTGTGTGTGTGTGTGTGTGTGTGTGTGTGTATTATAACTCAAGTTCTAAATGATCTTAATAATAACAATCCAGAGTCAGATATTGGGGTAAATGCTGAAAGATCAGAGAAGTAAAGGAGATAGCCACTTGTGCTTACCTTTATTGAATCCTCAGACCAAAGGGTTGATCCTGTCTCTAGGATTTCTCAGACTGAATACCATAAGTTTTTGTCTCCTCCCGCTTTATATTCCTCTCTCTGCCCAGCAATATCATGCCTGTCTCTATCTCTATAGTACTGAGATTAAAGGCTTGTGACTCCCAAGTACTGGGATTACAGGTGTGAGCTACCACCACCTAGACCTGTTTCTCTTTTATATTGAATCAATCTCGTGTAGCCCAGGGTGTCTTTAAACTCACAGCTATCTGCCTACCTCGCTCTCCTGAGTACTAGGATTAACAGTGTGAGCCACCACTGCCTGGCCTCTATGGCTAACTAGTATCTAGTTCCATACTCTAATCTTCAGACAAGCTTTATTTGTTAAAGCACAAGGCCGGGTGGTGGTGGTGCACGCCTTTAATCCCAGCACTCGGGAGGCAGAGGCAGGCGGATCTCTGAGTTCGAGGCCGGGCTAGACCGACAGCCTCCAAAACAATACAGAGAAACCCTGTCTCGTAAAAATAAAAAAAAAAAGCGCAAACAAAATGTCACCACAGTGTGTGTGTGTGTGTGTGTGTGTAAATATATGAACACAATGTACTGAGTCTGTTTAGTGTTGTTTGTCTGTACAAGATGATATGATGTCAGAGATAACTACCTGGCGTTGAATAACCATTTAAGGGGCATATTACTGGGAATGACTAATTCTCCCTCTCTTAGCAATTACCTATAGTTCTTTGTCTAGATGTAGGGTCCCATGAGATTTCCTCTTTCCATGTTAGCATGTCTGGTGTCAACATAGTTCAGGTTTTGTCTGGACAGCTATATTATTATGTTATCATGGTGTGGTTTCCCTGTCATGTCTAGGAGACACAATTTCACAGCAGACGTCCTAGTCCCCCACACACACCCTCCCACACCGGCTCTTACAATCTTCTGCCCCCTCATCCACATTGTCCCCCAAGTCTTAGGTGTAGAAGCTGTGTTATAGATGTATCTATTGGCGTATCCCACACCCAGTTGATCCCTGCATTTTGGCAAGAATTGTTTTTAATAGGTTTTGTGTACCCTGATAATAGGTGTCTCCACTGACACAGTATGCTAGAACAAGGCAAGTTGAAAAAGTAAAAGAACAGGATTATCTTGAGAAAAGCAACTCCTGGGTGAGTCCTCCAACCCCCAGAAACTGAGGTGGGAGAAGAGGCAGGAGAAATCCAATGTCTGAACTAAAGCACAGAATTTAAATACCCTGTAGGTGAGGAATGATGCCATGTCCTCCTTATGCTGGGTTTGTACCCAAGTATTCTTTAGGCAGGGTCTTGGGGCACTGGCAATCTCAGGGGAGGAGTCATCACAGCAACCCCACGAATGTGGAACTAAGCTTTTGGTGCCTCTTTGTTGGAGATTCTCTGAGATGGCAGGGTTTGGAAAGAGAAAAGGTGGGGCTTTTGCAGGAATGAGTTGAACAGTGTTTGTCTGTAGAGGTCCCAGTCTACAACAAACAGAAGCTTCTTTGGTGAGAGGTGAAACCTATATTATCTGTGGGTATAAGGATGTTTGAGAATGCCGTTGAAAAATTCTTCTCGTTTAATATAGTGGAGATAGTTGGTTTTCCTCTAAGGTCCATGGCTTCACCAGCCCTAGGTATGCGACTAGGTTTCCAGTACCAAGTACAGGTTCCCTCCTGTTGGAATGCATATATGTTTAAGCTGGAACACAGCTTTGGCCTCGCTCTCCCCCATCCCAAACCTCACCCCTCAGAAAGCCTGCCAAGTGCGACTGCTCCCCCAGAACTGCTCAAGTCTGCGCCTACAAGTCCCTAGACCTGCCATGTGATTTCTCTCCTGCTCCCACTACCCCAGGTCACCCGGGATGCTTTGCTTAGATTAAACCCGATCTTGCTAATTGGGCTTGATTTGGCTTATTGTATCAGTGGAGAAGCCCATTACTGGGGATTTGAAATGCTTATGCATATAGTATGTATAATTTTGGTAAATATAGAATAATTAACTCTTTAAGGGGTTTTCAAACATTCTTAGTGTTATTTCTCTCTCCTTTCTTTCCTTCTGTGTTAACCTTCCTTCCCCTTTTCCAGTTAAGGCCTCTCTCCCATTTTCTCCATTTCCTCCATTTCCCCCTTTTTCCCTCCATATCACCTCTGTCCTGTGGTCCACTCTCTACCGCAATCACCACCACTACCATCATGGACTCTTTATATTTTTCTGGTTTCTGCCCCAGGATATGTATTCACATCTAAAGCTTTGGTACTAGGAACATCAAGAATGAGCATGCCATGTTTGTCATTCTGGGTATGTGTTACCTCACTCAATATAATCTTTTCTGGGTCCATCGAGAAAATTTACCAAAAAGTTCACTTTTTTACAGCTAAATATATTTACATACATACATACATACATACATTATCCATTCATCAGTTGAAGGACATTCAGATTGTTTCTGTTTCCTAACTACTGGGAATAGAGCAACAATGAGCATGGTTGAACAAGTATCTGTAGAGTAGGAATGCAAGTCCTTTGGACATACGCCGAGGAATGATATAGCTGGGCAATATGGAAGATTTTTTTTCAGGATTTGAGGACTTTTGTTATTTGAGTATTCTCCCCACTGCTCTCCAGAGAGGCCGCACCAGTGTGATTTCCCAGCAACAGTAAACAGGAACTTTCCTGAAACTACAGATAGAAGCTGTCAGTATGGGGAATCCTTTGACTAGCAGGCAGTGTCTAAATTGCATTAGTGATTCTTTTCTGTGTTTAGTCAACATTTGTGCTTTACAGCCAACAGTCCTTTATGTGTTTTGATACATTTTTTTTAGCAATTTCCTGATTTCTAATGATTGTTGCTTTTCTATAGCAAATTAATGTTTGATAGGTGTTGGCCGTTTCTTTCTTTTCTTTTAATTTAAATTAGAAACAAGCTTGCTTCACATGTCAATCTGAGTTCCCTCTCCCTGCCCTCCTCCCCTGCCCTCCTCACCAGGTCCCTCAGCTCCCCACCCAATCTCCACTCCATTCCCCAGGGAAGGTGAGGCCCTCCATAGGGGATCTCCAGAGTCTGCCATTTCATCCAGGACAGGGCCTATGCCCTCCCCCAAGACAGCATCCTTCATTGTGGGATGGGCATCCAAAGTCCATTTGTATGCCAGGGATAAATACTGATCTACTACCCAAGGCCCCATAGATTGCCTAGGTCTCCTCGCTGACACTCAGCCATCAGCCTAGGGTCCAAGAGTTCCCCTTATTCAGGTCAGCTGTTTCTTTGGGTTAAACCAGCCTAATCTTGACATCTTTGCTCACCAGTCCTCCCTCTCTGTCACTGGATTCCAAGAGTTCAGTTCAGTATTTGGCTGTGGGTGTCTGCCTCTGCTGCCATCAGTCACTAGATGAAGGTTCTGTTTCCCAGACTCTTTGGCAATGGGATTGTAGGCTGGCACTCCCCTGATCCATGTCTAAAATCCATATATGAGTGAGTACATACCATGTTTCTCTTTTTGCGACTGGGTTACCTCACTCAGGACAGTTTCTTCCAGTGCCGTCCATTTGCCTGCAAATTTCAGTAGAGCAGTGTTCCCCTTTGTCCACATCCTCTCCAGCATAAACTGTCATTAGTGTTTTTGATTTAGCCTTTCTGACAGGAGCAAGATGGTATCTCAGAGTTGTTTTGATTTGCATTTCCCTGACGGCTAGGGATGTTGAGCACTTTCTTAAGTGTCTTTCAGCCATTTTAGACTCATGTATTGAGAATTCTCTATTTAGTTCTGTACCCCACATTTTAATTGGATGCTAGTGTTTTGAAGACTTGTTTCCTGAGTTGTTTGTAAATTTTGGAGATCATCCCTCTGTCAGATATGGGGCTAGTGAATGTATTTTCCCATTCTGTGGGCTGCATTTTTGCCTTGTTGACTGTGTTCTTTGCTTTACAAAAGCTTCTCAGTTTCAAGGGGTCCCATTTATTAATTTTCCATCTGAGTGTCTGTGCTACTGGCATTATGTTCAAGAAGCAGTCTCCTGTAACAATTTGTTCAAGGGTACCTCCCCTTTCTCTTCTAAGAGGTTTACTGTAGCTGGATTTATGTTGCGGTCTTTGATCCATTTGGACTTAAGTTTTGTGCATGTCAGTAGACATGGATCTATCTGGAGTCTTCTACATGTCAGCATCCTGTTATGCTAGCACCATTTGTTGAAGATGTTTTCTTTTTTCCATTGTATAATTTCAGCTTCTTTGTCAAAGATCAGGTGTTCATACGTGTATGGGTTAATATCGGGGTGTTCAATTTGCTTCCATTCGTCTACCTGTCTATTTTTTTCTTTTATCATTTTTATTTTAATTTTAAATAGCTTGTTTTACATGTCAATCCCAGTTCCCTCTCCCTCCCCTCCTCCCGCACTCTCCTTACCCCCCCCAGCCTCCCACCCTATTGTCAATTCCTTCCATATAGGGGATATCTAGAGTCTGTCATTTCACTCTGGGTAGGGTCCAGGCACTCCCCCTAAAAGTCCAGGCTGAGAGAGCATCCCTCTTTGTGCTATGAGCACACGATGACTGTTTTATTCCAGGGATAGACACTGATCCACAGCTCAGGGCCGCATAGGTTGCCCAGGCCTTCTCGCTGACACTCACATTTGGCAGGTCCAGATCAGTCCCATGCTGGCCTCCCCGCTGTCGGTCTGGGGTCCAAGAGCTCTCCCCTGTTCAGATCAGCTGTCTCTGCTGGTTTTGCCAGCACATTCTTTGCCAATTTGCTCATCACTCCTCTCTCTGTCACTGGGTTCCTTGGGTTCATTTCAGTGCTTAATTGTGTGTTTGTCTTTGCTTCCATTAATCACTGGATGAAGGCTCCCGGATGGTTATAGACGTCAAGTTCATTATCAGGAATGGGCATTCGAGGTGGTCTCTCCACTATTGCTTAGCTTGCCAATTGGTGTTATCCCTTTAGATCACTAGAGGTCACTCTGGTGCCTGATCTGTCTTCTAACCTAGAATGGCTAAAATCAAAAACACCGAAGACAATTTATGCTGAAGAGAATGTGGAGAGAGGGGAACACTCCTCCACTGTTGGTGGGAGTGCCAACTCGTACAGCCTCTTTGGAAATCAGTATGGAGATTCCTCAGGAAAATGGGAATTAATCTACCACAAGACCCAGCAATTCCACTCTTAGGCATATATCCAAATGAGGCAAATTCATACAACAAGGGCATCTGCTCCACTATGTTCATAGCAGCGTTATTTGTAATAGCCAGAACATGGAAGCAACCTAGATGCCCCTCAACTGAAGAGTGGATAGAGAAAATGTGGTACATTTACACAATGGAGTATTACTCAGCAGAAAAAAACAATGGAATCTTGAAATTCGCAGGTAAATGGATAGCACTGGAAGAAACCATCCTGAGTGAGGTAACCCAGTCGCAAAAAGACAAACATGGTATGTACTTACTCATATATGGATTTTAGACATGGATCAGGATAGTGCCAGTCTGCATTTCCACTGATAGAGAGTCTGGGAAACAGGAAAGAACCTAAAAGATATGCATATATGCATAGTACCCAAGAGAAGAGGGTTGAGACAAGCTCCTCTGAATGGATGGGGAATACAGCGAGGGGTGGAGGGAAGTGGGAGCTGGGAAGAAGAGAGAGGGAGAAGAGGAAGAGAGAGTAGGTCATGGGGGAACAGGAAGTTGAGTGGGTGGGGGTAGAATAGGGGGAAGAGGGAATCATAGGTTAGAAGACAGATCAGGCACCAGAGTGACCTCTAGTGCTCCAAAGGGATAACACCAATTGGCAAGCTACCTGTCTATTTTTGTGCCAATACCAAGCTGTTTTCAGAACTATAGCTCAGTAATAGAACTTGAAGTCAGGGATGTTGATGCCTCTGGACCTTGCTTTGTTGAACACGGTTGTTTTGGCTATCCTGGGTCTTTTGTTTTTCCATATAAAGTTGAGAATTGTTCTTTTGAGGTCTGTGAATTATTGTGCTGGGATTTTAATGGGGACTGCATTGAATCTGTAGATCGCTTTTGGCAAGATTGCCATTTTTACTACGTTGATCCTACCTATCCAAGAGCCTGAGAGATCTATACATTTTTCTGGTATCTTATTTAATTTCTTTCTTTAAAGACTAAAAGTTCTTGTAATACACGTCTTTCACGTTTTTTGGTTAGCATTACCCCAAGGTATTTTATGTTGTTTGTGGGAATTGTAAAGGGTGATATTTTTCTGATTTCTCAGCCCTTTTGTCGTGTGTATATAGTAGAGCTACTGATTTTCTTGAGCTGATCTTGTATCCTGCCACTTTGCTGAAGATATTTATCAGCTGTAGGAGTTCCCCAGTAGAGTTTTTGGGTCACTTATGTAAACTATCATATCATCTACAAATAGTGAAAGTTCGACCTCTTCCTTTCCAATTTGTATCCCCTTGATCTCCTTTTGTTTTCTTATTGCTCTAGCTAGAATTTCAAGTACAATATTGAAGAGGTGTGGAGAGAGTGGGCAGACTTGTTTTGTTCCTGAATTTAGAGGAATCATGTTGAGTTTCTGTCCATTAATTTTGATGTTGGTGGTTGGTTTGCTGTATATAGTTTTTATTATGTTTATGTAAGTTCCTGTTATCCCAGATCTCTCCAAGACCTTTATCATGAAAGGGTGTTGAATTTTGTCAAAGGCTTTTTCAGCATCTAGTGAGATGATCATTTGATTTTTGTTTCTCAGCTTGTTTACATGGTGGATTACATAGATGGTTTTTCTTATGTTGAACCATCCCTGCATCCCTGGAATGAAATCTACTTGATCATGGTGAATGAGTTTTCTGATGTGTTCTTGGATCCTGTTTGCCAGTATTTTGCATCAATGTTTATGAGAGATATTGGTCTGAAGTTCTCTTTCTTAGTTGTCTCTTTGTGTGGCTTGGGTATCAAGGTTACTGAACCCTCATAAGAAGAGTTTGGCAAAGACCCTTCTGTTTGTGTAGAAAACTTTGAGGAGATTTGGTACAAGCTGTTCTTTGAATTCCTGGTATAATTCTGCACTGAGGCCATCTGGACCTGGGCTTTTTTTTTTGGTTGGGAGACTTTTGATGACTGCTTCTATTTCCTTAGGTGTTATAGGTCTATTTAGATTGCTTATATGTTCTTGATTTAATTTTGGCAAGTGATATATATCCAGAAAATTGTTCATTTCCTTTAAATTTTCAAATTTTGTGGAGTACAGGTTTTAAAAGAATGACCTGATGATTCTCTGGATTTCCTCACTCTCCATTGTTATGTGTCCCTTTTCATTTCTGATTATGTTAATTTGTGTGTTCATGTTTGGTAAGTTTAGATAAAGGTTTGTCTATCTTATTGATTTTCTCAAAGAACCAATTATTTGTTACATTGATTCCTTGTATTGTTTTCCTAGTTTCTACTTCATTGATTTCAGCCCTCAAATTGATTATTTCCTACCATCTACTCCTCCAGGGTGAGTTTGTTTCTTTGAGTTCTAGAGCTTTCAGTTGTGATGTTAATTCTTTAGTGTGGCTATTCTCTACTTTCTTCATGTGGACACTTAATGTTATGAACTTTACTCTTAGCACTGCTTTTAAAGTGTCGCATTAAGTTTGGCTATGCTGTGTCTTCATTTTCATTGAATTCTAGAAGTCTTTATTTTCTTTTTTTATTTCTTCTTTGACCCAAGAATAGTGCAATTCCTATGAGTTTGTATGGTTTCTGCAATTTGCGTTGTCATTGAATTCTAACTTTAACGTATGGTGGTCTGATAAGATACATGGAGTTATTCCAATTTTTTGTACCTGTTGAGTTTTGATATGTTGCCCAGCATGTGGTCGATTTTTGAGAAGGTTCCATGTGTCACTGAGAAGGTATATTCTTTTGTGTTTGGATGGAATGTTCTTTAGATGTCTGTTAACCCTAATTGGGTCATAACTTCTATTAGTTCCTTTGCTTCTTTGTTAAGTTTCTGTCTGGTGGTTCTGTCTAGTGGTGAGAGTGGAGTGATGAAGTCTTCCATTATAAGTGTGTGAGATTTTATGTGTAATTTGAGTTTTATTAATATTTCTTTTTTGAACGTGGATGCCTTTGTATTTGGGGCATTGATGTTCAAATTGATACTTCATCTTGGTGGATTTCTCCTGTGATAAGCATGAAATGACCTCCTTCATCTCTTCTGATTGATTTTAGTTTAAAGTCTAATTTGTTAGATATTAGGATTGTTACCCCTGCTTATTTCTTAGGTCCATTTGACTGGAAAGTCTTTTCAAAACCATTAACTCTGAGGTAATGTCTGTCTTTGAAGCTGAGGTGTGTTTCTTGTATGCAGCAGAAGGATGGATTCTGCCTTCGAATCCATTCTGCTAGCTGGTCTCTTTTTTTGGCAAATTAAGATCATTAATATTGATGGATATTAATGATCATTGGTTGCTCATTTTTGTTCGTTTTAGAGTTGTTGTTGCTGGTGGAATCATGTGTGGATTTTCACACTTTTGTTTGACTGCTGGTAAAGTGGAATTATCTATTGCCTATGTTTTTCTGGTTGTAGTTAACTTCCTTGAGTTGGAGTTTTCCTTCAAGAACTTTCTGTAGGGCTCAATTAGTGGATACATATTGTTTAAATATGATTTTGTCATGGAATATCTTGTTTTCTTCATCTATAGTGATTGCTGGGTATAGTAGTCTGATCTGGCAACCATGGTCTCTTAGTATTGGTAGAATATCTATTCAGAGTTTTCATGGAGAAGTCAGGTGTAATTCTGATAGGTTTGCCTTTGTATGTTATTTGACCCTTTTCCTTAGCTTCTCTTAATGTTCTTTCTTTATTCTGTAAGATTGGGGTCTTGATTATCATGTGGTGAGGGGATTTTTTTTTGTGGTTCACTCTATTTGGTGTTCTGTAAGCTTCTTGTACCTTCATTGGCATGTCTTTCTTTAGGTTGGGAAAGTTTTTTTTTCTATGATTTTGTTGAATATGTTTTCTGCCCCTTTGAGGTGGTTTTCTTCACCTTCTTCTATACCTATTATTTTTAGGTTTGGTCTTTTCATGGTGTCCCATATTTCCTTTATATTTTGTATTAGGGATTTGTTGGACTTAAGATTTTCTTTGGTCGATGTATCTATTTCTCCTAGTGTACCTTCAACACCTGAAATTCTCTCTTCCATCTCTTGTATTCTGTTGGTTATGCTTGCATCTGTAGTTCCTGATCATTTACCCAGCTTTTTTCTTCCAGGTTTCCTTCATACTTTGCTTTTTTTATTGTCTCTGTTTCAGCTTTCAACCCTTGCACTGTTTGAATTGTTTCTTGCAATTTTTGCTTTGTCTTCCCCCCCCCCCATTTCTTGTATTTTTTTTCAATTTTTTTAGTTCGTTTTTTTTTCTTCCATTTCTTGTATTTTTGGTTTGTTTTTTTCTTCCATTTCCTTAAGGGATTTTCTCATACCCTCTTTGAGGGCCTCTATCATTTTCATGAAGTTGTTTTTAAGGTTGTTCTCTTCTGCTTCATCTGCATTGGGGTGTTCAGGTCTTGCTGGTGTGGGGTCTCTAGACTCAGGTGGTGTCATATTTGTTTTTCTGTTTCTGAGTGTGTTTCTTTATTGTCTCCTTCCTATCACGTCTTCCAGTGGGTGCAGAAGGAGTCTCTTCCACTCTTGGTGGGTATGTGACCATAGTTCCCTTCTAGTGGGTGGGAGCAGGTCCAATATTCTGGTGGCTCTCCTCTTGTGTAAATGGAGATGGTCCTAGTACCAGGGCCTTGGCAGTCTTTGCATAGGCTGAACCCTGTCAGGTTGGGATCTGTAGTGCACAGTCCCCAAGTCTCCAGTGGCTCTCCTCAGGGCACCAGAAGGCAGGCTGGAAACAGGCCCAGGCTTACCTGCCTGTCCCATGGGTGGAGAATGGGACTTGGACACTTGCAGTCTCTGGGCAGGCTGTCTCTTGATGGGATGGGACCCGCAGTGTGCAGTTCTAAGGTCACAGCTGGTTGCCCACAGGGCACTGGAAGGTGGGCCAGAGACAGGTCCAGGCCTACGTAGTCCCATGGGCAGAGAAAGGGACCAGGATGCTGACAGTCTCTGGGTGGGTTGGCTCCCGCCAGGAACAGAATCCTCTTGCCTGGGACAGTTGTGCACAGAGCACCGGAAGGCAGGCTGGAAACAGGCCCAGGCCTACCTAGTCCCGTGGGTGGAGAAAGGGACTATGGTGTTGGTAGTCTCTGGGCAGGCTGAATCCCGTCTATATGGAATCCACAGTGAGCAGTCCCTAGGTCTCCAGTGGTTCTGTGCAGGGCACCGTGGCATTGACCTTTTTTCTGTAATCATTTATTAGTTATAATCATTTTTAAATTATACTAGTGATCTGTAGAGTGTTGCCTATATGACAAACTCACCTCCACATGTTTTTTTGGTAATTTCACTATGGTCATTGGTTTATGGCTCATCTATAGATATTTGTATGCTACAAAAGTATAATTAGATAACAGTAACAAAGACCGCAGTAACTAAAAAGCTGATATTTACTATTTAGCATTTAACAGAATAAGGCTGATAATAGATAGCTGTGGGAACATGGTACCATTGATACACGGGACAATTAATTTTTCTTTAATTTACTATATGCTATTTATATTTTTCTTGCCTTATTGCACTAACTAGGACTCCTGTACCATGGTGACTATGAGTGGAGAGAGTACATGCTTTAATTGTTTATAATTGTAGAGAGGCAGTGATCTAGCTTCCCCTGATCTCTAGTGGCAGCTGCAGATAGTGTGTGAATTCCCTTTATGATTTTCCCCTGTGTTAGCTGTAAATTGTGGGGCTCTTTGTGAGGCTGAGAAGGTTCCCCTGTATTCCTGTTTTTTTTTAACTCTTTATCACTAATATTGAATTTTTCAATCTTATTTTCCTGTGATAATTATGATATAGCTTCCTTACCTGTTTGGGTTTGTAACCAGTTAGTTTTCATCGTCAAGATGACAGAATATAACCATCTGGACAGAGGGTAACAATCGAGGATTGTCTAGATCAGGCTGGCCCATGAGCATAACAAAGGAGGATTGTCCTGGCTGTTCATTGATATTGGAAGTCCCAGCCTAAAAATAGGTGGGTTTGGGTCCTGAATCCTATATAAGAGTAGAGAGTAGTGAGCTGAGCAGTAAACATGCATGATTCAATCTCTCTCTGCTCTTGACTGTAGATGTGATGTGACTTGATGATTTCAGTTCCTGCTGCCTTGACGTCACCTCCGTGATGGACTGGAACCCGGGACTGGAAGTTGAAATAAACCTTGTTTTCTCCTAGCAATAGAAATTAATCTAGGGCAATGTTGAATTGCATTAATTGATTTTAAAGTATTAAACAATCCTAGCATTGCTGCAGTAAGTCCACTTAGTTGTGAAACATGCTTCTTTGTTCTAGATACAATTGGCTAATATTTTTGAAGACTTGTCTATTGTGTTTTTACTTCATGATATCTTGCTCTTCTTTTGCTATGAAGGTAATATTACTTTATAGAAACTGAGAATGTTTTCTCTCTTTATACTCATTAGAAGTATATTAAAATTTTATGTAAACATGAGAATTCTTGATCAATTCTGCATCAAGATGGTGTTAAACTATCTTGTTCCTTTTTCCTGAAGTTTTTAAATTTCAGAAGCAATTAACCAAGTAGCTGTGGAAATCTTCAGATAGCGCCTTGTCTCTGATGAGTTATCTTGTCAGTTTGTATATTTTAAGGATGAATCCTTGTCATCTAAGTGGTCATATTCCTGTGTGTGACTGATAAGAGTCTCCCTTCTGTGTCTGCGTGTCTACAGAGGCAGTAATTTTCCCTCTTCTGTGATTCATAGCTGTCATCTATGTCTTCTCTCTTCCTCACCAGGGGTTTCTAGAGGCTTCTCAATTCCACTGAGATTTTTTAAGCAATTAATATTTTGTTCAATTAACTGCCTCTCTGTTTTTCATATGTAACTCTATTTGCTTCTATTTCTCTTCTCCCCCAGCATTTGGAACTATTGCTTTCTTGATATTTGTAGCGTTGTAATGAGTTTTGCCTCCCATCTTTCTGTCCTTATTTGTTTTCAGCAACCATTCACATCATTTAGGTTAAAGTATTTTCCAGGCTGTTGTAGCTCAAATGTCAAGACTTCTCAAAGCCTCTGCAGTGTTACTCTATTTTGCACTGCTGTGTGTGACCCAAAGATAACCTGAAACTGCAAGGCACAATGAAGGTTGGTTCATTTCTTTTAACACTTGCAGTGTTGAGGGGGCCTAATGGTTAACCAATTTTTGTTGCTTTTACAGATAACCAGAGTCTCGCTCCCAGCACAAGGTTTACTACTTTGTCACTCCAGCTCCAGGGGAATCCAACACATGCTTTTGTCCTCCATGTACATGGTTGCTTAGGGCTGGTGGTGGGGGCTTAGGGTTCAGAGACAGAGACAGATTCAACTTTCTGCATTAAGATTGTTTAGAGTACTTGAGGGACTGCCCAGGACTTTGTATATGCATGTCAAGCTTCTCTTCTTTCAGTGCTATGACTCTTGAACCAGTCTCCAGCTGGGAAGAGGATGAGGGCTTCCTACTAAGTACAAAGCATGAGTGGAAGGTTGAGACTCCCCTTCACCCATTCTGAACTGTCCTTAAGTAGAGGGAGCACTGTCTCGCTAAGAACAGATGGGGATGGAAGTCCTTGCTCATCATGTGGTCCCCTTGCTGCCCACAGTGTCTGGTGGCTGAGGAAGGGCTTTTCTGTTGTCTTTTACACTGCAATGTTTGGAATAAGGTAGGCGCTGATAAAAAGAGTCCTAACCCATGTGCCCACTCCTTTGATAGCCCTTTGGCCAGGAAGAGTGAGACTTCTATGGAGAACTTTTGGGCTGGGCCTTTTGTTATTTTGGTGTTTTTTTTCAGCAAAAAAAGCTGGGGTGCCCAGAGATGAGAGAGAGAGAGAGAGAGAGAGAGAGAGAGAGAGAGAGAGAGAGAGAGCTGCTGTCACAGCATTATAATACCTCAAGTTCCCCAGTTCCTGCACTTCTCTTCTGTTTCTGATTTCTCTGGTGTTAACTATGCATTTTGTTCAGACATCTCCATAGCAATTAGTGGAAAGGATTTGCTGAAACGTGTTCATGTCTCCTTATTTCAGTCCATCAGCTCAGCGGCTTCTTTATCTTGAGATAACAATTTGCTAGCCTTGGTAGCTGCTGATCGGCCCCTACAACACACTGGTGTATTTTTTCAGAAATTAATTTATTGCAGTGAGTCTTTTCTTAACCTCTGGGGTGTCCATGCTTCTCTTACTGGCATTAACTGCCACACAGGAAGATGGCACTCAGGATTTGTGGGTAAGGCCTGAAATTCTAACTTAAATGGCAGCAATGACACTGGATTCTTGTCAGAAAATGTAGCTTCTATCTCTGAGAAACAGCAGATGGGCTCAAAACTGCCCTCACTGCCCAGTACCTAGAGTACTCATTTACCTAGTGGGGTCCAGTTCACACCCAGAAGCTTCAGTTCAAGGACAAATAGAGAAGGTAATTTGCAGATGTACCATATTCTCATGACAGAGGCATTGTAGATGGCTGGGGTAGATAAGGCAGAGACAATCGATGGTGTAACCTCAGGCCACACTCATACACACAAGTCGATGCTCATGAACAAAGTTCCACATACTTAGAGAAATCAACAACACTGACATGCTACTGCTCTCCCGTCTGCAAAAGAGCCTGCACTGTCTCCTGAAGGAGATCCTAGTGGGACAGTCATTGCATTATCAATTTATAATACTGTTTACTCTTTTGATTATGAGTATATGTGAAAATTCATTGCCTAGGGCAAAAAAAGGTAAAATTAAATTGTTCAATATAGTATGAGCCCTGGGGAGATGAGAAAAGAGATGACTCTTACTTGGCTTGTAAAGAATTCAAAACCACATCTGATTCACCTTTCCTTTGGCACACACAAATACTGTTTTCCTGCCCCCGTGGAATAAGACTGAGAAAAGACAGCTGATGGAGGCTTCACCCACAGGCTTTGGGCAAAATGAATGGGCACCATTTCCATACCAAGGCAGCTAATGACCGAACCAGAACTCCTAGCTAAGCTAAGAGGATATCATGTTCCAGGTGGTGGCAAGAGAGATGGGATCTTCTGTGACACTGTGAAACTAATCTGCCACTGGGCAATGGCACGCATTTGAAATAAGAAATACAGTTTGGTTGTGTTAATTAAGTCACTGGAATTTTTAAAATTCACTTTTAACTTATACATAAAAATAAACATATGCATGTTAATGGATGCCATGTGACATGAAAGGCATACCTATATTATATAATATGCAAATCATTTTAAGCACTTATTTCTGAATAGTTTACAATTCTTTATGTTGAAAACTTTTAAAATCTCTTTCTCCAACTTTTTGAAATGTGCAGTGCACTACTTTTGTTTGTAGTTACCGTGTTATGCAGTAACCCAGCAGAACTGTTAGGCTTCCTCCAACTACGTCTCTGAATGCATGGGTCAGTGTTTCCCATCCTGCCCTCACTCTGCCTGGCCTGGCCTCTGATAAGCATCGTTATCCTGCAGTCCTTTCCTCCTTGGCCCTCCCTCCTCTCTCATTTCTCCTCCTTCTCAGTTTTAGATACTTCTCATGTACCTGAGGCTGGCTTGGAACCCACCGAGTAGCCAAGATTTTCCCATCTTTGCCCCAAGTATATGTATACCAGCATGCCTGCTTTTTACACAGTGCTGGAGATCAAACCCAGAGCTTCACATACATTAGGTAAGTATTACCTCTCAACTGAGTTGCTTCCTACACCTCTCCATTTTCTTCTTCTATTAGTTTAATTTGTTTAGATTCTACCTATGAATACGATCTAGCAGTATTTGTCTTTCTGTGGCTGACATGTCATTTGAGACAATAATCTCCATTTTCACTCCTGTTCCTACAAATCACAGGATTTTATTCCTTTACTCACTCCAACACATATATGCAACTGTTTTATGTGCATCCATCAATTTATGGCTGCTTCACTTGATTCCATTTAGGATTATTGCGGACATGGGAATGGAGACCTGTTTTTCACATGCTAAATTCATTTCCTTCAGACATGTACTAAGTAGTGGTATGTATTCAATAAGGTAGCAGTTCTAGTTTTAGTTTTTGAGCATCAGCCATACTTTGTGGCGGTACCATTTCCCACTCCCACCTCAGCATGTGTTGGTTCCCCCTCTACTCTTCCTCATGGACACTTATTAAGCTTTTCTGATGATCGAGACCCTTACTGGGGTGAAGCTCTGATTGGGGCTTTGATTCACATTTCTTTGATTGGTGATGGTCAGTTGTTGCTGTTTAAGCAGACCTATCAGATATTTGTATGTTTTCTTTTGAATAATGTCTTAAGACTTTTGCCCATTTAACAATCTGGTTATTGGCCGGTCAGTGGTGGTGCATGCATTTAATCCCAGCACTTGGGAGGCAGACACAGGAGGATCTCTGTGAGTTCGAGACCAGCTAGTTCCAGGGCAGCCTTCAAAGCTGTCTCAAAAAACAAAGTAAAAATAATCTAGTTATTGAGATGAAGCACTTGGGACACAAACATGAGGACCTGAGTTCAAATCCCAGACCCCACATAAAAGCTGCTTGTGGCAGCACATACCTATAGTCCCAGTACCACTAGGGTAAGATGGGAGGCAGAGACAGGAGCATTCTTGGAATTTGCCAGGTCAGGCAGCCTGGTGTGCATAGCAGTGAGCATGGGACACCCTGACCCCAACAAGGTGAAGGTGATGACAGTGGTGGCTTCAATAAGAATGGTACCACAGGGTCATATACTTGAATACTTAGTCATTAGCGAGTGGCACTATTTGAGAAGGATTAGGGTGTCTGGTCTTCTTGGAGGAAGTGTGTCACTAGGGGTGGGCTTTGGGGTTCCAGAAGCCCAAGATAGGCTCAGTGTTGCTCTCTTCCCACTGCTTGTAGAATTATTAGCTATTTCTTCAGCACTACAGCTGCTTGTGTGCTGCCATGTTCCCACCATGATGATAAAGGACTAAACCTCTGAAACTAAAGCAAGCCACAACTTAATAAGCTTTTTTTGTAAGAATTGCTCTGGCCATGGTGACTCTTCACAGAAATAGAACAGTGACTGTGACAAGGGCTGACACAAGAATTTGTCCATATGTGTAGCACAATAAGCCCATGCCTACACACACACACACACACACACACACACACACACACACACACACACACACACCTACCCACCCACCCACAGAGAGAGAGAGAGAGAGAGAGAGAGAGAGAGAGAGAGAGAGAAGACAGAGACAGAGACAGAGACAGAGGATGGAAGAAGTGTGCCTTTATGGCAGTGGATTTTGAGGTCTCCTATGCTCAAGCTAACCGCAGTGTCACAGATCACTTCTTGTTGCTTGCAGGTAAAGCCGAAGGACTCTTGGCCCCACCACAATGATAATGGACTAAACCTCTGAGCTTTAAGCAACCCCATTAAATGTTTTCTTTTATAAGTGTTGCTATGGTCATGGTGTCTCTTCACAGCAACAGAAGGACTAACTAAGACACTTGGGTACTCTCCCTAGCAAACCCCTAGACAGAAGCACACATGCTCCTCCGCCCTGGAATTCATCTGTGTTCTGTTTTGCTGTACAGAAGCTTTTTAGTTTGTCACAATTCTGTTTTACTGTTTGTTTTTTTTTAATTATTGCCCATGTTTTTGGAAAAAAGCCATTAAAAAACCCTTACCCATTACAATTTCATCTAAAGTTGCTTTTAGAAGTTCCACGGCCTCCAGTTTTATATATAAATAATCTACACATTTTGGAGCTGTTTTTATAATTGACAATTGTGTAGGTCCTGGCCTACTTATTTCTATTTCTTCTTCTGTCTTCTCTTCAATGTGTGCCCTTAGCACGCCATCAACATTCCTGATACAGGCTTGCTTTTGGTCCGGACATGTGTTTATGTCAGCACAATGCTGTGTGAATTATTTTTTTTTTGGTTTTTCCAGACAGGGTTTCTCTGTATTGCTTTGGAGGCTGTCCTGGAACTCGCCCTGTAGACAAGGCTGGTCTCAAACTCACAGAGATCTGCCTGCCTCTGCCTCCCTAGTGCTGGGATTAAAGGCATGCACCACCAATGCCTGACTTGCTGAATGAATAATTAAATTGTCATGGGCTATGAAGCCAATAGTGTAAAGAACACTACTGTTGTTTTTTTCTGTTCAGGATTGCTTTGACTATTCAGAGATTTTGTTCAGGAGTGTTGGTGTGTGCCTCCATGTACATTTTAGAATTTCTTCTTTAGCTTGTGTAGTTCTGTGAAGAATACTGTAGTAACTGCCTCTGACTAGTTTTGTCATCAATATCTGAGTGCACAACTTAAGTGAGTAAGGAATTAGGTTAGCTAATGGTTTTGCTCATGTGTGGAAGTGCATAAGTCTGTGTTTGTAAGGGGGAATGGGCATATATGTGCATGGCACACACATGGGGATCAGATGGCTTGTATGTAGCAGGACCACCCACCCCTTGCTTCCTTCTACCTTGTTTGAGATGTGAACTCTTGTTCACAGCTGTGCCTTCCCAGCCAGACGACCCATGAGCATCCAAGGACCTCTCCGTCTTTTCTCCCCACCTTGTCACTGGAATTCTGGGATTGCAGATGTTATATCAGGCTTCCCGTGGGTTCTCAGGATCCAAAGTCAGCCCTCGTGCTCTTGAAGCAAGCTCATTACCACTGAGACATCTCTACCTGTATCCTTATAGTCATGTGACTCCATGTTTCTGGGCCTCAACTGGGACAGTGTGCCATGATGGCAGAGTGTGTGGCAGAGGCCATTTATCCGGCAACAGAAAGATGGGGGAGAAAGGAAAGGGTCAAGGACCTGGAATGACTTCCAAAGGCACCCCTTCTTAGTGACCCAGGTTGTCAAAGCCAGGCTTTGTCTCCTAGAGTCTATTCTTTAAATAGCATCACCTAACAAATAACATGTGCTCCCTGGCTCCCAACAGCTCCTGCAAGTGCTGGGATTACAAGCATGCACTACCACTGCCCAGCTGAATTTTTATATTTCGAAGTCTACACTTTGTCTCTTTCTGCTCTGGGTTTCTTATCTTCCGTTGACATTGGATTCAGATTTTAATTGTTTTCTAGTTCACTGAGATTCATTAATTGAGATTTGACATTGCTCCATTTTTTTGGCATGTGTATGTATGGCACATGTTTGCATGTATGTGCCTGTAGAGGTCAGAGGTTGACATGAAGTGACCTCTTCTATTACTGGTTCTCTTTATATTGAAGTAAGAACTTTCATTTGAATTCAGATTGTGTCAATCAAGCCAGTCTGGCTGGCTAGCAGTCTACGCTGGGGATCCTTTGACTCTGCCTTCCTCACTCTGGAACTACAAGTGGGCTGCCACAAATCCCCCCAAGCACCTGCATGCGTGCTGGGACCCTGGGCTCTGTGCCTTCCCCACTAATCCATGTCCCCAGCCTTCTATCTGTCTCTTTGATAAGGCCATGGGTTGATGCAAACTTACCTCTTAGTACTGCTTTTGCTGTGTCATACAGGTTTTGACATATTGGGCGGCCATTTTGAATCATTTCAAGAAATGTTTGAATTTCTTTCTTGATTTCATTCTTGTTGCGTGGTTGCTCAAAAATAACTTGATTTTAGGGCTGGTGAGATGGCTCAGAAGTTAAGAGCATTGACTGCTTCCCCAGTGGTTCTGAGTTCAATACCAGCACCCACACAGTAGATAACTACTCTTTGTAATTCCATTTCAAAGGGGTCCACAGCTCTCCTCTGGCCTTCACAAACACTGCGTGCATTCATAAGATGTATGGACATACGTGTGGGGAAAAGATGAACACACGTAAAATAAAAAAAACTGAAAAATGTTTTTAACATTGATTCTAGCTGGGTATGGTGGTACATGCCTTTAGTCCCAGGTCTTTGGAGGCAGAGGCAGGTGGAGTCTTCTGTGCTGGACAAATCTCATGTATCACTGCCCCAGCCTCTACAGTTTCTACAGAGAAGCAGTTCTGGGGTGAACTGGATTTGCACTGTGTGCTGTCTGGGTCCTTTTTCTTGTGGTCCTGGGTGTCTTCCCCTTTACCACTCACCTGTGAGTTTGATCGGCTGAATGAAATTTTGCAGGTGACCTGTGACCTTCATGCACAGAGATATTTGTATCTTTCTCTGGTTCGGGAAGTTTTTCATTATTTTATCTCTGAATGAACTTCCTGCCTCTTTCACTTTCTCACTCTTTCA
This sequence comes from Mesocricetus auratus, assembly GCF_017639785.1. Classification (NCBI taxonomy): domain Eukaryota; kingdom Metazoa; phylum Chordata; class Mammalia; order Rodentia; family Cricetidae; genus Mesocricetus; species Mesocricetus auratus. The sequence goes on along the minus strand of NW_024429200.1, from coordinate 33,753,569 downwards.
CTTTCCCAAGTCCTTGAACCCAACAGACTGATCACACCCCTTTCAGTAATGTCGAGCATTCCTCTCGGTCTTCAATCATTTTCGTTTTGTGCTTCCTCTGGCTTGTTTCCAAAGTGTCTCTAGGCTGCTCTTCATTCCATCGTCTCTACCTTGCTGTCTGCCTCTCCTATAGTGTTTTAATTTCATGAAGTGCATTTTTCAGATCAAAAATTTGCATGTAATTTTTCAAGTCGTTGGCACGTCTCTGTTAAGCTTGGAAACCCCCCCCCCCCTCTTCTTGAGTTTCCTTCAACAGTTTTTAATTCTCCAAGGGTTCACCTGTAAGTCGGGCATACTTTAGGTCCAACTGAGGTTATAACTTCCTAAAAACTCTTGATGTTTATTGGGGTGTGACATGACTTGGGCATTTAACGATCAAGTGTTTTTTTGTTTGTTTGTTTGTTTTCTAGTCTGTCATCTGGTTTTGCTTGTGTCTAATCTTTCCAAGAGTGTGAGCTTTTTGTTTTCTTCAAAACAGCAGCCACTTTCACTCTTTGAACACTAGATGGAGCCCGTGTCCAGATTGTCCTGGAGTCACTCAGCACTAAAGAATAATCAAAGCCACGGTGTACCAAATACACGGTTGCTCTGAAAGACACAAGAGTCCGTCCCCACACCCTCCCAAAACTCATCTTGGGGCCAACACAAGTCTGTGCCTCATCCACAGTGACTTGTCTGTGGTTAGAAACTCCAGGATTTTGCGAAAACTTCCAGGGTAATCTTTTTCAGCCATCATTTTATTCTGCCTGCTCCAGGTTAACTTCCAAACTGAAGTATAACTTCTTCTGTCCTGCCTATTACAACTATGCTTCTCAGGTTCCCTTGGCTTCATTAAGTATCTGTGATGATCAAAGTTATTTACATCAAAATACATCAGAAATCTCAATTCTAGTGCATTTTTACCGAATTTGATTAGCTTTTATTATTGCTCAGGGCAGTGCTTACAGGTAGCGCAGAGTATCCACCAGCTTACACACACCTTCACGTTTCATTGCCTGGTAGCAACTTAATTTCTAACTCGCTCCAGCCAGCTCAGCCAGGCCCTGGATGGCCCATTATGCCAGAGTTCAGTTTGAAATCACCAGATAACATTTGTAAGTTCTATTTCAATGTGTCCCATACTTTATCTCATTATGACAGCCTTTTGTGATTGGCTTATCAAGCAAGAAAGCTTGATCACAAATGTATCAGGGAGAGGAAGTACCCAGATTTACTCCTGGAGCCTTGCATTGTAACTTGGCGAAAAAAGTGTACCACATATATTGGTCACTTCAAATACTACAGGACATTCTCCCCTTGGGCAGTCTATCTATCATAAGCTACCCAGTAGCCAAGTCTCCAGTTGGCCTTTTTACTAGTCCATGAGGCCTCTAATTTCTGAATTGCAGACACTTGACAAAATTTTTTAAAAATAGTATTATTTTCTCTATAACATTTAACTCTCAGGCCAGGTACAATGCCATGATGCCATGACATGAACAGGTGATCAAATGCCCAGTTTTCCTCTGTTCACAGCTGTTAGTGTCTCTCATCCCAAAGTGACCAGTGACAGATAGGCTCTGGTAGTCTTTCAAAGGATAAGTGAAGAGTAAATGGGTCTGGTGAGGACAGCTGGACGATGAAGAAAAGGAAAATTGGACTATGTTAGGAGCCTCCTCTGTTTACCTGGAACCCATGTGCCTTTCGCATTGACAGCAATGGCTGTGTAGGAGCACATTGCTACCTCACGCTTTGATGAGCCTGATGACTTCTGTATATGCCAATTCGGTGGCTTGGGCTCATTTTAGCTCATCAAAGTCCACCCCCACTCCTGATCCTATTTTCCTACGTGTCTGCATTGTTGACAGTCTGTTGGATCTCACACAATGTGTTGTTGGGTGTTAAGAGAAGCTTTTTCTTTGCTAGCCGCTTTGGTATATCCCCCGCCAGCCGCCTGGGCTCTGCCACATTCTAGTCCCCAAATAATCACACAAGACGCTGTATTAATTATGAAGCTGTTGGCCTTGCTTGTCTCTTACTGGCTAGCTCTGCTTTAAGTAATTACCCCATAATTGTTAATCTAAGTATGTCTCTTACCGGAGAATAGTTCTGGGCTCCTACCCCCATGGTGGTTACATGTTGACTCTCGTGTTTCTCCTTCCCAGAATCCTCCTGGACTCCTAGTCCCTCCTATCTTGGTTCCCTATAGGCTCAACAGTACTTTATTGACAAATAACAGGCAAATAACAGGACTTCCCCAACAGTTGAGCGCTGGGCAATTTGCTATTCTTCTGTTTACTTTGAGCATTGTTCCTATTTATTACTTAGAATATCTGATGACAGTGGTTCCTTTCAACACAATATCAATTTCAGTAACACCATCAACTCAACAGATCTGACAGACAAGGAAAACTGTAGCTCACATTATGGTATAATGATAGTAGGTTCTAGAAATTTATGGAGGTGAGGAAGGGTTAAGGGGAGTAGATCACTGAGGATGGGCCAGTGACATATCCTTTCCCTGGCTCTTTCCTATGCCAATGCAACTACTGTCCTCATTGAAACACTTGAATAAGAGATGTTTGTCTTCATTGAAATCAGTTTTAGCAGTTGGCATAGTAATGCAAACTTACATATCATTCTTTAAAAGACAAAGACAGGAATGAATGATGAGTGCTCAGGGAGAGAAGACAAGCATCAGGAGGTGAGTGAAGCTGGAGAAGGGTCCATAAGGAATCCATTTGTTTAGAGAGGTATGGGGGGGTAATCTGTCGTTTAACTGCGTCAAACTCAGCTTTGGTTGTTGTACTGCGCTGTATTTTTGTAGAATGTTACAATTGGGAGAAATGGAGTAAATCATGCATAGAATCTGTCATGTATACCATTTGCACAACTTGTAAATGTAATAACTTGTATCAAAGTAAAGCTTCATTGTAAATCTCAAACTCACAAAATTAAATAGCAAATGTCACTAATCAGTCTTATTCCAAGAATTTAGCAAACACTTTACTAAAGAAAACATAGAGTTGGGTGGAAAATCCATGAAAGCAAGCCTTTGACTTCATTTCTCCTTTAGGAATCTTAAGCTGAAAGCACAATGCATTGCAGAATGGTTACGATTCTAAAACTGGAACACGCTGCTGAGATAGTTCCTTGAACTCTTGTCATTACTGGTGTGGTAAAAAGCTGACAGACGCATTGGAAGACATTCTAGATAACTTCCTGCAAAAATAAAGAAATAACATGCAGCCCAGCACTTCTGTGCCTTGTTTCGCTAGCACACCATTACCTTTTATGGCAGCTTTATTTGTAATCTAAGAAAAGTAGAAACAAGGTAAGTACCATAAATATGGCCCTTATTCTAAATGGGGAGGATTTTTTTTCTGTAGAGAAATTAAACAGCACTCCAACAGGGCCATAGAAACTAGAGTCAGAAAGGCCTATCAGATTAGAGATGGAAGATAAGACAGGGACCACAGGAGACACACACACACACACACACACACACACACACACACACACACACACACACACACACGAGAGAGAGAGAGAGAGAGAGAGAGAGAGAGAGAGAGAGAGAGAGAGAGAGAGAGAGAGAAAGGCTGTTATCAGGTGTTTTGTGTTAAAGTGAAGTATGAGCGAAAGGGACTCACTGGTAAGGTTGAAGGTCACCAGTCAGCAGTCCAGTGGGATGGGAGTAAAAGAGAAGAATGAATGTGTCAGAGAGCCGTTTTATGAGCTTGAAGCATCCGGTCACTTAGAGAGAGCACTTGCACATAGCTTGGGACATGAGCAAACATGGCTGCTATAAACTTTATAATATGAACTGGGCGTTGGGAATGCAACCTGACCACAAAGTGAAGGCTTAGCAGGATGGGCTTCACCTTCACTGGGGTGGTGTTTACCTGCAGGTAGTGATTCCAAGACTCAAGGCATATAGGCCAAGGAAGACTGAGTATGCCTCACAGAATTATACTTCAACAAGCTTGATTTTTTTCTAAGTAAGGCAATTCCCTGACCTTTATTCTGTCCAGCATCAAGATGAAGTAAGACATCTCTGCCTTTCTCATCATGGAGTGAATTGCTTTCCCAATTGAGGCTTCCCACGTTCTATAATGGTATTCTGACTTTCTGTGTTTCTTAAGATCTGCTTTCTGCTTGTACCCCTTGACAGCCCCACGATAGGAAGCACGAGGTCATCACAGTGCTGGAGATTGGCTTTGCGTATCCTAGACGGGAGACCCGTCCTTGCCTTCATAATTATGCTACTCCATTCCTCTTCTAATTCTCTGCGCGTCCCTTGCCTTAGCTTCATTCCCTACGAATTCAGAAAATCAACCTTCCCGAACTTAAAATATTTATTTCATCTAGAATTTTAAGGTTTATCTTTTTCTCCTAGGTAATTGTCACTTGGTTGAGGAATGAAGGCAGTAAAGTGAAGATGACCTACACTAGCCGGTCTGTGCCCTTTGTGACTATGTGGCCAGGCACTCAGGGGATGTCACAGAAGAGGGGACGGAAAGACTCTAAAAGTCAGGGGACCGGGACATCTGCTACAAGATGGTGTCATGTATCCAACCATGAAAATCTCAACAATATGGTCACCCAAACAAGACCTGACTAACGACAACCCCAGTTAACATGCCATCATGGACTGAGGGGATCTCACGAGAGCCCCCCACCCATGAAGATCTACAAGTAATTAATGACCACTGAGAGAGGAAAAAGTATCAATCTCCAGAGGCAGGTGTCCTGATAGGTTGACAGATTGCAAATGCTAACTACCAAGCATGAGACGTATGAGCAGCAGTAAACAGACTTGACAGGTTGTAATTACACACACACACACACACACACACACACACACACACACACACACCAATAATAATAATTAAAGAAGAGGCCATGAATATGAAAGAGAATAGAAATATGAAGAGAGTTGAAGGGGGAAAGGAACTGGCAGAAATTATGTAAATATAGTTTCTCATGTATGAAATTCTCAAAAAACTAAATTTAAAAGAATACTAGACTTTTTTCAGTGTCTCATTCCCCGTTAGGAAGTGAAGGACACAGCCCAATTTCTGCCCAAGTCCTCTTGCTATTGAGGTATATCAGAGCAGCTTTTATCCAGGGAACCTGGAGTGCTGGTGGGCCATGCCCTTTCTAGCTTCCTGCTTTGGATATGCTGCTCTGCTCTCTACTTCTTCATTTACACACACAACACACAACACACACACACACACACAAATCATGGTGGGAAATCTACTTTGAAAATTATATTTCAAAAGGATACAGAAATATATATATTTAAAGCACCAACAATTTATTCCCTTGCTGTTCTACAGAGCTATGACATCACTTCAAATCAATTCTTTTTTAAAAAATTGTTACTTTTTTCCTGTCTTTTCTTTTTTGGTCTCTCTTTTTATGTAAATTAGAAAAAAGCTTGTTTCACATGTCAATCCCAGTTCCCTCCCCTCCTCCCCTGCCTCCCACGGACCCCCCCATTCCATCCCATTTCTGCTACCCAGGAAGGGGGAGGCCTTCCATGGGGGATCTTCAAAGTCTGTCACATTATTTGGGGCGTGGCCTAGGCCCATTCCGCATAGAGGGATACTCTCTTAAATCAATTCTTAAGGGAGAAATAAAGGAAAAAGAGAACAGGGAGGTCAAAAAGGGTTCCCTGGAATTCTAGCCTGAGGTCGCTAGAGGGCGCTGTTGCCAAGCAAATTAGCAAAGCTTCCTTGTAGAACTAGAAATGCAATCTTCCAGTGCTTGTCAAATTCAATAGTCTTCAAGGGGAATGTTTTTGCACTTCTACAGTGACATCATATTATTTTCTGAATACATTTGCTCTTTTGTTAGTCGTGTTAATAAGGATCTTCCTCCAACAGGTATCAGCTGGTGATACCGCCTCTACAACAGTGCTGTTTTACTTCAGTTTTGATTTTCCTCTTTTTTTCCACTCCATTTTATATTTTTGGTTGTTAGCCTAGCGTTTAACAGTTGAGCCATCTCTCCAGTCCTCCACTCCATTTTAAAAAGCCTTTGCCAGCCCAGAGATTGCCTTATTCTTTGATATTCTTTGAATTTGATAAAAAATTCACGTTACCTGGCAAGATAAAAAAGCAAACAAAATTAAGGAGGAATAAATGAAATGGAAGAAAGGATAAAGCAATGTTGTTATAACCACTGCTCTCCTTGTTGCAGTGTGTATTTTGGGAGTGTCGCAGCACACAAGTGCTCAGTCAAAAACAGCATCATTGCACAGTCCTATCCTTAGAGAAGGTGCAACCCTCTCCTTCCCTCTCCTTTATTTTCCTTTCCTTTCCTCTCCTCTCCTTTCTATCTTGTTCTCCTTCCCTTCCTCTATCCCTCCACCCACCCTCCCACCCACCCACCACCCATCCACCCACCCATCCACCCATCCATCCCTCCATCCACCCACCCACCCACCACCCATCCATCCACCCACCCACCCATCCACCCATCCATCCACACACCCATCCACCCACCCATCTATCCACCCACCCATCCACCCATCCATCCACAAACCCATCCACCCACCCACCCACCCATCCATCCATCCATCCATCCACCCACCCACCCATCCATCCATCCACCCACCCATCCATACATCCATCCACCCATCCATCCATCCACCCACCCACCCACCCACTTCATCCATCCATCCATCCACCCACCCACCCATCCATCCACCCACCCACTTCATCTATCCATCCACCCACCCACCCATCCATCCACCCATCCACCCACACATCCATCTATCCATCCACCCATCCACCCACCCATCCACCCATCCACACACCCATCCACCTATCCATCCACCCATCCACCCACCCACCCACCCATCCACCTATCCACCCACCCATCCACCCACCCATCCATCTATCCATCCACCCACCCATCCATCTATCCATCCACCCATCCATCTATCCATCCACCCACCCATCCATCTATCCATCCACCCATCCACCCACACCCATCCACCCATCCACCCACCCATCCATCCACCCACCCATCCATCCACCCACCCACCCACCCATCCATCCACCCATCCATCTATCCATCCCTTTCTCCCCACAACCCCTCTCTGCTTTTCTCCCTTTCCCCACCCTCATGTCTCCTTTCTCCTCTTCTTTTTCTCTTTGCTTTGGCAGGGTCTTATCTATTCCAAGCTTGAATGTAATAGGTAACCTCAAATGACCTTGAACTTCTGATCCTGCTGCCGCCATCTTCTGAGTGTTGGGACTCACTCAGAGTGGTACTGGGTATCAAACCCGGGGCTTCATGCATGGTACTGTTGTATCTTTTCTAAGGAGACTTTTGCTTCACTGTTCCACAAACCCCCAAAGGACACAGCCAAATGATAAAATGATACCTAGGAGGAATGTCAAAATCTAAGAGCAGATAGTTCAGTTTAGCAGGTAACATGTCCCTACTTACTTAGAAAGACTATAAAATGGTGTGGAAGATAATGCTCACAATATAGTGTGTGAGTACCAACACACCCAGTTATTTAAAGCAGCTACACAGGTTCAAGTGCTGTGCTGTGCTTTTGATACACAGTAGAGTAGGTCATAGAGGAGTTAGTATGGAACATGGATGATGGAAGGCAAATAGTACCCATTCCTTTCAGAAGAGCACTTAGTTAAACGTGGTTGACAGCAGCTGGAGGCTGAAGGTTCATGTGATGTCTCTAATGTCTGAGCCCAATGCCCAACAGCAATCCTAAGCTGATTGAGACATTTGGCTGGGGACCCACAGGGAGGCTATCGTTCAGAGGGCATGGGTCTTGCTGGAGTTTCATTTCCAGCCTGGTCCCAAATAAATACATAAAGACATATATTAATTTATAACTGATGGCTTATGGCTAGGAATTCTTATTGGCTAGCTCTGTCTTAATTATTAACCCATTCCTATAAACATATGCATTTCCATCTGAACTTGGCTTACTGGAGAATGCCCAGACCTGTTACTCCTTTGGCAACTACATGGCGTCTCTTCTGGCACCCTCTGCCTCTCTCCCAGAATTCTCCTCCTCTCCTAACCCTGCCTATCTTCCTGCCTTTCTTAGCCAAAGTGTTTTATTCATCAACCAATAAGAAAAACACATATACAGAAGGACACCTACCATCACATGACTTCTCACAGACCTCTCCCCCAGGGTCTACTCCTGTTCCCAAGTTCCTGGGTAAACATGTCTGACTTCTCAGATGTTTCTGCACACCCAAGGATTTCCCTTCTCCAGCTCAGGCACTTTGGCTAAGGACTTTCTCTGGTCTCTGGCTGTACTACATTTCCGCTATGCCATCAAGTTCTAGTTTGAAATGACTGCTTCCTATAATGCACACCCTCGTTCTGCAGCTCTCACCAGGATCTTCTGCCTCTCTGAGGGACTCTGTAATGGGCACATACAAATAAGTTGGCAGAGGGAACAAATGAGAGGAGGCACAATAAGAAAATGTACGTTTTTCCTTGAAGTCAAAGTTGTATGACAAGAAAGTATTCATGTACTATATGATCAAAAGGAAAATAAAAAATGAAATCTCTTAAACTAAAAGAGCATAGTTAGACACACAAATGCTTAAGGTAGAAATAAAATCACCAGGTCCAAACATCCCAAAATGGACATAAATGACTTTAGTATTCAGATAAGTGACTATAAAAGTGACTGGGGGTGGGGACAGAGAGACAATTGACCTAGTCTTTAAAAAAATGCAGCACCATTGAAGAAATGTGGGAGCAGTATGAGTTCAGAACTGCAGACAGATCGCCTGCAGACCAGGTTTGAGCATTGGTCTGCCTCAGCAGTCAGGGGCAACCTGATTTCCAGTCCATAACACTGACTCATGGGTCCTACTTTGAGTATCAAGACCTAGGGGAACCAAGCATGCAGAAAACCCAGATGCAAAAACACAGATTATTTCCAAGTGGATTGTTGGAGCACAGTAAAAGCCATTTGAGGGAACTAGGATGATTAGACTCCAGGCTGCATATGAGAAGGTACCACAAAGTCACTGTTAACTTATAAGTTACTATAACCCTTTGAGATAATATTTTCAGAACTATTCTGGACTATTCAGGCTGGAGTAAAAGGTGCTGCATACAATATTCTGATTCAAAGGACAAGTTCCTCAGATTGTCAGTGTGGTAAATACATGTGTAACTCAGTAACTTTTTCTTTCAGATGAAGAAACAGAAAGGAAATGGTGAGGGAACGGCATCGGCATTCCAAGGAGTGGATGCACGTTCTTAGAATGGTCAGGGTGGACTCACCCCATCACTTAGAACACAGACGCAGCCAATACTCCACCCTGGAGCTCTCCCAGAGAGAACTTGTAGAGTACCTCTATGTTTACCTAGGGAAAGGCCAGGTGCAGGTTCCCTAGGTTCTCATAAAAGATATCCCACCTGATGTATTTGTCCCCATTGACCAATTTGAACAAAGTGCCCACTAAATCCCCTTGACAAAACTTTGATCAAGCATCTCTCTTCCTTCAGACCTCTGAACCTTGGCTCTTGAGGCTGAACAAACACTGGAATGCAGAATTGCTTTCCCTAAAGTCCCAGAGAAGATCTTTATAACTCCACTCTTACACATGCTTCTTGGTCATCCTGTACTGCAGCTCCCAGTTCATGCTAGCCTTGTTCAGTTCTTCATGTACAGACAAACCTAAATGTTTCACCCTATGTACACCTATATTCTGAGCACTTGGGAGAAGTTCTGCAGAGGTTACAGAGCAAACCCTGCTCTTCAGAACAGCTTGTAAGGCCTTTATGTTTGGTCATGAAGACACTTTTTGTCTTCTCTAGTGAAAAGGGTAACTCCCATGTTGAAACAGTCTTTTAGAAACAAGTGTCTGAGTACATAGGTCAAGATGAACTTTTGATTGGACAGATGGCTAAAGTAGACGCCATATCAATAAGTGGGAAAGTACACAGTCAGGAAGTTTTGGATCAGAGAACCTTGGAGCAAGGACACCAGAACTCAAGATGATTGCTGAAAGGCCCTTGAAGGGTCCATGAGCAAAGGCTCTTGAGGGGACCATGAGCAAAGGCTCTTGAGGGGACTATGAGCGATACTCCGGAGGCACTTCTTAGTGACTCCACAGCATAACTCTAAAAATCAAGTACTTAAAGTTCGCAATACCAGGAATAGTTTACATCTAATCACGTTCTTGATGAAGGTTGCCAAGGCCATTGTTTGTTCTCCAGAGACTAATGTTAAGTCCCTACTGCTGAAGAAAACACCCACACAATTTATTGAACATGGAGAAGTTGAGCTGGTCCTGCCTAGATAGAGCTGTCACCTCCATGGACTAGTATTCATGGTACTGGAAGGCACTCCATGCTACCAAAAGAGAAAAGTAAATACCATTCCAGCTACGACACCTTCAGTCTACAGTGGTCACTTGCCTGCAAGATATGCTGGTGCAATAATGGCATACAGCTTGTTGGAGTAACCAACCAATATCTGACTTGAGTTAAGGTCTGCTCCATGAGGTGGGATCCATACCCAATGCTGTTTGTGTGGCCAAGAACCTAAGACTAGATAGGCCAGGTACCTAAGGAAAAACCAAATACCACTGTTCTAAAAGAACACAGCAATAAAATGACTCCTGATGACGTTCTGCTGTACTAATAGATCTGTACGTTGCTCAGTCAGCATCAGAGAAGCTTCCTGCCATGGGAGATAGGAACAAATACAGAGACCCACTGCTAGACATTGTGCAGAGATTGAGAGACTTTGGAATACAAATCCCCCAAAGGGAAGTCTCCATCACTACCATCCCCTCCAAGTTCTCAGAGAACTTTGTGGAAGAGGAGGTACAATGAGTATAAGTGTTAGAAGGGATGGAAGACACCAAGGAACCAAAGTCTTCTAAATAGTGCAAGACTTGTGCACATATGAACTCACAGAGACTGGCAGCATGCATAGGGCCTGCGTAGGTCTGCACCAGACAGGGTTCTAGAGCTGGAAGAAGTGATGCACACACACCCATCCCTAACTCAAAAGCTATCTCCAATTGATAACCACTTGCAAATAAAAAATTAGTTTTCTCCAAGAGAGTCTCACTGGGAAAACAAACTATTCTTAAGGGCAGGTCCCATTCCCAGTAGTAGATGGACAACAGAAAATGAACTCAACAGCACCTGTAGAGGTTCTTTGTCTTATAATACTAAGTCAGAGTTTTTTTCCTTTACCTTTTCCTTTTATTAACCTTACATGTCCTTTGTGGTATATATTTTGGTTTTGATTTGTGTTTGAATGGGGGTATCTGTGCGTGCAAACCTATGTGGCTCTGCATATAAATGTGATTCTTGTACATTTCTTTAGATTTTTTGTTCTTGTTTATTGGTTTTTTCCTATTTCAACTTGTTTTTTGTTTCATCTTACTTAATTTTATTTTGTTATTATTACTTAGATAACTGTTTGTTTTCTAAGAAGAGACAGAAAGGGTGTGGATGCAGACAGGAGGGGAGGTAGGAAGAAATGGGAGGATGAGGAGAATGGAAAATAGAATTAGAATAAATTTATGAAAAAAATCTATTTTATATGAATAACAATTAAATCCTTGTATACTCTGATATCCCCCAGCATATTGTTCATTGGCTGGTTTGCAGCGAGCTGGCCCTTCTGTCTGACAAGGCAAGTCATGAAACCCAACCACAGCACTCAGTCACTGAACTAAAAGTGTTCTGTGATCTGAATGACAAACTCCACATACCTCATCCAAATCCACCCCCAAAAACTGGATCTCATCACCTAGGCATCACACTTGATGGATTCTGACCCTGGAGGTCCTAAGAGGCTTCTTTTTTCATAGATATAATATTTTACTAACCTATACTTCTGTGGGTATACATTGTGAATATTAGGAGCATTGCAAGAAGCATGGATGTCCAATGCACTCATTCCTTGGGGTTGTTACTCTGCCCTATTCTAAGTGATGGAGAAAACTGTTAGTTTTGTTTTGTTTCTTCTTTTTTTAAATTTAAGTTAGAAACAAGCTTGCTTCACATGTCAGTCCCAGTTCCCTCTCCCTCCCTTACTCCCTTGCCCTCCCACCAGGCCTCCCAACCCCCACCCAATCTCCACTCCAAATCCCAAGGAGGGTGAGGCCCTCCATGGAGTATCTCCAGAGTCTGGATATCAGTGAGGAGGCCTAGTTAATCTATGGCATCTTGTATTTATCCCTGGCATACAAATGGACTTTGGTTGCCCATCCCACAATGAGGGATGCTCTCTCAGCCTGGACTCTTGGGGGAAGGCCTAGGCCCTGCCATGGATGAAATGACAGACTCTAAGATGCTTCTACAAGGGAATACAACTAGCAATTCAGATGTGTTTTCCCTGAACATTCCAGATAAAGCCACCCACGTTTGCTGTGTTTCCTCAGTCTCTCTGGAATTCTGTGGTTCAGCAATTACAATACAGAATCCAAGATCCTTCATTTTAAGCTGTGTCATATTATTCCCGATTTGAAATTCTGCCCAGCAAAGACAAACAAACAAATCCTCAGAATGTCCTGCAGGTGCCACCCTTGCCCTGAGCTAAGTCTTCCCCCACTCCTGCCTGGTCATCTCAAGGATGCTGCTGTATCAAATCTGGTTTTCAGTGAACATGCGTTCCCTGGTGTGTTCAGAGATCCTTAGCTCCAATGAATCTGTTTAGATATTTCCTTTCTTTTCCATCTTGTTTGTAAGGTGTTTTACTGTATTGTTTTCCCTTTTAAACAGATACTACATTTTTATAGTTCTTAAATCACAAATATGCAGTAACGTATCTTTCTCCAGACACTGCCACTTCTGCCATGTTTTTGTGCCACAAATAAAAAAGCTACTATTGTTAGCTTCTTTTGAACATTCCCTGCAGACATCTTATGCATATGCAAATGAGAGAACGTGTTACTTTGCCACGTAGTTTCATTCAGGTACTATACAACCTGTTCTTCAGTTTCTCTATACCATCTATTTTAAAAATTATGCATTTATTTACATGAGTGGATGTGTGTGCTCTAATGCTCCTGTGTGTAGGACCTGCAGGTCTTGTCCCCTGTGTAGAGGTCAGAGGACAGCAGTAGAAATTTGATGCTCCAGTGTTATTCTCTGACATATGGGGATCAAACTCAGGTTATCAGGCCTCACTCAAGTGCCTCTACCCACTGAGCCATCACACTAACCCCGAATTAATATATATATATATATATATATTCAATAGCAATATGGCATTCCATTTTATGACTGCATTATAATTCATTTAATTTGTTCTTTATATTTTAGGCTAATTTTATCCTTTTGCTATTAAGTGATGCTAATGATGATCAAGAAAGAGGAGGAAGAGAAGGTGATTGTGTGGGGGTAGTAGTCTGTGTCCAGCACTGTTTCTACCACATTATTTCTGTTAACCCATTTAAATCAATTATAATCCTCAAAACTAGAGTTTTGTTATCATCATCTTATAGTTGGAGGAAGAAAAGCAAACAAAGCTCAGAAAACTTATGTAAGATTCCCAAGTAGACCCACCATGCTCTGCTTCAGGTGACTGTGGGCTCTGCTCAGGCCCCAACTCCCACCAATCACCCCCTCCTTGGATCTTCCTGGGTCTGCTCCTTGAATTGAGTGGACCCACCCAGACAGCAAGGATGTGAGTGCGGCCAAACCCCACTCTTGGCTCCCCCTCTGCCCAACACACTCTGCTTGAGTAAGGAGAATGCCAGATCATCTAGAGTTGCAGTCTTGACCCATATATGCCACCAGGAGACCCGGGGAGATGGAGAGACCCCACATGCACCCACTGGAAGAAGGGATGGGAAGACGACAGTATAAGAACACACTCAGCAATAGAAAGACCAATATGACACCACCAGAATCTAGAGACTACACAACAACAAGACCTAAAAGGCCCAACACAGATGAAGCAGAAGCAACTGATCTTAAAAATTATTTTATGAAGACGATAGAGATCCTCAAAGAGGAAACAAAAAAATCCCTTAAAGAAATAGAAGAAAAAACAAACAAAAAATACATGAAACAGAAGAAAAGACAAACAAAAATTCAAGAAATAAACAAATATCTTAAAGAATCTAAAGAGAGCCAAGGAAAAACAACTAAACAAGTGAAGGAAACAACTCAAACAGTTCAAGTCTTGAAAGCTGAAATAGAAACAATAAAGAAAACCCAGAATGAGGGCATTCTGGAAATAGAAAAGCTGGGTCAGAAACTACAGATGTAAGTATAACCAATAGAATACAAGAAAGGGAAGAGAGAATCTCAGGTGTTGAAGACTCACTAGAAGATATACAGTCATCGACCAAAGAAAGTCTCAAGTCCAACAAATTAGGGAACACAAAATATCCAGGAAATATAGGACACAGTGAAAAGGCCAAACCAAGAATAATAGGTGTAGAAGAAGGTGAAGAAATACAGCTCAAAGGTACAGAAAACACATTCAACAAAATCATAGAGGAAAACTTCCCCATCCTATAGAAGGATATGCCTATGAAAGTAAAAGAAGCTTACAGAACACCAATTAGACTGGACCAGAAAAAGAAGTCCCCTTGGCACATAATAATCAAAACACCAAACCTACAGAATAAAGAGAAAATATTAAGAGCAGCTAAAGAAAAAGGCCAAGTAACATATAAAGACAAACCTAACCCAATTACACCTGACTTCACAGTGGAAACTGTGAAAGCCAGAAGGTCCTGGATAGATATTCTACAAATGCTAAGGGAACATGGTTGCCAGCCCAGACTACTGTACACAGCAATGCTTTCAATTACTAAAGAGAGAGAAAACAAGAGACTCCATGACAAAACCAGATTTAAATAATACATATACACAAATTCAGCCCTACAGAAAATACTAGAAGGAAAACTCCAACCCAACAAAGATAACTATACTCACAAAAGCATAGGCAATTGATAATCCCGCTTTAACAAACACCAAAAGAAAAAAGTGGGGAGGGGATCCACACACAATAACACCACTACCAAAAAAATCTAAAAAACCTAGAATCAACAATCAGTGGTTATTAATATCCCTCAATGTCAATGATCTTAACTTGTCTATAAAAAGACACACTCTAACAGAATGGATACAAAGACAGAATCCATCCTTCTGCTGTGTATAAGAAACAGATCTCAACATCAGAAACAGATATTACCTCAGAGTAAAGGGTTGGGATAAGATTTTTCCAATCAAATGGACCCAAAAAACAAGCTGGTGTAGCAATCCTAATACCTAACAAATTAGACTTTAAACTAAAAATCAAAACAAAAGATGAAGAATGGCATTTCATATTCATCAGGGGAAAAGTCCATCAAGATGAAGTCCCAATTCTGAACATCTGTGGCCAAAATATGAAGGCACCCACATTCATAAGAGAAACATTGCTAAAGCTCAAATAACACATACAACCTCACACACTTATAGTAGGAGACTTCAACATGCTGCTCTCACCACTAGACAGACCCACCAGACAGAAACTTAACAAAGAAACAAAAGAACTAACAGAAGTTGTGATCCAATTGGGATTAACAGACACCTATAGAACATTCCATCCAAACACAAAAGAATATACCTTCTTCTCAGCTCCACATGGAACCTTCTCAAAAATCGACCACATACTCAGCAACATAGCAAACCTCCACAGATACAAATAATTGTAATAACCCCCTGTATCTTATCAGATCACCATGCTTTAAGGTGAGAATTCAACAACACAAATTGAAGAAACACTGCAAACTGATGGAAATTTAACAATGCACAATTGCACCATTCCTGGGTTAAGGAAGAAATAAAAAAAGAAGAA
Source organism: Mesocricetus auratus (assembly GCF_017639785.1). Taxonomy (NCBI): domain Eukaryota; kingdom Metazoa; phylum Chordata; class Mammalia; order Rodentia; family Cricetidae; genus Mesocricetus; species Mesocricetus auratus. Next base: position 33,737,710 of record NW_024429200.1, on the reverse strand, counting down.
ATCCAAGACTTCATAGAATTCAATGAGAATGAAGACACAACATACCTAAACCTATGGGACACCTTTTTTTTTTGGTTTTTCGAGACAAGGTTTCTCTGTAGCTTTTGGAGGCTGTCCTGGAACCTGTAGACCAGGCTGGCCTTGGACTCACAGAGATCCACCTGCCTCTGCTTTCCAAGTGCTGGGATTAAGGGCGTGTGCCACCACCACCCGCTATGGGACACTTTGAAACCAGTGCTATGAGTGAAGTTCATAGCCCTAAGTGCTCACATGAAGAAACTGGAGAATTAACAGCACAACTGAAAACTCTAGAACAAAAAGAAACAAATTCACCCCGGAGGAGTAGACTATAGGAAATAATCAAATTGTGGGATGAAAACAATAAAGTAGAAAGTAGGAAAACATTACAAGGAATCAATTAAACAAAGAGTTGGTGAATTGAGAAAATCAACAAGATAGACAAAACTCTATCCAAACTAACCAAAAGGCAGAGACAGAGCATGCTAATAAACAAATCAGAAATGAAAAGGGGGACATGACAACAGACATTGAGAAAATCCAGATAACATTCAGTCCATACTTTGAAAACCTGTACTCCAGAACTTGGAAGCAACCTAGAGGCCCCTCAACTGAAGAGTGGATAGAGAAAATGTGGTACATTTACACAGTGGAGGACTACTCAGCAGAAAAAAACAATGGAATCCTGAAATTTGCAGGCAAATGGATGGCACTAGAAGAAACCATCCTGAGTGAGGTAACCCATTCACAAAAAGAGAAACGTGGTATGTATTCTCTCATATGTGGATTTTAGACATAGATCTGGGGAGTTCCAGCCTACAATCTCATGGCCAGAGAGTCTTGGAAACAGAACCTTCATTCAGTGGCCAATGGAAGCAGAGGCAGACTCCCACAGCTAAACACTGAGCTGAACTCAAGAAATCCAGTGACAGAGAGGGAGGCATTAAGACTAGGCTGGTTTAACCCCCCAAAACAGCTGACCTGACAAAGGTTAGCTCTTGAATCCCAGACTGATGGCTGGGAATCCAGCATGGGACTGATCAAGACCCCCTGAATGTGGGTGTCAGTGAGGAAGCCTAGATAATCTAATGAGCCTTGTGCAGTAGATCAGTATTTATCCCGAGTATACACATGGACTTTGGGCTCCCATCCAACAATGAGAGATGCACTCTCACCCTGGACTCTTGGGGGAGGGTCTAGGCCCTGCCCTGAATGAAATGACAGACTATGGACACCCCCATGGAGGGCCTCACCTTCCCTGGGGAAATGAGGGGATATTGGGGGGTTGGTGGGAGGGCACGGGAGGAGGGGAGGAAAGGGAGAGGGACCTGGAATTGACATGTGAAGCAACCATGTTTCTAATTTAAATTATATATATATATATACATATATATATATATATATATAACCTGTAATCCACAAAATTTGAAAATCTAAAAGAAATGGACAATTTTCTGGAGAGATATCACTTACCAAAATTAAATCAAGAACACATACACAATTTAAATAGGCCTATAACCCCTAATGAAATAGAAGTCACCAAAAGTCTCCTAACCAAAAAAAAAAGTCCAGGGCCATATTGTTTCATTGCAGAATTCTACCCTAATACCAGTACTCCTCAAGTTGTTCCACATAATAGAAGCAAAAGGGACATTGCCAAACTTCTTTTAGGAGGCTACAATTACCTTGGTACCCAAGCCACACGAAGACACAACTAAGAAAGATAACTATAGACCAATATCCCTCATGAACATTGATGCAAAAATACTCAACAAAATACTGGCAAATTAAATCAAAGAACACATCAGAAAAATCATCCACCATGATCAAGTAGGCTTCATCCCAGGGATGCAGGGATGGTTCAACATGCAAAAATCCATCAATGTAATACACCACATAAACAATCTGCAAAAGAGAAACCACATGATCATCTCACAAGATGCTAAAAATTTTTGACAAAATCCAACACCCCTTCATGATAAAAGTCTTGGAGAGATCAGAAATAACAGGGACATAATTAAACACGATAAAAGCAATATACAGCAAACCAACAGCCCACATTAAACTAAATGGACTGAAACACAACGCAATTCCTCTACAATCAGGAACAAGACAAGGCTGTCCACTCTCTCCAAATCTCTTCAATATTATACTTGAAGTTCTAGCTAGAACAATAAGATAACAAAAGGAGATCAAGGGGATACAAATTGGAGAGGAAGAAGTCACACATTTATTATTTGCAAATGATATGATAGTTTACAAAAGTGACCCAAAACACTCTACCAGAAAACTCCCATAGCTGATAAATATACCTTCACCAAGGTGGCAGAATACAAAATTAACTGAAAAAATCAGTAGCCCTACTATATACAGATGATACATGTGCTGAGAAAGAAATCAGAGAAACATCACCCTTTACAATAGCCACAAACAACATAAAATACCTTGGGGTAATGCTAACCAAACAAGTGAAAGACCTGTATAGTAAGAACTTTGTGTCTTTAAAGAAAAAAAAATTAAAGAATGTAGGAGGAGATTTAGGACTCTGCCCTTAGCCACATGGCACACTAGAGGCACATATGGCTGTGGTAATAAAAAGGCAGTTAACGGAGCCGTTAATCACACCCACTTTGGGTGTGACTAGAGACGCATATGGATGTAGGCGGTGAACTATGCTGCTTGCCAGGCCCACTTTTGGGAGTGGCTAGAGGCATGTATGGAGGTGGGAATAAAAGACTGTGGCAGAGCTGTGCTCGCTCTCTTTTCAGCTTCCAGTTCATAGTGAAAGACTTGACTCATCTGGGTTGTCTTGTTTCTCCTGTAAGTAATTTCTACAATAAACAGTTACCTATACCCTCAACAAGTGTGCCGTTTATCGTTACAGCGACATTTTGGTGTCAGAAGTTCCGGAACCCGGATCCAGGTGCCCTGGGAGCAGCTGCTTCTCCTAGGCATGAACAACGCTGGCTCCAGGCACACGTGGACTCTCCTCACTTCACTAGGCAAGGCACGATTCCCACTGCCCCTGCCACCACTCACAGCCAGGAACCAGCACCTTCTACCTGCTAGTAAGGTTGCATGGTCTTCTGAGATTTCTCTTGCAGCCACGTGCTCCTTCACTGGTGGCATGCTGAACTCGGTTTGTATAAAAATCCACTGGCAATAAACTTAACTGCTTTATACAATGGTGACTAACATTACAATGCTGGACATTAAGAATTTTCTTGTTTTTTGTATGGATGGGATATTAGAAAGTGTTGAGGACCTACCTGGAAGATACTTTCTACCCACGATAGTGATTATCATTTTGATAATCCATATAATTTTACTAAAAATGGTTCGAGAATATGGCAAAAAATGACAAATTTATATAGATCATACAGTCATCACAAGATGGTTATGAAATCCTAGTACAAAGAATTCAGAAAATGGAAAATTCCTTGCAGGATAGTAAGGAAGGTTTGGTAAAAAATATTCAGAATGTTCAAAATGATAATGGGGATCCGACAAACAGGTTTAAAGAGACAGAAGACAAAATTGAATTACTTTCAGGAAAAATGTGTTCCATATCTATTGATTCAACAGACACAATAGAAAAAGTGGAACATAATGTTGAAATGTTTAACCAAAAAAACTGTTCTGTGTTTGATGATTTCACTAGCAAACTACAAAGACTAGAACATAAGATTGAAATGTTAACAGAAAAGATTTGTTCCATGTCTGAGAGCAGTGACAATCTAGCTGATAGAATGTTATTTCTGGAAGGCAGTTTACATGCCATTGAGACACTTTCTAAGGATGAGAATATTAAATATTTGGAATCATGTATAAATAATGAATGCAAAAAATAAATGATTCCATGAAGTCCTTGGAAAATCATTTGACCCAAGAACTCCAAAAACTCAGAGAAATAATAATAAATAGGTTGCAGGTCTCAGAAGGTATCCAATCTGATACTTCAGAATCAGACATACAGACAACAGGTCAGAACAGAGGTTTCCCTACACCTCTCAAATGCCAGGAAGACCTCCCTAAGGTTGTTATTCCGTATCCTATGGTTTTCCCAGTATCTGTAATCAAAAAACCAGCAATGGAAAAGCACCCAAATGGTTTTGTTGCTTATCAATGGGCACCTATACAGATGAAAGACCTAAAGGTAATCAAGGAGGCCATTGTTTTGTATGGTCTTCATCCTCCCTATGTCAGAGAGCCCCTAATCTCATGGGCCACTGCAAATAGAGTAACCCCAAGAGATTGGGCCCAATTGGACTTAGCAGTGCTCAAAAATTTATATCTGATTCAATGGAGAGCTTTATGGAGGCAAGAGGCAAAAGAGATTCAAGGATTAAAGAATGGCTATGAAGCGCCCCAAGACAAGATTATTGGGGAGGCTGCTTATGCTGACCCACAGGTTCAGGCTGCATATGAGGAGCACATGTTGTCTTTATGCTGTACAGCCACTTTGAATGCTTTGGACAAGGTTTATGAAACAGCAGAGACAATGCAACCCTATACCAAGGTAGTACAGGGTCCAAGAGAAAAGATCACTGAATTTTTAGAAAGATTATCTAGAGCAATAGAAGTATAACTAATAAATCCAGAATCTAGGTGACTCCTTATAGAATTTTTGGCATACGAGAATACAAATCCGCAATGCAAGCAGGTACTTTGGCCATTAAAAATAAGATCAGCACCATTGGAGGAATGGGTCCTATATACAAGTAACCTTGAATATGAAAGTCAGGATACAGGAGCTTGGGTAGGTGAAGTGATTTCTACAGGTTTGAGGAGGCACCAGGATGCCAAATGTCTTACCCATGATGATATAGAGGCCTGGGTAGGGGAAACAATCTCCAAAAATTTCAACAGACATAAAGATGATAAGTGCTTTAACTGTGGTAGAATAGGAAATATGAGTAGGAACTATAGATGAAATATTCCTAGAAGTAATGCTTCTACCAGGAATACTTCTGACAGAAGGCCTCAGCCTTCTGGTCTCTGTAGAGGGTGTGGCAAAGGCAGACACTGGAACAAGGAATGGTGGTCGACTACAGACAGACAAGGTAAACCTGTTCAGCCAGGAAACGGGTCCAGGGGCCTCATGAAGGACATTCCCAGTAACAGTGGAGGACAGCCTCTTCCAGGAAAATTAGAAGATCCACTGCCCATTGTAAATAATATGGTGCTGTATAATACATTAGCTACAGAGGATGAATCAATTATATCAGGAGGAAATACAAAATGTATATTCTGGCAAACTTACATACAAGATCATAGACCCAAGTAACCAAGTTAAAGTAAATAATATATTGATTAACGGCATTTGAGACACTTGATGTCGATGACACTATCATAGATCAGAAGTCTTGGCCCTCAAGATGGCCTCTAAAAGAGGTAAACGTTCAGTTCTTAGGGATTAGAACCCTATCTCAAGTTTAACAAAGCACTAGATGGATTGACTTTATTTGGCCAGAAAGACAGAAAGGAAGGCTAAAGCCATATGTTGCAGATATGGCTATAAATCTTGGTGGTCATGACCTATTACAGCAATGGAATATGCACATTTACATTCATCCTGTATCACATGGGAATTATAGCAAAATCTTGGTGGTAGAAAGAATATTGTAAAGAATACAGAAAACAGATGCCAAACATACAGGTTGTACAGAAAAAGGATGCTAGTTCCAAACCTAGAGAGCAACCAAAAGCTCTACTGTTAAAGTGGCTAACAGATGAGCCTGTTTAGGTAGGTCAATAGCCTGTGACATCTGAGAAGTTAGAGGCTTTGGAGAAGTTAGTTCAAGAACAGCAAGATGCTGGACATATTGAGGAACCAACTAGTGCATGGAATTAACCTGTTTTTGTTATCAAGAAGAAGTCAGGTAAATGGAGAATGGTTTCTATTCTTAGAGCCATCAACAAGGTAAATCAGCCTATGGGTTCTCTATAACCTGGGATGATACTACCATCTCTAATACCTATGGATTGGCCAATTATAGTTATAGATTTAAAAGGTTGCTTTTTCACTATACCATTACAAGAAAAAGACAGAGAATAGTTCCCCTTTACAGTAACTACCTATAATAATTCCCAACTGGTATGGAGATTCCAGTGGAAGGTTTTACCTCAAGGTATGTTAAGTAGTCCAACTTTGTGTCAATATTTTGTGTATAAACCTCTAGAAATAATTCATGAACAATTTCCACAATTGTTAATATATCATTATATGAACGGCATATTACTGTCTGATTCAAATAAAGGTACTTTGGAAAAGGTGTTCGAAGCAGTAAAGGAAACTTTGCCTCACTGGGGATTACAAATTGCCACAGAAAAAATACAAAGAGAAGATTCTATTAATTATTTAGGTTATAAAATAGACTCACAGAAAATTAGACCGCAGAAAGTACAGATCAGAAGAGATCGTTACCAGACTCTTAATCATCTTCAAAAACTATTAAGAGAAATCTCTGTAGACAATTATCAGTATAGAAGGGCATGATTTAAAACATCTGAAAATGGCTTTAAAGGGAGACAAAGACATAAACAGCCCACAAGTACTATTAGCTGAGGCTGAAAAGGAATTAGAATGGGTAGAAAAGAGAATATTAGAAGCACATGTGGACCATGTGGATCCAAAACTGGACTGCATTCTGGTTATTTTACCATCGAGAGAATACCCCTCAGGAATTTTAATGCAGAGGGAAGACATCATACTAGAATGGGTATTTCTGCCACATAAACAAAATAAGAAACTGAAAACATATATAGAAAAGATCTCAGATTTGATATTAAAAAGTAAGTTAAGGCTTTGTCAACTGACTGGAAGAGACCACCAGAAATTATTGTACCTTTGACTAATGAGAAAATTTCCTCCTTTTGGAAGGATAATGAGTATTGGCAAATAGCTTACAGTAACTTTTTGGAAACTATTAGTAACAACTATCCCAAAACAGAGAGAATCAAATTCATAAAGAAAACAAATTGGATTCTTCCACATACTGTGAGACAAACGTGCCTCTAGCCAGGCCCACTTTTGGGCGTGGCTAGAGGCGTGTATGGAGGTGGGAATAAAAGATTGTAGCAGAGCTGTGCTCGCTCTCTCTTTTCAGTTTCCAGTTCGTAGCAAAAGACTTGACTCATCTGGGTTGTCTGGTTTCTCTTGTAAGTAATTTCTAAAATAAACAGTTACCTATACCCTCAACAAGTTTATCACTACAGCAACAAGGGAAGATACTAGAAAATGGAAAGATCTCCCATGCTCTTTGATAAGTAGGATCAACATAGTAAAAATGGCAATCTTGCCAAAAGCAAGCTACAGATTCAATGTGATCCCCAGCAAAATCCTAACACAATTCTTCACAGACCTTGAAAGAGCAATGTTCCACTTTATATGGAAAAATGAAAAACCTAGAATAGCCACAAAAACCCTGTACAATACAGGAACTTCCGGAGGCATAACCATCTCTGACTTCAAGCTCTATTATAGAGCCATAGTCCTGAAACCAGCTTGGTGTTGGCACCAAAGTAGACAGGTAGACCAATGGAATTGAATTTAAATCCCTGACATTAACCCACATACCTACAAACACCTGTTCTTTGACAAAGAAGCTAAAGTTATACAATGGAAAAAAGAGTAGCTTCAACAAATGGTGCTAGCATAACTGGATGTGAACATGTAGAAGATTGTAGATAGAACTATATCTATGGCCAAGCACAAAACTTAAATCCAAATGTATCAAAGACATCTACATAAATCTAGCCACATTTAATTCTTAAAAGAGAAGTGGGAGTTACCCTTGAATGAATTGGTACAGGATAATACTTCCTGAACATACCATCAACAGCACAGACACTGAGATCAACAATTAATAAATGGGACCTCCTAAAACTGAGAAAGTTCTGTAAGGCAAAGGACACAATCATTAAGACAAAACGGCAGCTTACAGAATGGGAACAGATCTTCACCAACCCCACATCTGACAGAGGGCTGATTTCCAAAATATATAATGAACTCAAGAAGCTAGCCACCAAAACACCAAACAACCCAATTAAAAAGTAGGGTGCAGAACTAAATAGAAAAATCTCAATAGAGGAATCTACAATGGCTGAAAGACACATAAGAAAATGCTTAACATCCTTAGCCATCAGGGAAATGCAACTCAAAACAACTCTAAGATACTACCTTACACCGGCTATAATGGCTAAAATTAAAAAAAAACACTATTGACAGTCTGTGCTGGATAGGATATGGAGAAAGAGAAATACTCCTCCATTGCTGGTGGGAATGCAATCTTGTAGACCACTTTGTAAATCAGTAAGGAAGTTTCTCAGGAAAATGGCAATGAGTCTAACTTAAGATCCAGCAATTCCTCTTCTGGGCATATACACATTCATACAACAAAGACCTTTGTTCAACTATGTTCATAGCAGAATTATTTGTAATATCCAGAACCTGGAAGCAACCTAGATGCCTTTCAACTGAAGAATGGATACAGAAAGTGTGATACATTTATACAATGGAGTGCTACTCAGCAGAAAAAAACAATGGAATCTTGAAATTCACAGGGAAATGGATGGAACTAGAAGAAACCATCCTGAGTCAGGTAACCTAGTCACAAAAAGACAAACATAATATGTACTCATTCATATATTGCTTTTAGACATAGAGCAAAGGATTGCCGGCCTATAATTCACACCACCAGAAGAACCAGGAAACAAGGAGGACCTTAAGAGAAGAACTCATGGTCCCCCAAAGAAGGGGAGGGGGACAAGATCCCCTGAGCAAATTGGGAGCACAAGGGGGAGAGGAGGGAGATGGAAAAGGGAGAGGGACAAAACCAGGGAGGAGAACAGGAGGACTGAGACAGGGAAGGAATAGAGGAGGGCAAGAATGATGATAAAGATAGCCAGTACAGGTTTGGTAGAGTATAGACAGGGATAACTCCAACTAAGAATCTTGACAGTGATGGAGAGGCTGCCTTTGATGCCCTTCCCCTATAATGAGACTGATGACCACCTTGGTTACTATTCCTAGAACCTTTACCCAGTAGCTGATTGAAACAGGCACCCACAGCTAAGCACTGAGCCACACTCCTGGAATCCAGTTGTAGAGAGGGAGGAAAGATGAGCAAATGAACCAAAATGGTCCTGGAGACACCCACAGAAATAGCTGACCTGACCTAATGAGAGCACGCAGACCCTAGTCTTAAAGCATGGCAACCAGAATTGTACCTAACCAAGCCCTCTGAATGTGGGTGCCAGCTAGGAGGCCAAGGCAGTCTATGGATCCTCTAACAGTGGAGCCTGGTTAAATCCTAGGTCACAAATGGGCTTTGGGAGCTCATTCCCTATTGCAGCCCAGATACATGAAGGAGGACCCTCCCCAAATGATGTGACGGACTTTGATGATCCCCTATTGGGGGCCTCACTATCCTTGGGGAGTGGATGGGGGTTGGGAGGTCAGTGGGAAGCATGGGAGGATGTAAGTGCAAGGGAATGGGGGAATGGAGATGTAAATAAGAGTGTTTTTTAAAATAAAAAAATAATAAAAAAGATTCCCAAGTAGTGGATCTATATTAGCAAAGAGAAGACAGGAGGCCAGGACCCATTTGGAGGCTGTTGTTAAGCTATGCTTCAAATGAGCATGGGGTTGGGGACGGGGAGTATTCAGTTCTTCCAGTCACCACCTAGCAAAGAATAGCCTGCCTCACAGTAGGGTGTTCCTGTAAGCTGAGGTTTCCAGATCTCAGGACCCAGAGCACACATGCTAGGTGTGTCAAAGCAGAGACAAAAGCATGCAAAGATTCAAAGAACAAGACATAAAATGCTAAAGGACTCCAGTGACTCTGTCCAGTGTCACTCATCAAATGATATGGATGCTGATGAGAGATGCATCGGGTAGCTGAGAGACATCTTATAAAGGAGCCTACCTTTATATCATACCCACTCTTTCTCAACTCTCCTGAGAGGGTGAAAGATGTCAGTCCTGCTCCTCTAAGTGATGCCCCTGTGAAAATGGTGGTCACAGCTGGTTGCATTCTAGGTCTGTATCCAGAAAAAGAAAGCTTTTCCTTCACTTCCCTTCACTGGCTGTGGTCTGGCCAACTTCTACCTTTACAGCCTTGTGACTGCCTGTGCTGCTCCTCACTTCCAACAGTTTCCTGTCCCAAGACTCTTCATTGATACATTCCTCTCAGGAGTAGAGGGGAGGCAGCCAGTTACTTGGATAAGTATAGCCAAAGAATGTGGGGCAGTGAGCTGGTTAATTATGTGTCATCTACAGTGTGACTCCCAGACAAGTTGTTAAACATGAGTCTAGATTTCTACATGCTTATCCTGAGATATTATCTGTTAGAAAAGACTATTATTTAAGTCAGTCGATTTTTAACTAAAGCAGGTTGTCCATTCACTCAGCTGAAGGCCTTAATATAAAAGAAGTTCTCCCCCTGAAAAGGGGTAATGACATGGGACTCAAATCGTAACAGCAATTCTCTCTGGGACTCTGGATTTGCCAGGCTGATTCTAAATGTGTGTGTGTGTGTGTGTGTGTGTGTGTGTGTGTGTGTGTGTGTGTGTGTGTTGAACAGACTGTTGTATTTGAACCTTTTCTCTGTCTGGTGGTGCTATTTTGAGAGAATATAAAAGCATTAGGAGGCGCACATAACTAGAAGAAGCAGGTCACTTCTAATTGGGGGTCATATCATCTCTGGCTTTTTCCAGATCTACTAAGATGTGAGCTACCTCCCCATCCTTCTTCTCTGCCATAAGCTCTACCAAGTCTTTCCCACATCGATGGACTAAAATCTCTTTGAAATCGTGAACCCAAATAAGCTTTTCTTTCCTTAAACTGCTTGTCATGTATTTTGTAATAGAAAATGTAAAAATAGTTAATGTAGGCAGTTATTTGGGGGAAGATAAGAGCTGGTGGGTAAACGTGCTTTCCTGTCTTCTCTGAGCAGATAGTCTTGAGCTGTTGTGCAAGCAAGGTGTATCCACTCTGTTACTGGTAAAGGGATTGTCCTGACTTCAGTGACTCACAATAATGCCTATTATTATCTCTAGTTCTCTAGGGTACAAGTCCATATTGGCTTCATGGGAACTTGATGTCTCCATGATGCTTTAGAAAGACTCATTCCAATTTCTTGGTTTGATAGAAGGATCCAGTTCTTTGTGGTTACTGTGTTGAGTTTCCCATTTCCCTGATGGATGTCAGTTGGAGGGTTCCCTTATTTTCTCTCTAGATTTTGTCTGCTGGTCTCTATATCTCAGAGGAAGAGTAGGAAAGAGTTAAATCCTTCTCATACTATGGATCTCACTGACTTTCTTTTTGACACATTTTCCTAACTTCTTTTTTCCCATCTTTGCCAGGGAAAGTTGCCCTTTGTGCATTTGTTAATGGTGGCCTCAGCTGACTAGGATATAGTTTGATATAATATGATATAGTATGTTACATCATCTCACTTTAAAATTAGCTGATTTTTATAACCTCTAGTATGTCTCCTAAGTCCTTTCACATTAGTACTTAGATTAGTATTTGGCTATATAATCAGGAGTGGAGACTCTGGGATTCATCTTTTTATTTCCAACCTACAGTGGTTGTCAAGCTGGCAATACTTTTTTAGATTAATTATCTTTATCTGCTTTGTTATCATGTCATAGCTTTGCTAAATAATCTTCAATAAAGTATTGGCAGTTAAACTTTGTGTCAGAAGCTTACAATATCCACAGTGTTCCCTGGAAATATACTCTTGGAATGAGATCTTGAAACTGGTCCAAGCACAAAGGAAGGTCAATGGAAGAAAGAGAATATTCTTGGCGTTGAACACCATCCAATGGCCTGTCAATTGCTGAAGTTGCCATCAGAGGTTTGATGGAGTAAGAAACAGGTAGAAATAGAATTATGGGTTATACCTTACTTATGACACTGAAGAGATAGTGAATAATGATGATTACATGAATACTGGGGAAGGCGTTTTCATTTTTTTTAAATTATACTTTTTGTTTTAAGATAATTGTAGATTCACAAGTAGTTGTAAGAAATGCAGAGATTGGAATAAGAGAGGGGAAAAGACCGCAAGCAAAAGAGAGATCTTATAGTCTTTCACGCTATAGTGCCGCAGCACAATCATAACTCTGACATCAGTAAGTACAAGTTACTGAGTATTTCTATCATCATATGGATCCCCCTTGCTCCTTTCTTACAGCCACACCCATTTCTGTCCCACATCTACATTTCTTATTCCCTTTCATCCATTAATCTGTTATCCATTCATGTAAATTTGTCACTTAAGCTTATACAAATTAAATTTGAAATTTTTTCCCACTCAGTATCTATATGGAGATTTTTCTGAGTTGTTACATATACCAATACTTTGTTTCCTTGTATTGATGAGTAGTGTCCCATGGCAGAGAAGGCACTATATACAGGCTATAGTTTGTTGAGCTGTTCACCTACTGGAAGACACTTGGGTTATTTCCAGTTTTGTTATTGATTTTTTAATATCACTCTGGTAAGATAACATTTTCAATTTTAAAGAAAATCGAAATTAAACACAATATCTCAAGTGATCCCATGGAACTGAGCAAGCAGTAACATAATCAGGTCCTCAATTTGTTTTCCTGTTTTTTCCTGTTTTGTTACCTTTGTCCCCATCCTCACTCCCTGGGTCCATTCTCCAATAAAGTCCTGGCACGTGAACATTGTCTCAGGCTGGCCCTCAAGTAAATGCATGTGATGCAGGTGCCATTGGATATTAGCCTCTTTCTGTTGTTCGTCACAGTCTCAGAATTTTCTCTGTGTAAGAGTGTCCTGTCATGCAGAAGGTGAAGGGAAAACTGTAGGCTGGGGAGGAGGCTCAGACAGCAGTTTAGTTTTCTATGTCCTTAATTCCTCAAGGCCTACAATAAAATGACATTTGATGGGGAAATGCACACAGATTTATGAAACGGGACAAACAACATACAGTAAGGTTTTATTTGTTTTAAATCAACCCAATTATACTTTCAAAGGAATTGAAACCAGTAAGTCAAAGTTAAGTCTGCATCCCCATGCTCATCAAAGCATTTTTTGTTCAGTTCCCTGGACTCTCCATGGATGCCACTCTAGAGTTCACGGGTTTCCACCAACTTGGTTTGCCTGTCTCTGTGGATTTCTCCATAATGATCTTGACATCCTCTGATCATATATTCCATCCCCTCTCTCTTTGGCTGGATTCCTAGAGCTCTGCCTGGTGCTTGGTTGTGGATCTCTGAGTCTGGTTCCATCATTTACTGGATGAAGGCTCTGTGGTGATAGTTGGGGTATTCACCATTCTGATTACATGGGTAGGCCAGTTATGGCATCCTTTCCACTATTGCTAGGGGCCTTATCTGGGGTTCACCTTGTGGATTCTTGAGAATTACCTTAGCACCAAGTTTCTCCATAACCCCCTGGTGTCTCTCTTTATTATTATTTATTTATTTCATTGAACTCTAGGAAAATTTTAATTTCTTCTTTATTTTTTCCTTGACCCAGGCATGATTCAGTTGAGCATTAGTCAGTTTCCATGAGTTTATAGGCTTTCTAGAATTTTGTTGTTGTAGAATTTCAGCTTTAAGCCATGGTGATCTGATAAGATACAGTGGGTTATTGTTCCATTTTTTTGTATCAGCTCCAATTTGCTTTGTGACTAAGAATATGGTCAATGTTAGAGAAGGTTCCATGGGGTGCTGAGAAGAACATAGATTCTCTTGTGTTTGGGTGGAATGTTCTATAGATGTCTGTTATAGATGTGAGTCATAACATCTGTTAGATACTTTATTTCTCTGTTAATTTTCTCTCTGGCACATGTCCACTGGTGAGAGTGGGATTGAAGTCTCCCAGTCTTAGCGTGTAGGGTTTGATGTGTGATTTAAATTTTAGTATTGTTTCTTTTACAAATGTTGGTGTTTTGTATTTGGGATATATGTGTTCAGAACTGAGATGTCATCCTAATGGATTTTTCTTGTGATGAATATGAAATGTCCTTCATAGTCTCTTTTGGTTATCTTTACTTTGAAGTCTATTTTGTCAGATATTAGGATAGCTATACCATCTTTCTCCTTAGGTCCATTTGATTGGAAAGTGCATAATGTCTTTCCAGAATCTGTGGCTTTGAGAATCTCCAGTGAGACGTCAGGTGTTATTCTGATTGGTCTGCCTTTATATGTTACTTAAACTAAATCTTCAATGCCTGAGATTCTTTCTTCCATCTCTTGCATTGTTTGTTATGCTTGTATTTGTTGTTCCTGTTCCTTTACCTGGATTTTCCATTTCGGGAATTCCCCTTGTTTGTGTTTTCCATATTACCTTTGTTTCAATTTTCAAGTCTTAGACTTGTTTGCTTTTTTTCTCTGTTTTCTTGGATTTATTGATTTCTTCCAGTTTTTTGTCTTTTCTTCCATTTCTTTTTTTTTTTTTTTTTTTTTGGTTTTTACGAGACAGGGTTTCTCTGTATTGTTTCGGAGGCTATCTTAGTCCTCTCTGTGTAGTAGTTGTCTGTGTCTCATGAAGTCCCCAAACTTTCAGGAGATGGGTTGGTTTGGGGTCAGAGTGGGGCTTGTAGATTACAGGGTCCAGTGTGGCCAGTGTTAACGCATCTTGCCTACAGGATTCTCACCTGTTGACCCACTAGTGTGGCTGGTTGCTTTAAAATTCTTACTTAGATTCAATTGCTGCTAACATGAACTCTAGAGAAGAGTTGTGTAAGGAACATGAACTAAATAAAAGCTTAACCTAACAAAGGAATTGTATTCTAAACACAAGTGTCATGAAATGTCATGTCAGGAAAATGGCTTTGTATGTGTCTATCACTACATTCTCATGAACACAGAGAGTCAGGAGAAGAGATACCATGCCTGGTAGTGTCTGGCGTAGGAGAACGTCTTGGGTGTTTCTGTGCAGGAGCCGGAGAGGAGAAATGCTGATGTCCTCAAAAGGAATATGGAAGAGCCTGTGTTTGTAGATGACTGAAGAAGGTAGATATGGAACCGACCTTGTCAGTGCTGGCACTGCTGCAACCTCATGCCATATGCAGAACACATTGTTTCTCAGCAGGAGATGAGCTCAGAGCCAGGAAACTTCAGTGTGTTGGGACCTCTGGCTTTTTTTAATGAGAGGAAGCCTGAGAGAAGCCATACTGATTGTTTAGGACACACACTGAAGTTTCTCTGCCTTCATAACGTTTTACATAATGAACAGTGGGAGCCTTGAAGTGCTGTTATAACAGGCAGATCCTTACATAAAAGAGCCCCAGAACCAGATGCCCATGAAGATACGGTGGTTACATTTTAAGATTCCTATGGGTTGCAGTAACCTTTACAATATGGAGCAACATCATACCTCTACTAAACTCCCCTACTGTGCTCACTCACACAGGGTTGGGAAATGATTCAAAAGTTGTCATTGCATTCTTGCAGTGTTGATTGGCCATGGCTACGAAACAGAAACACAGATGACCCATTACATGTTGCCAGGCTCAAATCTCAACTGAGAGAGTACCTGCCATTTGTGACAGAAAAAAAAGCTTGCATCACATAGATTACAGCATCTTTCAGCAACTATGAATCTGGGAACCTGCAACTTTAGTCGTCACCCCATATGATAGTGAGAGTCTGACAAAGAACACAGTGGAGAGATTCAGGGTGACATGAAACAGTGGGTGCTTCAAGACAGCAATGGACGAGTGACCTCCTTCTAAATGGAGAGGTAGAAACTAACACAATTAATGAGGGTTTGTGGAAGGTACTCCATGCCTCAGGTTTGCTGTGAAAGGAGCTAGTGCTTCCTCAGCATTTTCACCGCAGAGTAATGAGGAATGAATGCAGAATGACTTTCCCTGAACTCTGGCTAAACTAACCAGAAAAGAAATTCATTAAATGCTATTATGCAGTTCACAGATTTGACAGGAAAGTTGAAGAGTGAGTCTCAGACAATGGGCAGGCTTCTGTGTACCTGGAAGCAGATAACAGATCTTAGGAATGCCCATTAGAATCCCAATACTAGTGCCATGTCACTGCAATCCTCATGGAAAATTATTGCTAAAGCATCTTTGCTTTTGCGTTTTTCTTCCACAACTAAAAATCCAGGAACAGAAAAAAAACTAACCTTTTATGTGTATATGTGTGGGTGTTGGTATGTGCACATGTGAGTGGGTACATGCATGCGTGCATGTGTGTTTGTGTGTGCGAGTGTGTATGCGTGTGTGTGTGCTTATGCTTGTAGAGTCAAAAGGTCAATGCTAGTAAAGTGTTTATTAAGCTGTAATTATTCTCCACCTGCTGTTGAGACAGTGTCTCTCACTATCAGTTCAGTTAGTCTGGACCAAAGAGCTTAAGAGATGTGTCTGCTGCTGCTCCCATCGTGCTGGGGTTCCATTCCTATGCTACCACACCCAGCATTTCATCTGGATTTTGGGGTCCAAACTCAGGTCCTTATGCTTGTGTGGCAGGCCCATTACCAATTCTTCAGGCCCATACTTTACTTTTCATGTAAAAATTGAGTCTGTGTCATACGAAGACTCACATGCTGTGGTGTGTTGGTTTTAACATTATCAGTTATGTGGCAAATGTCCACTCTTGAGCCCCAGGGGCTGCCTCAGGTCTCATGTGTTTTCTTCTCCCTGAAACTTCACTTAGGGGAGAATCTTATGAAACACTGCAATTGTTTCTTCTCTTCTCTCCTCTTCTCCCCTCCTCCACTTCCCTCCCCTCCTCTCCTCTCCTCTTCACCCTCCTCTTCCTCCACCTCCTCCTACTCTTCCCCCTCCCTCTCTGTAAGCATGTGGAGGCAAAAAGTCAACCTCAAGAGTCATTTTGAGGAATCATCCGTCTTGGGTTTCTATGAGATGGATTTACACAGGGACCTGGGACCTGGGGCCTGGGACTCAGACTACACTAGGCTGGTTGGTGAGTAAGCCCCAGGGACCTTCTTGTCTCTGTGCACAGAAAGCTCTTGACGAATGAACCATCTCCTCCTTATTGTGTTATTTACTTTTTAAAAATATAGCTATGTATATCCACCAGAACCTGTAATCACTGTAGGAAGGTTTCATGTAATTTATGTAATTTTTTAATTTAAGTTATCACTAACACAACTGGGACGAGTTGTGCCTTATAGACCTACTTAGACATCTGCCAATTTCGATAAGTTGTAATTTGTAAAACTATAGCTGCATTGCCTTATTTTGTATGCATTGTTGTAAAAGTGTTATAATATATTAACACATTCTTGTAGCTTTCTAATTCCCAGAATATCTCCAGTGATCCTACAGTCTTCTTACATTTGTTCCTTTCTTATTCTTGTTGTCCATTTACCAATTTTCAACACATGAAATTTTGTGTTGATTTTTGCTGCCATGAGCTCTATGCACAACCTCATTAAATTCTGTCCATTTTTTTATTTTATGATCTACTATGCGAACACATAGAATTTTAAATCAAGGTTCTCTATGTAAGAGAGATGTTTGCCTTTCTGAGTCTGAATTATTTCTGCCAGTATAGTGATTGCAGTTCCCTCCATTTCCTTCATATATCATAATTTCATCTTTCTTTATGACTGCATAAAACATATATGTACCGTATTTTCTTTGTATGTTCATCCACTGCAGACACCAGATAGCTTTATTTCCCAGCTATTGTGAATAGCACAGAAGCAAAAAATGAATAGCAGGTATCTCTGTGACAGTTTGGCTCAGGCATGTGCACAGCATACTAGAGCTGAGTGGGAAGGCAGCTCTGCCTTCAGTTCACCGAGGAGCCTTCATACTGACTTTCCCTTTCTGCACATCCTTACTGGTATCTGTTGTCATTTGTGTTCTCAATGACAGCCGCTTTGCCACTGAGATAGAATCTGCAGTGAGATAGGATCTTAAGGCAACTATAATTAAAAACTGACTAGGGATGCTGAACATCTTTCCAGATGTTTATTGGCTTTTATATTTATTGCTTCTGAGTACCGTCTATGGAGTTAATTAGTTCACCAACTAAGTGGATATGAATTTTTGCTACTTAACTTTTTTCAACTCTTTTTATGTCCTTGGTATTAGTCCCTCATCTTGCATATACTCTGCATCTCCACCCCATCTCCAATGAGATCTGCATTCCTGTAATTGTTTCCTTTTACTGTGCAGAAGGATTTTGACTTACTATAATCTCATTTGTGAATTCTTGGGATTGTTTCTATGTCATGAGGAAGCTCAAGCTTGTATTAGTGCAGCATCCGAGGTATGGATCTGGTTTCATTCTTTTACATGTGAAAATGCAGTTTTCTTTGAGTATTTGTTTGTTGAAATTATTGGGTCTGAGAATTTCCTAATGAGAACTTTCTAGCTTTGGGGGTCTTTTAATTAAAGGATTATACAATCGGAAAATAGAAATAACTGACTTCTTTTCCAATTAACATCACATTTCTCCCTCTCTCTTGTCATATTGCTTCAACAAAAGCTTTGAGTACAGCATTGAGTAAAAATGGAGAGAATGTGCACTTGTCTCATTTCAAGTTTAAGATAAAACACTTTCAGTTTCCACACTTGGTGTAAGGACGCTGTGTGTTTGTCATGAGTAGCCTTCCTTATGTTGGCGTATGCTCCTTCCATTCCTAGTTTCCTTAGGGCTCCTACCACAAAGGGGTGTTGTACTTTATCATATGCCTTCTATATGTTGACTGAAATGATTATGCAATTTCTGTCCTTATTTATGTGCTGTGTCATATTTATTGCTTTGTATATATTGAACCAACTTTGCATTCTTAGAATGAAACCAATTTGGCCATAGTTTATGATCTTAAATTCTTGAATTCTAAAATTTGCCAGAATTTTACTGAGAATTATTTTTAAATCTATGTTCATCAGGAGAACAAGTCTATAGTTTTCTTCTTTTTTTCTTATGTCTTCACTGGTTTTGGCATTAAAGAAATGCTGGCTTTAGAAAAATCAGTTTGGTAGTGTTCTTCTCCTGTGTTTTACAGAATTTTAGTTTGTTTTGGACTTATTATACTTGGTGAATATTTTTCCCACACTTTGACTTTCACTCTATGAATTGTTGGAGACAAAGGGTAGCTGGATCTAGTTTTCTAATACAGTCAGTAATCCAGTCAGCCATCTTATATCTAGCTGTCAGTGAATTTAGGCCATTTGCTAATTTCCGCAGTTTTGTTGCTTCCTTTTCTTGATGGTTGGATCATTTTTCTTTACTATTAGAGATACAAATTAATGAGGGGTTTCCTAGTTTACTAAATTGGACACAATAAATTCCTTCCTAGCTCTCCTATGCTCATGTCTTCCTCGCGTGTGTTTTTCATTCCTATAATACTGTGATTGAGTCTTTTTTTCTGCTTTATGCATGTAGTACTTACTCCTTTAGGTTTCATCTGCTTTATGACTTCTGTCCTAGTCAACTTCTTTGTTGCTGGGATAAAACACTGACTAAATCTAACTTGGGGAAAGGGGATTTGCTTCATCTTATACTTCCAAACTGTTATGATAAAGCACATGAGGGACCTTGGCGGATTCCATGGCAGGCAAGGGTGACCGAGGTGGGGGACAAACATGCCAGGCAGACAGAGCTTAGTGAGAAGTTTTATTAGAGAGGGAAAGGGGGAAGGAAAGAGAAAATAGGTAAAGAGACAGAGACAGATAGAGGACAGAAGAGAAGAGCGAGACAGGGAAAGCCCTGTCTTCCCGAGAGGAGCAGCAGGAAAGAGAGAGGAAAAAGAGGTAAGTGGGGGGATCTTTCTTTTAAAGAGGTCCTTTGCATCTGCATCCAGATGGGTAGTCATGGAACCCTGAGCTGACTAGGATACTGCCTGAGTGCATTCTGTCAAGTGGCAGGGGCAGGCCAGAATAATGCCTGAATCACAATCCATCACTGAGGGAAGACAAGGCAGGGACTCAAGGCAGGAACCTAGGTAGGAATTGAAGCAGAGACCATGGAGGGGTGCTGCTTTTGGCTCTCTCGATGGTTTTCTCAGACTACGTTAGTATAAAATATGGGCCAACCTGCCAGAGGTGGGAATGTGGGCTGGGACCTCCAAATGAGTCATCAATCAAGAAAATGCCCATAGACCAATCTGATGGAGGTAATTCCCCAACTGAGGTTCTGTCCTGCCAGGCGACTCTATTCTGTGCCAGTTAACAACAGAAAAGCCAGCACAGCCACCTTAATTAGTGACTATCTTGAAATGTATTTGTTTTCTCCATCAATTGAAAAAGACAAATTTCCTAGCTGTAACAATCTTAACTGACAATTATTTACATTCTGGTTTGAAATATATCTTTCCATGTTTTCCTGGCTATTGGTGTTGCTGATGAGAGACTTGATGTTATTCTTATGTTTCTGCCTTTGTGAGTGAGTTGACATTTTCCCTTAAAGTTTTTGATTAATGTTGTTTAATATTGTTTCATTGCTTTGTCTCCTTTATATCTTGACTAGAATATGCTACTAGAAAGTTCTTCTCAAATGTGTTTGAGGTTTGAAGTGCCTATTGTGTTTGAATGACTGTTTCTCTAGATTTGGAAATTGTCTGCTATACTTTTGTTGAATAGTGTTTCTCTCATGTCTTTCCATTGTATTTTCCTCAGTTTTGGTTCCTTGACGATATCCCAGAGTTCTTGGACATCATGGTAAATACTGACATTCTTTGCTAACATTGTTTCTTTTACATTGCTGACTTTTATTTTTCTTGTTGATTTTCTCCTCCGTTTTGCTGACATTTCCTCTGTTATTGTCTTCCCGCTCTAGGTCCCATATTGAATTCCTCTGCTTGCTTGTATCTTCTGTCTGGTCACTGATCATTTATGCCAGAAACATTTTGGAATCTTGGTCTAATGACTTGCTTATTTCTGTATCTTTGGGTTGCGTAGTTGGGGAGTTACGGTATTTTGTGATAGCATACTGCCTTGCTTTCTCATGTTTCCTTGGTTTCTGTTTCAACATGTGTTGGCTTGGAAATCTCTTGAATTTTTAGCTGGGGATCTTCTTACCAAGCAGTATACTCTTCAAACCTCAATTCTCAGCACCACTCAGTGAGGAGGGAACAAATTGCTATCATAGTAAAATCATTCAAGCATACAAGATAAAGAAACAGTTTAATTCAGCTCCAGTCCACTAGATTTTGAGCTTTCAAGACCTCCTGAGTATTAACCACTCTGCTGGAGGGATGTTGCTTTGGTTATCCAGTATACACTGGCACTTCAAAGTTCACAGGCCTCATAGTTGTGAATGACAGAGAGGCTACACCATTCTCTGGAGGCTCAGAGCATCAAACTCCAAGGTTATCTTGTTGATTAGAACTGCCCCCAGCCACTGAGGCTGGGATTAGCCTCCTAATCTAAGCCAAGTATCCTATGACCTGCATCCTTTGGCTTGTCAGGACCATATTGCTCATCACTATTGCCCTTCTGGATCTCTCTTCTCATGTAGGTCAGAAAAGGCATCAGATGCCCTGGAAACCAGAGTTAAGAGAAGTCATGAGCCACTATGTGGGTGCTAGGATTCAAGCCTGGGTATTATGCAAGATAAATAAGTGCTCTTAACTACTGAGCTATCTCTTCGATCCCTGATGCAAGTTTTTATCATGATTTAGAATGAATTGTAACATTTTTGAATACCAGTTTAGATAACTGCATAATTTTATCTTTTATTTTATTGATGTTGTAACTTACACTGGATGATACTTAAATGTTTTAATATTACATAATTTATTAACCTTAATAATTATAGATGATATAAGCTAGAATGTGAACACACCATAGATAGGATCACCATCAAAGCTTTCCAAAGCTGTTTTCTACTTTTTGATCCTCCCTGCCCAGATCAAAATACTGTTTTGATTTAAATAAACTTTGATTTTGATAGAAATAAACAGGATTTCTTTTTTGTGTGATTTATTTTCTACAACATAATATTTCAAATTTATCTAATCTCTATTGCTGCATGTGTCAGTATTTACTCCCTTAATTGCTGATTGGTATTCTATTCTATGAATAAACTATAATTTGTTTAGTCATTCTCCTGATTGGCATTTGGGTTCTTTCCAATGTTTTGTTACTATGTGCAAAGCTGGCATTACAGACAAGATCTTCCTTCCTTCTTTTCTTCCTTCCTTCTTTTCTTCCTTCCTTCTTCCCTTTCTTTCTTTCTTTCCTTCTTTTTTCTTTCTTCCTTTTTCTCTTTTTACAATTGTTTCTGTAGATGCATGTTTTCACATGGAAGATGAAATGCCTAGTGACATCAGAGGAATATTTAATAAGAACGTTGATGGCTATTCTTGTTTGTCAACTTGACTACATCTAGAATTAGCCAAAATACAAGTGACTGAGTATACCTGTCATTTGACACAGGGAGATGCACTTTTAATACAGGTCATTTGAGATGGGAAGAGCCACCTTAAATCTGGGTCATGCTTTCTGGCAGTAGCCTATATAAGGGACATGGAAAAGTGAAGCTTTTGCTCTCTGCTTGCTTACGCTCAATCTTTCTGGTAAGTTTATTCCTTCACTGGCTTTAGAGCCTACTTTGGGATTCCAGTGTACATTGAAGACCAGCTGAGATATCAGCCTCATAGACTCAGCAACCGTTAGATTCTTGGACTTTCTGTTGGTAGATAGGTGTTTTTGGACTAGCTGGACCGCAGCCTGTAAGTCATGCTAATAAAGTTCATTATATATCTATATATATATATAGATAGATAGATATAGATATTTATGAGGTATCATCAGTTCTGATCTGCTAAAGAACTCTTACTAATACAAGGGATATGGTTAAAGTATATGAGAAATGGGCTTAATGAGGTTTCATATGGTTATACTATTACATAGAGTGATAAAGTCAGCTAAACATCATCTTTACCAAAAGGGAGCATTACTAGTCAGTAATTGTAGTCATTCTGTGGTATATCATAACATCTCATTATGGTCTCAGTTTTCTTTTCTCACTATTCAAGAATATTGTGCATCTTTTCATGTCTTTATTGATATTCACATTTCCCTGTCGGTGAAATAAAAATACAGGAAATATATTGCCCATTCTTACTATGTTGTTTGAATTGTCATTATAGAAATTATACATTTCACTTGAATTCGGCATCTATGATACATGAAGTGCAAGCAGTTTCTCTCAATCTGTGACTTGATTTTTAATACTAAATGATGATTTGTGATGATGTTTTGATTTTTCCAAAGCTTAGTTTAGTAAGATTTTTACTTACTATTGCTTTTTCGTTTTATTTCTAGTTGAGAATTCTTCTCTCATCCTGACCACAGTTACCCCCAATTCATTTCTCCCAGCTTCCCCTAACCTCTCCTCTCCCCCAGATCCATTTCCTCTTCAGAAAAGAACAGGTCTCTAAAAGATGACAGCCAAACAGGACGAAACAAGATACAATACGACAAGTCAAAAGCACTCATATCAAGCCTGAACAAGGTAACCTGGTAAGAAGAAAAGTCCCAATAGCAGGGAGACACACCTGCTCCCACTGTTAGGAGTCCCCACAAAACACCAAGCTAACAGTCATAATGTGTGCAGAGTGCCCGGTGCCGACCTCTGCAGGCCCTGTGTTTGCCACTTCAGTGTCTGTGAGTCTGTATGAGCTTGCTTAGTTGATTCAGTGACCCATGTACTCCTGGATTCCTTGATCCTCTCTGACTCCTACAATCTTTTCTCCTCCTCTTCTGAGGGGTTCCTGGATCCACAAAGGCTGATAAAGACCTCCAATTTGGTCTCTCAGCATACCACGTAGCTGTGGCTCTTGCCAAATGAAGCCTCTCTGATGACAACTGGACAAAGCACCGATCTATGAGTATAGCAGAATATCATTAGGAATTATTTCATTGATCTTTTTGACCACTTGCATTTGGTTCTACCCTATTTCTTTGGGCTATCCAGTCTTTCATTCCTAGCCACATAGACAGTGTAGGGCATGGGCTCCTTGTGACATGAGCCACAAGCTATTTGAAACATTAGTTGGATGCCACCATTGCCCATCACATGTTGCGGGCAGGAGATAGGAGGTGGAGGGTTTTGTGACTGAGTTGGTGCCTAGATTTCTCTTCATTATGGCCAGCAGAGTAATTTCTTGTGCCAAACAGATTAGAACGTAGGGGTAAAGGCCCCATGTAGGCCCACCATACCTCTGTAGGTTCAATGAGCTGTGTGGATGTTGCTCTCAAAAACAGGACATGATGATAATTTTCAGGGAACAACCATCTATCCTTGCATCAGACTGAGGAAAACATTTTGCACCAGAAGTTTACCTGGCTACAAAAGATGGCCTCCATGTGATGGCTGTTCCTGGTTGTCAACTTGACTATACCTAGAATAAACTATAATCCAGAAATAGAGGCCACACTTGTGATCCAGATCTTGAGGCAAGAAGACAACATGCCTTTAATCCAGACCTTGAGACTTGAGGGCACACCTTTAATCTGAGCTACGCCTTCTACTGGAAACCTATATAAAGGACAATGGAAGATAGAAGGGTGTTCTTTGTCTATTTGCTCTCACCTTGTTCACAATCCATTCTTTCTTCTGAATCCCAGCAGACCAGCTAGACACCCAGCCTCATGAGACTCACCAGCTACTAGATTCTTGGACATTTCATTCATAACTAGCCATTGTTGAACTTCAGCCTGTTAGGTGTCTCCAATACATTCCCATATATATATATGGAGAGATTCGTCTCATAAGTTCTGTGACTGTAGAGAACTCTGACTAATATACCTCATTACTAGGAGTCCTCACCAGGGTCACCCTCATAGATTCCTGGAAGTTTCTACTGCGCTAGGTTTCCACACTCCCTCAAGGCTCCGCAATTCCAGCTGTCTCTCCCTATACTCTCTCCCTCCATCCCTCTCCACCTGATCCTTCCTGCTTCCTTTCCCATCTACTTACAGTCCTCGTGCAAAATTATTCTATTTTCTCTTCCAGGGAGGCCCACACAACACCCTCCCATCTCTCCTCTTTACCTATCATCTCAGGAACTGTGGATTATAGCTTGATAATTATTTACTTAGCAGTTAATATCCACTTATAAGTGAGTACATACAATATTTGTTCTTCTGATTCTAGGTTACATCACTCAGGATGATTTTTCCTAATTCCATCTATATTCCTGCAATTTTTATGATGTCATTTTTAACAGCTGAGTAGTACTCCACTGTGTAAATGTATCACATTTTCTTTATCAGTTATTCAGTTGAGGACATTTAGGTTGTTTCCAGCTTATGGATGCTATGACAAAAGCTTCAGTTAACACAGACGAGCAAGTGTCCTTGTGCTATGATTGAGCATCCTCTGGGTATATGCCCAGGAGTGGCATAGCTGGGTCCTGAGGTAGATTGATGCCCAGTTTTCTGAGAAATTGACATATTAATTTCCATAGTGACTGTACAAGTTTGCATTCCCACCAGCAATGGAGGAGTCTTCCCCTTGCTCCACATCATCACCAGCATGAGCTATCACTTGTGCTAATGATCGTAGGTATTCTGACAGGTATAAGATAGAATCTCAAAGTAGTTTTGATTTGCAATTCCCTGGTGGGTAAGGATGTTGAACATTTCTTTAAGATTTTTTGGCCATTTGAGATGCCTCTGTTGAAAAATCTCAGCAAGGGTAAGCCTCCCATGGGGAGTCCACAAAGTCTGGCATATCAATTTGAGGCAGGACCATGCCCCTCCCCTCTGTATCAAGACTGAGCAAGGCATCTCTCCATAGGGAATGAACTTCAAAGAGTTAGTTCATTCACTAGGGATAAATCCTGGTCACACTGTCAGTGGCCCTACTGACTGCCCAAATCACAGAACTGTCATCCACTTTCAAATGGCCTAGTTTGGTACTATGCACATTCTCCAGCTATAAGTCCAGAGTCAGTGAGCTCCCACTACCTTGGGTGAGATGTCTGTGGGTTTCCCCATCATGATCTTGACCTTTGTGCTCATATAATCCCTCTCCCTCTCTTTGACTGGACTCTGGAAGCTCAGCCCACTGCTTAGCTGTGGATCTCTGCATCTGCTTTCATCAATTACTAGATTCTATGATGACAATTAGGGTTGTCATCAATCTGATTACAGCAGAAGGCATTATCCTTACTGAGGAGTGGAGGGAGGGGGTAAAGTGGAGAGAGAAGGAGAGGAGGGAGAAGGAATTGTGGTTGATATGTAAAATGAAAAAAAACTTTTAAATGAATAAAACATTAGAAAAGAGAATCATCTATTTATATCTGTACCCCAGCTTTAAATTGGATTATTAGGTTTTTGATATCTGATTTCTTGAATTCTTCATACATTTGGATTTGAGACCTCCATCAGATGTGAACTTGGTAAAAAGTTTTCCCATTCTATCAGCTACCTCCCTGTCTGATTAATGGTGTCCTTTGATATGCAGAAGCTTTTCAGTTTCATGAGGACCCATTTATTAATCATTAATCCTAGTACCTGTACTATCGGTGTCCAGGAAGTTGTCTCCTGTACCAGTGCATTCAAGGTTATTCCCTACTTTCTCTTCTGTCAGGTTCAGTGTATCTGGTTTTTATGTTGAGGTCTCTGATCCACCCATTCAGACATGAGTTTTGTGGAAGGTGATGAGTATAGATCTATTTGCATTTTTCTATTAACATCCATCTAATTTGATCAGCACCAGTTGCTGAAGATGCTTCCTTGTTCCAGTGTGTATTCCAGGCATTTTACAAAAATCAGGTATTTATAGAATTTATGTCTTGGTCTTCTGTTCAATTCCATTATCAATGCACTGGATTTTATGTTGTTTCCACATAGATTTTATCACTATAGCTCTGTAGTAAATTTGAAATCAAGTATGGACATACCCCTAGCTGTGGTGATACCTTGTTTGTACTCTAGCACATAAAGCTTATCTGAAGATCAGAGGGCAGAGCAGGACACTTGTTAACCATAGAGGTCTGTAGGTCTGTATAGACAGACAAGAAGTGATATGGCTAGGAAGAGAGGAATGTAGGCAAGAGTAGACAGCAACTCAGTCCCTTTTCAATCTCAGGATTTCATAGAGATAAGAACTCTAATGGCTGGCTGCTCTGCTTCTCTGAACTTTCATCTCCTAATATTTGACTCTGGGTTTTATTATTAAGACCAGTTAGAACTCATGCTACACCGAGCAGTTCTTTTATTGCTCTGGATTGTTTTAGCCATTCTGGGTTTTTTGTTTTTCCATATGAAGATGAGAATTGTCCTTTCAAGCTCTGTAAATACTTGTGTTGGAATTTTGATGGTGATGGTGTTAAATCTGTAGATTGCTTTTGGTAGAATGGCAATTTTAACTATGTAAATCCTATGGATCAATGAACATAGGGGTTTGTTTCATCTTCTGATATCTTCTTCAATTTCTTTCTTCCTTTGAAGTTTTTATCATACCATTTTTTCACTTAAATGGTTAGAGTTTCCGGAATATATTTTATGTTATTTGAGGCTATTGTGAAGGGTACTGGTTTCCTGATTTCTTTCTCAATACATTTGTATGTGGTAGGGCTACTGATTCTTTTTCAGTTAATCTTGTATTCAACCACCTTGCTGAAAAAGTTTATCAGCTACAGGAGTTCCCTAGTGGAATGTTTAGGGCCACTTATGTATTTTATCATATTATTTACAAATAACAATACTTTGACTTTTTCCTTTCCGATTTGTATCCCCTTATCTCTTTCAGTTGTCTTCATGCTCTAGCTAAAACTTCATGTTTCTTAATGGATATGGAGAAATTGGACTACTTTGTCTTGCTCCTAATTTTAGTGGCATTGCTTTGAGTTTCTTTCTATTTAATTTGATGTTGGCCTAAAGCTTGCTTGCTATAAATTGCCTTTATAAGCTTATGTATGTCCATTGTATCCATATGCTTGGAATATCTTTTTTCTGAACTTCTTTCCTGAGGTACCATCTATCCTTGATGTGTGTTTCTTATATGCAGGGTAGATCCTGATTTTGCATCCATTTTGTTAATCAGTGTCTTTTTTATTGGGGAGTTGGGGCCATTGAGAGATATCAATGACTAATGACTGTTGATTCCTGTTATGTTGGTGGTATGAGTGTAGTATGAGTGTGATCATGCATAGTCATTGGTCCATGTCATGGAGTATATGTAGAGGTTGGAAGACAACTTGATGGACTTTGTTTCTCCTTTAACTGTGTGGGATCTGGAGATAATTCAGATCTTCATAATTGCCAGCACATGCCTTTAACCACTAAGTTATCTCTGTAGACTCTAATTTTTCATTAAGCTTCATTTGTCTTTATTTACGAGAGCTGTTGTATTGTGTATTTGACCAAAGATATTTGGAAACAGCATCAGTCTTCTTCAGTTCCTAAAATGTGTTGTTTATATTTGGGTACTTCCTTGATTGTTTGATAGAATCCACAAATTAAACCAGTAGAGACAAGAATTTTCCTTCTTAGAAGATTACAGATTTATTTTGTTTAAGTACCACATTAATCACATCATCCTGGTGTGTTTCTCTTATATTTTATTTTTTGGTCAATAATAAATGTCCTATTACATATCCTACAGTGGGTGATAAAGACTGGGTGAACTGCTTTCCATCCTTAAGGTTTTCCAGTTGGTCAGCACAATTTATTGGGAAAGCTCTTCTACCTGAGAGAACCCAGTGGTTGCCAAAATGAAATGGCCACACACTTGAGGCTTTATGTCTCTTTTGCATTCTGTTCCTTTGATCTAAGTTATCCATACACCAAAAGCATATTTTCTTGATTATTATAATTTGATTGTATGATGTGAACTCAGAATAAATCTACTAAGACTATCCTTTGTTGGAGTATTTTTGGTTTTTTCAAACTTTATAAAGTATTTATTTATACTAACAATACCTAATTTCTCTCATCACAGCTTTGTATCTTTCTATACACCATTTGAAATTATGTTTTGCTAAATGCATCTTTGAACATTTGAAGTCCATTAATACTTCATATGTGGTATCATACTTATTTTTATTTCTAATTTTCCTTGCTATTGCTTAGAAATAAATTGACATTTAAGTTTAGGTATGTGTACCTTGTTAGTGTGAACTGCTAAACTCAGTTGCTATAGTAGACTTCAGGTAGAGAAATTAGGTGGTGACTGATAGGCAATCATGGTTTCTACAAATAAAGAGATTTTTTTCTTCAATACCTTTGTCACTTACATGGTTCTTATCCTATCAAACTGTCTAGAAACTTCAGTAGAGAATTGAGTTGGAGTGGTAATCTTGACATCACATCAAGGGCATTCATGCTTTGAATATTCGATATGATTATAACCACAAATATTTTATGTATGGCATTGTAAAGAAAATTTCTGTTCTCATTTAATTAGTATTTTTATGAATGAGTGTTGTGGTGGTCTGAGTTGTGACCCCCCCAGAGGAGATCCCCGACCCGCGGGGATGAGGTGATGAGGGTCGCTACTAATTTGGTGGGTCTTCACGAGCAGATCCGATCTTGAAAGTAAACTTCAAGAGGTTAAGGGAAGCAGGCTCAAGACAACTTTTGCTGATCAAGAGCGTTTATTTTTGGGGTGAGATGGTTCTTATAGAAAACGCATCTCAGGGGCCAGTACAAGCATGCCAATCAAGTCTCAACTCAAATATACACCAAATAAGGTAAAGACAAAGCTATAATTTTCCATCAGTCATCAGTCGCATTCCACAAATGCTTGTCAGCATAAGTCAGGTGCAGGAATTAGGGAGGGGTAGGAAGTATTCAAAGGAACACTTTAACCTTTTGTTAACAAAGACAATTGCTCTATAAGGGTTACTTCCCCCCTGGCTAGGCGGGTGGGCTGCCCTGTGTAAATTTAACTTTTATGGTTAACCTTTTCCTTTGTCTCAAGGGCATGTGTGCTCGCAGTCACGTAGGCAGAAGGCCAAGAAATGGCTGACAGACTCCATTTTGTTCAAGGTTCTTAGCAGTCCCCAACACTGAGTGAGATGAGAATGGCCCTCATAGTTTCATGTTTAAATGCTTACTACCCAGTTGTTCGGGAAGAATTTGGAGGTATGGTCTTGTTGAAGTAAATATGGCTTTGATGGAGGAGGTATGTCTTTGAGGGTTGCCTTTGATGAATCAAAAGTCTATGCCAGGGCTAGTCTCTCTGTGTCTGTCTGTCTTTCTTATCTCTGTCACTTCATTCTCTCTCTCTCTCCCCCTTCTTCTTCCTCTCCTTCTCCCACTCTCTCTCCCCCATCCCATCCTTCTTTGTTCTTGCTGCCTATGGATCAGTATGTAAAGCGCTCAGCTACTGCTCCAGTGCCCTACCTGTCTGTTTCTTGCCATGATGATCATGAACTAACCCTTTACAACTATAAGTAACCCTCCAATTAAATGATTAAGTTTAGAATAATTTCCTTAGTTTGTGTTGATATTTTGTTTATAATCTAACAAATAACGCTTGCCTGATGATCAATTACCAAAGCTATCCACACTAATTAGTCATAGAAGTCAGTCAGTAATGGTGCAGGTCTTTAATCTCAGCACTAGGGAGAAAGGCAGATGGATCTCTGTTAGTTCAAGGTCACAGTGAGCTACATGACATTGATCCAGTCTAAAAGAGAAACAGAGCTCACACAAAGATGATCTCAGCACTTGGGATCCCATACCTTTAATCCCAGCACTAGAGAGGAATTTAAGTCTGGAGGAGACAGGAGCTCATCGAAATCTGAGTAGCAGTGCAGTGGAGAAATCTGAGTTTCAGTGGCGTCCCCTTTGGTCTGAACATTGGTAGAGGTGAGAACTCTCTAGTGGCTGGCTGCTCTACTTCTGTGATCTTTAGCTTAAACCCAATATCTGTCCTTGGTTTTTATTATTCATGCCACATTGGTTATGGTGTCTCTTCACAGCATCAAAACAGTAACTAAAAAAAGTTATTAACTTTGTGAAGTATTTTTCTGAACCTATTATAATGATCATTTGGTATTTCCTTTATATATACTTTATAATGTTATGAATTATAGTGTTGATAAAATGGTAAATAAATATATTTGTGTGACTTTGTGTATATGTATATATATATATGCACTGTGTACTTTATCTGTACACACACACATGCATGCATGCATGTATATATGTGTGCATGTGTGTTTGGAAGTCAAAAGATAGTCACAGTTGCTATTCCTCAGCAATCTTCCATCTTTGGCCTGGCATTTTACCAAGCAAGCTAGACTCGCTGGTCATAGAGATCAAGGTATACTCCTCATCCTGCCATCGCCATCCCTGAGTGACGAGCATGTACCACCATACTTAACTTTTTACATCATTCTGGAAATCAAATCCAGGCTCTCATGGATCAGCTGAGATCCCAGTACCTTGTCTTCTGCTATCATTCTTTTAGTACATGATGAGTTTAATTTACTAATATTTAAGAAATCTTATTTCTATACTGGTATGGTATATTAAAGTATGATTTTTCTTATAGAATCTCAGTTTAATGCCTGAACTTTTAAGATTAAAAGTTAAGAATAATTCTTGCACAGATAAGCAATTTAAATAGACCTATAACACCTATGGAAATAGAAGCAGTCATCAAAAGTCTCCCAACCAAATAGAGTTCAGGTCCAGATGGCCTCAGTGCAGAATTCTACCAGAAATTCAAAGAACAGCTTATACCAATTCTTCTCAAAGTATTCCACACAATAGAAGCAGAAGGGTCTTTGCCAAACTCTTTCAAATAACCTTGATCCCCAAGCCACACAAAGATACAATTAAGAAAGAGAACTTCAGACCAATATCCCTCATGAACATTGATGCAAAAATGCTCAATAAAATACTGGCAAATCGGATCCAAGAACACATCAAAACAATCATTCACCATGATCAAGTAGGTTTCATCCCAAGGATGCAGGGATGGTTCAACATACAAAAAATCCATCAACGTAATCCACCATATAAACAAGTTGAAAAACAAAAATCACATGATCATCTCACTAGATGCTGAAAAAGCCTTTGACAAAATCCAACACCCCTTCATTATAAAGGTCTTGGAGAGATGTGGGATAACAGGGACATACTTAAACATAATAAAAGCTATATACAGTAAACAAACAGCCAACATCAAAATAAATGGACAGAAACTCAACACAATTCCTCTAAAATCAGGAACAAAACAAGGCAGTCCACTCTCTCCATACCTTTTCAACATGATACTTGAAGTTCTAGCTATTGCTATACGGCAACAAAGGGGGATCAAGGGGATACAAATTGGGAAGGAAGAGGTCAAACTTTCACTTTTTGCAGATGATATGATAGTTTACATCAATGACCCAAAGAACTCCACCAGGGAACTCTTACAGCTGATTAACACCTTCAGCAAAGTGGCAGGCTACAAGATCAACTCAAGAAAATCAGTAGCCCTACTATATACAGATGATAAAAGGGCTGAAAAAGAAATCAGAGAAACATCACCCTTTACTATTGCCACAAACAACATAAAATACCTTGGGGTAACGCTAACCAAACAAGTGAAAGACCTGTATCTCAAGAACTTTGAGTCTTTAAAAAAAGAAATTAAAGAAGCCCTCAGAAAATGGAAAGATCTCCCATGCTCTTGTAAATAGGATCAATGTAGTAAAAATGGCAATCCTGCCAAAAGCAATCTACAGATTCAATGCAATCCCCATTAAAATCCCAGCACAATTCTTCACAGACCTTGAAAGAACAATAATCAATTTTGTATGGAAAAACAAAAGACCCAGGATAACCATAACAACCCTGTTCAACAAGGCAATGTCCGGAGGCATCACCATCCCTGACCTCAAGCTCTATTATAGAGCTATAGTCCTGAAAACAGCTTGGTATTGGTACAAAAATAGACAGGTAGACCAATGGAATCGAATTGAAAACCCGGATATTAACCCACACACGTACGAACATCTGATCTTTGACAAAGAAGCTAAAAATATACAATGGAATAAAGAAAGCATCTTCAACAAATGGTGCTGGCATAACTGGATGCTAGCATGTAGAAGAATGTGGATCAATCCATGTTTATCGCCATGCACAAAACTTAAGTCCAAATGGATCAAAGACCTCAACATAAATCCAGCCAGACTGAACCTCTTAGAAGAGAAAGTGGGTGGTGCCCTTGAACGAATTGGTACAGGAGACAGCTTCCTGAACATAACACCACTAACACAGACAGTGAGATCAACAATTAATAAATGGGACCTCCTGAAACTGAGAAGATTCTGTAAGGCAAAGGACATAGTCAGCAAGACAAAAAGGCAGCCCACAGAATGGGAAAAAATATTCACTAATCCCACATCTGACAGAGGATTGATCTCCAAAATTTACAAAGAACTCAAGAAGCAAGTCTCCAAAACATCAAAGGACCCAATTAAAAAGTGAGCTGCAGAACTAAATAGAGAGTTTTCAATAGAGGAGTCTAAAATGGCTGAGAGGCACTTGAGAAAGTGCTCAACATCCTTAGCCATCCAGGAAATGCAAATCAAAACAACTCTGAGATACCATCTCATTCCTTTCAGAATGGCTAAAATAAAAAACACCAATGACAATTTATGCTGGAGAGGATCTGGTGAAAGGGGGACACTCCTCCATTGCTGGTGGGAGTGCCAACTGGTTCAGCCACTTTGGAAATCGGTATGGGGATTCCTCAGAAAAATGGCAATAAACCTACCACAAGACCCAGCAACTCCACTCTTAGGCATATATCCAAAAGATGCCCATTCATACAACAAAGATGTCTGTTCCACTATGTTTATAGCAGCATTATTTGTAATAGCCAGAACTTGGAAGCAACCTAGATGTCCCTCAACCAAAGAGTGGATAGAGAAAATGTGGTACATTTACACAACGGAGTACTATTCAGCAGAAAAAAACAATGGAATCATGAGATTCGCAGGCAAATGGATGACACTAGAAGAAACCATCCTGAGTGAGGTAACCCAGTCACAAAAAGAGAAACATGGCATGTACTCTCGCATGTATGGATTTTAGACATAGATCTGGGGAGTGCCAGCCTACAATCCCATGGCCAGAGAGTCTGGGAAACAGAAACTTCATTTAGTGGCTGATCGAAGAAGAGGCAGACTCCCTAGGTTAAGTACTAAGCTGAACTCAAGAAAGCCAGTAACAGAGAGGGAGGACTGATGACCAAAGGGATTAAGACTGGGCTGGTTTACCGCCCAGAAACAGCTGACCTGACAAAGGTTAACTCTTGAATCCCAGGCATCAGCCTGGGAATCCAGCATGGGACTGATCAAGACCCCCTGAATGTGAGTGTCAGTGAGGAGGCCTAGGTAATCTATTGAGCCTTGGGCAGCAGATCAGTACCCATCCCGAGTATACACACGGACTTTGGACTCCCATCCAACAATGTGAGGTGCACTCTCACCCTGAACTCTTGGGGAAGGGTCTAGGCCCTGCCCTATATGAAATGACAAACTATGGACACCCCCATGGAGGGCCTCACCCTCCTTGGGGAAATGAGGGGATAATGGGGGGGGTTGAAGGGAGGGCACGGGAGGAGGGGAGGGAAAGGGAGAGGGACCTGGAACTGACTTGTGAAGCAACCTTGTTTCTTATCTAAATTTAAACTGAAAAAAAATAAACCTTTTGTTATCTAAAAAAATAAATAAATAAATAAATTATTGAAGGAATGAAGAAAAAGAATAATTCTTGCAAACTGTAATCAAAAGAAACTCATATAGTATATTAATAGCAAATAAATAATTCTTCAGAACACTGAATATTATCACAGATTAAAAAAGGAAAAGTCCAATTCATTAAAAAGTCACTGTCCTTTTTGATTCCTTTTTTTAAAGACTCAAAGTTCTTGATATATAGGTCTTCCTGAACATAACACCAGTGGCACAGACACTGAGATCGACAATTGACAAATGGGACCTCCTGAAACTAAGAAGCTCTGTAAGGCACAGGACACAGTCAACAAGACAAAAAGGCAGTCCTCAGAATGGTAAAAGATATTCACTAACCCCACATCTGACAGAGGGCTAATCTCCAAAATTTACAAAGAACTCAAGAAGCAAGTCTTCAAAACACGAAAGGATCCCATTTAAAAGGTGGGGTACAGAATGAAATAGAGAATTCTCAATAGAGGAGGCTAAAATGGCCAAGAGACACTTAAGAAAGCACTCAACATCCTTAGCCATCAGGGAAATGCAAATCAAAACAAATTTGAGATACCATCTCACTTCTGTCAGAATGGATAAAATAAAAAACACCGAAGACAATTTATGCTGAAGAGGATGTGGAGAGAGGGGAACACTCCTCCACTGCTGGTGGGAGTGCCAACTCATACAGCCACTTTGGAAATCAGTATGGAGATTCCTTCAGGAAAATGGGAATCAATCTACCACAAGACCCAGCAATTCTACTCTTAGACATATATCCAAAAGAGGCAAATTCATACAACAAGGGCATCTGCTCCACTATGTTCATAGCAGCATTATTTGTAATAGCCAGAACCTGGAAGCAACCTAGATGCCCCTCAACTGAAGAGTGGATAGAGAAAATGTGGTACATTTACACAATGGAGTATTACTCAGCAGAAAAAAACAATGGAATCTTGAAATTCGCAGGTAAATGGATGGCACTAGAAGAAACTATCCTGAGTAAGGTAACTCAGTCACAAAAAGACAAACATGGTATGTACTCACTCATATATGGATTTTAGACATGGATCAGGATAGTGCCAGTCTGCACTTCCACTGACAGAGAGTTTGGGAAACAGGAAAGAACCTAAAAGAGATACACATTGTACCCCAGAGAAGAGGAATGAGGCAAGATCTTCTGAACAGATTGGCAACACGGCGAGGGGTGGAGGGGAGTGGGAGCTGGGAAGAAGAGAAGGGGAGAAGAGGAGAGAGAGTAGGTCATGGATGTTCTCTCAGCCTGGACTCTTAGGGGAGTGCCTGGACCCTGCCCTGAGTGAAATGACAGACTCTGGACACCCCCTATGTGGAAGGAAATGGTGATAGGGTAGGAGGCTGGGGGACATGGTGGGGGTGTGCGGGAGGAGGGGAGGGAGAGGGAACTGGGATTGACATGTGAAACAAGCTATTTAAAATGAAAATAATGTGAGGTGCACTCTCACCCTGAACTCTTGGGGAAGGGTCTAGGCCCTGCCCTATATGAAATGACAGACTATGGACACCCCCATGGAGGGCCTCACCCTCCCTGGGGGAATGAGGGGATAACGGGGGGGGGTTCGGGGGGAGGGCAGGGGAGGAGGGGAGGGAAAGGGAGAGGGACCTGGAACTGACTTGTGAAGCAACCTTGTTTCTTATCTAAATTTAAACTGGAAAATAAAATAAAAAAATGCAAAAAAAATGAAAATAATAAAGTAAAAAAAGAAAAAAGTCATTGTCTTAGGTAGGGTTACTATTGCTGTAATGAGACACCATGACCAAAGGCAACTTGGGGAGTTAAGGGTTTATGTCACTAACAGTTCCATGTAACAGTGCATCCTCAAAAGCAGTGAGGTCAGGAACTCAAGGTGAGCAGGAACCTGGAAGCAGGAGCCGATGAAGAGGCTATGGAGGGCTGATGCTTACTGGTTTGCTTCCACCCATGGATTTTCATTCAGTTTTCTTTTTTTATTTAAGTATGTTTTTTTATTTAAATTAGAAGCATGCATGCTTCAAATGTCAATCCCAGCTCCCTCCTTCTCCCTCCACCAGCCCCACCCTCCAGCCCAATACCCACATCATTCCTCAGGGACGGTGAGGCCCTCCTTGGGGGGATCTCCAGAGTCTGTCATTTCGTCAAGGGCAGAACCTAGGCCCTTCCCCATGTGTCGAGGCTGAGAGAGCATCCCTCCATGTGGAATGGGCTCCCAAAGTTCATTTGTATGCCATGGTGAACACTAGTCTTCTACCCAAGGCCCCAGAGATTTCTGAGGCTTCCTCACTGACACTACATTCATGGAGTCTGTATCAGTCCCCTGTT
Source organism: Mesocricetus auratus (assembly GCF_017639785.1). Taxonomy (NCBI): domain Eukaryota; kingdom Metazoa; phylum Chordata; class Mammalia; order Rodentia; family Cricetidae; genus Mesocricetus; species Mesocricetus auratus. Next base: position 33,700,745 of record NW_024429200.1, on the reverse strand, counting down.
GGCCTCTTAGTCATCAGTCTGGGATTCAAGAGCTCCCCCTTGTCAGCTGTATTTGTGTGTTTCAACAGCACGGTCTTGACCACCTTGCTCATCACTCCTCCATCTCTGTCACTGGGTTCCAGGGGGTCAGTTCAGTGTTAAGCTGTGAGTATCTGTCTCTGCTTCCATCAGTCACAGGATGAAGGTTCTAGGATGTCATATAAGGTAGTCATCAACTTATCATCAGGTAGGGGCTGTTAATGTAGTCTCTCTGCTATTACTTAGTTTTCCAGTTGGTGTTATCCTTGTACATCTCTGGAAATCTCACTAGTGTCAGCTCTCTCCTCAAAGCTATAATGACTCCAACTATTATGGTATCTCTCATCCTGGTCTCCTCCTCTATTCTTACCCCGACTCAACCTTCCTGTTCCCCATGATTTCTTCTACCCTCCTCTTATCTCCTTCTCTTTTTCCTGGTTTCTTTTCTTCTCCCCTCATGTTCCCAATCTGCTCAGAAGATCTTGCCTCTTTCCACTTCTCTGGGGGTATAATGCATATATCTTGGGAACCTCCCTGTTTCCCAGACTCACTGGCCCTGGGATTGTAGGCTGACACGCCCTGGATCACATACCATGTTTGTCTTTCTGTGACTAAGTTACCTCACTCAGGATGGTTTCTTCCAGTGCTGTCCATTTGCCTGCAAATTTCAAGATTCCATTGTTTTTTTTTCCGCTGAGTAGTACTCCATTGGGTAAATGTACCACATTTTCTCTATCCACACTCTTCAGTTGTGGGGCATCTAGGATGCTTCCAGGATCTAGCTCAGCCCTCTGCCCTGAGTGTGGGAGGAGGGAAGAAGAACACATAAATGACTCAAAGAACTCTACCAGGGAACTCTTACAACTGATTAACACCTTCAGCAAAGTGGCAGACTACAAGATCAACTCAAGAGAATCAATAGCCCTACTATATACAGATGATAAAAGGGATGAGAAAGAAATCAGAGAAACATCACCCTTTACAATTGTCACACACAAGATAAAATAACTTGGGGTAACGCTAACCAAACAAGTGAAAGACCTGTATTGCAAGAACTTTAAGTCTTTAAAGAAAGAAATTAAAGAAGCCCTCAGAAAATTGAAAGATCACCCATGCTCTTGGATAGGTAGGATCAGTGTAGTAAAAATGGCAATCCTGCCAAAAGCAATCTACAGACTCAATGCAATCCCCATGAAAATCCCAGCACAATTCTTCACAGACCTTGAAAGAACAATTGTCAACTTTATATTGCAAAACAAAAGACCCAGGATAGCCAAGACAATCCTTCTCAACAAAGCAACATCTGTAGGCATCACTATTCCTGACTTAAAGCTCTATTAGAGCTGTAGTCCTGAAAACAGCTTGCTATTGGCACAAAAATAGACAGGTAGACTAAAGAAATCGAATTGAACACTCTGAGATTAATCCACAAACCTATGAACAGCTAATTTTCAACAAAGAAGCTAAAATTATACAATTGAAAAAATATAGCATCTTCAACAAATGGTGCTGGCATAACTGGATATTGGCATGTAGAAGACTGCAGAGAGATCCATGTCTATTGCCATGCACAAAACTTAGGTCCAAATGAATCAAAGACCTCAACATAAATCCAGCCACACTGAACCTGTTAGAAAAGAAAGTGGAAGAAACCCTTGAATGAATTGGTACAGGAGACCGCTTCCTGAACATAACACCAGTAGCACAAAAACTGAGATCGACAATTAATAAATGGGACCTCCTGAAACTGAGTAGCTTCTGTAAGGCAAAGGACACAGTCAGAAGACAAAAAGGCAATCCACAGAGTGGGAAAAGATATTCACTAACACCACATCTGACAGAGGGCTGATCTCAAAAATTTGCAAAGACCTCAAGAAGCTCTTCTCCAAAACACCAAAGGACCCGATTAAAAAGTGGGGGACTGAACTAAATAGAAATTTCTCAATAGAGGAGACTAAAACGGCTGAGAGAAACTTGAGAAAGTGCTCAACATCCTTAGCCATTAGGGAAATGCAAATCAAAACAACCCTAAGATATCATCTTACACCTGTCATAATGTCTAAAATCAAAAACACCAATGACAGCTTATGCTGGAGAGGATGTAGAGAAAGGGGAAAACTCGTCCATTTCTGGTGGGAGTGCAAACTTTTACAGACACTTTGGAAATCAGTATGGAGATTCATCAGGAAAATGGGAATAAGTCTACCACACCACCCAGCAATTCCACTCTTAGGCATATACCCAAAAGATGCCCATTCATACAACAAGGATGTCTGTTCCCCTATGTTGATAGCAGCATTATTCATTCTGTTTTCTAATGGAACCCAGCACCATCATCCCAGGGATGACCCCACCCACAATGAGCTGGGCCCTTCCACATTGATCACTAAGAAAATGCTGTACCGGGAAACCTACAGCTAAGTCGTACTGAAGCATTTTCTCAATTGAGGCTCCCTCCTCTCAGATGATTCTAACCTGCATCAAGTTGACTTAAAATTAGCAACAAATAAAGAATGAAGGCGCTGTGTGGTAAAATAGACACATCCAAAATTTTAGCTGGGAATGACAGTACTTCTCTATTAATAATTAATTCAACAATTACTTAGAAAATGAGTGAAAACCAGAAGGTTTGAACAATTTTAGCATCCAACTTTACCAAATTGTCATTCGTTTCTATCCAAATATAAAAACGTATTAATTTGACTATATGTGGAATTATCAAAAATAAGCTATATCCTGGACCACAAAACAAAATTTACTACATTTAAGAGAATTCAAATATTTCAGAGCATTCTTTAATTTATATATTTTCAAATATTAGATCTGGATATAACTATTGAAAATGAGCCTCAATATTCTATTTCTTTATTAGAAAAATGAACAAGCACATGCTTGAATTTGTTAGCTCATGAGAGTCAATTGGGAGCTATTTCTCTGGTATTATGTTCACTTTCTTACAGTTGTGTCGACTTCCCATCAATCCCTGTTTGTTAGAAGAGAACATAATAGCAGTCCCTTTCCCAAACTTCTGAATTAAAAAGAAAATTCAGGACATGTTGCCACACACCAATAATCCAAGAACTCAGGAGGCAGAGCCCCAAGCTACCCTGATATACTATGGAGTTCCAGGTCAGTTAGGGCTACATAGCAAGAACTTACCTAACTTGAAGTTTGCCTGTTACTTTAAGATCATACAACACTGCGAATCATACTCTAATCACCCCAAACCAGTACACATTCCACTGCATGTATACTACCTCGTTTTTAATTGATTTTTTTGGTATGCGGTGTGTGGATAAGGGTCTAATTTCTTTTTTTTTGATAGTTTTTTATTAAATTTAAATTAGAAACAAGGTTGATTCACATGTCAATTCAAGGTCCCTCTTCCTTTCTCTCCCCTCCTCCCACGCCCTCCCACCAACCCCTCCAATATCCCCTCCTTTCCCCAGGGAGGGTGAGGCCCATCATGGGGGTGCCCATAGTTTTGTGCATGGTGATAGACATGGATCTATCCACATTCTTCTACATGCCAGCATCCAGTTATGCCAGCACCATTTGTTAAAGATGCTTTCGTTTTTCATTGTATATTTTTAGCTTCTTTGTCCAAGATCAGATATTCATACATGTATGGGTTAATATCAGGGTGTTCAATTCGATTCCATTGGTCTACCTGTCTATTTTGTGCCAATACCAAACTGTTTTCAGGACTACAGCTCTATAATAGAGCTTGAGGTCAGGGATGGTGATGCCTCCAGATGTTGCTTTGTTGAGTAAGGTTGTTTTGCCTATCCTGGGTCTTTTGTTTTTCCATACGAAATTGATTATTGTTCTTTCAAGGTCTGTGAAGAATTGTGCTGGTAGTTTAATGGGGAGTGCATTGAATCTGTAGATTGCTTTTGGCAGGATTGCCATTTTTACTACACTGATCCTACCTATCCAAGAGCATGGGAGATCTTTCCATTTTCTGAGGGCTTCTTTAATTAATTTCTTTAAAGACTCAAAGTTCTTGCAATACAGGTCTTTCACTTGTTTGGTTAGCGATACCCCCAAGGTACTTTATGCTGTTTGTGGCAATTGTAAAGGGTGATGTTTCTCTGATTTCTTTCTCAGCCCTTTTATCATCTGTATATAGTAGGGCTACTGGTTTTCTTGAGTTGATTTTGTTGAATATGTTTTCTGCCCCTTTGAGGTGGTTTTCTTTACCTTCTTCTATACCTATTATTTTTAGATTTGGTCTTTTCATGGTGTCCCATATTTCCTAGATGTTTTGTGTTAGCGATTTGTTGGAATTAAGATTTTCTTTGGTTGATGAATCAATTTCTCCTAGTGTATCTTCAACACCTGAGATTCTCTCTTCCATCTCTTGTATTCTGTTGGTAATGCTTGTACCTGTAGCACCTGACTGTTTGCCCAGCTTTTCTATTTCCAGCCTTCCTTCAGATTGTGTTTCTTTAATATCTCTATTTCAGTTTTCAACCCTTGCTCTGCTTGAATTGTTTCTTGCAGTTTTGGGTTTATCTTTTTGTCCATTTGTTGTGTTTTATGAATTTTTGGGTTTGTTTTTTCTTCCATTTCTTGCATATTTTTTGGTTTGTTTTTTCTTCCATTTCCTGCCTTTTGTGGTTTGTTTTCTGTTTCATTTCTTGCATTTTTTGGTTTGCTTTTTTCTTCCATTTCTTTGAGGGATTTTCCCATAGCCTCTCTTAGGGCCTCTATCATTTTCATGAAGTTGTTTTTAAGGACATTCTGCTTCATTTGCATTGGAATGTTGGAGTCTTGCTGGTGTGGAGTCTCTAGAATATGGCAGTGATATATTTGTTTTTCTGTTGCTGAGTGTGTTTTTGTATTGTCTCTTGCCCATCTTCTAGTGGGTGCAGGAAGAGCCCCTTACTGGTCTGGTGGTTAGGGGACCAGAGTTCCCTTTTGTTGGGTGCAAACAAGTCCAAAACTCTTGTTGTTCTTCTCTTCCTGGTCCTAATCCTGGTACTGTGGGTAAAGAAGAAGCCCAGGAATCTGGGGTTTGTAGTCTCCCACCTGGTCCCCTGGTCCCTTTGGTAGAAGAGAAGTCCTGGTATCTGGGGTGCTTGCCTCCTACCAGGATTGGAGGCTCTGTAGTAGCAGTCAGTAGCCAGTCCCCAGGCACTGGAACACAGGCCTGGATGCTGGGCTTTTTTTTTTTACCTGATCGGCCTGGTCCCCTGGTCTCGTTGGTGGGAGAGAAAACCTGGGATCTGGGATGCTTGGCTCCCACCAGGATGGGAGGCTCTGTGGGAGTCCCCAGGCAATCCCCAGGCACTGGAATGATAAGGGTCTAATTTCATTTGAGCAAACCGAATGGGATGAAATTTAAGTCCTATAGCTTCATTTCTGGCATCTGGGACATTGTAGTTGCATTATTTGGTCTTCAAGATGCTTGGTTTGTGGCTCCGCCTGCCCCATGCAACCACATCGAGGATATTTGAGGCACATGGATTTTTGCTAAAGCAGATTCCAGTCAGTGCTTGCAGCTTCGCTCAGCAGGTGTTCCATGTCACAGCACTCTTGGATCATCCTTGCAAGTTCAGCCCCACTTTCACAGCTTCATGTGTTGGCTCCTTAGGACTTCCATGTATAACTTCACCTCTGTTTCACACGGTCTGGCCTTGTCACTTTTCGTCTGGAATGGTGGCACAAGTTTAGATCACTGTTGTAGCCTCCACACAGAAGAAATAGCCCCATATAGAGGACACCATGTTCTGAGAGCTTGACATCTATCTGCACCCCTCCCCTTGAACCATAGCCACAACAGCCTATGGATCTCTACATGGTTGAACATCTGAAAGTATTTCCTTAGATGACTGTGTTTGAGCGAGGTGACACTTCAGTAATACCAGGAATTTTCTTTTCTGGTGAATTTGCATTTTTATGCCTTGGAGTGGTATTTTTCTCTCAAGGCATCTTTCCTATTGCTCCACAACAGACTACAGTGTGTGTAATTTCTCTTCAATGGAGCTATTTTTTTACCAGTTAAAACATCCTTGTCAGGAAACACATCAGCCCTTCCAAGACCCCAACCCCAGCGAGTCCAGTTTCAGGTGAGATTGGGTCTCCGGCAGGACTCCCTGCCCAACACCCATCCCCTTGATCTTCCGGGGCCACTCCTGACATCCAGAAGACCCGCCCACACAGGAAAGACATCAGCCCTTGCAAGACCCCAACCTCAGCGAGTCCAGCTTCAGGAAAGACATCAGCCCTTCCAGGCCCCAAACTCCGTGTCAGCATCCCCAGCTTCAGCTTCAGGAAGGAAGGAGACCAGTGGAGACGGAAAGACCCCACCAGCACCCACTGGAAGAAGAGATGGGAAGAAGACAGAATAAGAGCTCACTCAGCAATAGAAAGACCAACATGACCCCACCAGAATCTAGGGATCCAACACCAGCAAGACCCGAAAAGCACTACATAGATGAAGAAGAGGAGACAGACATTAAAAATTATTTCATGAAGATGATGGAGACCCTCAAAGAAGAAACAAGGAAATCCCTTAAAGAAATAGAAGAAAAAACAAACAAAAAATCCATGAAATGGGGGGAAAATTCAAGAAATAAACAAATCTCTCAAAGAATCTAAAGAGCACCAAGAAAAAACAACCAAAAAAAAATGAAGGAAACAAGTCAAACAGTTGAAGGATTGAAAGCTGAAATAGAAATGATAAAGAAAACAAAGAATGAAGGGATGCTGAAAATAGAAAAGCAGGGTAAACGATCAGGAACTACAGATGGAAGTATCGCCAATAGAATACAAGAGATAGAAGAGAGAATTTCAGGTGTTGAAGACTCATTAGAGGATATAGAGACGTCAACAAAAGAAAATCTCAAAACCAACAAATCCTTAACACAAAATATCCAGGGAATATGGGACACCGTGAAGAAGCCAGACCTGAGAATAATAGGTATAGAAGAAGGCGAAGAAATACAACTCAAAGGTACAGAAAACATATTCAACAAAATCATAGAAGAAAACTTCCCTAACCTAAAGAAAGATATGCCTATGAAAATACAAGAACCTTACAGAACACCAAATAGGCTGGACCAGAAAAAGAAGTCACCTCGCCATATAATAATCAAAACATCAAACCTACAGAGTAAAGAGAAAATATTAAGAGCAGCTAAAGAAAAAGGCCAAGTAACATACAAAGGCAGACCTATCCGAATTACACCTGACTTCTCAATGGAAACGATGAAAGCCAGAAGATCCTGGACAGATGTCCTACAAACGCTAAGGGAACAAGGATGCCAGCCCAGACTACTATATCCAGCAAAGCTCTCAATTACCATAGATGGAGAAAACAAAATATTCCATGACAAAGCCAGATTTAAACAATGCGTATCCATGAATCCAGCTCTACAGAAAGTGCTAGAAGGAAAACCTAGGTCCAAGGAAGATAACTACATTCACAAAGACACAGGCGATATATAATCCCACTTTACAAAACACCAAAAGAAAAAGGGAGGAGAAAGAACACAAAATAACTTCACTAACAATAAATCAAGCACAAACAAGAATCATCAATCAATGGTCATTAATATCCCTCAATGTCAACGGCCTCAACTTGCCTATAAAAAGACACAGACTAGCAGAATGGATACGAAGACAGAACCCTTCCTTCTGCTGCATACAAGAAACACATCTCAACATCAAAGACAGACGTTATCTCAGAGTAAAGGGTTGGGAAAAGATTTTCCAATCAAACGGTCCCAAGAAACAAGTGGGTGTAGCAAACCTAATATCTAACAAATTAGACTTCAAATTAAAATCAATCAAAAGAGATGAAGAAGGACACTTCATATTCATCAAAGGAAAAGTACATCAAGATAAAGTCTCAATTTTAAACATCTACGCCCCAAATACAAAGGCACCTACATTCGTGAAAGAAACATTACTAAAGCTCAAAATGCACATAAAATCTCACACACTAATAGTAGGATACTTCAACACTCCACTCTCACTGCTAGACAGGACCTCTATACAGAAACTTAACAAAGAAACAAAAGAATTAATAGAAGTTATGACCCAATTGCGTTTAACAGACATCTATAGAACATTCCACCCAAATACAAAGGGATATACCTTCTTCTCGGCACCACATGGAACCTTCTCTAAAATTGACCACATAATAGGAAACATAGCAAATCTCCACAGATACAAAAAAAAATTGGAATAACCCCCTGTATCTTATCAGACCACCATGCATTCACATTAGAATTCAACAATAACACAAATCGCAGAAACCCTACAAACTCATGGAGATTGAACAATGCACAATTGCACCATCCCTAGGTAAAGGAAGAAATAAAAGAAATTAAAGACTTCCTCGATTTCAATGAAAATGAAGACACAACATACACAAACTTATGGGACACTTTGAAAGCAGTGCTGAGAGGAAAGTTTATAGCACTAAGTGCCCACATGAAAAAACTGGAGAACAGTCATACTAGAGAATTAATAGCACAGCTGAATGTTCTAGAACAAAAAGAAGCAAACTCACCCAGGAGGAGCAGAGGCCAGGAAATAATCAAATTGAGGGCTGAAATCAATCAAGTAGAAACCAGGAAAACACTGAGAAGAATCAATGAAACAAAGAGTTGGTTCTTTGAGAAAATCAACAAAATAGACAAACCTCTGTCCAAACTAACCAAAAGACAGAGAGAGAGAGCATGCTAATTAACAAAATCAGGAATGAAAAAGGGGACATAACAATGGACTCTGAGGAAATCCAGAGAATCATCAGGGCATACTTTGAAAATCTGTACTCCACAAAATTTGAAAATTTAAAGGAAATGGACAATTTCCTGGATAGATATCACTTGGCAAAACTAAATCAAGAACAGATAAACAATCTAAACAGACCTATAACCCCTAATGAAATAGAAGCAGTCATCAAAAGTCTCCCAACCGGGCTGGGCGTTGGTGGCGCATGCCTTTAATCCCAGCACTCGGGAGGCAGAGGCAGGCGGATCTCTGTTAGTTCCAGACCAGCCTGGACTACTAAGCAAGTTCCAGGAAAACCTCCAAAGCCACAGAGAAACCCTGTTTCGAAAAACCAAAAAAAAAAAATAAAAAGTCTCCCAACCAAAAAAAGCCCAGGCCCAGATGGCTTCAGTGCAGAATTCTATCAGAAATTCAAAGAGCTAATTCCAATACTACTCAAAGTATTCCACACAATAGAAGCAGGAGGCTCACTGCCAAACTCTTTTTTTACGAGGCTACAATTACCTTGATACCCAAGCCACACAAAGACACAACTAAGAAAGAGAACTATAGACCAATTTCCCTCATGAACATCGATGCAAAAATACTCAATAAAATACTCACAAACCAGATTCAAGAACACATCAGAAAAATCATCCACCATGATCAAGTAGGCTTCATCCCAGGAATGCAGGGATGGTTCAACATTAGAAAATCTATCAATGTAATCCACCATATTAACAAACTGCAAAAGAAAAACCACATGATCATCTCACTAGATGCTGAAAAAGCCTTTGACAAAATCCAGCACCCCTTCATGATAAAGGTCCTAGAGAGATCAGGGATAACAGGAACATACCTGAATATAATAAAAGCAATATACAGTAAACCAACAGCTAACATCAAACTAAATGGAGAGAAACTCAAAGCAATTCCTCTAAAATCAGGAACAAGACAAGGCTGTCCACTCTCTCCATATCTCTTCAATATTGTACTTGAAGTTCTAGCTACAGCAATAAGACAACAAAAGGAGGTCAAAGGGATACAAATAGGAAAAGAATAAGTCAAACTTTCACTATTTGCAGATGATGTGATAGTTTACATAAGTGACCCCAAAAACCTCCGCGAGGTTACTCTTAGAGCTGATAAACACCTTCAGCAATGTGGCAGGATACAAGGTAAACTCAAAAAACTTAGTGGCCCTATTATATACAGATGATGAAGTGACTGAGAAAGAAATCAGAGAAACATCACCCTTTGCAATAGCCAACAACAGCATCAAATATCTGGGAATAATGTTAACCAAGGAAGTGAAAGACCTGTATATCAAGAACTTTGTGTCTTTAAAGAAAGAAATCAAAGAAGATACCAGAAAATGGAAAGATCTCCCATGCTCTTCGATAGGTAGGATCAAAATAATAAAAATGGCAATCTTGCCAAAAGCAGTCTACAGATTCAATGCAATCCCTGTCAAAATTCCATCACAATTCTTCAAGGACCTGGAAAGAACATTAATCAACTTTATATGGAGAAACAAAAGGCTCAGGATAGCCAAAACAACCCTATACAATAAAGGAACTTCAGGAGGCATCACCATACCTGACTTTAAGCTCTATTTTAGAGCTATATCCTGAAAACAGCTTGGTATTGGCACAAAAATAGGCAGGTAGACCAATGGAACTGAATTGAAAGCCCTAATTTTAACCCACACACCTATGAACACTTGATTTTTGACAAAGAAGCTAAAACTGTACAATGGAAAAAAGAAAGCATCTTCAACAAATGGTGCTGGCATAACTGGGTACTGGTATGCAGAAGACTGCAGATAGATCCATGTTTATCGCCTTGTACAAAACTTAAGTCCAAATGGATCAAAGATCTCAACATAAATCCAGCCACACTGAAACTTTTAGAAGAGAAAGTGGGAGATACTCTTCAGCGAGTTGGTACAGGAGACCACTTCCTAAACATAAGACCAGTGGCACAGACACTGAGATCGACAATTAACAAATGGGACCTCCTGAAACTAAAAAGCTTCTGTAAGGCGAAGGACACAGTCAACAAGACAAAAAGGCAGCCCACAGAATGGGAAAAGATATTCACTAACCCTACATCTGACAGAGGGCTAATCTCCAAAATTTACAAAGAACTCAAGAAACAAGTCTCCAAAACACCAAAGGATTCAATTAAAGGGTGGGGTACAGAACTAAATAGAGAATTCTCAGTAGAGGAGGCTAAAATGGCCAAGAGACACTTAAGAAAGTGCTCAACATCCTTAGCCATCAGGGAAATGCAAATCAAAACAACTCTGAGATACCATCTTACTCCTGTCAGAATGGTTAAAATCAAAAACACAGAAGACAATTTATGCTGGAGAGGATGTGGAGAGAGGGGAACACTCCTCCACTGCTAGTGGGAGTGCCGACTCATACAGCCTCTTTGGAAATCAGTATGGAGATTCCTCAGGAAAATGGGAATTAATCTATCACATGACCCAGCAATTCCACTCTTAGGCATATGTCCAAATGAGGCAAAAAAAAAAGGGCATCTGCTCCACTATGTTCATAGCAGCATTATTTGTAATAGCCAAAACCTGGAAGCAACCTAGATGCCCCTCAACTGAAGAGTGGATAGAGAAAATGTGGTACATTTACACAATGGAGTATTAGCAGAAAAAAACAATGGAATCTTGAAATTCGCAGGTAAATGGATAGCACTGGAAGAAACCATCCTGAGTGAGGTAACCAAGTCGCAAAAAGACAAACATGGTATGTACTCACTCATATATGGATTTTAGACATGGATCAGGATAGTGCCAGTCTGCACTTCCACTGATGGAGAGTCTGTGAAACAGGAAAGAACCTAAAAGATATGCATATATGCATAGTACCCAAGAGAGGAGGATTGAGACAAGATCCTCTGAATGGATGGGGAACACAGTGAGGGGTGGGGAGGTGGGAGCTGGGAAGAAGAGAGGGGGAGAAGAGGAAGAGAGAGTAGATCATGGGGGAACAGGAAGTTGAGTGGGTGGGGGTAGAATGGGGGAAGAGGGAATCATAGGTTAGAAGACAGATCAGGCACCAGAGTGACCTCGAGTGATCTAAAAGTATAACACCAATTGGCAAGCTAAGCAATAGTGGAGAGACCACCTAGAATGCCCATTCCTGATAATGAACTTAATGTCTAAAACCATCCGGAAGCCTTCATCTAGTGATTAATGGAAGCAGAGGCAAATACACAATTAAGCACTGAACTGAACCCAAGGAACCCAGTGACAGAGAGAGGAGTGATGAGCAAATTGGCAAAGAATGGGCTGGCAAAACCATCAGAGACAGCTGATCTGAACAGGGGAGAGCTCTTGGACCCCAGACTGACAGCGGGGAGGCCAGCATGGGACTGACCTGGACTCCCCAAATGTGAGTGTCAGCGAGAAGGCCTGAGCAACCTATGGGGCCCTGAGCTGTGGATCAGTGTCTATCCCTGGAATACAAACAGTCTTCGTGTGCCTATAGCACAAAGAGGGATGCTCTCTCAGCCTGGACTCTTAGGGGAGTGCCTGGACCCTACCCAGAGTGAAATGACAGACTCTAGATATCCCCTATGTGGAAGGATTTGGCAATAGGGTGGGAGGTTGGGGGGGAAGGGGAGTACGGGAGGAGGGGAGGGAGAGGGAACTGGGATTGACATGTAAAACAAGCTATTTAAAAATTAAAATAAAAATGATAAATGAAAAAATAAATAAAACATCCTTGTCTAAAATTTTACACTTGCTGGCTCACCTTTTCTCACTAAACTGCACTTTTTTTTTTACATCTCTCCGTTCTAGTTATTGATCTGTATAAATTCAGCTAAAAGCAATGAGCAACAACAATCTCACATCCCAAATGCTCTATTTATAGTCTTGGAACTACCTATATGAAACAAATTAGGCCACTCAGATTTTCAGGATACAGGTCAAATATAAACATAGTCTTTACCAGAATGTAACATGGAAGATCTCTAGTCTGTCTCCCAGCAGAGTCCTTGTTCCTCTCTGGAACCCCATGAATATAGTCTCTACTGCTCTGTGCTACCAGAGTTCGCATCTTTTGAACTCCTTTAGGAATGGTCCATTAGACTCTGCTTGCAGTATTCTAGGACTTCTCTAGTTTACAACTCCAAACTCTCCCTCATTCTTCCCACAAAGCATTTCCAAAGGCTGAAGAACTATATGATCAACTTCATCACAGCAGTAACTTCATGTCTAGGTATTACTTTTCTGTGCTGGTTATTTTCCCATTGCTGTGAAGAAATACCTAATAAATGAATAAATAAATAAATAAAGTATATTTTGCTTCCTAGTTTTATGACAAGAAATCACAAAAGCTGAAGCTGCTTGACCTGTGACAGTAGAAGCATGGTATGTCTTGTTTACATCTTGCCCCCAGCTTTCCCCTTCTAGCTATGCCACATGCTCAAAGATCCCAGCATCCTTAAAAACACCAGCAAACCACCTGGGGATTAAGTATGTAAACATGTAAGCCTGTGATGAATATTCCACATTCAAACCATAGCAGACTCTATTTTCTTCCATGGTCTATGAATCTGTTTTCACATCAGTATCATGATGTTTTTGCTAACACAGTTTTGTAATAAACTTTTTCAAAGTCACCTTTTCTAAGTGGGCAAGTGAGATATATATCCAGTCCTGTTTAACTCCTGCTGTACTAAAGGTAAATGGAACTAAAAAGAAAGCTCAGCTTTTAAAATCACTGCAGAATAGCACAATAGCACAAAACAATAGCACAAGGACTGCTTTGGAATGAGAATACAGTTCTTGCTACTTCAGTATCCAGCAACTTGAATTCCCATATTCAGAACAACACCACCAAAACAAACAAACAAACAAACAAACATAATATCACAGCAGAGTTGAAACTAAAAAGAAATTTAGCTTTATATCATCATTCATAACTCTCTTTGCCTGCTTTCCATCCCTGCTCATCACCTAGTAGTTCTCTCTCCTGGTCTTTGAAAATCCTCAGTTGAGTTAAAGCCCTGTCTGTTTTTCCTCCTGATACTTCTGGGTTGTAATTCCAGAAGGCTGCTTGTAAAGGGAAAGCCTTTTTCTTGAGAGAAGCCTTCCTGTGAGCCTGATTATAGAGCCACATCAATCCCAAATAAACATACAGGATGCTGTATTAATTATGAAGCTGTTGGCCTTGCTTGTTTCTTACTGGCTAGCTCTGATTTAAGTTATTACCCCATAATTGTTAATCTAAGTATTTCTCTTACCGGAGAACTTTACGGGCTTCCTACCCCATGGTATTACATCTTGACTTCCTGTGTTTCTCCTACCCAGAGTCCTCCTCGACTCCTAGTCCCACCTATCTTGCTTCCTTATTGGCCAACAGTGCTTTATTGACATATACACAGGACTTCCCCCATCAGCTGCTCACCGTTCTTCAGACACACATGGATTTTTATGCCTTCATGCTCTAATTGGCACATGAGCTAGATGAGAGGAATCCCTCAAACAACAGTTGCTTTCCTAAAAACACAAATGAAAATTAATGTATTTTTATTGGCAACTACTGGAACAATATATTTTCAATTACTTTATATAAGAATTCATAGCACCCTATGTCAGCCTATATTCAACCTCTTTCTGCCTTTCCTTTTTACTTTCCTTGCTTCCTTTCTTGACTCAAAGTTTTTGTTACTTTAGAAAATTAACAATATCATACTAGTATACAATACACTGTGATTATATTCACTGCCTCTTACCTCCCCCACTCCCACCAATCCTCTTCTGCTCAACCGGCCCCTGCTATCTACTTTCACACCCCTCCCTCCATTTCCTCATGCCCCTCTTACCATTCCCCTTCTGTAACCACCCCCCTTCATCTTTCTCCTTTTGTATTTCTCGGCCCCGTGTAGTTAGTTGCAGCTGGAATGTGTTGGTGACAACACCGTACCACACTCCTCCCATCCTTTGGATCTCATGATCCCTGCACCATCTTCTTTGATACTTCATAGGCCTCAGAAGGGATGTCATGGGTGTCCTACTTGAAGTCAAACACTCAGCAGTCACTTATATTCAACACTTCCACCAACTATGGGATCCTACTCCAACAGTTGCACGCTGCTGACCAAGGCAGAGTGAAGGGCTAGTTAATTAATAGAAAAATAACACTTAGAATCAATCATGTTTTAGTTAGTTTATAAGGTAATAGGGTTTCATGACTTTTTCACAGACATGTACTTTTAGTTGATCCTCCCCCTGCAATCCTTCTTTCCTTACAACCTCCTACCCTAGTCCTTGTTTAAACCTTTTCCTCCCTTGTTCCA
This sequence comes from Mesocricetus auratus, assembly GCF_017639785.1. Classification (NCBI taxonomy): domain Eukaryota; kingdom Metazoa; phylum Chordata; class Mammalia; order Rodentia; family Cricetidae; genus Mesocricetus; species Mesocricetus auratus. Next base: position 33,685,670 of record NW_024429200.1, on the reverse strand, counting down.
TGTGCTACTACCCACTCCCTTTCAGACCTCTCACGTAGTCTCTTCTCGAGGCTTCTTTCTTGCTACATGGCACTCCAACTTAAACACGGATTTCTAAAAATTCGAGGCTGAGATTGGCGTAACAGAGAGAACATACAGTTTTTGTCTTCTGGGCCTGGATTGCCTCACTCATTATGTTTTACAGTTCTATCCATTTATTTTCAATTCATAATTTCACTTTTGTTTAAAGCTGAGTAGACTTCCACTGTGTATGTTTGCCATATTTTCATTAGTGTTAACTGTTTAGGCTGATCCTGTTTCCTAGCTCTTGTGAATAGGGCACAATGAACACGGCTATGCAGGAATCTCTAATATGGAGAATGGAGTATTTTGAGCATGTGCCTAGGCATAGTATAGCTGGTGTAGTGGTATAGTCATATGGCAGATCTATTTTTAGCTTTTTGATAACCCTCCACCCTGGTTTCCATAGTGACAATACAAATTTACATTCTCACCAAATGTTTGTAAGCGTCCTCTTTCCCCACATTATTCTCAGCATTTGTTATCATCTATTTTCTTGATAAAGGCCATTATCCCTGGGGTCAGGTGGTTTTAACTTGCGTTTCCCTGATAGATAAGGAGGGTTGAACATTTTTATAACATTTATTACATACTTGTATTTTGAGGATTCTCTGTTCAGTATCATGACCCCCCCTTTTTTTAACTGAGACATCTTTTTTCTTGTTGTTTGGTTGTTATGAGTCATTTGTATGATCTTAGATACACAAATCTCCTGTAAAACTTTTAGCTGGAAAACACTTCCTCCTGTACCACAGGCTGTCCCTTCAGCCATTCGACCATTTTATTTGCTCTACAAAATCTTTTTAGTTTTATAAGGCCCAATTGTCTGTAGTTGGCCTTGCTTCTTGAGTAACTAGAGTCCTAGCAAAAGGTCTGTACCCAGTCTATACTTTGCAGCAAGCTCCTTACTTTATCCTTTACCAATTTAAGAGTCTAGATGTCTCCTCCCACTTATTCTCTCTGCCCTCCAGTCCCACCTACCCCTCTTCTGCCTAACTTTTGGCTATTCATCTTCTTATTAGATCAATCACGTGCCTTAGGCAGGCAAGGTGAAATAGCAGCCCATCTTTACATGAATAAACAAACACAGCATCACAAATGTAACACACCTTACACAGCTCAATATTCTGCAGCATAAATAAAGGTAACACATTTTACATAGTTAAATTTTCCACAACATTGGCTTTTGTAAGGAAGCTTAGATGTGTTCCATCTTTTCCTATTTTATGAGAAAATTAGAGAAACCTTCATTTTTCCATCACTAATTTAAAAAATGCCCTACATCAGGATCTTATAGAGGCATTTTCTCAATTGAGAGTCCATCCTTTCCATTAACTCTAGCTTGTGTCAAGTTGACATAAAAGTACCCAGCACAGAGATCATATATCCTGCCTTTCAGTATTTAATCTAATCATTTCAATACCACAGAGGTGGCTGCTGCTCCAGATACTAGAATAGACAGCTAGCTTTGCTGGGTTGGTGGCTCAGCAGCTCAGAGGTAATCAGGACCCACATGCCTTGATTTTTCACCATTCTAATTTCTGAATCTGTGGTTTCAATTGTCTGCTACATCTTCCAAGTTGTTTGTGACTCTTCTAAAGAGTGCTCTGCTTTTGAAGACCCATCTTTCTTGTTCTACCCAGACAGAAAAATATCACCTGCTGTAACATCAGTGATGACAAACTGATATTAAGATACGTTTAAGAATGTTAAAGCCCACCCACATCCCTCCAAATTCCATAGAACAGAGGATGGCTGAAATAATGTGGATTATGTTTAATTAACTTTAATAATTAAATTGTGTTTAATTAAAAATGATTTTAGGGTAAAGGATAGAGTCACAGAAAGTGGGAAAGAAAAGGGAATCTTTAAGTGAATGAAAGAGCAAGAAAAATGTGACAGAAAAGTGAAAGATAAAAATATGATTATACAATAAAGACAACTGCCTGAACAAAGCTAGGTAGGTATAAAAAGAGTAAACAAATAAAAATAAATAAAAATAAAGTCAAAATACACTGAAAGAGTAAAATTTTTAAAATGGGGTAGGAAATTTAAAATAAATGAAGTAATGAAGTCTCTTCTGTGTGTTCTATGATTAGAGTCTGACAGGTTAGTTGAAGTTGGTAAAGGGTGGCTTAGTCAGTCAGTTAAGGCCAGGCAGGTTAGTAGAAGTTGGAGATTTGTTGTTTACAAATTTAAGCTGGTACTCATCTAGTATGAGATGGCTGCCTGCTCTTTACATCCCTTTGTATACCAGGAGCCTCTGCTGATTTGCACTCTGTTAACTGGACATGCTCTCCTATGTTTTTGAGACTTGTAAGTTGCATGCCCTAGGGTATTTGATGTGTTAGTTAGGACATGTCCAGACAGAGGCATTCGGTAGCAAACTGGCCAATGGGATCTTTATAGAAGGCCCTGTACCTGCCTGTGTTCCCAAAACCTAGTCTTCACCGAACATCCCGCGGGAGTGATGAAGCAGGGGGACTTAAGTGCAAGCTGGAGCTTCAGAATTCTCTTGGCAGGAAGTGATGAACTTCATGGCAGATAGGTAGTTCCAGAAGTTGGCTTCCTGCAGAACTCAGACTTTGGACTATCAGACTATCAGTTATCCTCAGATGAAGTGGACAGCTCCTAGCCACATAGCCATCCCACTGAACACTGTCCAAAGAGTCTCCTGCTGCACGGGCATTCAGTATGTCCATGTCCAAGCCTCCTCCTCTTCTCTACAGCCTCTTACAGCTGCCTCTCCCTGGGGCTGTGGCAGCTGAACCCATCTGCTTGATTTGTGATGATTCCTTATTATCAGCCGCCCGCCGTGGTCCCTTCTCAAGATGGCGCAGGAACATCCTAAAATGGAATTTCTTCCAACTCCTGAGGCTTCGCGCATGAGGCATCAGCATCTCTCTAAAGCCTCTAGATGGATTCAAGACTCAGACAGACTTCCGGCTTGTCCCGTGTGCCAGGCTGCCAGCCTCTTTACGCTGGAGATGTCTGGCATGCCTTTGGCGTGTAGCTTCTAGTTCTCTCGGCTAGTAGGGGGGCTTCCCTTGGAGCTGGCTTCTGATTGCTCCCTTTTATTGTCTCCCTTCCCTTTCTTCGCACCATTCAGCTTTCTATCCACCCATACGTAATCTCCAACACACCTCCCATCTTTCTTTCTCTTCCGCAGTGTCTATTGTTTCTTGTCCTGTCTCTCTCCCTTCACCATGTCACATGGAAACAGCTTCTAATCTGCATTCTTCCCCCCGGAAAGCCCAAATGTATCTTGAAAGCACAGACAAGGGTCCATGTCCATTCAATGTACTAACTGATAAGCAAAGACTTAGTGCCGCCATCTGCGAATTGCTGTGTGGGTGGTTTGTTCCTCTCACTATCTTCCTCGGTGAATAAATTATTTTTACAATGATATGCCTTGCTTCCTTCCTTCCTTTTGCATCTTTTGTGCAAGTTTTGTACCGTTGTTTTCACGATGCCTGCTTAAAATGTGTGATTCCAGTGGTTATCCCAGTCTGCCTTGAAAGTAACAATGTAACTTTCTTCACACATTCCCTATACTTTCATGCTTCTTTCCCACATAGGATGGTTTTGCTATCACATTTTACTTCTTCTCATGTTTTGTATCTCTAAAATAATAGGTTGTTATTGGGAAATTACTTTGACATTTTCCCTCCACACAGAAGATGGAAATGACTCACACACCATAATTACAAGAGTTTTGGTTTGACTGTGTAGTTACTGTTACCAGTGAGTCTTATGCTTTGGTTTACATGTCATTAATTAATTAATATCCCTTCTTTCTCAGAGTCCTTTTATATTTATTGTAAGGCCTGTGTAGTGACCATAAACCTGCCAGCTGTTTTTTCTTTTAAGACATATTTCATTTTGTTTTATGTGTGTGGGTGTTTTTCCTGCATGTATGTATGCACACTGCCCGCATGCAGTGTCCAGAAAGACCAGATGAGGATGAGGACCCCTTAGAATTATAGTGACAGCTCTTAGCCACCACATGGGAGCGGAGAATGGAACCTGTGTCCTCTGCAACATCATCAATACTTGTAACCACCGAGCCTCTCCATCCACAAACCCATCAGCCTTTGTTTGATGAAGAATGCCTTTGTCAGTGATATCTACTCTTTCTAATACATGGAATCATTAAATTTATAGGCTTATGACTTAGTGACAGGTGAAATATAATGTCCCCAGGAAGGAGATAATCTTGTCAAGATCTAAAAACGTCTCAAAACTTAGTAGTAGACATGTCATTATGTTACTACCATGCCCATTAAAGGCACCTACGTGATACACACTCACACACACATACACACACACAGACATACACACTCACACACACACACACACACACACACACACGCAAGCATGAAGATCCCCTTGCTTAGAATTACCAAAGAAAAAATGTCAATTTCTTCTACCATGAACTTATCACACAAATGAACAGAATAAAAACTGACAAAAGAAGCATAGAGTGAAGCGAGGAAATTTCTGGCATGGGGTCACTTCTGGTGTGTGTTTTCCAGTGCCATGGATGCTGGTGATACAGATCCTTTGATACTCTTGTTACTCATACCAGCTCATGCAGCTCATTGCTAGAATTTATAGGATTCTCTCTTTAGCACTCACTGCTATAAAAACAGTCTATCAAAATTGTTTTTGAGGCTGACTAGGCTTAAGATTAAGAGACACTGATGTATTTTGAACCCCACTATTGGGAAGAATGCAAAGGTTTAGTACTGGTGCGGAGCCCAACTCAACTCAACACTATCAGTGTTCTTTAACCTAAGGGGTCACATCCTATGCCTCAAGCCAGGTTACGGCACTCATCCTCAATAAATGATTTAAAACAGTCAGATTTAATAGTGGAGAGCAGAAAGAGGAGAGTTATTCAATATGACCACACTGGGAAGAGGAAGAAACAACTCTCCAAGCCTGTCATTGGGAGTTGTGAAGTGAGATTAAAGTTTAAATAAAATCGCCAGGATTTGCACATCTAAGCAATCCCAGTCAAGGTGTGGTCCTGCCCACCCTGGCCCATCATTGTCTGGACTTTAGTGCGTCCAAACAGGTGGTCTGGCATGACTCCTGTGGAAATTCCCATTTCTCAGATGTCCACTGTTTCAAATCTGACAGTCAGATTGAGAGACTGTCTTAGAGCGTTTTCATTTTTACCAGCCACGCTATCTACAATACAGTGTGTGTGTGTGTGTGTGTGTGTGTGTGTGTGTGTGTGTGTGAGTGTGTGTGAGTGTTACTCTAGGGTAGCTTTTCATAGCTCCCTTTCTGACAGGTTATTGTGTGTTCTTTCTGTTCTCTGTCTCAGTGTCTTTGGCGAGCTCATGTTTCCACCCCCTTCTCACACAGCTTCCTTCTGTTACCACTAACAGTTGAACAGCTGCTACTATTTAATCTTACCCAACATTCTCCAAAACAAAAAAAAAAGAAAAGAAAAGAGACACACCACCTTGGAGATCTGCTAAGACATAATTCTCGATAATAAATAGCCCTCGGGATTTAATAACAGTGATCATTCTGTGTGCAGTATTTTCTAAGTGCTTTTGCTGGGCTAACATGCATGATTCGTTCTCAGTTTAGCCCAGTGGGATAGGTGACCTTCATTTTTCCATTTCACAAATAAAGAATCCAAAAGACAGCAAAGTAAACTACCTTAGCTGAGGTCACGTTAATATCTGTCTGGTTCAAATCAAAATCCTGAAAGTCTTAGTTTGAAATTTGGCCCTCTGATTCCTGGCTATTATAGACTCTATAAAATTTCAGTTAGTTGCCTAGGGGCTGAACAGCTAGACAAGGACCAGGGTTCTGGCTCAATGCAGCACGAACTGGGGTCTAACCTTTTGTAACCTGTGAGTTCTTCAGCAATTTACTCATGATGGTGTTTAATCTTCATTGTCAGCTTGACCAAATTTGGTATTTCCCAGGAAACAACCTCGGAACATACCTGTGAGAATGTTTCCTGAGAGGTCTAACTGGAGTGGAAAGACTCAACCTGAATGTAACAGCACCATCCCATGGGCTGGGGTTCTGGGCTGAATCAAAGGGGAAAGACAGAAGGAAGTGAACTAAGCACCACTATTCATTTTCCTCTGCTTCCAGACTTCAGACACATATGACTGGCCACTTCAGTCTTTTGCTGCTACAGCAGCTACCCTCGCCCTCAGCCCTCCCCCACTGTGATGAGTCCTTAAATTGTAAACAAAATGATCCCTTCTTAGTTGAACTAGCTATAGGGGACATTTATTTTCTCATCATAATGTGAAGGGTATCCAACAAAATGACCCTCTATGAGCTTTTCAAGGATGTAAAGCGATTGTCATTGCCTCTACATACCAAGAAGCACCTAACACAAAGGGGAGTTGCGGCTTGATTCTTGGCGCATAGTGGGTATGCGGCAGGTATTTGTTGAATGGCAGCTGTTACAACAAAAGAATACATGTGGAGAGTAAAATGATCATTTCTGAAACCAAGTCCCATGGTCTTTGTATTCTTTCAAAACTCCTCATTTCTCTGTCATTTGAGAAAACTTGAAAAATATTTAAGTGTTAACACAAGATTATTTTAAGACAAGCAATATGAACTAGTAATTTGACCCTTCAGTTATTTACTTAAAAAACATAAATGATGGTTAAAGCCATATTTCTCTCATCCCACAAAAAATACACTCTTGGGTAAGGCTATGGCTGAAGCATATCTGTGATGCTTAACATGTCTCACTTAGTCCTTTGATGGTGAAGCTTTGAATAAAAAATGTTTCTCTTGGATGTGCAGGTGAGTCGCAGGACTAGAGCACATGCTTAACATGTATGAAGTTGCCTTTTGATCCTCATACCAAAGGGAGGAAAAATACAGACAGCCCTCTTTTCCTGGCACCCTGGCATGCTCAATTATGGGACTTTTATACCAAATCTTAAAGAGTTATTGATAACCTGTAAATGATGATTAAAGTGCAAGTTTCCCACAACTTTTTCTACCTTAAATAATGTTCTTTCCTATGCATCTTGCCCATAGAAAAAGATTATATGTTTGATTGTGAAAAAGAGTTTAAAAAGTAGAATCTCTGTCTAATTCTACATTAGACACTGTCTAATCCTACATTGGGCAGTATGGTATTTTTATAGGAAAAAGCGAAGTCTAATGAAGGAAGAATTAATTATGTTTTTAGTAAATACGGGCACGTTACCATTAGAAACTGAGTACAAATGTCAAACCTAACACAAATTCATGTTTAGGTAAAATTCCTGGAATTTAACTGAAGAAAAAAATAACATTGACTCTAATTATAAATCTGGATGCTTAAAAATAGCAAGCCATATGTTTCCAGCAGAGAGGGGATATTTAAAAGATGGTTAGTTAGGCAGTTGTATCCATCCAAGGCTAAAATGACCAGAACAATTGAGCAAAACCCTGCATCCTAATGTTGAGAGACTAAATGCAAAGTTGACTGAGCCGGTTTCTGCATGTGTTTGTATATTTTTCTGTTGCTTTGAAACTTATTGCCAGTATCCAACTGGCAATGTTCTACTCCCACATCCATCTGCTCCTCCCTCCTTCTCTCCCCACCCTACTGTGCTGTAACACAGAAATGAAACAAGAAATAGACCCTTGTTATCTTGACTGAATAAAACTTGGAATTCTGTTACCTTGTTGACTTAAGGTGTTTCTAAGTGCTTTGTCTCAAGACATAAATTTTTATTTGCAGATCTCTTAGCATAAAAATGGCCTTCAGACTCTTATTGCTAACCATCCTGTTTAACACAACCTTGTCATATGAATTTGATAGTATGTCATAAGTGAGAATGTTAAACTCTTAGAACAGTTCACCAATTTATCTCCATAGACACAAGTCTTCAGTGAGGAGGGAAAGTATGACATGAAAATGATTAATGTTAAGAACTCCAAAGTAAAATACCTAGTTGTTTTAAACAGCTTATGATAGTTAATCTTTTGCTTTCAGTACATCTGATGAGAATTTCAATAAGAAAAAGCCTTTTAGAAAAAGACATATATGGATGACAAAAGACCAAAATAAATGAGTTTGAATTTTTAAACACTCTGAGGATATGTTCCTTTGCTACTTTTCTTTATGGGTCCTTGTGGCGGTATTTGTTATGATATAACAAATAAAGCTTGCCTGCAGATCAGTGTGCAAAGCTAGCCACAGCCATAGAAGCCAGGCAGTGGTGACACACACCTTTAATCCCAGAAGCCATACTAGTTAGCCATAGGGCCAGGCAGTGGTGGCACACCCTCTAATCCCAGCACTCAGGAGACAGAGGCAGATGACTCTCTGTGAGTTCAAGGCCACCCTAGGCTACATGAAAGTGACTCAGTCTAAAAGAGAAACAGAGCTCACACCTTTAATCCCAGCATTAGGGAGGTAGAGACAGAAGTGATATGACTGGAAAGAGAGAGGAATATAAGGCAGGAGGAGACAGGAAGTCAGTGCAGTCTGAGATTTGGTGAGGAACAGCCCCTTCAGTCTAAGTATTGGCAGCAGTGAGAACTCTCTAGTTGCTGGCCGCTTTGCTTCTCTGATCTTCAGCTTTAACCCAAATATCTACCTCTGGGTTTTTATTATGCATGCTCCATATCCTATAATCATTATCATACAAGCTGATCAAAGCAAAACATGACTTTGAGATCCAGTGACAAACAAAAACACAGCTAACATCTCTTCACTGTTGATGAATCATCTTTCTTAACTTGTATGTGAGGAGGTACAGTAAAGAAACTGCCTGTCCTTTATTAGGGGAATAGTTTTTATAAGAGAGAGAAAATATCCAGAGGCGTCTGGAAGAATCCAGACCAGAGAGAAAGCTGACTGGACACAGCCAGGGTTAGGTAATCGGGAGAGTGGGAGGGAATAGTGGATAATAAATATAGTGATGCATAGCAAGGGGGATAGTAAGAGAAAGAGAGAGTGGGGAGAGAGGGGGAGGGAAAGGGAGGAGAGATTGTATAACAAGAGATAGAGAGTGGGTTGGGGAAATTATATAGATTATAAGGAAGAGGAGCAGGTTGGGAGAGGGAAGAGTCAGGGGCTGGTATGGACTTTGAAATCTGTAACAATGCTTATCTTATACTGAGGGAGCCTGAAGTTCAGCATGGGCTTTGATACGCTGATAGGTACTACAAGTAGTCTTATGTCCCTTCTTCCAGAGGTAAGGAAAATGACACCTTTTGGCAGAAAGGAAATAGTTTCATAAGATCTTGAGGAATGTTGTCTTATATCTAACCACCAGAAATCTTTCTATAGTCTAGCTTTAGCTCATTTCTAGATATACAGACAAGCTGAGACCTAACAAATTCCAGACCAGTATTAAACATTGGAATACATATGTGTACACAAACATTTACACACACACACACACACACATTCACACACATACTACAATGGAGTGTTTACTCTAAAATATCAATTTTTAGCTGGGTACGATATTGCGCATTTATAAAAATTGCCCCAAGGACAGGACATGATGGCACACACCTTTAAATATCATCACTCTCTGTGAGTATCTCTGCAAGTTTGCAGTCAAACTGGTCTAACATATCAAGTTCCAGAATAGCCAGGACTACATAGAGAAACCCTATCTCAAAAAAAGAAGCTTTAAAAAACATCAATAAGATTATCATCAATAGGCAGGGCCAGAAGAACCGTGAGTTATAGGCCAGCCTGGGCTATAGTCTAAGATCCTTTCTGTAGACAAGCAAATAAATACAACTTAAAAATCTTTCATGGTTTAGCTGTAGTATATCACTATAGGACCCTGAGAAGACTTTCTTCTTATCTCTTGTAACTCAATGCAACTAGAGTAATGCAATGATCACCTAAATGGTTTGTGCTAGACAGTACACTGAAATATATCATGATATATGATGTTTACACAGGCAGTGACAGGACATGAACATTCCCCTCCACCCCAACTCCACCCACATCCTGACTCTCCTTGCAACAAATGCTGCTGCACTGATGCTATATTCTCCTACGTGTACCATAATCATTGCTAGCCAATAAGATTCGGTGCATGCTCAGGATGTTTAAAAGGAAGAAACTTACCATACAAATGTTGATTTATGTCCACACGTCACACTGCAATTAAAATAACCTGGCATCTAAAAGGCTTGCTGGGAAACACAATGTGTGTTTACACAGAAAATAGTACAGGCAAAGTCAAAAAGAAACGTAGGATCTAATTACCTGGAATTGCCACAATAATACTGTGTGTGTGTGTGTGTACTGTGTGTGTGTGTGTGTGTGTGTGCATGTGTGTATGTGTGACCTATAAATAAATACAGATGACTTAAAACATGTTCAAAGAGCTATAGCATTCAGGTGTCTCACTACTCTACTCTGTTATAGTCTTTCTGAGGACTGATTACAAAAACTACAAAATATGTTTCTAGGGAATCATCTAGAAAAGCAATGTGCCCACAAACGGCTTATTAATTATTTGATGAAACAGGTTTATTTGATGTTTAGTAATAGAAATTTAAAATAAGTAAGTAAATAATAAGTTAAAATACAAAAAATATACACACTGGTATCACAACTGAGATAAGTGAAAGTTTACATTTAGGCAGTGATAGAAAGTGAAATTGAAACAAGAAAAAAATAAGTCCTTTGGTAATCATTTCCCTTAAGTTTAAATGATTCAAATGATTTTCCTCTGACGTAAAGTTCTCCACTGTTGCTGTATAGGTTATTTCCATGGTTGAATTGCATATGAACTATTAAAGCCGTGCATTTTGGCTTTGCACCATCCTTGGAAGAGAAGCTGATTGAGGAAACACGAGTAGGAGGGCAGGGTGGTGGCCCAGAGACACATGGATGCAAAAGTGAAGGGGGCGGGACGATGGGTGGTTATAACACAACTATATTACAGATACCGGTAATTACAGTATAATTAGGGTTGCTTTTGGAAATTATCCAAAGAGTACTTACTAAAACCTCTAGTCACACAGCAGACATCTCAGCTCATTCTTCCAAAGCCAATAGCAATTATTTGGGACGTGCTTTTGCAGGTGCTTGTTTATTGCAGAGTCTTCTGCATGCCACTTCAAAGCATAGATGCTGTCTCATGAAAAATATTCAGGCAATCAAAATTCGGAATTGCATTAAATGTAAGATTCATAGACTTTCAGTCTGTCTTGTATTTTAAATAAATTTTCAAACACAAAAGATATACTCATTCCTGGACATGCAGTATTTTTCTGAATCTGAGCAAACAAACTGGCTTCTGTTTGGTAACAGAAGAAGCACAAACACATGATATGGGTAATGATATAAATTAGTTTCTTCACAGGTGTTTATTCTTACATTAACTGCATATCATCTGAGCAAAATAAATGTTTTGAAGCATGTTTCCCTTAGTATGTGTATTATATTTTATGGTATTAACCAATTAATCTATTTATTTGGGGTAAGTTCTTATGTTGTGTAGGCTGACCTCTAACTCACTACAAAGTTGAGCATAACATTGAATTCCTGATCCTCCCAAATGTTAGGGTTACAGGAATACTCTGCCACACACAGTTGGGGTCATGGTCGGACAAGCACTCTACTAACTGAGCAACACTGCCAACCTCAAGCACTTTAACTTTTAACAGCTGATTCTGGTGGCTTGATTTTCTTTTTAGTAATTTAGATACCTTGAACCAATGAAGTTAATTTTTAGTTCTATTTTTTGAGCTAAGGTACAATCTGAGGAATGATTTGCAGAGGGGACTCTGGTCATGGCTGAGAGGCGAGGTATTAAAAGTGCTGTTGGAGCCTATGTGCAGTGGAGTTCTACAGAAATACAGGAGCAGGTGATGAAGAACAGATGCTCTGATATAGAAGACTGTCTTAAAGTCTAGTAGTAGATCAAGGTCTGAGTGGTCCCATAAATCTGGCAACATCTCAGTTTTAACACTGAATCAAGAGTTTACAAAGGTCTACTTTCCATGTAGCCTAGTTTAAAGGCCCAACTAGGGACTGTAACAAGTGTCTTTATGATTTATATCATAGAGGACAAGTGTTATTGCTTCATTCAGTCCTAGGAGTGTCATAGGAGTCAAGTAATCTGCACATGTATTAGTTATGAAACCAGAAATGTGGAAGGCCTTAAGTTTACACCCAGAGTCTAATTCCACAGTTGAACTTAGCCATACCACTGTCTCCTTGGAGGAGTCTATAAAGTGCCTCTTCATAGCCAGCAAGTGGGAATTCTCAGCCTACTCTACTTAGATGTTTATCCCCTTCTTTGAGACCTTATTTCTAACTTGGAAGTGAAGGATTAACATGGGAGTAGAGAATGTCATCTTGTGGAAGAATTTGTTTACTTCTCATTCTGATGTCTCTTTGAATTGCATGAAAGTGCTCATCATTATTTGGAAAGATTGTATTTTTAAAACATCACACAAGCTATCAGGTAACTACTCACAAAACACAAAATTCATCACAGAACAAGAGATTACCAACATTGTACAGAGTACTGCTGGAGAGGTTCGAATGAGAAATATCCCCATAGGTTCATGTATTTAAACACTTGTCTCCAGTTGGTGGAGCTGTCTGTGGAGGTTATGGAACTGGTAGGTCATAGAGGCTTTCTGGAGGAAGTGTTTTGCTAAGGGTGAGCTTTGAGAGTGTATAGCCTTGGCCCACTTCCAATTTGTGACCTTGACTTCCTGTGTGACAAATCAGGTCAGCCAGCTTCCTGCTCTAGCTGTGTGCTGCCATGTCTTTCCTGCATGATGGACTCTCCCTATGGAGCTGTAAGCCAAGTTAAACCCTCCCTTCTGTAAGTTGCTTTTGGTCATGGTATTTTACCACAGCAACAGAAAAGTAGCTAATACACCTGTGTAATGAAAATATAAATACAACTAAATTTTTTATGTTATTGAATAAAACAAAATCTAGTATCTTTAACCTGCTATCCCTTAAATCAGAACAAAGACCACACAGATACAGGTTACATGAGTACACTTGTAGGATCTAATCTGGGTTGGAAGCACCACGTGATAAGGCTTTTAAGATCCTTTCATTGAAATAAAAGGAACAATATATGATTTATACAAAGAAATAATACATGCTTTATGCAAAGAAATGATATATGCTTTGTGTGGTCTTTTTCTAGAACTGGCACTAAATCAACTGGAAACCCACATGTAAATAAATCAGACAGAGACAGTACACTTTTCATAGAAACTATCTCACAATCAACAGTGGCTATAAATGTAAAATGCAACATTACTAAACTTTAAAAGAAAATAGAGAATCTACGCATACTTGGGTCTGGTGATAACATTTTAGACAGAAAAAGAAAAAGTAATAACCCTTGAGAGAAAAAAGTGCCATCTTCCTATGTAAATTTAAAACTGCTCCTTTGTGAATGTAATATTTTAAAACAGAAGGAAAGAGCAAGTATCAGAATGAAGAAAATACTCCCCATCTCAGAGCAAGTATGAAATAATAAGGATATATTCTAAAAGCATTTAAAATTCAACAAGATATAAATTCATAAAATGAATCAACACCTCAGCAATGAACTTGTACAAATGCAAGTAAACAAATAAAAGACAGTGCACATTGAATTTTGCAAAGGACTCACAAGTTTAAACCACACTGAGATGTGAATACATGCTTATCCGAATGGCTCAAATCCGTAACACAGCACTCATGGCTGGTGGGTATCTGAGGGCACAGGAACTGTCACACATTGCTGGTGCAAAGCAGGATGCAGCCACTTTGGGAAAATGCTTCCCACTTTTCCAGGAAGCTCAGCATTAGGTCTGTCAAAGAATACAGTAATCATACTTTTAGATAGTTACCCAAATGAATCCCAAAATGTAAGCACACATAAAACACTGCTTATGAATGTGCATAGGAATTGTATTCATAAATACAAAGGGTAGAAACAACTAAGATGTCTTTCAGTGGGTGAGTGGGCAAACTGGTGTATTAAAAATTAGAACATTATTAGATGATAAAAAGAAATGAACTAGTGAGATATAAGAAGATGCAAAAGAAACTTTGCTAAGTAAAATAATCTACGCACTGTGCAAGACTGACTGTGTTGTTCTGAAAAAGTCAAGCCTGCATGTTAACTGGATTGGTGGTGGCCAAAGCCTGGAGGAAGGAAGCTAAAGTCTGTGGACAGGTGGAACATAGGGATCCCTGTGTGATAAAACTGTTGGGTGATGTTATGATGGTGGATACATAACATTAGACATTTGTCCTGGAGAATTGTACAATGCAGGGTGTGAACTCTTCTGTAAACTTTGCACCTCAGGTCTGTGTCAATACCAGCTCACAACAAAAAAGAAATGTATTACATTATTGCAAAATGTTAGCAATTGGAGAAATTGAAGATAGCTTGATAAGCAGATAGTCTCTGGGAGCTTGGGAAGTCACTATATTATGCTTTAATTTCTTTGTGAACCTGGAACTATACTTACTAAATACTATGACCTATCAATTTAAAAAATCTCTCTCTGGACTGTAACAGCATACTTAAGACCTAAACAAGCTCAAGCTAAATTAATCCCAGTACAGAGGAATGTAAGTGGGTACAAGTCTCAGCCCTCACTAAGAAGCTATTCTCAATGGGTAGCTTGGATAGATTAGTTTCCTTCTGCAGAGTGACACTGGGTATATCAACCACACTCTAGGGCAGGCCTCGCCACCACAATTAGTCTCCATGCATTTTTGTGTTCTGTTTGTTTTTAAGAGAAAGAAAGAATATGAAGTTGGGTGTTCAGTAAGGTAGGGAAAGCTCTGCAAGAAGTTGGAAAAAAGTGACTGTAGTGACCAACAGCATCAGTTAGAGCACGGTACCTGCTCTTTACACATTTACATGCTCGTTTGCACGGTGATGGCCGGGATGCTCAAGCAAAATGAGCAAAGATGGTGCCAGTTGCACGCTGCCTCTCATCCTAAAGCCCATTCCTCAGCTTTATAACTGCTAGTGTGGTAAACTGGGGAAGTCCAGGAATGCTACTCAGAATGTTAAAAACCAGGATCTCCGAGAAGCAATGGAAAGCAAGCTACACACACACACACACACACACACACACCATGCATAAATGTGTGCATGTATGTGTATATATGTATATCTATTCTTGTTTACAACACATGTATATATGTGGGCAGGGATGTGTGTATATAGCTATTTCTGTATGTATACATGTCTGTATGTGTCTATACATGTGTATATTATTTGCACGTATATATATATATATTAATGTATTCATACAGGTATGATGTATATATTTGTATGTATCTGTGCATGTGTGTGTTTGTGTATCTCTGGGAAAAATCTATGTTCTGCCTCACCTGTACAGGATCTAAACTTGTGTTTCTGTTTATTAGACTTAAAGTTTCCCTGTCTGGGAATGAAAGTTGCCCACAGAGAAAATCATCAGGAGCTTGGTACATCCTCAGCTCTCATTTGCATTAACTTAGGTGTGCTCCGCCCGCGGCCAAGACAGACTGTCCCCGGGTTCCCTCCACCCTGCCAGGCTGGCCAAGGCGGTGCTGCGCTGTGCGGAGGCCCTCCCGCGGGAGGCGCGGGCGTGGAGGGCGTGGGCCGTGGGCGGGGCGAGCCCCGCAGCCCGGGTACTGGGAGCTGTCAGTGTCAGGCTCAGGAGAGAGGAAGTGATCGCACCGGGAGGAGCGCGAGCCTAGCCGCACAGCGTGAGACAGCACATCCTGCGGGCGCCGGCCCGCCGCTCTCCGTCCTCCCGTGCCTCCTCCACCGCCCCAGTGAGCCTCTGTGGACAGCGTCCAGGTAACCGATGGGTGGGAGGTAGCGTCACCGCGCAGCCCCCTCGGAGCCTTTCTGCAACGCCCCTCCCGGGTGGCATCCGCAGGACCCGGGAGCAGCAAGATAGCCGTGACCGCTGCAGCCACCAGTGAGCACAGCCTGGGCCCCTTCCCCCAGTCTCCGGCATACTATAAATGCCCCAGTCTGGAGCCCTCCAGCGGCGGCCCCTGCTGCAGCTCTCCCGGAGTGGAGAGGCGCGGGCAGAGAAGGAAGGGTCAAGGGTGTCCTCACCTTGTGGCCCACCTTGTACCCTGGAAGAGGCATGCCAAGGTGCCCCGCCTTGGTCTTCATTGGGGGGAGCAAAAGACCTGCTCTGTGCTGCCCGCACCCTTGTGGGCTACCAGCTGATGGCCCCTGGGAAGAGAGAGGGGCAGAGTGAGGCAAAGGATGCTGTTTGATTACATTTCCGAGTTGTCTGCAAAGCTCTTGGATGCTGTTGCTACCCGCCAAGTCGGAGGGGGTGAATGCACTTCCAACCGAGCTTTAATTAAACACTCATGCAAGATGCCAGTTCTCTCTCTCTCTCTCTCTCTCTCTCTCTCTCTCTCTCTCTCTCTCTCTCTCTCTCTCTCTCTCTCTCTCTCTCTCTCTCTCTCTCTGCTGGATTTTTTTAAATGTGGGGCTGTGTTTTGGTAAACACCTTCGCGGATGCCTGGCTCTCCTTCCCCCATTCCCATCCAGAATTGTTCTGGCCTTGCAAAGCAGTGAGTCTTCATCAGAGCAGGGATACTGGCAGCCTTAGAGGGGAACTGAGTGTACCGGAGTCTCACGACATGACATCTACCTCGGTTAAGGTTAGCCGGAGGCCGAGGACTAGGAAAGGAAATCACTTAGGAAACCGGAGGCTCTAGGAAAGGCAGAAAATGGAATAAACATACCGGCAGTCCTGGACTCTACCACACCTAAGGCAGGAACAAGTAGCCAGCCATTTTCTTGCTGGAGTTGTCTTTGGAAAGAGCATACAGACTTGATGCAGTTTAGAGTTGTGAAAGAATTGCTTCCAGACATTACAGACTTGCAGGAGGTTTAGCTGACTGAAGCAGGGCAGTAACTGTTTGAGATAGCCTTGGTTAATTGCCATGAGTAACTGTCCCCGGGATAATTTTGTGGAGTTATGGAAGTTACTGGGGGAAATGTGTTGATCAGTATTAGACTACTGGTAACTTTGAAATGCGAACATCCCATGAGATTTGCATCCTTGGGGGCCTTTTGAGAATGTGAGTAATACTTCTAATTTTTTTTACAACGCCAAGCTTGTTCCTAACAGCTATAGGGAAATGGATTAACTCTGTTCCCCTGACCACGATTCTTAGTGGAACAAAATCTGGCAGTCCTAGCACTAAGGCAGCGTTCTCCTCACTGGAATCAGCTCTCCAGGATGTGAGATATGAGGATCCCGTGATCATGAGATAGTCCTTTAAAACCACCCAACACAGTACAGGAGTGGCCAGTGTACCTTTCCAACCTGCCCAGCCTTAGGCACTGTTTGTGGCCCAGACCATTTGTACATCTCTGTCTTGTTTCAGGGTTCTAGCATCTGCACACCTGCATGGATCTCTGAGATGCTGCAGCCTTTTGTGTCCTGCCCTCCTGAGGCAGACAGGCAGGGCTGGTTCCTATCTTCTGCGCACTGCCTGCCCTTTGCTTCTGAATGCACACCTTGAGTCTGTTGTCCATTAAAAACTTACTTGTGTCTGTATGGAGAATAATGGTTACGGCTATGGGCAGGCGGAGAAAGTAACATAACAGAAAGTAGTGTGGAACTGTCCTCTGGCAACAAATATAACAGAAAGACGTGTTTTAAAGAGAAACACTTGTGCAATCACACTAATACACACCAACTATTTAAAAGTTTCCAGAAAACCTTATGTAGGGGAAGGAGAAGGCTGATGTCCTGGAGCAGATTGGAGGAGGAGCTGCCTCCTAGGAAGAGATTTCATACATTTGGCAAACCATCATATGGCAGGGACTGCAGCCTCCTGTTGGGGCAGTAGGACTTGTTTATATATATACTTCTCGACTCCATTTATACCAAAGTCTCTTGTCAGTTCCTCAAAGACAAACTTAGGGGTCACTGGACCCCTCTCTTTGTTCCTCTGCGCAGGGCAGCCTTAATGAACAAATCTCCTTTCTGTACTTTTCACTATTACTCGTCTCTTTACCCAGTGTGTCTGGATGAACAGACTAGCACAGTTTGGTGGGGCTGCCAGGGATTACTTTTACCCCCAGACTCCCCTGACAGCAATTTCTCTTAGATTATCCTTGAAGTCACAAGTGTAGCTATAATTTTGTCACTGGATTGGTAACCGTGGATGGTACCATAAACTCAAATTCCATTTATTGACCCTTTGGAATAAAATGTTAAATAGTTCCTCTCCATTATTAGAGGATTTCAAACCTTTGTCAATTGCTGCTTCCTTGACCACAGATTCCCTTTGTGTAAAAAGTGTGGCTTTTATATCACCTAGAAAATGTAAGACCCCATATTCATTTGGGTACTTTGCTGCAATGAATAGATCGATGTTTTGTGCATACTCCAGGTTACCCCCCAAAAATGTTCATTCTGGGCTTATGTCTTTGCTTTACTGGGTAGGAAGGCTGGCACAAGAATGTCAGAGAGAATCTTGTCATAATGTAAACTCCTATGCCTAGGTGCTAGTCTGGAAGAGATCCTGGGGGGATATACAGTCTCCCTGATTCTATTATTATTATTATTATTATTATTATTATTATTATTATTATTATTTGAGCCCTTTATGTCCCTAGACACCAGAGACAATGCACATGAGTTTTAGAGTAGGCATTGGATCTTGTTGATACAATAATTATGTCTATCTGCATATATATTTTAAGAGAAATTAAGATGTTTTCAAATAAAATGAGATTAAGAACCACTGGTTCTTAAAGAAGGGGGAGGGACACAGAAGTCACCGCTGAAATGTATCAATGCAAAAGCACTGTGCCAGGACTAACCAAGAAAAAATGTTTTTATCTGCCATTTTTCTGGCATTTCACCTAAGCTTGGGTGTCAGAAACCTCTACATGAGCTCAGTCTGCAACCAGGTGGAAGCCTCCAGCAGCGGCCATGGCTAGAGCATTGGTCTGTCCTTCTGGTACTTACCTGGAGCACAGTTGGAGCTTTGTTACTGACACAGTAGTTCATCGAATCCCTCCAACATCCAGGTATCTTCTTACACAAACAAGGTGATGCTTGGAGAATCCAGTTGCTGGTCCCAGGCCACATGAGGCCAACTAAGGAAGTGCTAGATTTCAGATACAGTTCAGCCTAACTCCAAGGCCCATTCATTCTCTTCCTACCACATCTCATTGTTTCTCTATCTATGTGGGTTCCCAAACGCACTGTTTAATGTAGCTTTTTTTTTATTATTGGAGTACTCAGTGTCCTTCAAGGACAAGCTCTCACGCTGATAGGAAAAGCCTGAACATCTTATCAGAAAGAACACAAAATTTATACATTTCTCAGTGTGGCCTGTTCTCGTTGACTGAAGATGATGCCTGACTCATCCACCTTTTATGTGTCTCCAGGCATCTTGTAGAAAACCAAATGCATAATGGTTCTCGCCTAACCCAGTTCAAAGACAGTCTGCCCAGGAGAGCAGCCATTCAAGACTCTGTTTCAAAGAAGCATTTCCTACCAGGCTTCCCCATCTTCTGGGACTTCTCTGTTACGGGGACAATGCTGAGACCTGGAACACTGGATCTGCACTAAAGCCTGGGAGGCCTTGAACTCACCACACAATCTCAGTGCTCTGTTTGCAGTACACATCAACCTTGAAGTTATACTAAAGACATGGAAGGCAGGAAGCTCTCGCATTCAAGATTCTGCTTAAGACTCAGCCTTCGCGCTCTGCTGTTTTCCTGTAGTACTCTTATAGCACACCCATTGTTTTATTTTGTGGGTTAGAATAGCTAGTGGGATCAGTATGGCAAATGCATAAAGCATCACTGCTATGGTTAAGGACATTCTTTGCAATGAAAGTGACAGATCTGAGATAATTTGATGTGTGACTGCTATGTCCTTAGCCAACAGAACAGCATGGCCACAGGTATCAGTGAAATTCATTATGATTTAAAGCAATGATTCCTAAAAGTTTTTTTAATTCTGACACCACTTTTGACATCACAGTTTTGGTTGGCATCTGATTTTTCATCATGAATTTTAATAATTACCATGAGGGTAGACAGCTCAATGGGTAAGAGTTCTTGCTGCGTAATACCCGAGTTCAAATTCCCAGAACCCACACAAAATGCAGAAAGTGGCAACATGTGCCTGTAACCCCAGCACTGTAGGGGCTGGAGACAGGGGCGTACTTGAGAACTGCTGGCTGCCAACCAGCTACAGGTTCAGTGAGAGACCTTGTTCCTAGGGAATGAAGGAGAGCTTAATAGAGCATGGCAGCAGATGCCATCCTCTGACTTCTGTGTGTGCATGGGTGTGTGCATCTGTGAAAAGCCATGCCAGTCACATGCCTACACACCACAAAAATATACCACACACACTCACGTGAGCAAAAGAAACCATTAATTTATCATGAATGTGGCTTTCAGAATATCATAACCTTTGACATTCAAAGATAAAATAAGGGCATCCTGCATGAATTCACCTAAAATATAAATACTATAATAACTATGTAGAAGGTTCCTTTAGCAAGGGGATGTTTTTATAGCTTGTATTCAAAACTCACTAAAATTTGGGGCTCCCTTTCTCCCTCTTTCCCTTCCTTCTTTCCTTCCTTCCCTCCTTCATTACTTTCTTCTTTCCTTCCTTTCTCCCTCCCTGTCCCCTCTCCCTCCCTCTCTCCCTCCTTCCCTTCCTTCCTTCCTTCCTTCCTTTCTTCTTTCCTTCCTTCCTTCCTTCCTTCCTTCCTTCCTTCTTTCCTTCCTGTACTTCTTATTTTTTTCAGGAGTGTGGAAGAAATGTCTTTGTAAATGGAGCTGAGGAGTCCCCACTGGGGCACATTCTCTGACAGACAAGCTTTAGGAGAGCAGACAGACAGAAGTCTCAGGTCTAGAAGTTAGTGCCATTAGCTCCTCCCTTCATAGTTCTTTCAGACTCCTCTGTGTGGCGGGTGATCTATGCTGTGGTGCAGTGTCTGGAACCAGGTCCCCTATACTTTGTGGCGTATTAGAGAAGTGGAGGGCAGAGAGGACAACATAGAGATTTTTAGCAAGAAAAGAAAGTCATTTTGGTGTGTTTTCAGACTGGTGGTTCTTAGCTAAGAAATCCTCAGATCCTTAGCTAAGAGAAATTCAACGATCCTTGCAATGCGGGGCCATGTCTGGACAATTTTACTTATCACACTGGGCACAGGGACTGCAACTCACAGCTAGTGGGGAGAAATATGGGCAGGTTGTGGTCAAGACAGACCATACAGCAATGGATTATCCGGCCTAAACTTGCAATGATGCCAAGGTTAAGAAACTCTTCTTAAAATGCTCCAGTTTTCTCACTGAAAATTTCTGTGCAATTATAGTCCATTTCTTCTGCTTTTGACTAGATGACAGAATCCCGGCATCTAAAAGACAGCATTAACTTGTAGGAAGAAGATGTAAGACAGCCTACCTATTGCCTATGTGAGCATCGGTTTATTTGTCTGTCAGTAGGGATAACTGCCCAACCCAGACAGTTGGTGTAAAGATTACTGATAGTGAGTACACACACAAAAGCATGGAAGATGCTTTTGTTGGCCCAAGAGAAGCCACCACTTTCTTACCCTTCCCTCCTCTCAAGTGGAGATGATCTCGCCCTCCTGAGAACCAATGTTAAGCTCTTCATGAAAAGACATTATTTTGGATTACACTTGTTGATGCATTTCACCTGTTTCCCTTCCAGACTCCAAGTTCCCCAATATATCCTTCTGTCTCCCAGTGGAGGCTCTGACATATAGAAAGCCCACAGCAGGCTTCAGTTTACCTGAAATAGAAAGTAGAATAAATCCCACTTAATTTTCTTAAAAGATTGGATTCCTCCCCTTTAGGCCATGTTAATATGTTTATTTAAAAAAATCACTTCCTAAAATATAGCATCCATTGTGAGTCTGGTCCTCGAGTTCATTTGGGCCTGGAAATGCCTAGGATTTTGGAAGCCTTTTCTCCCAGAATTACAATCATGTGGTACATCTTTGCTGTGACTAGGGGAGTTTTGGGAATTTTCTTTTCAAGAAACAGCAGACAGGGTGGATTGGGGCTTATGTTTTCCTCAATGAAGCCCTTAAGTTAGTTCTTTTTAGATATAGAGATAGAGACAGACAGAGAGATAGAGACAGAGACTCATAAATAATATGCGTTGGCAGGTACATGTATGTCCTAGGTATACAGGTGTGCTTGTATGTGCACACACATGTGTGGAGACTAATGGTCAGTGTTACTGGGCGTCTTCCTCAGTCTCTCCATGCCTCTCTTTTTAGAGTCAGGTATCTCACTGAACTTGGAGCACACTCAATTACCTAGACTTGTGAGACAGAGAGCTCTAGAGATCCTCCTGTCTCTATCTCCCTGGGCTTGCACAACTATGCTGAGCTGTTTGGGTAGTTGCCAGGGCTCTGAATTCAAGTTCTTCAAACTTGTACAGCCAGGACTTTTCCAACCAGTCCCTCTTAGACTAATTTTGATCTGGTTTTCCATCTGACTCATTATTTAATTTATATTTTATTACAATGTCCCGTGTGGAGCCACAATAATGAGCATATTTGAAATGGTGCTAATGAATAAATGATGAGGGAACATTTAATACATTTAATATCATTTTTTTTACAGTTTTCTTTGCAAACTGCAAGCTAGAGTGTCTGCTCAGCTTGGCCTGAAATTGTACCTATTTCTTTGTTGGACAGGATGTAGATTTCACTAATTGCGTTAGACTATGGTCTTTCCTTTGGAAGACTTTATTGTGCACCAAATAAAAGTGTTCAAATGTTAATCAATCTGCTGCATGTTAAAACTATGTGCGAGTACAGATGACCAGAGAACCTGGTCTTGGAATGGAATTGTGGAATGTCTGCAGTTTGTGGGGTTTGATCACTGAAAGGGAAACAGGCCCAGGGGGAATGGGTGCTTAGACAGTGTCCTTTTTTCGAATGGCCTGCCTTTCCTGTTACACCGTCCACCCGAGTAGTGTCAAAATAGCAAGGGATTGTGGGGAATGGTGTGTATGTTGTGGAAGCAGAATAAGAAAGCCTTTCTCTGCTCGCTTCCTTTGTAAGTGTGGCTTTGTTCACTCTTGGAAAGGTATAGGTTTCTCCCACTGGGGAAGAGGATCATCCTTGTTTGAATGCCTCGGGCTCAGAGGAACGTAGGAATTTGTTCACCTCAGTTAAAATGTCAAGCGAGATCTCCACACATAAATATATACCATCTAGGAACAGCATAAGGGGCGACGTAGACCTTACATGTTCCTTGCTCCCTCTTTCAGGGTTTTTCATGTTTTCAATCCTGCTAAAAAGAAATCAGCACCTCAGACAAGGGTGAAATCCGGTAGTCAATGTAAAGGGGAACTGTGCTCAGTTTCCTTGAAGTTTTCTAAAGTAAGCATGAATACTTACCCACAAGAGCTCAAATTAGTGATTTTTGTTTAAAGTGGAGAAGAAAGCATTTGTGGAGGAAGAAAGAAGAAAATACTCTTACCCAGTGTCTTCTTTCTTTGTTGCATTCTGTGAAGGCTGAGCCTTGTACTTCAGGAATTTTAGCAAAAGTTTACTTTCAAGGATGGGTGAGGACACTGGGGATATCTGGTCAACCTCATGAATCCTTTCCAGAACACTGGTCATGTAAATGTGAGCAGTGTGGGAAGAGCATTTTCTCAGCTCTGTGAAGAAAATCACAAAACCAAAGCTGCTTCAAACTGGAGATTGTGTGCTTCCTACACTGAAGCATCAGTATAAACTGGCAAAATGACAGCTCCATGATATGGGAAAGGTTTTTTATTGTAGATGAGACAGAGGGAGAGGGAGAGAGAGAGAGAGAGAGAGAGAGAGAGAGAGAGAGAGAGAGAGAGAGAGAGACATCTGGAGGAGTCCAAAATAAGTCAAATAAGTAAACTAATCATGACCATCAGACTGGATATGACCAGGGCTATCTTTGGGAGATAGGGGGATAGCAGGGGATAGAAAATAACAAAACATAGTGAGAAAAGCAGGAGCTCAGCATAGAGACAGCAACCAAACACATTGATAATAGCAGGGTTAGACAGAGAATGAGTTGCTGTGGAGAGGGAGGTCCATGAGTTTAAGACAACTTAGTGTAGAGGAGGAGATGAGAAAGGCTGGATGCTAGCATGACTTTTGAAATGTGTAACAGGGTCTTGGGATGCTGAGGGAGTTTGGAGGCCAGCATGAGCTTTGATATGCTCATAGCTGCCACAGGTGGCCATATGTCCCTTCTGCCATAGGTAAAGGAAATGACTTCTTTGGGTAAACAGGAACCAGTTTCACAAGTTCTCGAGGAAAGCTGGCTCTTATCACACCACCATAAATCCTCCTATAGTCCAGCCAGGTTGAGCTCATTTCTGGATGTTTGGACTGACTTTTGGGGTTTGGAGAATAGGAATTTCCTTTGGACCTGCAATGAGGACTTGGTGCCTTCTCTGAGTCACACCCTCTTCACAGGATATCCCACAGCCAGGGACAGGGGAAGGTGTGTCCTTGCCAGTTCCCAGCACTAACTTGGGGAATGGGAGAGTAACCAGAATCTTGGCTCACTGGGATGGAGTTGGACTACAATGATCAGGTCAGGCTGTATGATAAGACAGTAAGAAATAATTCCCATTCTTCAAGAGAACAATGGAAGACTTTTCTCGCTCCTGTTCCGAGTGCACTGTGAGTCAGCAAGGGCCCTGCCCATCAGTTGCACTCCAAACCCCAAACGTGGAGGCTTCCTCTTGAACAGCCCTTCCATCACTGCAGCAACATGGCATACTGGATATACACTGCCCTTGAGAAGTGACCCAAGACAAGCGTTTCTGGCTTGCATTTCATTGGCAAATGCCAGTCACAGCCTCGCCATATTTCGGTGGCTCCTTGAATGCTGCTTTATGGGAAAAGAACTAGAATTTTTGCAATTTAACAAAAAATAAGAACAGCAACAATAACAATAACAAAAAAGACACCGGAAGGGAGAAGGGTTTTTATGAGAGCTGCCTATGCTGATAATAACCACTTCCTAGAAACCAGCTTTCAAGATGTCATCCCACTCCAGTAGCTCCTGAAAGAATGCCTGTTTTTGTTTTAGAATATTGAATGCATAGGAATTATTGTAGCATCATGATGAAAATGGGTTTTTAGAAGACAGTTTACATATCTGGATTTTTATTGATAATTAATAAAATGTGTGATATTAAAAATTACCTTTCTTTCTTTAGCGGTTTTTAGGTTTTGGTAAAAAAAAAATATTTATTTAGGGCTTAAAGTGTGGCAGCTATGAGCAACACTCACTTCCCTGAATATTCCCTCCTTTGAATTTGTCAGCTGAATAAATTTCAGTTTTATTGTAGCAATACAATTTCTGTTGATCTTTTATCCTCATTCTCCTCTTTGTTTTTAGATTTTATGTAATATAAGAAGAAAAATATAAAGTATTCATGATTAACAGGGAAGGGATTAACAGGACTCAGAACTCAGATTCAAGTCCTAATCTGGCTACTTTGTCCATTTAACCCTGACAAGTTTCTCTGTCTGCCTATACCCCATTTTCTTCATCTATAAAACAGAATTGATAATAACAATATCCACTTTTCTAATGCCACGAAATAAACTTGAAAGAATAAATCCTCAGTCAAGTTTTTGTTTCTTAAAGGATAACTTTTCACTTTGTTACTTTGGTATGTTGAATGCAAACATTGATTTATGGGGACAGAGGAAATGACAAGTTGGGTATTTGGACTTCAATTGAACATGGGCCTAACAATTTTTAATGCTGGCTCTTTTGCAGTGGTTGGGACGTATGTATCCCAAGCCAGCCTCCAATTTGAGATGTAGCTGAGGATGTCCTTGAACTTCTTAACCTCCTGCACCTGCCTCTTAAGTGCATCACCACACCCAGTTTTGATATCACACTACATATGTTGGACAATCACTCTACCAACTGAGCTACATCCCTAGTCTGATCCTAGTCTTCCTGGCTCAGCTTCATGTTGTAGAGTCTATGCTCTCTGTGTGTGCCTGAGTAGTGCCTGGTGCAAGGCAGATACACGGGAAGATTGAGACAGTCACTCAAGACCATTTGAGCTTGTGAGATGACCTTAGTTCAGACATCTTGAGAATATCAACCTGGCTTCTACTCTAGCCGGGTAATTCAGGTCTTTGGGGGATATCATGTTAAAAGAATACAGGGTACATACAAATTCATGGTTTAATCATGGAGACATTCCACTTGTGGGTTCCAGAAAGTTGGAAAGTCCAGTGCTTAGAGTCACCATCACAGGCAATGTTTGACAAATGAGAGTCTGGGAAGGATAGAGGGAGGGCTGGGTAGCTCATCTGGTAGATTGTCACACACTGTATCCTCTGTCTCTTCCCGGGATTTCCCCCTCCCTCTGATGCCATTTTCACTATTGCTTTCTTTTTGCTTTTCTTGTTTGTTTTTGAAACAGAGTATTATGTTGTCTCAGCTGCCTTGGGAATTGTGATCCTCATGCAGGTATACGCTCTGACCACCATCTCCACACCAATACTTCAATGAAAATGGGAGAAGTTGGAAGGGAGCAGCGCTAAGTTTGTGGGCTGCACACTAGCAAAAGGCTACATTCAAGGACTTCATCTTGGCAAACAGGTGTGAGGGTGCTTATCAGTTGTAACTCAGAATCAACATCATGGAGATCTTTCGCCTCAAACTATTTTATGAAGTAGACTAGGCTGCCTGTGGAGGGAGTTCCCAATTCTAGAGCATCCCAGGTGTTCACTCCAGTGATGACTTGCTGATAGCAAATCAGACCACTATTTGGTAACTGCTAACTACTACATCATTTTTATCCAAATTTAAGAATCTAAAATTCTAAGTACTAGTTGCCCTTGCTCTGGTCAGGTTATGTTATCGGTGGGGAGCCAGCCTACACGTGGGGCCTGGTAACAAACTGAGGCATTAAATGCAATGATCTGTAGCTATTTCGTCCCCCCTCTTGCTGTTCAGGTTGCAACATTCATTCATTGGTTTAATCAGCACTCATTAAGTTCCTATCAACCATGGAGACGGTGTAGAAGAATCAGACACAGCTGACAGAAGTTTAACAGTTTGTAGCTGTTATTAATACCAAACAAGAAAGTTAGATGTGGTGACACACACCAATACTCCAGAGCTCAGGAGGCTAAGGCAAAAGGACCATCAAGACTTCAGTTCTATTTAGGCTAGATTGAAAATTAAAGGTCCGTCTGAGATATATAACTAGATCCTGCCTGCAATAATGGTAATAATGATAATAAAGCAACAAGACATGCTGTGACAATTTCATTCTTAACTATTTTTAGCAGGCCACACCATCATGCATTTGTGTACTCAATATTTCATTGATTCATTTATTCTTCCAGTAAACACTATCTCCTATTAGACCTTGGTAATATTCACCTGTCCTACCTTCCCCAAAGCAGATGCCAAACCAACATATAATTAACAAAGGCATATGCCCATACCCTCCCACCCCAACTATACTCTGCTTCCAGTATGAGAAACAGAAAGCTACAAGATAACTTGGGAGAAAGTGTTAACATCCTGAAGTCTTATATTATGCAAAGAATATATATTAGGCATGCCAGGGTATCTATTTTGAAGCTTAATTTCTCACGTTTTCAGGCTGCAAAGCAAAGGTGTGATATGTAAGGAAGTGTTAATTTGAGTTGTTGGCATTGGTTAACACACTGAATTAGATAGCATTGATTTAATGTGTAAATGCTTGACATTTTCAAGGTTATTAAATGTTTAAAATATATTTTTCCTCTGCAATGCAATGGGACCAAAAAAGTAAAAATAATTGCTCTGGGTCACTTATAGCCTAAGAGTAAAACTTTTTGCTTGTTGACTCTCTGGCCCCAAAAACTATCCAACCATATGCTACCTGTGCTTCTGTCACTGGCTCCTACTACTCTCACAAAGCATTGCCCAGTTTCCATCCTAAGCACATGTCAGTGTCTGACTGCTGCAGCTCCTGCTCCACAAAGCCCGCTCCATGTTCCAGCAACAGCATTCTGTTCACAGTATGCCGTGCCATCTCACGTGTTTATCTCGTTTTCCCATGCTGCATTGCTGCAGTTTTCCAGTCCAACAAGATTGTAACTCTTTCAGACAGACTATATTATGATAACTTGTATAAAGTTCCATGGCATACTCAGAACATTACTTTTATTTGATAGGGACTTAGCAAGTTGTCACTCAGTTGAATTAACATAAAGATAAATTTAGGATCATGGATCCAACTGCAAGAGCTCCTAAGTCTTTGCAAACAAAAACAAAACAAAACAAGAAAGTTGATGTAAAAGTATTTGAGAGTTGGTTTAAAAATTTAATTTTAAACCACATGTTTCTTTATCATATTCAGAATCTATCCAATAATGTATGTATATATGTAAATAAATGCACATATGGGTATGGTAGAAGATGGAGAAAAGAGAAAAGAGAGGCTAAATATAATGGGTTGAAGAACTGAATACAGACAATAGACATGAGTCATGAAAGAGGAAATAAAGCTAATTGTTTCCCTAGTTCTATTCTGTCATGGAGTTGTGGATAGGTACATAAAATACATTTGATACTGAAGGTATAAAATTTAAAGGAAATTCCTCAGATTCTGCTTGGAATGCCTACACTTTGAGTTTTATTAATTTTGGTGTGTGGTGTTTTCATTTTCAAAGTTTTTAATAACAAAATTTATAAAATTAAAAATTAAATACTTCAAAATTTTTAACTTACAATAATTACAATAAGATAATATGACTCTTCTTGACCTGCATGAAGGACTTTCATCAGGTATCGAAGGGCTTCTTTCTTCCCTTATATCATGCAATTCATCCCTTCTTTCTCTTGACCCCTGCTCCCTTTTGGCAAAGAGTTATTTGAATAGCAGAAACTGGAGCCAAGGGGAAAGTGTGCTCCGATCTCCCAGAGGAATTTGGAGCTAGGAACTGTGTGTACATGCATGTGAACACATGCTCATATATGACTAGGAAATGCTTCTAGAGCATCCACATTCTTACGTGTGGCGTTGTGTCGTATTGAAGCTATGGATACAGATGTGATCTGAGCTAGCAGTTACTATATACTAAGGTATGGATTTTAGCCTTGAAATATTAGATTATTCTTACATAGTCCAGGTCATCTATCACCACAGAAATGAATAAACACACAACCAATATAAGTCTACATTACACATTAAGTCACAAACATAAAATGACAACTTTCAACTTGTTAGGAGGAAACCCAGTCTCCGATTTGTTTGGTTTCAAGAAATGATCTATTTTAATCTATAGAAAGTGACCATGCACTATTTTCAAATTCTTGCAGAGTTCTTTCACTCAAGCTGGATATGTTACATCTGTGAATATACTCTGATATATTGCAACACTGTGATGGGTTGAGAAACATCTAATTGTGTTTATATTAAGCCAAGTAGTGATCTGAAATAGCACAGCCTAATAGAGAAAAGGAGATAAAAAGCTTGTATCAATTCCTACTCTGAATATTTTCTCATTTCTTAACATGATATGATTCTCCCATCACTATACAATTCTTTCTGCCAAAACTTGTTCTCTTTAAAATCTAATATATACAAGTCTATGTTCACTCAGAGAGACAGATGGTTGAAAATGGCTGTAACTAAATTAAAGTTTTTGAAATTAAAAAAGAAATTGCATGTAGTATCAGGCAGGTTAAAGCCTTTTTAAGAGAGGGGTAAATCTGTTCTGAATGTTGTCTCATGCCATGGAGTTATCCATTCAGATATGGCACGCTGTGTCAGGGAAAGCCAAGCTGGGTATTTGTAGAAGCTTTTCATATGGCCATTTGCTTTCTAAAAAGGTATAAAGATTGTGCTGATTGGACAAATGGGCAATGCCCAAAGCCTAGAGTGTCACTCGGGATTTGTGCTGACAGTCTGGAGACAGTGTTCTGCGCCTGCATTTCTGCCAGGGCAGTATGGGTTTTCTCCACTTTTGTGGACATACTAAAATATCTGCAAAAGTGGACTAATCTTATAGTGACATCTTCCTCTATGGATGTGTGCCTTACGGTTTTCAGGGACTTAGTCTACATTTTGTTTCTGTTAGCTGCTAGATGTAAACAAGTGGAAATGCTCGATTTGGAGATTCTGTGGGAGATTTTCTCACCAGTGCCCTGTGACTGGGTTATATGTTCCATGCACACCATGATAGTGAAGACCATATATCATGACTATGTGAGTAGTTAGAGCCGGCTCAGTCTCCTTCATCACTGGTCATCAGACTTTTCTGCTCACCCTGATGTCCTGTGGGAACGACATCAATCAGGAGAATCACAGCCTGAAAACATTGAGTGAGGAGGTATGCAGATGGAGACAAATTATAATTTAAAAACTATCAACTTTAGAAATTACAAAGATTTCCCACTTTAATTTTCACAAACAATAATAAATCACACGTATATGCTTGCTTATCAAATACTAACACCAAGAAGCAGTATTGTCTATTAGGATGTGTTGTAATAGCTCTAATCCATTCATAGCCAAAATGTCAGCCTATGTCCACTAACATGATTTCAAAACTCAATAATGAACTGGAATCCCTGTTTTAAAAAAACGTTGTAATACGCAGCTTATGGTAGAAGTTCTTAGTGAAATTCTTCAGTTTCCCTCCTACCAGCAGAGAGCAACAAATCCTTTCATAGCATAGCTGATCCTTCACTGTATGGTGACCACTTACCTGAGTTTAGTGTTGAAAGAACCCCTTCGGGTTACCTTGCATTTCTATGTAAACTAGAGTGGTGGGTAACTCAACCTCAAGGGTCTAACCTTGGATTTTCATCCTCAGATCTCCCACCATTTCTTTTGTACTTAATGTTTCATCCACATCAAACTACTTATCCTCAACACTGGTCATCTTCCCTATCCCCTGCCCACCGTTGCCCATACTTCCTTCTCTGCTTTGGAGGCACCACTCAACTAGACTTTCTTGTGTCTTATTCCTTTTGCAGTGATCTAACCCACCTACTCTGGACAAATGAGTCATCACAGACTACATGATTAGTGGAGCTCTTGGTGTCTTGGTATTGTTCTCAACTGTTTCCTACTTTGTCACCCATAGATCAAACACTGGGAGGAAAACTTCTGACATGAAGTGAATGACTACAACAAATAAATGACGTAAGGGAAAGGAACAACCTAATGACATGCTAAGACCAGGAGAGTGAGACAAAGTACAAAGAAAAATACAACCATAGGCACACACAATCCTTAAGAGTCTGGGCTGTGAAGACTCAGGCTTAATACCAGAGCCGTTTACTTTTAACAAACTCTACATAGTCTTCTTGTATGTCTGTTTTTCCCTTTATTGTATGTTTTGTGGAATTTGGTGGTCCTTGCCATTGTATGGACTTAAATATAAAACCATAAAAAATGGTAGGGTTGGCTTATGGGGGCTATTTATTAATTGTTGAGATGTCTTTTTTTTTTTTTTTTTTGGTTTTTCGAGACAGGGTTTCTCTGTATTGTTTTGGAGGCTGTCGGTCCAGCCTGGCCTCGAACTCACAGAGATCCGCCTGCCTCTGCCTCCCGAGTGCTGGGATTAAAGGTGTGCGCCACCACCGCCCGGCGTTGAGATGTCTTATATTTTTAGAAGATTAAAAGAATTTGACTTTTTATAAGCATACATGTTGCTGACTTACACTAGGGAAAGTCCATTTTTGCTACTTTTTATACATGAAACATATTTCCTCTAACTTTCTAATGGCTCTCTGGATGATTTTGTTTATTGTGGTTGTTTAAATTTGTTCTCACTTATAAGACACAAGGATACTGGCAATCTGATTTGCCCACATTCTACACCAGGAGAGATAACCATGGTAGGCCTGTCTACCAACTGATGCTGTCAAGGGTTTAATTCTCTTTCCAGAAAAATGTGACTTGTGTATATGGACAGAAAGGTGAGAAATCCTAGTCACAGCTAAAGCTAGTCATATCTAAAGATTTGCTTGTTAGCAGCTACATTAAAGATTGCTCTCCAGCTTACTTGAAAGCCACTTATTTTTAGATACATTCATTTATTATCTTAGCCACTCAGAGAAAACATCTCTAAGTGCAATAGAGAACAGTGTTCTGAAGCAGATTATTTTTACAGTTTTAAAATGGAAGACTAGCTTCAGCTTTAAGATTTATTCTAAGGCATTTGAGGCAATAAATCCTAGACTGCTGAATTTATTACTAGTGATTAAACAATAGAGGCTGTTAATTACCAGTTGAATGGATTTTGCTAACTAGTCCATTTAGAGTCAGAAAATAGAGATTAAAATGTAAAGCAGGCAGGAAAATGTGTCAATGGACCGATAATGGTAGCAGTTTAATACATAAAGTAATCATATTAGTGGGTGTTTGTTGTACATTTGTGCTGGTGGGTGAGGAAATGAATTTTCATCGTCATGGAAATAAAGGATACTTTTACACAACCAGGAAATTTCTTTGAATTTGTTGTTTTAAAAAAAATCATAGCACACTCATGAAATTTGTTGATGACTGGAATATTCTAGCATTTTAGTAAAAGCGTGGATTTTACTAAACCATTTCTATATAGCGGCTATTTAGCAGTTCAAGAACTATTTACTGAACTTATTGCCTGGTGATGCAGGTGCATTGGTAGCTTACCTATGGCCCGGGCATGGGGAGCTGTAAGTGTAAGAGGACAGGGAAATCACATGAACAGAATCTCAATATCATGGTAGTACATACCTCCGTTTCATCCTGCATAGGATGTTAGGTGCACTGGTGAGCGGTACTTGGACCATTTTTGTGGCATGGTTCAGAATGTAGTCCCACAGATTGTGGCATTAACTAGTGAAATGTGAGAAATAGCTTGGGTGAGAAGGTAGTTTTCTCTAAAGCAGGACCCTCTTATGAGAATTGCCCCTACCCCAACTATACACAGAAAAAAGGCACACCCTTATTTCTCACCATGGATGCAGAGCACAATCTGAGCAATGATTCTTGGGAGGGTTCCCTGGTTTATTGTCTTTTGGTCATACTACTTTTCAAAGAATTTTCATTTATTTATTTATTGCATGTGTGTATGTATGGGTGCATGTGTGTGTCATTGTGTGGGGTTGGGGGAGTCAGGAAAGTCCTTCCAGCCTCTGGTTCTCCAACTCAGGTTGTCAGGCTTGACAGCAAGCCCCTTTACTAGTTGAGTCATCTTATCAGCCCTGTCTGGGATCCTTCATCTTTCACCAAATCTCTATAAAAGCACCAAATCTCTATTCATGTATGTCTTCATCCCCATAGGAGGGTAGAAGTCTCCTGTGCCATGTAAAACTTACATAAATCAAACTGTAATTTTCTCTTGTTAATCTGTGGTTTATTATGGGGTTCCCAGACAATGAATCTTAAGATAGACAGAAGGAAAATATATTTTTCCTCTCCTATATTTGATAGCCTATGAAAGCCTTCTGGAGGGTCTGACTGAGTTGAGAAAGAAAGATGAACATGAGCTATCAGGTGATGATGAGTAATAAGAAGAGCACTTCTGAAATTTATAAAGTTACGAAGGCATGGAATGGTTTGGTATGTGACATGAAAACAAGAACTAGGAAATCTATGGGTGGAGAGATGGGGGGAAAGAGGACATTATGTACAATGACAGAGAGTTTGGGGACATGTCAGAGGAATTTTGTAATGAGAGAAGTTTATTCATCTGACTTGGATGACTAAAAGATTGCCTGCCCACTGTGGAGGGTGTACAATAAGGAACAATATTTAGTAAGAAGAAGTACAAGGTGAAGAAAATGTAGGGACTGCCAGATGAGCAATTATGGAGACTACCATTGGGTAATGTGCATGAGTCTGGATAAGGAGTGGCAATATTGCAAATTAGTAAACTTTAGAGGATGGTTGACACATGTCTGTGGTGTATTGTGAGTTTCAGGATTTTGGAACTGATTGAGGAAAGCAGAAAACTCTGAGATGGAAACATTGTGTTAAGATTTATTGAGTGGTACTGGGATATGATTGCTTGAAGGAAGAAGTCCCTCACCATAAACCTTATATCTACAGCCAGAAGCAGGGGAGTGCAAGGAAATCCTAAGTAATGGACAACAGGAGCCTACTTGTGTTGTTGTAATTATCTGGGAACAAGGTGGGGAGTCTGAAGGTCGGAGAGCTTGAAAATTCTGTGGGAGCCATGGTTAGTCTAATCCAAGGCTAGTAGATGGCATGGCATGTTTTGTTGTGCATACAAAGAAAGGCATGACTGTGTAATAGTTTGTATTTATTTCTGGTGGGTAGTCTTTTAGCAACTAGTATCACTTGCTTCATAAAAGATAACAACAAAGAAGCCAGTAAACATGAGCCACCTTTATCTTACTTGACATGTACATTTTGGGTATCTACTGTAGGTCTAGGGAGATGCTGAGGAGCTAACATGCTGGTTCATAATGAAGCTTACATTATGGTATGTGGTAAAGCCGTGTATTTCTTGAGAACACTTAGGTTGAGCATTTCTTCTATTTATACTTATTAACATCTCTAGAGCCAGAGAGATTACTTTCCTATGATGCAAAACATAGTGGTGCCTGTCTTGTTGGATTTGTTACCTGGCCAGATACTTGACCAAGGCAGGTGACCCAGTCTTTTCAGATGTTCTGATCCAAGAATCCCTTTGCAAAGTCTGTTCTCTTTCCTGCTGACTTTCATTTTGAAATTCCCTAGAGGGCTCCCATGTTCTTACTTGTGATTCCATTTTCTTTTATGCCATAATTTTAATAGATACAATTATACAATACTTCCTTACAGTTGTCCAAACTGTTCTATCTCTGGTTTTATATTCATTCAAAGATTCTACTTGAAATTCTCATTTTCTAAGGACTCTTGATATCATCTGAGCATTTCCTCAGGGGAGATACTCAAAGATATGAATGACTGATTCTCTTAATTGAGGGACAATTCCTTTTTCAAAGAGTATCATGTTGAATCTCTAAGTTAATGAAATGCACTGTAGGGGTCAGAAATAAAACAGAGATTTTTCAACTTTTTGGCAAAGATTAAAATGGCTTTGGAGTCCTTTAAGATTTAAGAGCTCTCATTCCAACTCTGTTAACTAGATGAGGACAGATTCCCTATGGATTGATTTTGCTCTCTAGTATAATGGGCCTCTATACTGAGTGCTTGAGTCTCTCCTGTTTAATGTAGTGCAATTTCCAATGCTCAGATTTCAGCTTAAGGAGGTAATTTGGCTGCTCAGAATCAGGAAGAAAAGAAAGAAGGGCAAGTGACAGTACACAGACATGACAATCATAAACATACCTCAGTAATTCATCATGAACAAAGAAAGACTTACTTTGAAGACATTGCCTCATATCCTAGCTAAGAATTTAATATGAAGAAAATTGAGAGGCATGTAGAAACCCAATACAGATGTTTAAAATTCTGTGTATATGTTGAGATGAGATAGTTTTTCTCTAGTAGCTGCCTGCTGATGAAACTAGATTCTCCCTAGGTAAATAAAACTCGTGTAGTCCTGAAGGCCACCCCATATTGGTTTTGATGATGTGCCTGCAAATTTCACAGGCAAAGGCTTTCATTGCAATTCACATGTTCTGCCATGAGGAGGTGGTAAAGAGTGATAGACATATTGAGCTGAAAGCAGACCAAATAGTGTCCACTCCAGAAGCCTTTTAAGAAGAGTTTTCTTTGGCTTAAAGTGTGTGTGTGTGTGTGTGTGTGTGTGTGTGTGTGTGTGTGTCTGTGTCTGTGTCTGTGTGTGTGTACATGCACACATCGGGGGAAAGTGGGGAATTGGAAGAATGGGAACACAGAAAAAAATCTTTCTTTAGGTATTCAGAGTAGAACCTAGGGCCTGTTCACGTAGGTCAGAGATCTTCCATGTAGCTACATCCCACCCCTGAAAAGGTTTCTTGGTTCATATTCCTTACCTCCTGGCTTGGACACAAGTGATACATTTTTTAACATGTAATTCTATGGGAAGTTCTTCTCAAGACCTTATCCTCCCTCTCTACTATTCATGTTGTATGTTAGGGGTCATAAATCTGATATTTCTAAACAGTTTTCCGCTGTCGAATTCCTGTATCCAGTCTGTATTTCTGTGGTTGATGATTTTACTACTTTGTCTTTCACTTAGTATTTTCCTTAAAAAGGGGGGGGCTCACATTTGTCCTTTACGGTTATGTCTCAAATAATGGCATTTTCTTAAGTTAATGTCTTCGTAAGCTTTAGAATCAACACTATATTACTACAAACAGGTTAAGTAAGTGGAGTGTGGGGATATTTTCAGGCAAGACTATTTTCATAATAACCCTAACGTTTTCTGTCATTTTTCATTGTGTTGATGTTTGCAGGGAGGATATAAGAGAAATCCTGAGTTTAATTACTTGTGCCTAAGTGTAACTCAGGGCAGGGGTATCACTAGTGATGGTAGCAAACTCTATTGTTACATAATCATAGCTTAAAAAGAAGCCCAAGTGTGCTTAAGACTGTCCTTCACGAGCATAATACTAACATTTCTAAACTTTCGCTCTTCATGTGACAAAAAAAATGTACAACTTTGCTGTTGCCTTCCAAAGTTTAGTGGTTGTCTTAAGAAAAAACATTGTTTTGGTTGTTTGAATTCTGAGTTCAAAATGTTGCCTTTTGTTTTCATAAATACTATCTGCTTTCTCTGAGACAGCAACTGGAAAACTATGAATTTGGGGATTCAAAAGTTAAACAAACTAAAAAGATTTAGAATTGCTGTGGAAAAAAACAGTGAGCTCAGAACATGATATAAAGAACAGTAGTTAGAGAAGGTGAGGCCCTTGAGGAAAAGTTCCCACAGAACTAAATATGAAGAATTTCCCACTTGCCTACCCCAGCTAGGCAGCAAGACATCCTTTCAGGGGATAGATATGGAGCTCAGTAGTAACACTCTTTCCTAGCATAGGGAACACACACACGTGGAACATGCAAGGCCCTGGGGTTTGGGGAGATATCTTTCTAAAAGTAAATTCGTGAGCTTGTCTTTACAAGAGAACAGATGTCAATAATTTTTTGCTATTGATAAAATTTGAGTTATAATACCTGGAAAGTTTTGTGAAGATAGTAACAGTCTTCAGTTTAATTTTGGCATATTTTATAACAAAATGTGCCTACAGTGGGAGGAATTTGCAAAGTTCAATATTTTCTAAATACTGATTTTTTTACCAAATAACCATTAGAAAATCATACATTGCTAAACGTGCAAGATAGATGAGTGAACGTTGATGTTAACAGAAGTTCAATGTGCGAAAAGTTCGTTGATTGATGTCATTTATATGCACACTACAACTGACCTTCAAGGAATTGTGCTACTTATTCACTTTTGGTGTAAAATCAAAGAAAGCACACAATTACCTGAAAAGACTATTGGAATCTTCCTTTCTCAGACTGTGTGTTTATGTGAGGCAAGCATTTCTTCATATACTTCCACTAAAATAGCACATAGCAACAGACTGCACAGAAGTAACCATGAGAATCCATCTGATTTGTGTTTAGAAATTTAAAAGATATGTGGAAATGTAAAAATGTCACACTGTTTTGGCTATTTTTGTCTTAGAAGACAACATTTTAAAATAAAAATGTGTTTATTGTTCTAAAATTAATAAGAATATTTAATTGTATTAGCTTTTACTGGTTACCATGGTTTATGTTAACAGAAATGCTAACGATAACGTACTTGATAATTTATAGGACCACTTTATAAGGAGGATATAAGCAGGTACAGAGATCGATTGATAACTCCACTTGTACAGTATAACTTGGGCTGAATACTGTCCAATTATGAGATAAATATCATTTACTGATGGCATAAAAATCTAAAAAGTAGGCTAGAGAGTTATCTTAGTTGATAAAGTGCTTGCCTTGAGGACTTGAGTTCAATTTCCTGAATCCACACTAAAATAATACTGCCACCAGCCAAGGCCGAGCATGGAGGAAAGTGTCTATAATCCCCGAGGTCAAGCAGTGGAGACAGGAGGGTTCCTTGGGCTCCCTGACTAGGCAGCCTAGCATTCTTGGTGATTTCCAGGCTGGTGTGTAGACCCTGTCTCTGGAAAGGGTGGATAATACTTAAAGAATGACCACAGAGCTTATCCTATGGCCTCATATGCATATGCACACACCCGCAGTTTTGGAAAGCAGAGCTGGGCAGTCAGCTCCATGATAGAAGAACCCTTGCTTAGCATGTGCAAGGCACTGAAATCCATGGCCAGTGCTACAACTACCAAAACACCAACTATCCTCTATAAGTCTTTTGTCAGCCAACTCCTATATGAGATATCTGTTTAGTTTAGTTTTTTTCTTAATTGTAAGATGCAGCTGTGAAAATGGGTTAACAGTTGTGAGTCGTATCCGCTCTTGGTTTCCTTTCCAAGTGGAAGGAGCTGCACCTCATGAGAAACCAGGCAGGTGAAATAAGCCTGAGAATTATCGGATTTCTTACACGTATCTGGTGTGGTGAAGACCTGATGAGAGCAACTGTTTTCAGGCAGGAAGAGAGAACTTATGGCTGTGTATTTTTTCAATGCATTTGGCAACAGCAAGGCAGTGACTTAAACCTTATAGAATTCCAACCTTAAGCTTGAAAATACATTCGTGTATGCCAGCATTAGAAATGGAATCTCCAGCTGCTGCCAACCTAGACAACCAAGGGAAATAGAGATCTGTATTGTTCAAAAGCCCAGCTGTGGGAGGAGCTGTTACCGAGCAGCTGTGTAAACACAGCTAACCCTGTGGCTTCTCCTGCAGACGCTTGGTTCTAAGTAAGACTGGGCTGTGGGGATGTGAACAAATGGGAACTCAAGGGGACCGGGTCTTATTCTTGGAGTCCAGACAAGCTGAAGGTTTGCGTTTCCCCACGGATGTGGATGGACCGAAGAACTGTGCGGGAGATGCCAAGGAAGCTGCCAGGAGTCATGACCGTGACTCTACTTTCCTTCCTCCCTCAGGGTCTGCCTTTGTCTTTCACTTTGTCATTCCCTCTTCTCCCACGTTGTCCTCTGCTGCTTGGGGGCAGCTGGGTAACACAGAGTAGGAAATATGTCCAGCTTGGTATGTAATTCCATGTTCATGGAAGAATCAATCAAATTCCATCCGTTTAAGTTTTTTTTGGTCTTTTTTATTTTTAAATTTAAATTAGTAACAAGATTGCTTCACATGTCAGTCCCAGGTCCCTCTTCCTCTCCCTCCCTTCCTCCCATGTCCTCCCACCAACTCTCCCATCCCCCTCTCCCAACCCACACTCCTTTCCCCAGGGAGGGTGAGGCCCTCCATGGGGGTGTCCATAGTCTGTCATTTCATCCAGAGCAGGGCTTAGGCCCTCCCCCAAGAGTCTAGGCTGAGAGAGCATCCCACATGGTGGCATGGGCACTCAAAGTCTATTTGTATGCCAGGGATAAATACTACCCAAGGCTCCATAGATTACCTAGGCCTCCTCACTGACACCCACGTTCAGGGGGTCGGGATCAGTCCCATGCTGGATTCCCAGCCATCAGTCTGGGGTTCAAGAGTTAACCCTTGTCAGGTCAGCTGTTTCTGCGGGTTAAGCCAGCTGAGTCTTGACGCCTTTGCTCATTAACTTTTAAAAGAGCTTTTCCTTTGTGTCACACCTCTCACCGAGCCCTTCGCTTTTGCTTCCCTTGGTAGTCTCTTGCAGGCAGAGGGCTTTCGGTTCCCCATAAAGCGACTTAGACTTCCAGACACAGACAGACTTTCCTGGCTCTGTGCTTCTGATACTAATTCAGTAATGTGCAACCTATTCTCCGAGCAACACTTTCTAGGTGATTGTTGCGAACTCTGAGTGATGGATTAAAGTGGAACTGGTGGTGTGGGATAGGATTAGCATGAAAATCAATGCTACCAATAATTGATAATAATTGTAATATAATAACAATAATAATAATAGAAACACAGCGAAGTGATATGTTAGTTTGGTGCTGTGATGAAACATCATGACAAATAGCAACTTGGGGAGTAAAGGTGCATTTGGCTTACACTTCCATGTGGCTGTTCCTCATCAAAGGAGGTCAGGAAAGGAACTCACGCAGAGTAGGAACCTGGAGGCAGGAGCTGATGTAGAGGCCATGAAGGGTGCTGCTTGTTCAATATGTCTTGCTCAGGCTGCTTTCTTACAGAACCCAGGACCACCAGCCCAGGGATGGCATCACCCACAATGGGCTTGGCCCCTCCCTGGCAATCACTAATTAGAAAATTAGATCTCATAAGCATCTTCTTAATTGAGATTCCCTCCTCTCAAATGACTTCAGCTTGTGTCAACTTGGCATAAAATATCCAGCACCATGACGGTGATGAGGTAGTGATGGCAGAAGAGAATCAAAGTCCTGTGGGTGTCTAATATTTGTCAGGCACTGTGGTGAGCTCTCTACTTACATCAATTGAGATCAAAAGCACGGCCATTTGCTGTCATTGTAGACAAACAGAAGCCAAAATGTAAGAACTGAGTCCGAGGCTAGGGTGCGTGGAGCTGAGTGAGAGTGAATCTGAAGCAGGAGCTGAAGAATGAACCAGGGAGTAAAAAAGGCATTTGAGACATCTGTGCCCTGAAAAACATCAGACTGGGGAGTGACTGGTGTTTGCAATCCAGAGCAAACAGAGTAGATGATTTGAACTTTGAATTGCCTATGTCATAGTCAGTGTCATTAGGTGGATGAAGAAACAGAAAAGGTGAGGTATGAGCGTGCGTGTATCCCATTATATTGATGCCCGCAATTATACTGAAGACCTTGGGGTGAGGTCAGACGTGGGAGGTTGAAGAACATGGAAAGGGTGCGTTTGGCGACAGACACAAGTGAGAGAGTACACAGCGTGAGAGACCCTAATGTGAGATGAGATAAGAGTGTGGAGCTCTGCTGTGCAGATCGGAGCGGGTGCCGGGAGAGGTGTGCACGGATTGATCCCAGAAGGGGAGGAATTGAGTGAAGCTCAGCTGCAATTGGTCTTAAGCTCACTGCAGGCAAGTCATGAACGGGATGATGGACGGGAGAATATGCAGTGATTAGATCGGGGAAAGGCCTGATACGTGTGATCTGTCTTCCCGACCTCTGTAAGTGGAAAAAACCAGCTTTTCATGTGTGTGAAGAAAGAAAGAGTTAGCAGGAATGGATCTGACGCATAC
The DNA here is from genome assembly GCF_017639785.1 of Mesocricetus auratus. Taxonomy (NCBI): domain Eukaryota; kingdom Metazoa; phylum Chordata; class Mammalia; order Rodentia; family Cricetidae; genus Mesocricetus; species Mesocricetus auratus. The sequence continues at coordinate 33,644,443 of NW_024429200.1, read as the reverse complement.
TCCTTTGTTTTGATTTTTTAAACTTTTTATTGATTCCTTGTAAATTTCACATCATGCATCCCGTTCCCATCCATCTCCCCATCCCTTTGTATTTACCTTCTGCCTTTGCACCCCCCACAAATAAAATGAAATTTTTAAAAAATGCAAAAATCAAGAACAAACAAACAAAAATCTCAGCGTGGAAGCCAGTGTGGCTGGGTCACATAGTATACCTTTGAGTCCATACATCTTTACTTGTAAATGTCCCTTGCAATAAGTCATTGGTCTGGCTCGAGGCATCTGGCTTATGCCATGCCCTCTATGCTTGGCCCTCAGTGGGACTCCTCTAAAATATCCTGTTGCCCTGTGTCATGGAGATCCTGGAGCTTTGGGTCTTCATGTGCTCGAGCAGTTCGTAGATGAAGCGGATATTGGCATGGACTAACTCATAGCTCTGGTTCTGTGCGTGTGTGGTAGCTGAGTTGGTCAGTCCACCAGCTCTCCCCCTTCGTCACGTCCCGTGTGAGCTCTCCAGCACTGCCCGAGTTAGCTCTCCCAATGCAGCCTGAATCAAGGAGGAGGGCAAGTTCTCCTTCTCCCATGCCCTCAGGTCCAGCTCACCCACACCCACATGACCAGGGTCAGCTCTACTGTTTTACCCAGATGAGGTGCAACACCCGCTTTCCTGAGTGCTGTAGTCAGTCAGGGGCAGGACCAGCTCTCCTGCTCTCGTGCCCTCAAGGCCAGCTCTTCCACCGTTGTAAGGGGCAAGAGGCAGGAGGGGGGCGTCTTTCCCTCACCCATGACACCACGTGGTATGTGAGGGGGAGACAGAGTCAGCTCTCCTGCTCTCATGACCTCAGGGCTGGCTCACCTACTGCCTCACTAACAGGATCAGCTCGAGTGTGACTTGCATTTTTTTGGACTGGGGGTGTCAGAATCACCAAGGGCTCCACATGTCTCAAGCTTTGTGCCTCCTTCTGCCCTCAGTTTTTCTGTTTGATATGCAGGGAGACATAGAGGGTAGGACTGATGAGGCCCCTGGGAGATCCTGTGGAGGTCAGTGCTAACACTGCATGTAAACCACTGTGTAGGATATCACACTATGTGTGAAAGTCCATTCATTTCCCAAACTGTGTACTTTCCAAACCCTTTATGAGGTGTTCCATTGAGATTTCTTATTCCCCTGGGGATTAATGCTAAGTAGCTAGTTTGGAATGGGTCCAAAACATCAATAAGTAGTCATGCCCTCTGGAGCTCTGTCCTTCCACAGTGTGTCCACCATAGTTAAAGGAGACAAGTTCTCAAACTTGTCTGCTTAATGCACTCTGTAAGTCTCTCTGGTGCTTTTTTGTGTCTTCTTGCTAATATTGTTTCTATGGCTTTGAATGCTAACATCAATAATTAGCATCTTCAGACATACCCATCCTCCTGCCTGCTCCTGCTGCCTCTTTATCTTGTATGTTGCTGAGGAGACAAGCTAATTCCTCTTGTGACTGAACTTTGCAGCTTAGCTGTGGTGGCTTGCATAAAACTAAACCTGTCAGTCGTCATGGATTGAGGATGAGCTCCTGGGACAGCCTGCCCCTCCCTGTTGGCTACTCATGGTTTTAAGGGAGGGATGGTCAGTGTCCTGAGTGTACATACTGGTGAGCCCATCAGATACCAGTGGACAGACAATTCCGAACTCTTAGTCACAGAGATGATTCTAGTTAAAACCAGTTGGTCCTAAAACAAAGAAAAGGATATGAAGGTGAGAAAGAGATTTGTCAGGGGGAGGAAGGGTTGTTAACACAGGGTGGGAGGGAAATAAGAGAAGCTGGGAGATGAGAGACAGTAACCAGAATGTATTACATATTCACATATGTGTATGCATACATGAAAGAAGAAAGTTAATAAAGAAAATGTCACAACCAATATAGAATGCTTTTAGAATGTAGTTTGTTCCAGATGATGGTAATAAGTAGCAGAAGTAGTTCCAGGTGATTTTTGACTGGGAAAGGTAGAAAATAGTTGGGGAAAGATGGAGAAGGGAGGAACTGATGCTCTAGAAGTTTCTCCTGTCGCTTTCAGCTTAGAACAACATAGCTATTGCTCAGTGATTTTCTTATTTATGTATGCTGTGTTATGTTATATGCCAAGCTTTGTCCAAAGAAAACTTTCAAACACATCAATTACAACAGATCAGTCCCCTCTGGCTAAGAGCAAGGTGACTTCTCAGACAGCGTTGATAAGTAGCATCATTCCTTTTTCCTAAGAGGATCTGTCATCTTGCTGTTGAAAATTGTTAGTCAGCAGTATTTCACTTAAAACTTCACTTTGGTTAATTCTGTAACTTTTCAAACTAAGAAAGGAAGAGTAATGATCAAAACTGTGACTCTGGATCATCACTCCACCATGCAGGCTATCTATCAGTTGGAGCTATCACGTGGCAGGCAATTCCTCTTTGCTCTGCTCAGACTATCTACATGGCTATGGATTTGTGGCTCTGGGTTTAAGTCCTGTACAGGTGAAGTGTTTCAAGCTTTATTCCAGAGTTTCTGCCCCTGGGCTCCATTGTGATTTATCTGCTGTGTGACTGTATTACACAGATTGTTGGTTGTTATGCATAGATTAAATATTTGTTTGATATTTCCATCTTGGTCTTCTCCTTCCAATATCCGTGCCATCTTCTTGCTTTCTCAAAGCTAAATTGTTGTAGAAATTTCCTCTTTTCCTTCAGGCCTCCATCCCCTGGCTGTGTGAGCCATGGCCTTCACTGCTGCCTCTGATTCCACTCCCTCCCCAGGGCGGGTGCAGCAGAATCAAGGATGCTAGCACCAGCCTTCCAGCAGCTTGCCTAATTTCTAGTGTCTGCTCCTATTGTCATTCAGGCAGGGACAAGAATAGGTTGAGCAAATCCCTTTTCTATTTTGTCCCTTTCCCTTTCAGTGAACTGCTGTGATTGGCTGGCTATATCAAATAGAACTCATTTTTCTGTTTCTCCCATGCTTCTACACACTCTCTCTCTCTCTCTCTCTCTCTCTCTCTCTCTCTCTCTCTCTCTCTCTCTCTCTCTCTCTCTCTCTCGCTCTCTCTCTCGCTCTCGCTCTCTCTCTCTCTGTCTATCTTCAATTGAAATTTCTATTTCTTTCTTTATCTGGATTGCTCGCTTCTCTTTTACACACCTTCCTTCCAGGTTTCTCCTTTTCCACATCTTTGCAAGTCCACATTTATTTTTATTGCTGAGCATCCAGTTCGAGTTCAGCTGGCCCCACTATGCTTGCCTCGGCCTCTGCCCTCAGACCTTTGTTACTTACTTGCTGGCTGATTTGTTTTTGGTGTGCATTACTTTGACCTTAAACTTAAGGACTTGGGTGTATGTAGTGGATCACAGAACATGAAAACTTGACTTTAGGTTCTACTTTGTAGTGTGTGGACAGCTTCTAATTCTGTGGCTTTCCTCCTTGCTTGTTTCCGGGAAGAAAGATGAAAGGGTGTATTACCATTGGTAACTGATAGCAACCTTCTCCAAGCCTCTTGTATTTGAAAATGCTTCTTGCCCCATTGTCATGAACATTGTCATGGCAACATTAAAGCTAAACCTTAGAGCTGGAAAGATAGCTTAGCGGTTAGCACACTTGCTGCTATTGCAGAGGATCCAGGTTCAAGTCCCGGCACCCACACAGCTCACAACCACCTGGAACGCCAGTTCCAAGAAATCTAACAGCCTCTTTGGCCTCTGCAGACTCAAAAATGCGTGTGGTACACATATGTACATGGAGGCAAAATCATACACATGAAATGAGTGTTTTGTAAAAAGATAACTAAAATTGACCCTTATGTGGATAAATTTTCCTAAGAGTTCAACACAAGGTTAGCTCCTATTTCCTGTGTATATATCAACACCCTTTATGTGAAAGAGGTCAGTACCAAAATAAGGGATATTGCATTCAGTATGCAATGAACATTTGTAGAAATAATGTTATTTGGGAGATGATGTTAAGTATGACAGTGGGAGGAGTTTACAGAAGAAATTAGCAATTCAGGCTGCATATCCTGTTAGGAAAAATGAAGTTTTGCCAAGCTTCATGGAGGACTGTTGATCCAGTCCATAGACACCTGAGCTGGGCACACTCTAGGGCTCCTGACAGACCATTTCCTTCGTGCGGTTTTGGAGACGAATTGCTCCGTTAGCATCCAAACCTGAAGTTGTCATGATAATTCCTTTTTGATCCTCACTCTCTCTTTTGTTTTTCTGTGAAGAAACTTGTACAGAAAGTGTGTTGCTCCCCTGGAAGCACACTGCTGTTCTTTTTCAACCCTCATGACAATATCGAATTTCTTCAGCATTTACGGATACATGATAGAAAAAGAATCACACAGAGATAGACCAAACCTAAGCTCTTTCTCTTCTTCAACAGACTAAAAAATACAGCCTATTATTACCCCCAGTCACATTTGCAAGCTGCGTTTCCTTTTGAATTATTTGGCAATGACAACACAAAAAAAGATTACTTAGAGAGTCTCACTTCCTCTCCCTCCTTTTCTCCAAGGAAGCAACAATGTCTGACAAGAGCGACCTCAAAGCAGAGCTGGAGCGCAAAAAGCAGCGCTTGGCCCAGATCAGAGAGGAGAAGAAGCGGAAGGAGGAAGAGCGGAAGAGGAAAGAGGTGAGGCTGGGTTGGGGTGCTGTGGGGCCCAAGTGTCACTGGGATCCAAAGAACCAGTTAGGCAGACAAGTGGGACCCTCTCGAGAAGTTTGAATGAAGTGTGTGAACATGCTTCCACACGCCCTGAAGGGGGAGGTCATCTCTCCCTGGTATGTGATGTCAGGTGTCACCAAAGCAATGGGTCATACATAACTCAAAAGTCTACAAGCCCACATTCTCCCTGGACTTGAAAAGAACCCTGAGGGTGGTCCGTGATCTCTTTTCTTCATCGTTGGATATTCTTTATCCTTTGTGGGCTGTGTTCTACTTTGGGAACAACGATTGGTTTTACTTCATGGAACTTCTAAGATTAGGATGAACTCCCCTCCCATTGCCTAGAACTTGGGATGTTGTTCACACCTGTGCTAGTGTTAAGAAAGAAAAAAACAAAAATCTTATTTATTGAATTTTGCAAAAACTAACAGTATGAACATTTTAGAAGACAAAGTAGATCCAATGCCAGTGGATTTCCAGTGATTCCTACATGGTGTGCACTTCCCTCGGCCAATAAGAATCCTCAGCGTGGCTAAGTGGGAACCATTAGGAAGGTGGGTGAATAAGACAGCACAGAGTTAGGTGTTTCAGCAGGAGAATGTGTTCTGCTGTCGCCAAATAGCAAAGACCAGAGGCAAGACAATTTTTCTCTTGGTAAACTCGAGTCAAAGATCCTTGACCCCAAGTTCAAAGCCTGTAATATGCCTTCTACCATCTCTGTCCAAGAAGTGGTGTATTTTTTTACTCTCCGATTTGTTGTGACACTGTAGAAATAGCCCAACTGATGCACAAAAACCAGACAGCAAATATTTGTGACTAATTTTCTAGAAAGGAAACTTTGAACAGGGTGATATGCCCACACAAAGAAAAACTGGGACTGCTCCCCACACAGAGATTGTTTCTTGCAGGAAGAAGAGAGTGCTCTGATGCCTGGTGAACTAAATAAATGCCGTTTCATTCTACAAGCTTAGGAGTGAAATAACAGATTTACAGTGTTCATCATTTTCCAATAATTGCAGTTGAAGTTCAGTTTTCTGGCTTCCCCCATCTCTTTGGGCAGCACATGATGACTGATGTGATAGCATGTTTGTCCTTGATATCCTACATAATGGGTGTCCCTGGGAGATCTGTGCCGCTCTGTATGCAGGTTGTGGGTGAAACTGGGGTGAGCGCTGACAAGGAATGGCTACTCATTTTCACGGGAAACCCAGAGAAAGCATTGTGTGATTAAGTTTCCCTTCTTTTACATGTCAACAGCTACTGTATCTTTAAAGTGCCTGCTATTCCTTGCTAATAATGGGCTTTCTTTTACACTGACATTTTAATATCCAACTTGAATTTCACAGAATTACTATGAAGTGTGATGTGATATAGGAAATTTCGCTCCAAATTAGGCTGACCACTGTGTTTTATTTTACCTTGGGAGAATCATGGGCCAACCAAGCAGATCGAAGCTAACTTTTCCTTTCTTTCTTTCCTTCTTTCTTTCTTTCTTTCTTTCTTTCTTTCTTTCTTTCTTTCTTTCTTTCTCTCTCTCTCTTTCTTTCTTTCTTTCTCTCTTTCTTTCTTTTTTCTGGTACACCAAGGAGTTTTGAGGAGTAAAGGTCTCACCCCCTGCATAGCAAGCACAGCTTCCAGGAGCTTCTGTATGTTTCTGACCTCCACAAACTTCTGAAATTCAAATTACAGAAGGACTCACTGTCTCCATTTCTTTTTTAATTAATTTTAATAAATTAATACACAATCGTATGTTAAATGCCAATCCCAGTTCCCTTTCCCTGCCATCCTCCCATTTCCCCCACCAACCCCACATTCCTCCCCCTCTCTCATCCACTCCTCACTTCCCATGGGGGATCATCAAAGTCTGTCACATTATTTGGGGCCAGACCAGACCTAGGCCTTCCCCCCTGTGTCTAAGCTGAGAAAGTATCCCACCATAGGGAATGGTCTCCCAAAGCCCATTCACGTACTAGGGATAAATATTGATTCTACTGCCAGAGGCTCCATAGACTACCCAGGCCTCCCAACTGACACGCTCAGGAAGCCAGGTTCACTCTTATGCTGGTTCCCCATATGTCAGACTGGGGTCCATTAGCTCCCACTTGCTCAGGTCAGCTGTCTCTGTGGATTTCCCCAGCATGATCTTGACCCCTTTGCTCATCACCCCCCCTCTCTACAACTGGATTCCAGGAGTTCCATTCAGTGCTTACTGTGAATCTCTGCTTCCATCAGCTACTGGATAAAGGCTCTGTGATGGTATTTAAGGCAGTCATCAGTCAATCTCATTATAGGGGAAGGGCACCCATTTCTTAACTGACAGGGCCACTCAAACTCACCAGGGCAACTCATAGTCCTACACTTCCATGCTCAATTCCATTCGTAAGATTCAAACCAGGGCTCAATTTTGGGATGCACTGGCTGTATTGTATTAAGATCTGCTCTAGCTTTAAGTCTCTCTGCACAGTCTAGTATCCCTTGAGAAGCTCTTTCCATTGTGTCATTTAACCACCTCTAAAGCAAGCAAGCAAAAACCACTTGTTTGTTTATTTGGTAAGTGAATGAGAGGGGAGTATTTGTGTGCTATAGCAAACGGGTAGAACCCATTCACCCCTTCCACTATGTGGGTCTCAGTGATTGGACTTAAGATAATCAGGCTACTTATAGAAATGTTATTGGGGGTTTACATTTCCAGAGAGATAAGAACTCACCACTATCATGGTGGGGGGGTGTGCTGATGAAGGGGGAGTTGGCAACAGGAAGCATTGAGTACTCACAGGCTCGTATATCAAACAGAGAAAGTAAACTTGGGATGGTGGAGGCATCTGAAACTTCAAAGCTGGCCTCCAGTGACACACTTCCTTCAGCAAGACCATATCACTGAAATTCATCAGATCAAAAATGCTTCCTGCTTTGGATTTTATTTTTCAGATTTGGGAATGTTTGCATGTACACAAGTTGGAAATGTGTTGGGAGACCTAACAAATTTATACATCAAAGTCATTTATGTTTCACAAAAACCTTTTACACATAGACTAGAGATATTTTATGTAATTTTTAAAATAATATTTTTCATTAAACAAAACTTCATGGTATAAAATTACACATTCTTGAATCATGTTGAAACTCAGAAACTTCTGCATTTCAGATTGGAGATACTCAATCTGTGTTTACATAATCATCTGTAACTCTCATGACAGCAAGTTTATTCCATTTCTTTCATATTGTCCTTCACCTGGCAATTAATTGTACATACCACATACATCTTTCAGTTTTTGTGTCTGATGTCTCTGTCCTTTACTCCAGAAAGCCACCTCTGACTTCTCTAGAGACAGGAATTTTCAAGAATAGGGCTCTACATTGTTTTTTTTTATTTTTATTTTATGTCTAACACACAGTTTACCACATAGTATACACCCAACAAAAGAATATAAGCACAATAAATAAACATACAAACTGCTTGGAGCAGGTACTGAAACCACTGATTTCAACATTATTTTCAGCCATCTACTGCCATGATAAAGCTGCCTGGGTTAAGATGTTCTGACTTTTGTGTTGCTTGTAAAGAGTTAGAAATTGGCTTAGGAATTTAAGTTTGATGACAGAAGCAGAATCAAGGATTCACAGCTAAGCACTGAGCCAAACTCCTGGAATCCAATTGGAGAGAGAGAGGAGTGATGAGCAAAGGGGTGTTGGAGAGGCCACAGAAACAGCTGGCCTGATCAAGTAGGAGCTCATGGATCTCAGTTTGACATCCAGGGAACCAGCATAAGATCAAACCAGGCCTCCTGAATGTCAGTTGGGGGGCCTGGGCAGTCTATGGGGCCTCTAGCAATGGAACAAGTATTTATCCCTAGTGCACGAATGGGCTTTGGGAGCCCATTCCCTGTGGAGAGACACTTTCTCAGCCTTTATACTTGGGGGAGGGCCTAGGTCCTGCCCCAAATGATATGACAGACTTTGAAGAGCCCCCATGGAAGGTCTCACCCTCCCTGGGAATGGATGGGGGTGGGATGGAGGGTTAGTGGGGCAGATGGGAGGACAGAAGGGAGAGAGAACTGGAATTGGTATCTAAAATAAGATTTTTCTTAATTTAAATTTAAAAAAAGAATTTAAGTTTGACTTTTTATATACTTAGGCTCAAACTTTAAATGAAACAAAATGATTCAGAATTGAAATGGATCAAAATACTCTTTGGTGCTAACCTGGATGACTTCCTGCCCATGATTCTAGAAGGAAGAGGGAATTAGGACCACCAGGGTGAATTATCTCCAACAGCTGAGAAAGCTTCAGGGGTGAAACACTCTGTGTTACTTTTCATGCCAGTTGCTTTCTTGGTCATGGTATCATGACTGAAATCTGATTTAAAAGTAAATATAATGGCCACCATTTAAGAGCCAGGCCCAATTTCGGAGAAACTTGGCTTCAGTGCAGTGAGGTGAACTTCATGGGGCCACCCTGAAGTTTCAACGTGACCTTAGCCTCATGCTGTACTGCTGCTGGAAGCCGGGGCGGATTGAGGTTTCCTACCCTGTCTGCACTTGTTCTCTGGTAAATGTGGAATGGTCTTGGAGCAGTGATTGACGGCTCTCACATGGCCAGTTGTCTTTCTTTCATTATCCTGTCTGAGTCTCAGCTGTGATTATACCTAACAAACAAAAAATATCATTTTCTGGAAAAGGCAACTTGTGCCTTTTTAATTACCACTTGCAAAATTAGTTCACCATAAGTCATTAAAACAGGGCAGGATCCTGTAGTTCTTACTGGGGAAGAATCGTAAGGTTCGTCACTAGTGACAGTCTCTTTGAAGAGATTACACCCTGTTTTGTGTAGGGCACTCAGTGATAACTGGCTTGGTTCTGATAAGCTCTGGCCATCTGCCTGTGAAGTTCCTGTGCTCAACTTTGAGAACTGAGAGCTTTCCTAAGCACTAGTAAGCCTAGATGAACATGTGTCCTCATTAGTGTATCCCAGTATGATGATTTGTTCTTAAGAATTAAGAAAGCCGAAAATAGAGCTGGCAGGATGACTCACCTAGTGAAAGCACGAGTCCCTCAAGGCAACTTGAGTACAACCTCTGGAACCTACCTGAAAAAGCCAGATGTGGGAGCCGGGAGACCACAGCATGGCAAGCAGGGCAGACACAATAAGGGAAACTCTGCCCCCAACAAGGTTAACAGACACAGCAGAGACAGTCTTTTTCCAAAAGTTGCATTCTGACCTCTACACTCAAGCTGACATGCATGCACACCCCCAATCTCTCCTCTCTGTCTCTCTCTCTCTCCCCCCCCTCTCTCTCACTCTCTCTCAAGCACTTACGCATGCACTCACGTACGCGCATGCGCGCGCGCGCGCACACACACACACACACAGTCACGCACACACAAACAAATAATAAGAATGTGGGGTTGTGAGATGGCTCAGCAGGTATATATACCTGCCACCAAGAATGATGACCTGCATTCGAGCCCCAGATTCCTCCTGGTGGAAGGAGAGAACCAGCTACCACAAGTTTTCCTCTGCCCATTACAGGCATGCCACAACAATTGTCCACTCCCACTCTGAAACCCTACAAACCAAAACAAGTGAATGTAAAAAAAGACCATCTTATAAAAGTAGACAATAAAGACAGTGAGTTGCATATACACCCGAGCTGAGGAAGTGGAAATTGAGAGATACTATTTTGGTACAATGTGTAATGCCCATTTTGACACACAAGTTGACCTCTATTATATTTCTTGAATGGCTACCATTTAAAATTAGAATAAATCTCAAACCCCAAACCAACACTATATCTTTCCACAGAGGGTGCTATGACAGAAAGTTTGTTCTACTATGCCCAAGTTCATTTAAAAGGAAAGGTTAGGCCGGTCATTTTCATTTACTCCTGCATCTCATTTCCATGTGTGCATATTTGTTGAAAGAAGTGGCTTTTGTAAGCTCTGGGTTTCTAGACTTCTGAATATCAGGTTCTCACAGTAGTGTTCTGAAGAAAAAGGTCCCTAAATGGGGCGTGGCTGAGAGAAATCAACCTACAACATACATTCAGCTAGAATTATGTGACCATGAAATAATGCCTGCAGCGGGGCGGTGGTGGTGCATGCCTTTAATCCCAGCACTCGGGAGGCAGAGGCAGGCGGATCTCTGTGAGTTCGAGGCCGGGCTGGAGACAGCCTCCAAATCAATACAGAGAAACCCTGTCTCATAAAACCAAAAAAAAAAATGCCTGCCAAAGACATTTATCAAACATGGTTTTATTAGGTATTATACCCCCAGGAACTGATCCAGGCATGGACACCTTGTGATGAACAACTGTGTTGCTATCAATAACACCCAGAGTCCAGTTGAGTCCACCTCTGAAATACCACACTACTCCATGTTTCAATACTAAGATGGATTTTTTAGTGTTTTTAACTTGTATTTCAATGACAGCTGTAGTGTTTCCATTTTATAAAATGTCTCCCCATCCCTTATTTTTAACTGTGTGAAAAGCAATACAGTGACCCTCATTCTATAGCATCCATCTTTTTGCTCAGCTCTGACTTTGTTGTTGTCCACGTTAACAACGGAATATGCTTTGGTTGTTTAAATGTCACAATTGGAAAAGCACGTGCATGTTAATATCTTCACAGACAGAGACAGAATTGCCTTTTAAGAGTGTGGGGTGGCATGAGAAGGCTGAAATCACCTAGGACTCTCTTCAGTTCTATTTAGATACCAAATGACGGCTCTCTCCCTAATGACAGATAGATTGCAAAAATGAAAGCGCACTCTAAGGCCAAGGTGAATAAGAACAGAAATGCTGAGCCCAGAGCTTCCTAAAAACACACACTTGTCTTATAATTGGGTTGTAGGATACAGTCTGGGGCAAGCCAAACTGCCCTGAATTCTTTCTTCCTCAAGCACATGAAATTAATTACGCTCATTGAGGTAATTTACCTGCTAGGATGCCCAGTGCCAGTAGGGAATAAGGGGTGTGTGATAATTAATAGGATGATTGGCTTGACAGACTTCAAGACAGCTTCACTTCTGTGGGCTCTTAAAGGTTGCTTGTGAGATAGACACAAATATTCTGCCTGTTGCAGATATGGTCAAATACTTTTAATTACACTTTGACTTAGAATTCCTCCCTTCATTGCATTTTTAAAACATTTTATTATTTAAGAATTCAATACAATTTATATTTATCATATTTGCCCCTCCTCCAAGACCCATGCTCCCTTCTTTTAAACCCATTAACTCTAATTTTTGCTGCTTATACATTCTTGGGGGTGTGGCTGTCCATTGGAGCATGGTCTACATACCAGGCACTACATCCTGGGACTGTCTTCTCCCAGTAGCTATCAGTTGTCAATAACTCTCAGCCAGAAGTGGGAATTCATGCCTTCTCCCCCACTCCATACTGTATTGCTTTTTGCTTGAGCTTGTCCACATCTGTGAATGCTGTCATAACCACAATGAGTTCCTATGTGAAATGTCTCTGTTGCATTTGGGAAGCCCTGTTTCAATGTAGTCATCCATTACTTCTGTATCGTTCCAACCCCTCTTCTTCAGGAATCTCTTAGCCTTGGAATGAGGAGTGTTTTCAGTGTGGAGCTTGCCCAGAAACCTAGAACTAGATCTCCCATGTGATGCACCCATACCACTCTTGGATATATATCCCAAAGACTCTCTGTTATATTACAGAGATACATGTTCATCCATGTTCATTGTTACTCTGTTGACAATAGCCAGGAAATCAAAACAACTTAGATGCCTACCAATCGATAAATGGATAATGAAACTGAGGTACATTTATACAATGGGAAATGATTTGGCTGTTAAGAAAAAGAAACTATGAAAGCATCAGGTACATACTACGTAGATGGAGTTTGAAGTAATCACTGTGAGTGAGGTAATTCCAACCAAAACCCTGAGAGAAAGTGTCTTGTCTTATTTCTAGTTATTACTTTTTATTTATTTTGTGTGAACGTGTTTTGTGTGATGCACAAATGGGTTTTTGTTTTTTTGGGGGGTTTTGGGGGGAGTTTTGTGGGTTTTGTTTTTGTTTTTATCAAGACAGGGTTTCTCTGTGTAGCCTTGGATATCCTTGAATTCACTCTGTAGACCAGGCTGGTGTGGAATTCATAGTGATCAGCCTGCCTATGCTGCCCAAGTGCCCAAGTGCTAGGATCAAAGGTGTACGCCCACACCACCCAGCACACAGTGGGTTCTTTTTCCAACATACAGGTCCTGGAACTCAAACTTGGGTAGCCAGGCTTAGCCTCAGGTGCTGTTACCTGTTTAACCATCTCACCAGCCGCAAAGACTTTCATATCATGTAACAGAGATGGGGTGGCGGGCTTCAACCAAAAGAGAGAGCCTCTGTCAATTATCAAATGAGCAGTTTCAGTGGTTTTCATCCTCCACACATGGTTATGTCGACAGAGAGCTTTGCCTGGTATGTGGTTCCAGCAGTTTAGCTCTTCACAGTAGAAACGTTTGTATTTAGTTACATTACTAACTCTCCTTGCTGGCATCCAATCTTTCAGGCAGATATGCAACAGAAGAAAGAACCTGTTCAAGACGACTCTGATCTAGATCGCAAACGCCGAGAGACAGAAGCTTTGTTGCAAAGCATTGGGATATCACCGGAGCCCCCTCTAGGTACTTCCCCATGCTTGATAACTAACCCTCAAGCAGAACTTGGGTAGGCATACCATGTCCAGCATTATTGTGCTTTTACATGTTAGCTTTATTATTGCTTTCTATGTTTAAAAAAAATCTAGCTTTATGGTCCTAGCTGCATGTACTTTTTAGAAGTGAGAGGGCTGGAAGGAGATGGGAATGATACTTACAAAGTCATCGGCAGTTGCTGATGATGTACTGGCTGATTATATGCTCATAATTTCCCCTTGTGTGCCCAGCAGGTTAATGTATACTCGTTAAGTGAGTATATACAAGACATCTTGGGATTTTAATCATTAACAAATTGCTCTTTGTGTCTACTGCTGAATCCCAACATCTCTTTGCCTATATAGATAATGCTAATCTAGTTATAAATACTGTGAACACTATAGGCATAGAGTTATTACATGATGAAAATAGAGTGTTCCGTAGGAAATTTGCTGAAAACCTTAAAATTAGAAGCTAATCTACAAGTTTAAATTTATTTGGCAAGTATATCTTGATTTCATTGTTAGTTGGCATTTCCATTACAACACCCCTCCTCCAACTCATTCATTTCTAGTTGATTGTCCATGAAGCCTTTTTGTCATTGAGGTTTGGGTATTGAATAATTTGTTTTATTTGTTAAAGGTAGCTTGCATGTGCTTAATCTGCCACTCACTTGTGAATCTTTCATGTGTTTTTTAAAATACTTATTATTTTTTTATTTTCCATACATCTACAAATAATCTGAGGGTGTCTGTAAAACTACATAAATATCCAATACATTAAAAACAAAGCCATTTAAATGATGAATAGGAATAAATACATTAGGGCTGCTTTAAATGTTTTATCTTTTAATTTCTTTCTTGACTTTTACATTAAAATAAAATCCCTTTTATTCTCATAGTTACTTAAATTAAGAAAAGGATTATTCTTGTAAAGCAATTATTCCTATTAATAGAAATAGTTAAAAAGAATATATCCAACTGAAGGTATTACAAAATATGATTTAATGCATAAACATGAATCTAAAATACTACTAAAAAAACATTTTATTCTACCTGAATTGTGGTATGTAAAATCATGTCTCTGCTGCTATAACAAGCCCTCATAAAACTAGATTTGTTTAACTTCCTATTATGAAATTGTAATCTATAGGGGATTTGGCTGGTAGATCATCTTTGAGAAGTTGGCAAACTTCTTGTACTTACCTGACATATCATGTAAATTAGACATCTATCGATCAATTGTATCTTGGCTTCAAAATAGTCTTTGAAATGTGGTTAAACACAGTAGTGATATATCCTTTTATCCATTACCCTGCATAAACTTGGGCAATTAAACTTTAAAAACAAAATACTTGAGTATCCCCAGCTCATAACTGTTTCTCAGCTACCCATTAATTCCTTCGAAGGGATCATTTTTTCGTCCATCTCTCTATCTTGCTCTCTGCCTTAGGATGAAGGATAATCAGGTGATTAATTGAAAAACCACATGAAACTATCCATCTCCTTGACAATTCTATCATTGTGTTTGAGGATTAGGAGAACAAAGAAAAGAAAACAACGTAAGCCCTTTATGCACTCGTATGTATGTTGAAGTTCCTTTCTGCACATGGCTTCCTTGGCATGTGTGATATGAATCCTGTCAATTGGCTGGCCTGGAGCCATCTTGCCTATTTGGTGCAGCCACTGGCTGAAGGATGGGAAGGCTGGGGACAGAAAATGCATTTCTGTTTCCTTGGTTTTGCGTTGTTTTCCCTCTATTGTGCTTGCTCAGATTGTCAGCTGGCCTGGACCTTTGAGCGTCTTTCTCCCACCCTCACAAGGGCACTTCACTTCCATTGTCTACAAGAGCTGCCAGAGTCAAAGGAAAACCAGTCCCAAATGAAGTACAGTCGGCTGGGATGAAACCGTTCATTAAATGTAAAAATAAAGCAGCCTGGCATTTTCCTTTGTTTTGAAAGAGATTTTTAAATTACCGGGCTCAACATTTACCCTTCCTCTCTGTCACTTAGTCTTAGCACAAAGTTGTTTACACACTATGAACCCACACGTTTCTCTCTAAATTAGACACTCAAGAAATGTCTCCCCCTTCTTGGGCATTTAAAATTATTTAGGCTCCCCCATTTCATGATGTTTAAAGTTTTATAGACACCCCATCTTTTAAATAGGTCACATCTATACTAACAAAATAAAGTGAAGAATTAGAATGATCTAGATAGTTCCTACCAGAGAAATGGAGGCTGAACTATCTGGATTGCTATCATGGTTCTCCATTTTACTTCGTTAGGTGGACATGGCCTCAGAATCCCTAAGTTAATCTATCTAAATTCATTTCAGACTTTCATTTTCAAAATAAAAAAATTCACTTGACTTTCTTCCTTTTCTTTCCTTTTTTTTCCTTATCCCATCTTGATCTCTCCTGGCCATACGACCACTTTGATTTGGGCCCGTTTGTTTTGATTTGTCTGACACTGCTCTTCCCCAGTGCAGCCGTTGCATTTTTTAACATGGGATACCTGTTATTTTCATTATTTAGTCCCAACCCCTATGTCTCCCTCTTCGAAATCAGTGAGCACTCCCAGTGAAGCTGGAAGCCAAGACTCGGGCGATCTGGGGCCATTGACAAGGTAAGAATTGTCCTTTTAAAAGGCCCTGGTGGGATGTCAATCGCTGAAAATGCCATCAGATCTGCATGCATCTGCTACATTCTTACTCATGCTTAATCCATGCTGAGTTGCAATATCTAGCAACAGAGTGGCTCTTTTGAACACTAGAAATAACAATATGGCCCTTCCTTGAGTTGGCTCATTGAAGACCATGCATCTTCCTTAATAAATGGAGACATCTCCATTTGCTTAGGCCTAAAAGAAACAGGGAAGGACCAAGTTCCATTGAACATATACTCAGCTTTTCACCGTTCAACTTTGATTTGGTTTCTAGCCCTACTTTTAATTTCTCAAGCATCTAGTTTAGTTAAGAGAGCTGGCAGCATTGAGAAATTGGTCCTCAAACTATTGCAATTGTTATGAATTTTGGCAGATGTTCACCCTTGTTCCTTAGGGGGTTGGTTACCAAACCTCTACTGCACTCTGTGTCCAGAGACTTCTGAGACAGCGTGTGGACATGCTCTAATGTGACCACTGAAGGGGTAGCTGAAAAGCAAATGGTTGGGGAGAAGACAGACACTGTGGTAGTAGGATTACAGTCATTCTCTTATGTTGATCACGTTCTCTGTGATTCCCCTACTCTGGTACCCCCGAAGCGTGATGAAAGAACATGGAGTGGAGACTTGTAGTGACCAGTTAGTGCCCACTGCCCAGATGCACACGGTCTTCCTCCTATTTCAAGGTGTTTGAGCCCTAAAGCAATGTGGACCCAATGTTTCTGCATCTCCCAATTTTTCACAAGGAGCTGGAAATTACTTTCATTAAAAGCAGATGTGAATCTGTGACCCATGGCTGGCAACGTATGACCTCCAGCTGTGATTCTTAATTTGGGGGAAAGTCATAAAATACTTGAATCAAGCTTCAAATAAAGGAACAGCCATCCTCCACACTGCACTCACGACAAACCAAACTTTTGGTTGTCTATGCAGCTTTCGGCTTTTTCCTACCTAAGGACCTTTTTAACTGCCGTGTGATTTATTGAGAGAGAGGTGCAAAAGTTCACACTTTTATTTTTCTAAATAATCATTTTTCATATGCATTTTCTTCTGGAAGTACATTATTTTCATAGAGAACTAGGCAATTTGGTTGAGGAAACTGTGGCTAAGCAGGATGTGGAGGCACATTCTTAAACCCAAACTTTTGACAGGCTGAGGCAGGAGGGTCATGAGTTCAAGGTCAGCTGGTGCTACTTAGTGAGATTCTGTTTCAAAAACACATACAAAGAGGGGGGAGAGGGAGAGAGAGAGGGAGAGGGAGAGGGGGAGAAAGAGAGAGAGAAAGAGAGAGAGAGAGAGAGAGAGAGAGAGAGAGAGAGAGAGAGAGAGAGAGAGAGAGAGAGAGAGAGAAATACCCTAAGAATCATCCAGAACTGCCCTAAGCAGTGTTGCTTGTACTTTTCTGTCAGAAATAAAATAGTTAGATCAGGATTTCCTCAGGTGAACCTAGCTGAAGGTGTGCTCAGAAATGAGCATCTTGTTTTCTGAGACCTCTGGATGTTGTGGGCACTGTTTTCAGTTTTAGAAGAATGGAAGAAAAGGCTTTTGTGGGGGGCAGCGCTGGTTTATTTTAGCAAACCACTCTTGTGATTTGGGGAAATATACATTCTTTGAAGGCTTCAGAAGATCTTTGAGGTGTGATGGCAATAACAAAATAGGTGAGTGATATTTAACATTTACTTGAGGGCTGGAATAATGTGATCACCTTCCTTGGGGGCTCTTGTTAAAACGTTTCACTGTCTCTGTACAAGGCTGCTGTTGTATCATTCTGCCCAGCTTCATGGGCTCCGGTTAGCAGCATGAAATTCTATGACTGACTTCACAGTTGATGAGCCTCTTTGAAAACTTGCTGGAAAAGCTGCCCGTGCTGTCACCACTCTGGGAACTGTGGCAATTCTCCTCACAAGATGCCACTCTCCTTTCCTTCACCTTCTTAAATGCTTGTGTTGTTATCGCTGTCAGTTTTAACTTAGTGAATTGTCTTGAAGGAGGGAGGCAGTTCTTCCCATCCCAGTCAAAATCCGGTGAGTTCTGCTTCATCATAGACAAGTTCTGATACGAGTAGGTAGCTGGGGGCCAGAGAGCAGACCCCTGCTAACGGCTGCTTTCATTGCAACGCAGGAAAATTGGCAGCGAAGAAAGGAAACACTTCCCGAAAAACCAAGTGTGAAGTTTAAATTCTGAGAATGAATTAGGAATAGCTTAGGACACCTTGCCCTTGTTTAGAATGTAAAATTCCAGACATGTTTATGGTTGTGTTTTAATAAGGTGGATGAGTGTTACAATATAAGAGAATATCATATTTCAGTTTTTAGGATTACATTTAATTTTTTTTTCCGTGTAGAAGGGACATTTTTTAAAACACCTACTACTGTCTTTAACACTTTGCAGAACCTCAGCCTGGGAAAGTGTTGACACCCCTGGTCTCAAAAATTAGCCTATTTGCCTAGAATATGAAATCTTTTCAAAGATTTCAGAATCCAGTTAACACATCTGTTCATACCTTATGGCATACATAAATTTGTCTATTCCTTTGCCAGGATTTAAAGCTCAAACTAAAAATGTCTTCCAAGAGCCATAAGAAAATTGGCATACTTCATGTCTCTTCTGAAAACACTGAATTGTAAATAGAAAGTTTACAAAGTCCCCTTTAACTTGTTTTAAGAGCAACAAATGCTTTAAATAAATATATAAAATAGCCGGGCGTTTGTGGCACACGCCTTTAATCCCAGCACTTGGGAGGCAGAGACAGGTGGATCTCTGTGAGTTTGAGGCCAACATGGTCTACAGAGTGTGTTTCAGGACAGCCTCCAAAACAATACAGAGAAACCCTGTCTCGAAAAACATATATATATATATATATATATATATATATATATATATATATATATAATTCCCAGTTATAATGGTATGAATTAAATATTTTAAAACTAAAGGTGTTACAATTTGTTTTACAATTTCTGATTTTGTTTCTATAGGCCACTTTCCAGTCACAACTTCTATTTGTGATGTTTTCCTCCTTCTCTTGATTGATTTTAGTATAATCAGTTAACTTTCTAAATTAATCATGATGGACAAAATCATGCTCTTAGAATTTAAAAACCTAAATATATTAGTAAAGCATTTGAAAGGGTAATTTTACTTATGAAAATAGATACTTTTATACATGCCTTAATATACACAGCTAGAATACCACATGGGGCGTGGAGGATGTTAGTATTATTGATTATTATTGATTCAAAATGCAAGAGTAGTCCACTGTAAAAGAAGATCAAAGAAGGAAGTGTAGTTAGAGGATGCTTAAGAACTTTTCTCTCTATGATGAGAATATTAATCTGAACCCACTGGAAAATGTCCTGTATGCACAACAGTTGAAGAAACTATACTTCAAAGATGTTGAAGACTGTGACTTTTGTTTATTTAGTTTGTGTCTTCCTTGAGAAATAATAAGTTCCTTGAAAATAAGAACTGAATTTGAAATTGAATCCATGTGGTAGGCATTTGGGAAATGTTCATGAATTTGTGGATTAATTATTACCCTGTTTTTGTATTGATGACATCACTGAGGCATCATGAGCGTTATTCATTTTCTCAAGTTCACACAGAACATAGCTGAAGCTCTTGTTTTAATCTGTGCAAATTTACTTGAGTTTTCAAAAGCTATACCTCTCCCCTACATTATCTCAAATAATTAATGTAAATGCCTCAGAAGATTATGTTGAAATGGAACAAATTGATGACTGGTAAAGCAGTTGGAAGAAGCATGACACAGTAATTGTGAATGAGCTCTTATGATTATTGTAGTCATATGCTTTTTTTATAGTTTGACTTAGATATTTATCTAATGGAAAGAGATCTTACTAAATTTTTCCCATAGAGCATGTAGATATCATTATAAAAATTGATAAGCATACTTATATCTTCATACAAATAATTGTGTAAAGTTTCTGAACACCAAAACAAGGTTAGATTAAAGTCTACATCGTTAGAGTTACCATGCCTTGCTCATGTACCTTCAGATTATGAACCGGAAATGAATGTATTATATACATGACAATAGTCAGCCCATATCAATTCTTTTTATTTACATGATTGG
This sequence comes from Mesocricetus auratus, assembly GCF_017639785.1. NCBI lineage: Eukaryota > Metazoa > Chordata > Mammalia > Rodentia > Cricetidae > Mesocricetus > Mesocricetus auratus. The sequence goes on along the minus strand of NW_024429200.1, from coordinate 33,624,370 downwards.
CTTATAAAGGATTTCATATTTACTCTCTTCTCCTGTTTTGCTGTGAGATCTTTAAGTTTTCAAAAACACAGCCACACCAACAGCTGTGCTGCCGTGAAAATATGGACTGTGAATTGATTCACAAAATTCACCCATATTTCAAGGCTGAATCATATAGAAACTTTCAAAATTGACTTCACATATAAAAACCTCACAAGGTAATTGAGTATTGTATGCTCTTCTATTGTGATAATAACATCATTACCTAGCAATCAACAAAATAATCAGTATAGTTAGAAAAGGAGGTCTCTGGTATTCGTTTTTAATAAACAGTATGCATAATAATAATAATAACTACTTTGTTTGGGTATGTTTGTTGGTTGACCATCTGTACTCTTGTTATCATCATTAAGTTCTGTATTCCAGTAAATAGGAACATTTCATCTCACTCAACATTTTATGAGAACTTTAAATGTCCATGCATTTATTTTTGGAGCATGTGTTGAGTGTGTGTTGTATGTGTGTGCTCTTCTTGGTTGTTGCACTTGTGCATGGACAAGTGCATTTGAGTGTGAATGTGTGTGTGTGTGGAGGCCAGAGGTTAGTAGACACTGTCCTCTTCAATTGCTCTCTTCCTTATTGCTGGAGACAAGGTCTCTTACTAACCCTGAGCTCACCAATCCTGTGGGCTGGCTGGCTGGTCAATGAGATGTAGTAATGCCCCTGTCTCTCTGCCCCAACCCAATTACTGGGTGGCAGATATGTATACCACACCTGGTTTTCATGACTTTCTGAACTCTGGTCCTCAAGTTTATATGTCAGGACCTTTTCTGGCTAAGCCATCTCCCCAGCTACCTGATATTTTATTCTTAATAATCACTATTGAAATATTGCTTGTGTGTTTAATATGACCGTACCACATAAACAAGTCAAAATAAGTACATTAAAACATCATTGTCTTACCATGAAGGATGAGCACCCTACTGTATATTCTTTCATATCATATCTATTACATTTATATACAATCAATAACACCTGAGTATGTTAATTAGTTCACTGTTTTTCTAGTCAAGTATCTTTAGTTTTCTATTTCAACTTGTCTTTAAAAGTGATATCATCTTCCAAGTTCCCTAGTTACCTCCAACATAATCCCATAATACTTGGAATTGATACCTGTCCTCCCATGTATCGACATCTGTTATTTAAGAAGGTGAGACCTGATCCCTGGTGACCTCAAATGTAGCAGAAGGAGAAATCACTGCTGAAGCATTTTGGAGGGGACAGAGTTCTCAAGGGAAGCATGAGAGTGTGCCTGGCTTCCAGGTTCTCATGTGTTTCACATTAGAATCCAGCAAAGATTTCTGCTCTCAAGTGTTAGTCTTTCATAGAGATAGTAATTAGTTTTTTGTTGACATAATACTTGCCTGAAATCCACATATGTGTTATAGTCTGCACTTCTCTGATGGACCACCCAGAGAACATTCATCTAGGGAAATTAAAGTGGCTTGGAATAGATGATTGTGGGCAACTTGTGCTGACTGTATGTGGACATTACTTGGTTCTCTGAATGGCCTCAGGAAAAGAATAGTTACAAGGGTTTAACACCGAACAGAGTGCCTTCAGGACTTGTATTCTTATCCAAGATCAGCTTCCCCAGGACTCTCTGGATCTGCATAAGACTTAGGGACTTTTGACACACTTAGATAAAAACATTGTCATCTTTTAAGGCCATCTGGTAAATCAGAAACTAGCAGGAAGGTATTAAGGTGAATGGTGAAAAGTAACCAAACAACTAAAAACTATAGAGAAATTGAATTTCAAAATGTGTTTCTTGAAACTATCATACATATATGAGTAGAATTTCACAGGATGCTATTAGCTCATTGGATTTCAGAGAAACTGAAGACACTAGTTTAAAGCTGATTAAAATTCAGTCTCTTCTAGTTGGAGAGATGGCTCACCTGAGTTCAGTTCCTGGCATCCATCACAGTCAACATCTTGTAACTCCCATTTCAGGAGATCTAATGCCCTCTTCTGCTTTTCTGGCCTCTGAGGACACCTTCACTCACATACACATGCCCCCCTCCCATATACATAAATACATGCATACATACATACACATATATAGTAGAACATGATAAAATTTTAAGACATAGCTCTCTTCAGCAAATAAGATTATAATAATCACAACATAGGACTTTTCATCCTTATGTAGCACATTAATTGATCAGTTAAAATTTTGACCTCTTATGGCTCTGTCTTCATGCAGAATGTACTGTGCCCCTCATATGGCACTACTCACAAATCAAGCATCTGTTTTGGCAATGGATGCTGTGCCTCCGTCCAGCTAAACCACTTGCTTGGCAGTAGGCTTCTGTGTAAGATTGGAGTGAATTTGTCCTCGTGGGACAATGAAAATTGTTCATTTCATTTTGTGTTCAGCTCAGATGGACATCCTAGTGGCTTCACATGGCCTCGGTGAAGCCTTGTATTAGGGTTACGATGTTAGGGAAAGAATTCTTATACAAAAAATTATGAAAGGAGACTTTCAAAATAAGAATCTGATGTGAGTATATATTATGGTCCAATTTTGTTTCTAACATAAGAAAATCCTTGCCCACACCATTGCCAGTCCCAAATAAAGAAATGATTGTGACTGGGAAGTAGAACATTATCTCATTATCTAAATACCATCCTTACTTGATATAATTTAATGAATGTGCCAGATTGAGTGATATGATGGATTTTTAAAATGCCCGTAATTATTTAATGTTTTGTTTTGGAAATGGCATTAGAAAAATTAGGTATCTGAGTAAGACATTGACTAGAGATTTATGCTAGGCACTATGCTCATAACTCCTTCTGTGTCTTATTAGGAGCTAATGAAGACGTGCAGTCCTAGAGTTCAGGACAATTGTGGTACATGGGATGACAGTGCCATGCCCCTGGCCTGTTTCTCTGTCTTGGAGAGAACAGAAGTGTAAGGACACCTGGGTCCCATTTGCAGGGGCTCACTAAAGTTGCTTTGGGCCAAGAAAATAGAGACTTCTTTTGATCTTCAGCACAAAGTGGTACCATAGTCAGGACTGTGAAGATAGAGTTCCCTTCTTCAGAGTGGAAGTGAGTCTGAAATCTCCTCTGAGAGCACATACTGGCATCAAGACAGACAGAATTGAGTTCTCCAGTGTACTGGGACACACACACACACACACACACACACACACACACACACACACACACACATACACACAACCACGCAAAAAGACAGGAAAACAGAAGGGTGACTCGCTGTGCAGAGGAAGGAGGTCAGCAAGAGTTGAAGGGGAACAATAGTAGATAGTGAAGGTAAACTTGACCAAAATGCATGATGTACATGAAAATGTCACAATGAAAACAAATATGTTAATAAATACAAAAATAAAAGATAGAAAACCACACTGAATTATTCATAAAAATGCTTTGGTGGATATTTAAAAATTGAGGCACACATGCTAATTCTCTCTCCTCTCTCTCTGTCTCTCTGTGTCTCTGTCTCTCTGTCTCTCTGTGTCTCTGTCTGTCTCTGTCTCTGTCTCTCTCTCTCTCTCTTTCTCACATATTGCATCCAGACTGCAGTTTCCCCTCCTTCCTCTCCTCCCAGTCTCTAACTCTTCAGAAAAGGGCAGGCCTCGTAGGGATATCAGTCAAACAGGGCATATCAAGCTGCAATATAATCTTTTATTTTTTTAATGAAGAAAATAAAAACTATTCACTTAGAACAAGCTTACCACATGCTTCACACCCATCTTCAGGAAATGCAAGTAAAAGCATTCATTGGTTTGTTCATCCATCACTTCGGTCAATAAATAGTTGAGACTTTGTGGTCTGTATGACACTATGCCGGATCTTCAGGAAACATTAAGTTGATTCTTTCTTAGAGAGGGCCTCCCTCTGGTAGATTTAATGAAGTCACCTAGGGAGATGTTGTTATAATTTATAGCTATAAATATGTCTGTTTATTAGAGATGAACAATAGTGCAGTAAGCCATTATTCAAAAACACCTATAACAGGTTTATAAAACTGTGATGAGGACAGGTGATTTTAATGCATTGTTACTATCCATAGTAATATATATGTTAGATACTTGGAAAATGTTTATTTGTATGTGTGTGTGTGTGTGTTTGTGTGTCTGTGTGTGTGTGTGTTGTGAGAGAGAGTGAGAGAGAGAGAGAGAGAGAGAGAGAGAGAGAGAGAGAGAGAGAGAGAGAGAGAGAGAGAGAGAGAGAGAGAGAGAGAGAGAAATCTGGATGAGATTGGTGTAAAGAAGAAGATATAACTAGAGGCAAAGCAGCTCTGGTCCAGAGAGGGACAAGAAAACTGGGCAAATTGATTGAAGGTTGATGCTACTCCAGAGGAAGTCTTGGCTGCTATTATAAGAACTAAAGAACAAGGTGAAGATTGTCTTTCAGAAATAAGATAGAAATCCAGTTTCTGGTCTCAGAGCAACAGCCTTTGGCACTGCTGTAAAAGTATGATGATTAAGGGGGCTATTAATAAGGTCAAGTGGATTGTAGATTGACCATGAGAATCATTTATTAAGCAGCCAAGGTACTTCTCTAATCAAGAGAGCAATTGTTATTATTATAGGTAAATGTATTTTGAGCTGAGCCTTTCTGGAATGCTTATGTTTAAAAAGGTTGAATGAGAAGGGGGTCATCAGAAAGATAGGCTTTAGAATGTTAATTAAACAGAAGATAAATATCAGACTCTGAGAGAATAGTTGTTATCACTAGTTCCCACACCTGACCCTTGTCACTCAATTCACTTAGCTTGTTAAAATGTCTGAGATCTGTCCCAGGTTGCAGCATTTTTTATGTTTCCAAGGTCTGACCACTAACTTGGGGAACCACTGATTAGACAAAAAAACTGCAAGTCTAAATTAGGGTTGTGGGAGTAAATAAGGAACAGAAAGACAGATGAGGTAAGAAAGAGTAGGTTTGTCCACAGATGCATCCACACATTTGGAAAGGTGGGATATAGAGTTCAATGGTGATGAGGATGTTGGGGTCATGCAATAACAATGACCTAAGGTAAGTCACAGAAGTGTAAAGAGGTAGTATAATCCTTATTAAGCAGTGCTATGGTCTTAAAAGAGATTGAGGATGTGGAGCAGAACTTGAACATGGGACTTGATGACACAGAAATTGCATTGTAAACACTACCATTATCATTACCACCATCATTATCTTCTTTCTATTATACTGTTTATTCTGATGCTGTTTTCCTTACAGAGTTTCTTGAAATAAAATCTGTCTAGGGGTAATTCAATTATGACTCTTGCTGCACATTAACATATTGCTTTAAAAACTATACTGACTTAAATGTCAACGGCAGCATAACAATGACTCACCTGTGCTGGGTGTTAACATCACAAATGACAGTTCTTAGCTACTGTTTTCCAAATACACACCAAAAACTTTCTTATTAGCCAAAACCCAGAAAGAGTAAGAACAAAGATGTTCTTAATAACTCAACAAGTGATTTTTTACAAGACATGGGAGGCTTCCGTTCCTAGTATTTTTTTAAAAACTGATAAAAGTGACCCTGCTTGGTGTGACTATAGCTGCCAAGCCAAATGTGGGAGCATAGGACCATGTTGTCTTTAGTATAGAGTGGAGAAGTGGTTATTGAGTTATTTAGTATCTTAGAAAACTACAGGTCCCTTGTGAGGGCTCTTCATAGATTGTTGGAGAGTTAATCTAAGAAGGCATATACAAATAATCAAAGCAGACAAGCACAGCCCATTAAAGCAAGTAAACAAAACCAGGATGGTTTCCCAGACAGTAATGTTGGACAGAAATCTAATCGACTTAGTTTATTAAAAGAACAGGAGGAAGAGGAGGAGTTGGAGTAAGAGAAGGAGATGTTGGAAGAAGAGGAAGAAGGGAGAAAGGAAAAGAAGGACGGAAAGAAGAAAGGAAGGAAGGAATAAAAGAAAGAAAAAGGAAGGAAAGAAAGAAGAAAGAGCGAGAGGCTCTAATGAGAAAGAGCTAGGTTTGTCTGCCTACAAATTAGATAGAGAAGGAGAGATGTGGGCAGCAGTAGTGGTTATCTATGTTCTTCGTGACAGATGAAGATATTTTGGAGGAAGGCCAGAAGAGGCTATAATGTTTAAATATCAAACTTCTCCTTTACTAAATTCAAACTCCCTGCCAGCCATCTGGCTTCAGTGGAAGCTGGTGTTCAAGACAAGAAGACAGTTTTGTTTGCATGATTGCTTGGCCTGGTCATTACCGTTCTCGTGTTAAGTTGGTCAGCTGGTAGTAAAGTCTACAGGGCCTCATAGAGTCACTCAGCCAACATGTCCAATAAAATAGGCACTGGTGACAATGCGTGTATGTTCAAACCTAACTCTGTCATTCAGGGGCCAAGTCAAATGGGTTGATCTCTGATCTCCATGGAGAAAAAATATCTCCTGCTCTGGCTCCCAAAGGACAAAGGAGGCCCAGCCCATAGCCCAACCAGCCATGTAAAAAAATAGACTTAGTGAAGGAACTTGTAACTGCTATTATCACTAAGTCCTTTTATGGCATTTATTTAGTTGTCTTCTAGAATTAATTGAAGTTTTTAACTATGCCAACTGATGGGAATGGTTTTCTTCTTAGTATATGTTATTAGTATATAATTAAGTATGAATGTCCATGTTTCTCACTTCCCTTATTTGAATCGCATTCTTAAGTGCAAGTCCTGTGGCCCTCTGCACACCTCTGGTGCCACTGATGTACCACACTTTGCTTTTTACCTTGTCCTATAAAGCCGTTTGAGTACACCCTGCCTCTCCATAGAGAACTGTAGTTTGCTTGCATTCCTTTTCTCCTTCATCACAATGTCTTATATACAAGGCACTTTATAAATGTTTCTTGAATAAGTAAACAAATGTTCTCATCAAAAACATTCTGTGCTGTGCCCTACATACATTAAATGAACCATCTCAGAAAATGTGAGACAGAAAACTGTCATAGTAAATGCAGCGATTTTACATGAAAATATATTTTTTAATTCCCTGAAATATTTCAAACCCTCCAAGAAGCTGTAGGCTGACCTACTATTTTGCTTTAAATAATAGAGTAACTTGATAAGGTTACAAAGTGATATTTATGTTAATTGGCTCAATAAAAATATACCAAATGAGGATGATAAACCAAAATGTTGTCTATTAATGTTCTTATACTGAAGGGCTTTAGATCTACTCCTTTTTTTTTTTTTTTTGGTTTTTACGAGACAGGGTTTCTCTGTATTGTTTCGGAGGCTATCGGTCCAGCCCGGCCTCGAACTCACAGAGATCCGCCTGCCTCTGCCTCCCGAGTTCTGGGATTAAAGGCGTGCGCCACCACCGCCCGGCTAGATCTACTCCTTCTTGTGTTGGATATAGAAGAAGATTTGCCTGATGGTATAAAAGCCACACCTGGAGTCCAAAACTCTCACCTTGATGTCCAGATGTGACCTCCCTAAGATACATCCACCTGCCTTGTAGCTTATCTGTAAGTTAGCACAGAGATAATTTGGTGAACAATACACAATCATAGGTCTTCCTTGAAAATGCAAGCCAGTATTTGTCTAGTTAAGGAACTGACTTTGCATTCCTTTTTACTTAAAACAATACCAAAACGTACACTCTGGGTAAATCTGACCTCTCCACAGATCATAAAAGAAAATATGAAAAGAAAATAAAAGTAGCACACCTGGTAGTGCCCTTGGCTTTACTTCTTACCCCATAGCCTTCTGCTGGTGATCCCTGGGGTTTCTTTTGCTGATTAAAGTGTCTGATGGAGCAGGACATGGCTGTCACACACTTCTTTGCATACAACACCTCTGTTGCTCTGGTTAGAAAGGAAAACACCATGGCTGGAGAGACAACTAAGCAGCTACAGGCATGTGCTACTTTTGTAGAGGACTGAGTTTGGTTTCCAGCATCTATGTTACACATCTAACAACCACCTGTAACTTCAGCTTCAGGGGATACAACACCCTCTTCTGGCCTCCAAGAGTGCCTGTATTCACAGTGCACATACGCACACAGACACACACACATGTTCACATAGTTAAAAATATAATAAATATTTTAAAATACAAACAGCAGACAATCTTTACTTCTTAAGAAGATGATCCTGATAGAAATCAAAAGACTAGTAGTAGTCTCCCTTAGAGCAGCAGGTTCAGTAGGTAACACAACAGCTAAACTGCTTATAATTTTACTCTTCTCATGCAGACAGGAGTGGAAAATGCCAAGAAAGGTCACTGTATCCAAACAAAACCTGAAGGCACATTGGCTATCTCGAGTACCCCTGGCATGGAAATGCTTCTCAGTCAGTAAGAGCCAGAGGCTGCACTTCTGTCTGTAACAGAGGCAATGCCCTTATGTTAGGTCTCCTTAAGTGTTTATAATGGCTTCCATCCCAGCTACTGTTTGAACCAAAGTAAAACTGGCATCTAGAACAGGAAGAACCGTTGTCCTTGAGCAGAGACTGGGTCCAGAACAGTGGTTCATCCCTCTGGCTGCATGTGAGAAGCATTATGAGGGATTTCAGTAATTTGGATGTCTGGATTCTGCCCCAGACATTCTGGTTCTTTGGGCTGGAAGTGGCCCGGCAAACACAAACTGGACTTTAGCTTTGGTAGAGCTGAGGAGAAGTGATTCTTTCTATTTTCATCTACCCAGTCATTCCCTGGAGACTGTTCCACAGACAGCCTTCCAGTTAGCGACCTAGGAGCTTGTTACTCATACAAACTGCACTCCAGACCGACTACAGCAGAATTTCTGAGTTGGACTCTGCATTTTATATTTCATTGAACCCTCACAGTAGTTTAGGGTCAAGGTCAAGACCGTGATGCACAGTATGGTCCACAGACCAGCAGCATTCAGATCTCCTGAAACTTATCAAAAATGGAAAATCCCAAGCCACCACAGCTCTATTAGACCAGAATTGGCACGTAAACATAAATTTGGGGCATCTGCATGAGCCTTAAGGTTTTAGAATTGGTGCTCTAAGAAACAGTGGCCAATTCATGTTCACACCAGACTTGGATGATGGTCTTTCAGGACATTCAGGTAAGAAGTCAAGCATACAGGCAGAACTAAACAGAAAATCTCTGTAAGTTCCTCATTCTGCCTTTGCAGGCAGAGCTAATGGAACTCTCAGGCAAGTAGACCAGGGACTCAAAAAACAATTACAGGTAGCAATAAGCATGGTTACTGGTTATCAAATTGTGGTTTGTGCTTCCTAGGTAGCAATAAGCATGGTTACTGGTTATCAAATTGTGGTTTGTGCTTCCTAGATAGACTTGCATTTAACCCACGCAGACATCAGAGAAAAAACGCATCCAGTCACTCACTCAACAGATATTCCACTATATTAACACCTGTGACAGGTGCAGTTCCAGGTACACCCAGGCATTTAGAGATGTGGTTGCTCCTTCCGTGCAGAGATTTGAGTCCTGAATCAAACAGTGTCGGTAATGAATAAAGGGATATATAATGAAGCCTCAGGAAAGTATTAGTTCTGTGAGGAAGGGAGAGCAGGATAAAAGAAAGAAACAAGAGTAGTAAGAAGCACCACTTATGATCTGGGAGAGAAATGGAAATTCTCTGAGGGAAGAAGAGAGGAGCCAAGGCTTTAAAGAAGGTCATGCAGCTATCTGGTAGAAGAGGATACAGCTTATCCTAAAGTATAAAAAGAGAAGAGAGGTCATAAGTTCAGAAGCTTCGGCAAGCACGGCCCACATAGCATTAAAAACCAGGGTAAGTCTTGCAACCAGGAAACCAAGCAGGACTTCTCAAACCTTAAGATGCTCATGGTGACCTGAGAATGTGATGAAGCTGTAGTGTGGAGCCAGTTAAGTCTGGGGTGAGACCTGAGTGCCTGTATTTTCCATGATCCCTCAAGAGATGCCAGGGCCATTGCCTTGAAGTCTACATTTTTAGTAAGCAAAGGAGCACGGGAGATGAAAGCTTGAGCAGCATTCCTGGTGTCACCCAGCTGGTAAGTCAGATCAGATTTGAAGCACACATGCTCAACAACAAAGACACAGTGTCCATCAATTGTCTCTCAGAAAATCTCTTGCCTGCTTCACTGGGAAAGATTCTTCATTGAAAAACGTGAAGATCCAACCTGAGGAAGGTCTGTATTTACACTGTTTATTATGGAATAGTTATCCATCTTATTAACAGAAAGGGAAAGTTGATGCCCTCACAATTACTGACATTCTGTGCTATGTGTTATAACACATACAGAAGACAGAAGACATAATTAATCCCTGGCATCTTGGAGACAAATGATAACATTGGAGACTGTTTTGGTACAATCTGTATAGATAAAATGACTCATCTGTTTCAACTGTAATGGCACTATATTTGTAGTAACTGACCCGAGGAAGCCAACTCTTCCGAGACCCTACAGTCACGCTCCATTTAGCCTGACCTTCTCAGATGTTACTGTCCCTGTCCATCCGTATTTAATTCTCTTCTCCCCATGGAAGAGCTTACAGGTCCAAGAAGGCCTTGGGCTCTGAGGTGACAGGGAGATATGCAGCAGCTCACCCCCTCAAGCCAGTGAATCTGTATTACAAATTGTGTGTGTGTGTGTGTGTGTATGTGTGTGCGCACGCGCGTGCGTGCGTGCATGTGTGCGTGCGTGCGTGCGTGTGTGGTGCTGGTGCCATGCTTTCTTCCATGGAAAGGGCTGCATCATTTCATACCAAGCACTGTCTCACAGGAAGGGCAGGCTCCTCACTTCCTTGTCATAGCCCCTGGGGGTGGGAGGGATGTTCTGTGTGTGTACTGTACATGCCAGTGAGGAATGACGCGGATCGGTTTGTTCTGTTGCCCTCATCCTTTGTTAATTCTCTGTGTTCTTTTTCCTTTGTGCTGCACGATTAGGACCCTGCAGTGGGACACAGACCCCTCAGTGCTCCAGCTGCAGTCAGACTCAGAACTTGGGTATATGTCTGCTCTTTTGTTACTCCTATAATTTCTTTGCTATAGTTGTGTTAAAAGGCTGGAGCTCTTGGTTTCTTCCCCTTTTGTTGAAGCTTCCAGTGTAATAATTTTCTTTTCCTCCATTCATTTTCCTTATACAGCTTGGGAGAAAGTCTCTCTTTGTGGACAACACCATAAAAAGATGGCCTTTTCCCTCCCCTTATTAATTCCTGTTAGTGGAAACACTGATCCCTAAGAAAATTACAAACAAGCTGGGCGGTGGTGGCGCACGCCTTTAGTCCCAGAACTCGGGAGGCAGAGGCAGGCGGATCTCTGTGAGTTCGAGACCAGCCTGGTCTACAAGAGTGAGTTCCAGGACAGCCTCCAAAGCCACAGAGAAACCCTGTCTCGAAAAACGAAAAAAAAAAAAAAGAAAGAAAGAAAATTGCAAACAGAAGCTCATCCCTCCATTTAAAAGTGGAGAAGTGGAGCACATAATGTCTGGGATTGGAGATACATGTGGCTTTATTCTAACACTCTCCCTTCATACTAACAACTAATCTTGTCTGGGATCAGTATTGAAATGTTGTGTCTTGTTTGTGTTATTTGCTTCTCATTTGTTAGCGAATCCACAGTGCACTCTTAATTTCGGTTAATTTTGAATAACTACATTTCTATGAAAGAAGTCAGTTTGCTCCACATTTCAAATACTTGGTGTTGGATAATGTCTCCTAAAGATAATGTTTTCAGGTGGATGTCTTTCAGAAGTTGAAGGTAGCTTCACAGTTGAAGAATCATCCATAAAGAATGAAATACATGGGTTTAGTTTTTTTCTTCTACATGATTGGGGTGTGAGCTATAGTCATGAGATATTTTCCACAGGACCTCTCACAGCTCACTATCAAACTCAGAAGAACTGACTGTGTACTTTTTCCAGCTTCAAGTATGGTTAAAGGAGCTTTAAATCAGCCATAACAGGACTATCTGCACAAAAATTGAGAAAGACTATCATGACTGGCATGGTTTCCCCTCCATTCAAACTGGCATAATGGCATTTACCAGTGTAAGATGGGGTCCTCCAAAATAGATACCTCAACATTTTGTAACAGCATTTTTTCTAAAAGTACATCAATATATATCCAAATGAGCATTGATTATCTACACTGAATTATTTAATTTACTGGGCCTGTGTCTCTGGGTTTCCATCTATTTCAGCACCTGCCGTGCAATTCAGGTTAAAATAGCATCCGTGTGGTTCTTTGTATATGTGGAAGTTCTTAACTGACTAGCAGCGATGCTAAAGCAAGGAATCTAACATCTCAGTTACCTAGTACATTGGTTATAAGTAAGTTCAGAAGATAGCTACAATTTTCTTTAAAACCCCTTTTAAATTACTAAGTTTTGCGTTCTTTTGTTAGACCACCCATTATCTAGTTCAAATAATATTTTTAATAATCAAGAAATGTAACTATTTAAAGCAGAGAGACAATAAGCACATAGTAAACTACAGTTTGCACTATTTCAGTATGGGGTAACATTTTTAAACATAAGCACAAGGGAGTTAGCAAAGGCTACTATGTGACTTCAAATTGACACATTATAGGTGTGTTGCACTATTGTTAAGTTGCATGTGCTAATGTGGAGCAGGTAGAGATTTTCATACCTGTGTCTGTTTCCCAAATTACAGCATACTGGGGAGATGGAGATGGAGATGGGCATACAGGTGCTTTCTCCTCGCCTGCTTCATCTCACTCCAGGGTAGAGTCAGTGGGTCAAAGAGACAGATAAAGAGATGTGAGCCTGTGCACTGAGAGGGGTCGTCTTAGGAAGTTCTGAAGGAATCATCAGAAAATATTTGAGAAAGATTGTTTCAGCCATGTTACAATTTCAAATATTACACCATGACAGTTTCCCTTTTTGCAGGTCTTGGGTTCAGGATACATACAAAAGTTTATGAGATACTCCTTAGGGTACATGATTTTTCTTGAGACAGTTTTATTTCCTCATCATAGAGCTGGCATGAGATTGACCCTAGTCTGTAATTTTCTCTGTGTCTTCACTTAAGAGCTGTAGTGAAATGTAACTGACACAAAATACCGTACGCCAGCTATTGAAATTGCTGTTTGGCATGCACACATGCTCATCAAACTGTCATTGCCATAAGTAAAGCAAACAGTTGTCACCCCCAGAGTGTCTTCTGCCTCTGCTTTGGTTTGGTTATTTCATTTCTTCTACTTATTTTTGTGTTGAATTTGCATCTGTTTGTGCTGGCTGCATTACTAAAGTGGAAACCAGTTACGTCTATGCTTGGCTCTCTCCTCTTTACCTTTGTGCTATTGCTATCAGAAGTTTCACTTTTATATGTTAGAAAGTACATACTACGTTTGGCTTTTTATCCAGCCACTGGTCTTTGATAGAGACTTGAGTGACAGAAATAGTGTTCATCCACACGGCTAACATTTTTTCTAATGTTCTGTATTCCTTTGTATAGACCGTGCGATCCTCCTCCCCCTCTTCCTCCTTTTTCTCTTCCTCTTCCTCTTCCTCCTCATCTTCTACTCTATGGATTGTTTTTTGTAACCTACTGTCAAATTCACCAACAATTCTGTTTGATCAAGCCAACTGTTTTTCACTTCAAAATGCATCTCTCAGTTCTATGGTGTATACTTGAGTCCTTTTAAACTGTTGTGTCTTTTCGTTGACATTCCTACCAAAGAAAACTTGGATTCCTTACCTCGAAAGCCTTAGTCTCCCACCTTCACATATTCATTACTCACATTTGAATCCTCTACCGGGCAAAACACATATCTCCATGCTATTGGTTTGCTTTCTGTAGATGCACACTGTTCTTTTGTGGGAGGGGGCGTATATCCTTATTTCTTCATTTCCCTTAGCTCTCTGGTTTCAGCCCAGTAGACAAAGCATCCCTTCTTCACAGACTTGCCCTGGAGATTAACTCACTAAACCTCACATAGGGAACTCAGGGATGTTCTAAACCCCTGTGCTCACCTGAACTGACGTCAATTTTCCTCTGTGGTTCTCAGGAAGCTAGAAAACACTAGTTCCCGTGTGTGCCCTGAAAATGAGAGGTAGGAACCCATCCCTCCCACAGCACCTGGAAAAGTAGGATTGCTTCATGTGTATCCCTTCTCTCTGTAGGAAAGCATCTAGGAGCTGGGGCTCATCGCCTAGTAGCTCTACTCAGAGCCAAGGAAAGATTATATGGTAATTGCCTTTATGCTTGTTTAAATGTCATGTGCTTTAAAATAATTTAGTTACCTTTTGCTGCCTGAAAAAGTTGGGCAAATGTCAGTCCCCAACAGGAAAGTTAGAGACTAGTCTTTATGATAGCAAACAAAGCGTTGGGGGTTCTAGAGGGAGACTTGGCCCTTCTAGGATGAACCTAGAGAGCAGCCTTTATCTGTGACTTCATCTGTGGATTTGATCCACACAACATATATCCACACACTCATTTAAACGCCAAGTATTAGAATCGCTTGTCTATCAGCCCCAAGAATAGACAAGTTAGAGGTAGACTTCCAAAGAACTGAAAAACAGATGCTTACTGCACAGTTCAGTTCATTCCAGGGAGAAGATGGAGCCCTATTTTTATCACTCAGGTAAAGTCTATGGTGGGGAGACTTGATGTGTTCATACTTCAGAGGATGCATAGTGGTTTGTATTGTTTGCCTTTGGATGCAATCAAGTTTGCAGCCAGACCCTTGGGCAGCAGCTTTAAAGATCAGATATGTGATATCCAACCTACACCCTCCCAGGCAGGAATTAGACTATTATCTGCCATTCTGTGCTGAGCTAGTGTGAAGATACAGGAAGAGATCTGAGGACTTGTTTTAAATATGCTTTTTCCCTCCATGGTCCCAGGTAGCTGCTGAACCAATTAGATTAGCATGCAGGCACAGTCCTTTGGTAGCAGGCTTACAAATGTGACCCAAACCCTTCAGTACTCAGAGAGACACCGATGAGGGCTGGTCTATGATGTCTGGGATGAGTTTGGGGGAGACTGTATCTCAGTTTTTCATGCTGAATTTGAAGTGGGCTGATTTTTAGCTCACTGGTGTATAGACTGTCAAATATTTCTAGGATTGTCTCCAAGGGTATTAGTTAATGTGTTTACATGGTATTTCTGCAGAGGATTGGGGGGATGGCTGAGCCTCCTGTTTTGCCATTGTCTGATGCTTTCCTTTAGGTCAGGTTTTTTGTTTTGGGGTTTAGTTTTTGTTATCAAAATTCTGAGTATTACTTTTGTGAGAATTGGATATATTTGGACTCCTAAAATTATTAAGATTTAAAATATACATATACATTTACAGGGCTGAAAAAAATACTCAGTGGCTAACTGTACTTGCTCTGCAGAGGACCCAGATTCAGTTCCCAGCTCCCACACAGTGGCCTATAACCACCTGGAACTCCAGTTACAGGAGATCCGATGCTCTCTTCTGACTCCTATGAGCTTATGAATGTAGGTAGTGCAGAAACAAGACACACACACACACACACACACATATGAATGCATACACACTCGCACATACACACACACATGCTCACACACCACACTTTTTTCATTTACATCAACTCATTTCTTATAACTTTACTCTGTTTAGATTATGAGGTTTTTGTTTGATAAATACTTTTGAAAATATCTCTGTAGTTTACTTGATGCAGCGTTATCATCCAGGCCTTACTTTGGGTTCTTATTTATTTGGAAGACTTTTGGATTCAGAGTCTTTCCTCCTCACGCAGCCTCACTCCCCTTGCATAGATTCAGTCCATCTCCTCAAAGACTTTATTCCAGTGGTTCTCAACCTGTGGGTCACGATCCCTCTGGGGGTCCAATGACTCTTTACAGGAGCTGCATATCAGATATCTATATTATGATTCATAACAGTAGCAAAACTATGGAGTTATGAAGTAGCAATGAAGATAACTTTATGGTTGGGGGTCAGCACAGGGAACTGTATTAAGGGGTCACAGCATCAGAAGGGACAAGAACCACTGCTTTATTCAAAAGACAACAAAAGCATGTACAGTGCAATCGCTCCTTCAAACTGCCCCAGTGCCCCTCCGCTTCACCAATTCTCTTCCTGGCTTCCTCGCCTGTACGGTTTTTGGCCTACAACTTCAGATCCTCCCACCTTGGCCTCAGCTTTTCTAGTGTTTAGACTACAGCATGGGTCACCGTGCTCAGACCTTTCTACCAGGTTTTTCAGACGAGCACTCTTGAGCACTCAGCCAGGGCTAGAGAGCTCCTGCTACTGGAATAAAAGCCATACAGCATTCTAAGCAATTCTCCTGTAGGAATCTGAACTTGCATTGAGTCTTAGGAGTGTGATGGGAACAGACAGAATGCCCAGAACAGTCACCAGTCATCTTGCCAGAGGCTTCTTCCCTTGGTCTTGGACTGTAGATGCCTGTGAATCCTAAGTTCCTGGTTCTGCGGGAGTCTTCCTGTCCCAGCCGGCACATCTACGGCATCTGCATGCTACCTGGGTTTGCTTCTGCGTCACAGCCTGGAAATGCCCTGGGGACTGCAGAATGGGGCAATTGTGGGGCTCCTCTTGCTTGTATTACCTCTTTCATATATCACTGTTACTTTTTGTTGTAAGATTTTCTTTTATTCAAACAGCTGCTTTTTTATTATTTTAGCAAGAATAGTATATCTTGCCCCCATGACTCTATCTTAGTTCAAATCAGAAGTGCTTTGCCACTGATTCTAGTTTTGCATGCTAACTATGTGATCCACAAACCAGCTAGCAGCAGAGAGAAATGTAGAAGATGACATAAGGAACAAGTAGTTTCCTAATGGGAGAAAAGCAAAAGGCAAGGAAGCAAATACGTTCATCAGTGAAGCTGGGATTGATCGGGACTATTTGGAGAGAGATTACACGGCACATGCTGCCTTTAGGAAAGAGCTTAGGAGCCAGTGACCCCACTATATATCCAGTCTTCGTGGAGATGAACTGAGTCTATGGAAAATGGGTAAGACTGGGTAGGGGAAAAGGATCCTAAACCATAAACAATCAAAAATCAGCTCCAAATTGTTAAACTGAGTAGCATAGGGCTTGTGCAGTATCTCCCTCCACCGAAGCCTCAGGCTTGGGTTTTCTTTGCTCATTAATACATCGGACTGTAGCTGTATTGGCTATTTGAAAGAAAAACTGGGAAAAGGGTTTCAGTAAGAATGTGGTTGCCCCTCCTTAGGGAGGAACTAAGAATTTCTTCCAGTCCTTGATTTTAAAATGGAACTGCCATTTGATCTATCTATAATATACCATCAACCATTTCTTCTTTGTGGTGCTTGGTGTCAAACTCAGACCCTCACATTTGGTAGGCTTCATCCATGCTAGGCAAGTGTTCTGCCACAGAGCTATATCCCCAGCCCTGTCACATGGTCTTCTGCATTTTGCTTATATCTCTGATTTGAAATCATGTTCAATGTTTCCTATATGACCATAGCTGGTATTTTCTTGAGCATCATGTAGGTTGAGCTCCCAAACAAGTTGACAATGTCTGTGACTTCAATAACATTCCATTTCTAAAAAAAGAAATTGAAATACAGACAGCATCCTGGAAAACACATGCTTGAATATCAAAACATACTGGTAAAATGTACTCCAGAGTTTAAATGAATATTGGCTCACCAGAGGGATTCATAATTTGGTATTAATGGCTCTGATCAAAACTTTTTTTGCAAGAGAAGAAAGAAACACTTTCCTTGTCTCTTCTAGTGATAATTATTTGTTCCCAAACATTTTTAGGAAGCTGGTGTTGGCCATCCTTTATTTATTCCTCGAGAATCTTGAGCAAGCTATTCTAAAATATTTTCTGTTCTTCAGTAGCAACTTTATTTTCAAAAAGGCAGTGTTCCTGTTGCCTTCAGTGTCAGGGACATGAAATCCATTCGGAGGAGGAAGGGCACTCCGAGAAATTCTTTGATAAATTTAAAAGTTTCTAATTACACAGCTTCATGTTCCAAAGTGAATGAAACTTACTCAAAGTCATCAAGGAAGCAGGTTATTCCTAAAAATACTTTATATCATATCTGTAACAATACTGGAAAGAACACAGCTTGTGCCATCTGCCATGTTGTTTTTCATTTCCCACGTCTTGTACTTCGGGTATAACACAAAGTTTGCTTGTGTTGCGAAATCCAAAGCAAACCCTTTGGCTGCAGCCACTGACTTAGTGTTGACATTTGCTTCTTTTCAGGAAAAAAAATGGGTCAGCTGCCATACTAATATCTCTGCACAGATAGAAATAGATCCTGTGGAGATGCAATAAATGTTCCCTAAAATGATTTTGATGCAAACATAAAAGATGAAAATTTATCCTTGAATTAATGTGGAAAGGCCAACTCCCTTGCTGCTTCTCTTGGAAGAAAGCGCCCATCGCTCTGAGCACAGACGGTGCCTGTGTGTGTGTAGCAAGACAACCATAAAGCTAGCTACTTTCTCTTTCTTGGTATTATGCCCTGTTCCTCTCTGCCAGTGGAGTCTCCCATCCCCAGCTTAGAAATCTGTTCATAAGATGTCCCAGATTGTTACCCACTGATACCAGAGCACAGTCTTTCAGAAACAATTTGATTCTTTGTCATTTGAAAATAATACCTCAATTAATTTTGAGAATTTCATACAATGTACTTTGATCACATTCACCCCGCAATTTCTCCCAGATCTACCCTTGCCTCTCTGTCAAACTTTGTGTCTTCTTTGTTGTGGCTGTTTTTAACCCACTTAGTCCAACTTGTACTGCTTGAAGAGAGAAGCAACCATCATCTTACCCAGCTGTGAATCCTACGAGCTACAATAGTGATTGGCCTGGCAAGACATATCTACTGTGGCATGCATATTATGGTAGTAACCAGCCACTTTCTCAAGGTCCACCCCACACGACCTGGCACTACTATCCTTTTTTATTTTAAGCCCTTTGTGTTATATGAATTCCTCATATCCTTTTCCTATGGTTGAAGCATCTCAGGTGACCTTCTGTTGGTGACTGTCAATGGCCACATTTTCAACTTGGTCTTCTCTTAGCTCCAGTCTTACACTTAGAAAATTATTCCCTGTGAACTCCTGTGTCTTCCAGTTGACCATTCATTTGACTTCTTGCAGAACATGAAGCCCTGAAATGCCACCTGCCCATTTCTTTCCTTCACCCTCCGTGTGAAGCTGGCTGTTAAAGTAGCCCTCTGATGTTTCCCAGAGTCCATCTCACCACGCTGAACCAAGTCCCCAGCCTCCGTGAGACTCTGACCATAGTCAAAGCCACCGTTATTCTGGCTGCTCCCTTTGTCTCTGTGCTCTGCCTCATTCCTTGTTCGGTTCTCCTCCCTCTTTGCTTGTTGATTTTTCTTTATTCCTCTTTCTCCACACTCAGCATCGAAGATAGATACAGTCACGTGCCACACCTGACATCTGGCACCTGATTCTATTTTTCTTAAGGTTATGATGCTATCATGGCTTAAACATTGCTTTGTAGCTCTGAATTTCTTACTAATTTCCAATAACTGTCCAGTGTCTATAGAAAGTCCAAGTTCTTTAGTGTCTAATAATCTATTGTCAATGTTCCTCTCTAAATTCATCTGAAGGCCATTTTTCCCAATTCAAAACTTCTACTCTACACTTTCTACTTTAAAATGACAATTCAGTTCTCAGGTCTTTGTGTATTCAGGACAAGCTACATAGAACATGGACCCTTCCTACTTAGCTTATTATTTTGAACCTAAACCAGGTCCCCCATTCTAAGTGAAGCAAACCCCATTTATCCAAGCACATAGTAATCTGCCCACCACTCTGCCTTCTCCCTCTCAGGTGACTCATTCGTTTAGCTTTTTACCATTTTCAGCTTCAAGTTCTTTTTTGCTGTTTGCTGCATATGTATGTTCTGGCTCAGACTTCTCATTGTGTTGTAAGGGTCTGGCACAGCGCCTTGCTCAAACAGTTTATGGTTGTGATAATGATGCTGATAAAAGTAGGTGCTTGCCACTGCTCCAGGATACCACTCCACCCACGTTAAATGTTGAACAAGGAGGAAAATGTTCCTGTTATCAACCTTACTCTGAGGGTTTATCTATTACAAACACGTGACTAGGTTTTAGGAGGATAACTAGGAAAATCTCTGGCTGTGTCCATCTTCAAATGTCAGTCAGCAAATGTGACTAAGCAAGAAAAAAATGAGTTACAGTTAAACATGACCTGATGCAGGCATTCTTTTTAATGCTCTGACCTTGGCCTACTTTGATATCTGGCCAAATGACTCCTTTTCCCTGAGAACATTTGTTCCTGGTCTTATCACTTTGTCTTTCAGGCTTCCTCTTGCTCCAGAAATGGGCTGTTACTAATGACTTCCTTGGGTCTCCAGGACTGTGAATGTGTACACTGGCCTCTGACCCTCCTATCAGATATCTTCCCAGTGAGCAATCTGATTGGTGTACCATCAGTTGTTGAATACACTGGACCTTTCATTTGATGTCATTTTTTAAGGGCCATTGTGTTTATAAAATTCGGAAAGTTTCTGAGATGACTCAAATTTAATTCTTTCTTTTCAGAACCGACATTTCATAAATGCTGACATTAGGAAATGGTCCTACGAATGTCATGCTGCTGTACACCATGATATCAGTGATGTCTTTGTAACAGCCCAGCTTCTGCCTTTCTACGCTCAAGTCCTCAGTGACACTGAAAGAAATGCTAACAAAAGATAAACCAGGAACAACTTGATATCTATAAGCAAAGAATGAATGTGGGCCCATAACTCATATCATCTATAGAAAGTAGTACAAATAGGTCAAATGCCTAGATGTTAGCACTCAAACTATAACATTCAGGAGAAGATAGGTGTAAAACATCAGAGCTTTGGAATGAGCTATGAAACTTGAGGCATACAACCAAAGGACAAGGAAAAAATTAAAATATGTATTTAATTTAATTAATATGGAAAATATTTGTACTTCCAAAGGCACCATCAAAAACATGAAAAGTAGCTCACAGAACAAGAGAAAATAATTACAAGTCACTTCACACTCACTAAGATGACATGGTAAAAGAGCAGATGATTAAGAGTTTAGGAATGAACTAAAGAGTGGATAAAGAAAATGTGGTACATTTGCACAATGGAGTACTACTCACCCGGAAAAAAAATAGAATCTTGAAATTAGCAGGCAAATGGATGGAACTAGAAGAAACCATCCTGAGTGAGGTAACCCAGTCAAAAAAGACAAACATGGTATGTACTCACTCATATATGGATTTTAGACATAGAGCAAAGGATTACCAGCCTACAATCCACACCGCCAGAGAAGCTAGGAAACAAGGAGGACCCTAAGAGAGACATACATGGTCCTCTGGAGAAAGAGAAAGGAACAAGATCTCCAGAGCAAATTGGGAGCATGGGGGGGAGGGAGCTAGGACAAAGAAGGAGGAGAGAGGAGGGGAGAGGAGCAAGAAGGTTGAGTCAGGAGAAGAAAAGAGGAGACCATGATAAGAGATGCCATAATAGAGGAAGTCATTAAAGGTTTAAAGAGAAATCTAGCACTAGCAAAATTTCCAGAGATCTTCAAGGATGACACCAACTAACAATCTAAATAATAGCGGAAAGGCTACCTTAAATGCCCTTCCCCTATAATGAGATTGATGACTACCTTATATGCCATCCTAGAGCCTTCATCCAGTAGCTGATGGAATCAGAAGCAGACGCCCTCAGCTAAACATTGAACTGAACTCCAGGAATCCAGTTGCAGAGAGGGAGGAATGATGAGCAAAAGGGTCAAGACCAGGCTGGTGAAACCCACAGAAACAGCTGACCTGAACAAGGGGGAGCTCATGGACCCCAGACTTATAGCTGGGAAACCAGCATAAGACTGATTCAGACCCCTGAACATGGGTGTCAGGGAGGAAATCTATGAGGCCTCTGGTAGTGGATCAGTATTTATCCCTAGTGTACCAATGGACTTTGGAAGTCCATTCTACATAAAGGGATACTCTCTCAGCCTTGACACATGGGAGAGGGCCTCAACCCTGCCCCAAACGATATCACAGACTTTGAATATTCCCCAGTGGAAGGCCACACCCTCCCTGGGGAGCAGAAAGAAGATGGGATAGGGGGTTAGTGGGAGGCAGGGGAGGAAGGGAGGGAGAGGGAACTGGGATTGACATGTAAAACAAGCCTGTTTCTAATTTAAATAAAAATAGAAATTTTAAAAAAAGAGTTTAGGAATGGGAACTGGAGAGATGGCTCAGAGGTCAAGAGCACAGACAGCTCTTTCAGAGGTCCTGAGTTCAACTCCCTGCAGCTACATGGTGGCTCACAGCCATCTGTAATGAGATCTGGTGGCTTATTCTAGCATGCAGGCATGCATGCAGGCAGAAAACTTTATACTGAATAAATAAATCTTTTTTAAAAAAGAGTTTAGGAGTATATAGAACTGTTATACACTGCTCATGAGAATACAGTGTATAAAGATCCTTTGAAAAACAGGAAGTTACTCAAAAGTAAAAGAGAATCTCCACGTGATGCATTCCTGAGTACCTTCCTATGGGACCTGAGCCCAAATACCCACATAAGAACTTGTGTGTTCATAGAAGTATTGCTAAAAATTACCTCCTTTTCGCCCTCCTCTGTCCTCCCTCCAATCCCTCTAACATTCCTCTCCTTTCTTTCTCTGGAAATCATGGCCTCTTTTCCTTTAATTGTTATTGTTTTACACACGCGCGCGCACACACACACACACACACACACACACACACACACACACGCACACATCCCTTAAATATATAATTGCAACCTGCTCCTTCTTTTTGGTATGACTTGTATATATGATTTCAGAGATGACCACTTGGAACTGGATAACCAATTAGGGATCTCACCCCTGGAGAATACTGTTTCTCCCACTGTGAGCATTCCTTAGTCGTCTGTAGCTCTTTGTCTACAAGTGGCGTCCTGTGAGATTTCTGCCCTTTGCCATTTGTCTATTGGTATTGTCCTTGTTCATGTCATGTGTAGGTAGCCATATTGTTGAGACTATGGCTTCCTAACATTTCTAGGAGATACATTCTCACAGCATATTTCCTGGCTCTTTGGCTTGTACCATCTTCTCCCTCTCTCTTCTGAGATGGTCAGTGAACCTTAGGTGCTATTTTGTATCATAGATGTATCAGTCCGGGCTAAACATCCCACAGTCCACAATTACTTGTTCTCTGTTTTTTGACTAGTTGTGTTTTTTTGTAATGAACTATTGCAAGAAAAAAAGTTTGACGGGTGATGGTAACTACATGTATCTGTGAGAATAAGGATAAATATTTAGAATGCAGTTAGGAATTAATCACCATTATTGTAAACATCAAGGCAAGGAACAATTTAAATACTACCCACTGGTGCATGGACTAAAAACGATGTGTGTCCACATAATAGTATATTGATCATGAAAAAATGATATACTAATTCATACTATACCAATAAACCTTGAAAACACATCTAAGTGGGGACACTGGTTCATGAGGGAGTAATATTCTTCTTGAGATCTAGCTAATGATAGATTGGTACCCGAGTAGACTGTGTCATGCTCACAGACACTTGGTTATGTTTTTACTCTGAGTGGTACCAAACAGCTTTCTAAAGCGCAAAGCAGCATCTTCCTTCATTTTCAACTTTTCTTTCAGAGGAAAAGATCCAAACTGGATGCAGTGTGCTTTGCCGAGTCCACATCCTTCAGCTTAGGAAGGCCAGGAGAGAAGGACCTTTCAGGATAACTGAAAGGGATGAAGAGGACCCCAGCCCCAGTCCCATCCTTGTGGAGATTGTGGAGATGCGATCCCTGTATCATTTTAGAATGAAGTCAGTTTGTTAGAGGGCCATGGCCCTGTTACCCAGTGTCCAGGATGACTTACTGACACTTTCAGCTTTTAGTTAGACTACATTGCACCTTTTTGCTTACAGTCTGTGCACTGAGATAGAGCTAACCACTGCCCATCCTCTCACACTCTCATTCTCCTTTGCACCTGCCCTGCCTCCTAGATCTTCAGAGGCTTTACTGGGAGCTTTCCTCATTTTCCAGGGTTACTGATCTGTGTGCTCTGACTGGGGAAGTCCAAAGGATTCTTCTCAGACGTTGATGTCTGTCTGTCTCCACTCTGATATTGCTAGGCCAGTGAAACACGAGCTTTAGTGGCCATTGGAATCCAAGGGCTGGGGAGCTGAGACCTTGAATAGGCTTCCAAATCACCGATGACAGCTCCCCGCCGCACGGGTTTAGTGCTGTGGATTTTAGGTGGGAAATGTGACTTGGAACTCTTCTCTCAAAATGCTTCCTATGCTGCTGATCTGGAAAAGCATTTCCCTCTGTGTTTATTAAACACAGCCACATTAACCCGTATAGATGAGGCTTTACTGTGGCTTTTAGGGGACGTTGAATTATTTTCTTTATTATGGCTATATAAAGCCCTATGTAATTTTAGTTTAGCAATTCAAATTTTTAATTAAAACTTCCTATTTTTAAAAATGAATAGAATATCCAGAACATAGCCCATTTAAATTTCTGCTTTATTTTCACCACGTTTGTTCTGTGTTTCCCTGTTCTTCTCATCTCTCACCCTTCTGTCCTCAAGCATTTAATTCGTGGCTATTCTATGTCTGACTCTGAAGTAAGCCCCACAGAGCAAAGATGGATGGAGAAGATACAAATGAGTAAGTTTTCCATCGTCAGAGTAGATGCTTGTGAATACAAGGGCATGCGTTAGGGGCTGTAGGAGAAATGACTGTATCCTTGGACTATAGATGGCATACTCCTTGCTATAATGGAGAGGCAGCAAAGAGGTTCTAGAAGAAGGCTGACAGCCGGTATGGAATCAATGGCTTAATCAAAAGGAATAGCAACTACAATACCATTATAACAGCATTCACGTGACAATGATTTTTCAATTTGCTTGTTAAATCGCTTCCCTTTGACTTGAAAAACAATCTTCATTACCTTTTAACAAAAATAGGAAACCAGATACTTAACGTTTATATTTTATATTTATGCTTTGTCTGATAGGCACACTAATAAAATAATTTTGTCATCTAATACAGTTGTAGAACTACTTTGTGCAAACTGAATATTAAAAGACTGCACGAACGTATGCGTTCTGGACCGACCAAACGAAACAAGGGCTGGTGAAGGGTAAGACCAGCAGTGATGAGTCGCCATTGCAGACAGCTAAAAGGAAGGGTTTTGCTGTGAGAGGGCGCCACCTTCTGGACAGTCTTTCTGGACCCACTAATGATGGGTTTTTACTGCAGAAAAGGGGTCTTCCTCTAGAACCCTGGAAATCCAGGCCAGGCCCTGCCCCTTCTGGGGAGTCCTATCTCATACTTATAAAAGGAAGCATATGCTTGGGCTTAGACTGTGTTCGGTTGTAAAAGTGTGCTGCAATGGGTGTGGTCACCAGCACTAGACAAGGTCAACGTGTCCAAGACAGCCGAGGCCTGCCACTCACAAGCCTCAATGAAGCAAATGTATTGGCATCACCAAGCCCCAATTTTCTATCCGTAAAACAAGAATAATAATATAGCATACATACTCTCATACATAAAATTTTAATTAATAAAAAGTTTTAAACTGTAAAAAATAATATGAAATTTTGTTCAGGATAAAATAAGATATGTTTAAAATGTTTAGCATAAATACATGATTGCCAGAACAGCATCAAGATAGCCACAAAGAAGAAGTTACTTAATGTAAACATAGCTTAATCAGTTCAGAGACTGTGGGGAGCTCCATGATCTACCTAAAATATCTTGAGAAGTGTTATAAGAGTTGCTTTTCAGTTTTCACTCCTTTGGGATGGGTCCACTCTCTGGATCAAGAACCACCGTTTTCCAAGCTGTCAACTGATCAGTGCCCTGGGAGATCAACATGATGACAGCTCAGCTTTTATTTGTTTATGGTGGCTTGGGTTAAGCTAAGGCCCTGATCTCCCAAACATAACATCACGAGAGACTGGTTGAAATGTTTCAATAATTATTAAAACAAGAAAATATTTTGTTATAGTTAGATAAACTCATTTATTCAAGCTAAGTTCTGAACACTTGGAAGTTTCATAGCGATATTTTTAATTAATGCAAAACCAAATGGAGCGGCCAAACCCCATGCCATGGTACTCCTACCAAAGTAAATGAATAAATGAATGAATAAATATAAATAAAAAATGGGAGTACAGTTCTTCAATTTTTATTGCCAGAGATAATCAGCTCTATGGACTTAAAAAATCTTAAATTTTAGAATATTCAGCAATCTGCTTCTTCTGAGGTCTTATAAATTAAACATTGTCATAATCAGTCAAAAAGATACACTAAAAACCACACTGCCCGAGCCAAGAGCGGCATGATATGCCAGGCCCCAGCTGCAGACTTTACAGGCACTGACCTCATGTAACCTCGCAACCTGAGGATGGGTCCAGAGTTTGCATTGTGGGGTATGAAAAGGCTGACTGCTCACCTAGAGCACCCACCTCCTGCTTATTAAAGTCGGTAAATGACAAAGTGGGATGCAAACCCATTTCCCATGGAGTTTCTCAAGCTATATTGCTTGAGCACTTTGAGCAGATCATAACAGATTATCAAATTACATACGAGCTTTCACATGCTTATTACGCCCTGTTTGTCAGTGTCCAATAAGATAGGCCTGAAGTACACATCCTGTTAGCCAGATGCCCGAACACTGCCTGCAGGTGTAGTGGTCTCTTCGCGGTGCCTGGAGATCTCTGGGCCTCATACACACTGGTGGAAGGATAGAACCTTGGTGATCCCTGTGTCATTCCTGAACCTTGTGATCACAGCTGCCCTCGTGGGCCTCGGGAAGTTAGCTGGGAGAACAGACAGAGCAGTGGGTCTTCCTGCAAGCAGACCTGGTGTGTCCGTTCACATTTTCCTCTTCATTTGTATTGAGGAGAAATATTTGAGGAAGGAAAATACTCATCTCAGACCCAAGACAGTTTTCAAATAATATCTTTAGGGTTTTTTCCTTTCAAACTCTGTGTCTTTTACCTGCTTTGGTAATTTTTACTGCTAATAAATCATCTGTATGTGTTCCTTAAATTCACTGTAAGGAAATATGTAGGAGGGAGAGTATAAGGTTGGTGGGGCAGCCAGGGCCTTAGGTGCATTCTTCTTGTTTAGATCTTGTTCAGAGTTCGGGGCCCAGGCGGATCAGGCCTGTGTGTAGCAAGGGCTGTGGTTGGGTTTACTGTGTTGGACTGCAGATACACCCAGCCAGGCTTGTTCTTCAGAGCAGTGCTTGTCTGTCTAGTTGCTTATATCTGCCATGTGTATGCTTAGAGTCTGCCTTAACTATTTTAGAAATTCCTTTGGAGCACCCGGGAAGTGTCCATTGAAGTTCATGGCCTCTGTGTACACTCTCTCATTTTTTCAATGCTAGCGGTAATTTAACAAAATGGAATTGAAGCTATGACATTTTCCTGTATGCAACGATGGGGTACTGTAAAACAAGGGGGGTGTTCTTCCTGTTTGTAACTAGACAGAAGTGTGGAACTTGACTAAAGGGTGACTATGCCTTTCTCGTCTTTTTCCTCTCTCACGTGTGTGTCCATCTGGAAATTTCAAAGAAGTATGCTCGAATATGTCCCATCCCACTGCTAACTCTGTATCTTAAAAATAAAGTTCAAGCAACCATTCTAAGATGTATATGTCCAAAAGTTGTATGCATGCATATACATAAAATATATGTGGCTTATGTATAGCATATGCATGGCACCTATGCAATACCAAGAAGAATCACAATGGAAGGCACCATTTTCTCTGTCCCTGGATGAAGAAGTTGAATCATGGAGGGCTGAGTGGTTGTGCAACATACACACACAGATAGTGAGTTTAGGGCTACTCTGCTTTCCCATGGGCAATGATGACTCTCTCCATGGGTGTCTGTTTTCTGGATAACTTTGGAAGACCAGATTTTTGGAGCAACTCACACTCACCATTAAGAACCTTAGTTAGGAATTTGGCTTAGCAGAAGCATTGCACTGGATAAGGACTCGGGTCAATAATAGCATACTGTAACTCTGACTCCACATTTTGCAAATTGCAGGCATTTGAGCACTGGAACTGATTTTTTTTCTCATATACTGTAGAGAACATGACATCCCACACTTCACAGAGATGTCATGAAGACAGATGACATAGTGGGTGTAGAGACATCTGGAAACATTTGAAATGTTATGTAAATATTCAAAAATGATTACTTGCATGGTCACAGTTAGTTTGGGGTTACTAAACTGAGACTCTATTAGTCTGGGCCCATTGTTCTTTTCATTCATTCGTGCTATCTTAGTGTGCCTCGCATGCACAGTCATTCACACACTGATCATTCTCCTTTTATATTTTTATATTTTTGGTTGTGAGCCTAGTCTTTAACGGCTGAGCCATCTCTCCAGCCCGATCATTCTCCTTTTAGATAAATAAAACCTGTTATACTCTGTGATGGAATAGGATTCTTGCTGTTGCTGCTTTCATAAACAATGTGCTACTCTTCAATAGAATCCACTTCTCTTTTACTCAAACTTGGAAATTCTCCCACCCAATGACACTAGAATCTACATTGCAAATGAAAGCTCCTGATAAGCATGCTAACCAGGCATAGTCAGAGATGCTCAGAGTAGAAGTCTCACCTGAGCTGGAGCAGGACTTCAGTTTCCATAGGGGAGAGTGGAGTGCCATCATGGGAGACTTATGTGACATCATCCATCCAGTGAAGGCCATGTTTCCACTCAGGGCCATGAGCCTGACACTGTGCTGAGGGCATCTGGTTTTGCTAATTTTCGTGTTTTCAGAACTGTTGAGTTTTTTTAAATAAACACATGGTCTTCCTAAGTGTTTTCCCTTTGCTACTTACAGAAGAAGACTGCACAAGTTGGGCGTGTCAAAGGTCACCCAGGTGGATTTTCTGCCAAGAGAAGTAGTATCCTACTCCAAGGAGACACAGACTCCTCTTGCAACTCATCAGTCAGAAGGTAAAAGACGTCTTTTGTTTTCTTTACATGCTTTGTCTGCAGAAACTGTCAGGGATTAGCATCCTTTGTGTTGATGTCATATTCCAGGGGTCTTCATGGGATATAAACAGAGTGACATCCAGAAAGCCACAGAGGCTGTTTTCTCTGATTTTGGAGGCTCTGCAGAGGGAATCCTTTGCTATTGCTCCAAGAGATCATGAACTTTTAAGTGCATAACATTTGTGTCAAGTTTCTGTGCTTGTGTGCGGAGGGTGGAAACCATCAAGGTGGTGAATAGATGCTTTCACACAGATGTTAATAAGACTATGTACATTAAGATCCATCATTTGAGGATGGCTCAGAAGTTAAGAGTGCATAATACTCTTGCACAGGACCAACACCTAGGCCTGGCGGCTCACAAACACCTGTAAGTTCAGATCCAGGGGATCCAATGCCCTTTTTTGTTCTCTGCAAGTATGTACACACACACACACACACACACACACACACACACACACACACGGTTCACACAAAGAGATATACACATACATATAAGTAAAAAATAAAACTCTTTTCAAAAATTCACCATTTGTAGGAACAGCAAACTGCATCCCACCACCTGTTTCTAAAAACAGAATATTACTGGGACGTAGATGCTTCCAATCATTTGCACATGGAGTTAATTTTCTTCCTATAATGATCTGGTTGAACAGACATGAAGAAGACCTTAGCTGGCTCACAAACACTAAAATCTTGGATCTAATCCTTTACAGAAAACCTTTTCTGGGCAGTTCACATAACAACACACAGGTCAACAATATTCTCCATCCACATTCAATATAGATGAGTGGAAACGGAAATGTATAACCTCTTTTATGCATATCAGAAAATATGAAGAGGAAAATCTGTATGCAAATCTCAGCCAATCGTTCAAGTCAATGTGATGGTTAACGGTGACTTTTAACTCCCTGGGATTGTAATCTTGATGGAAATGAGCCTGTGGGCATGTCTGAGGGATTTTCCAGGTTTGCTTAGTTGAGATAGAAAGATCCTGTGTACGCAGTGACAACTTAGGAGGACTGAATTAAAAGGAGAAAGGGACCCAAGCACAAAGCATTCACACTGCTTTGTGCTATCTGCTTCAAGACCCTGCTCCCACAACCCTTCTGCCATGATAGGCTGTATTCTCCGAAGGTGTTTTTAATCATAGTGACAGGACAAGGCTTCTTGTCATGTGTTGTTATCATAGTAACTGAGACACTAACAAGGATGCAGTGGGCGGGGGCTTGGTCCTGCCTCACCTTAATGTGCCAGGTTTTGTTGACTCCCAATGGGAAGCTTTACCCTCTCCGAGGAGTGGATGGGGACAGCAGGAGGCGGGAGGGGAACCTGTGTCTGATATGTAAAATGAGTAAAATTTTAAAATAAAAAACAAAAGGTCAAAGATGGACATTGGGAAAAAAAAAACAACGTAGCATTGCTGACATAGCAGTTTTACTTCCTGTGTCATCAGTGTGGGGGAAGATGATGTGATAATTTGGGGCTCATTTTCCCTATGCACTAAATATTGAGCAAAACTCTAAATAGTGAAATGCATCAGCCTCTTAATACTTCGTCTGTAACATACATAAACCACTGAAGTTTGGTTTGTGCAAGCTATAGAGATTTTCAATTTGGATTATCAGCTTATAATGTCAAAAGTGAAGAAAACTCCTGTTTCTTGAAGTTCAGGCTGCCTACAGACGGTAGGGAGGGCTTTCCTCAGTGATACTGCTGTGAGGACAAGTTTAACAGCAGTACCTATCAAGCCCTGTGATAAACTATCAAAGTTTAGACACAGAAGAGTAGCACCCTCTGGTGGTGAAACTTTAAACGAACCAACGGCCACATTAAGACCTATGTGTTAACTTGGCAGAAAATACCCTGTTAGGGGAGCTGGGATTGACATGTGAAACAAGCTTGTTTCTAACTTAAATTAAAAAAAAAAGAAAACCCTTCATGAGTCCTGTCCTTGGGCCTCCAGACAAGAGAAGGAAGATCATTAAAAAGCAACCTCACTACCCAGTCAAAGCATTTGTTTGAGTTAATTTGCTGCCAGAGGCATTTGCAGAACTATAGCGAGAGGTATATTTATTTAGCCTCAAATTTGACCCATAGCATAAAGTGATACAACTGAAATAAGAGAAGGAGTGAATTATTTTTAAGAATGTGTATACTTACGGTATTGGAAATGGTACAGAAATATTTACAAGGGGAGATAAATTAAGGATGAAAATGCATCAACTCTAAACTTTTAAACTGGGATACATCAAAAGGAAAAGCCCACAGAGTTCATTTTATTACTGCAGAGAGAGGTTGGGAGCCCTCATTATACTGTGGTCCAAGCAGCAGGAAGGGAGGAATTTATTTCTTAGCAATTGGCAGAAGTTCTTGCTGTTTTCTTAACAAGACCCATGGAGCTTTCTTG
Source organism: Mesocricetus auratus (assembly GCF_017639785.1). Lineage (NCBI taxonomy): Eukaryota > Metazoa > Chordata > Mammalia > Rodentia > Cricetidae > Mesocricetus > Mesocricetus auratus. Next base: position 33,592,973 of record NW_024429200.1, on the reverse strand, counting down.
TGGTAATGGTTCAAATTCCACAATACAGACTTGAACCCAAAGCCAGCTACCGGAGCCTACGGGAGCTCATGATATTAAAAACAAGCCTTTAGCATTGCCATGTCACCGCAGATGCTGGACCCTTGACCTTTGGCAGCCTGGCTGTCAAGGATGCCCAGGGCCAGCCTCTCACCTGCTGGGGGAGTGACAGGGAAGGGTAGCACAAGTGTCAGCAGTGGACAGTCTGCAGCCAGGTCCTTCCAAATGGGAGCCTTGGATTGGTGCCTGATTTCGTATTTGAAACAGTACAATGCTGTGACGGCAAGGGCAGCCTTGCAGGGACAGGAGCCCAGTGACTACTGAATTTTGCAGTGAGGCTCTTACCTGGATTACATTTTCATCTGTCAAGCTCTTTATTAATCACTACATATAAAGACTGGTTGATTCTTTTTAACCCATTGTTCGAAGACAGAAAATTAGTGAAGTTCAAACTAACAGACACAGTGTACTTAATGAAACATAGGAGGAGCAGTTTGGACTTGCCAGAGCCTGAGCCCCTTTCCTCTGCCATATACCGTAATGAGCATTCTTTGCTGTATTAGCCTGTCACATAATGGTCTGTTGTGAGAAAGACTCCGAGCTGTTTTAAAACATGGTAGATTTAGGAGTCAAATCTCCATCAATACAGTTCTTTCAAGTAGCTTAGGGCTTCCTCGTCTGCTGAGGTCATTAGTCACAGTGAGAGAAGGCTGAGAGCAGAGAACTCTGATCAGGAGCAGGCTATCTCTACCCTCAAACATTTTAAACATGTGCTTTCTATTTCCAAGTAAGGAAAAGAACATGTATATTTCTCTGCCAAATTGCCTCTGCTTTGCATGTTATTTCCCTAACTGTCCATGAGGTACTGAGGTCAGAAACCAATCCCGCATGTGTTTATTACAATGAGTAAGTGGCTGGTGAGTAACAGGCACCATGCAGCTGAGTGAGGCTGGTACTTCCGGATTGCTCTGGAATCACCAGATTCTGCAAGACCCCTGGAACAGCGAGAGCATCTTAATGTGCTGGGATTGTGTCAGCCACACTGCGCAAAGGAAGATGCTTATGCATCCTGTGGGTAGTGTCGAAGGTTCTCTGTACTTCCGTGGCATCTGATAAGTGGGAACTCGGGCTTTATCTTGCCTTCACTTCCCACCTATCTCGGATGTCTTACATCCAAGACAAACAGTGACCAACAGACTTTTGCAAGCTCTCCTGAAGGCCCATGCTTCTATGCATGTGCCATGCTCTATTCCCATTTGGAATGTCTTCCCTTCCCTGTGCCTTCGTTCAGGGGTGTGCCCCAGAGTCAGTTCCTTGGCAATCCCATCCTCTTACCATAGTCAAAGTCTGGTTCCTCCTTCTTATGCTGTATTGACTCCTTACGTGTCTCTCCTAGGCTGTGGTTTCCCTATGAGCAGGGTCCACGTTCTTTTCCCACTTCACTCATCACACAACGCCTGGTTCCAAAAGCATGCTCACTAGACACGCAAGCAAGCAAGAAGCACAAGATACTGGAGGCTGAAGAAACAGGAACTGGAATCCTTGTCTTTTCTGGGGTGATGAGGACCAGTCATGTGAAGTCACACTGGTTTTGTGAGGTTTTGATAGGAATACCATAGTAGAAAGATTTGTCCTTTCAAAGGAGCTTGATGTTTCTCTTTCAACCAGGCCCCTGTTTCTGTCCTTGGGCAGAGGTAGGCATTACTGCTCAGGAATAGGATGGGAGAACTGGGAGCAGCCTGGGTTGGCCCAGGATAGAGCTAAGCAGCCTCAATCTTCACTGTGCAGAAGTGTCTTTGGAGAAACTCCAGTGTGGGTCTGAAGGGAGGGAGCTAAGGAAGGTGGTAGCACCTTTTTTTTTTTTTGGTTTTTGGTTTTACAAGACAGGGCTTCTCTGTATTGTTTTGGAGACTGTCGGTCCAGCCTGGCCTCGAACTCACAGAGATCTGCCTGCCTCTGCCTCCTGAGTGCTGGGATTAAAAGCGTGTGCCACCACCGCCCGGTGGTGGTAGCACTTTTGTATGCCCTGACAAATATTTTCTTGGTAGGGAAAGATTTTCTGCCTTGGTTTCTCATCCTCTCCAGGATACATTCAATGCAAACAAACTACGAACTACAAACAAACAAATTGTTGCTGTTTGGGAAGTCCAACAGTTTGGTTTGACATTGTCCAACGAAACCATATGGTGCCAATGATGATTTTAATAATACATTTTGGTTAACCCCGTAATTTCAAGATATTCAAATCTCAAAATGCAATCAGTGTGAAATTATCAATGAGACATCACCCTCTTTCTTTGTACATAAACTAAGTCTTCAAATAGTGGTTTCTATCTTACATCTGCAACATGTCCCAACTCAAACTCAATTTAGTTAGAAACACTTATTGCTGGATTTAATTAACTTTATGATCATAAAAAGCAGATCCATGTGCCACTGTTTCCCAACTGAATCTAGTGCCCACTTTTAAATTTCAATCTAAATTAATTATAGTGTGCTAAAAGTACAGTTTATTGGTTACACAGGTAATACTCCAAGGCTGAGTTCAGCAGGGTTAATGGCTCTTGTATTGGACAGCCCAGATCTCTCCAGATCCATCATTTTGTAAGTTAGAAGCTGAGACCCAGAACACCCATCTGAGCTTCTCTCCACTGTCTCTGGGAGATGGACTATGATGAAAAGATCTCTTTGATGCAGGGATGCTTTGGGATGATGTGTTATGGATTCCCTTCCTTTTTGTGAGGTCAGCCATATCAAGCAGGATTAGATGGTTGAATCAATGACTGGTTGTACACAGCAGGATAACTCAAATATGTCCCAAATAAGCCTCATCTTGCTATTAGAGAAGTATCCATGGGAAGACTCTAGGTTTCCTTTTTCTCTCGGGTATTCACTTTCGTGTGGGTATGCATCCCTTTCACCATGTCAAATGGAGCACCAACGCTTGTGTTAGTTATCTTGGCCTCTGTGGCTTCTTCTCCTTCCTTCTCCGAGTTCATGAGTGAAAAATAGGTAAGTGAAAATAGTCCATGGCTAGTTAGATGGTAACAGCTAGTTAAATAATAGTTAAGATGGATGGCTAGCCTACCCACAGCCTAGTTATAGCTCTTCTCAGACCTCTGACCTTGAAAGCATACTCTCTAATTTTAAAAGAGTGCCCGATAAGGTCATTTCCCAGAAAACGCAAAGGGAAACAGTTCTTCTGGAGTCTGAAATTTTAAATCAAGCGGTTCTTACACACAGTTTTCAAATGGAACCAGTCTTGAAACACCTCACAGTTACTTAGGAGGAAAAACAAAACTGTGCTTGGTAACCTTAACTCAAGCTTCATGCTTTCCCCAGACTTCTGAACTCTGTCTCTGAACTTACTGCTTAGCAGAACAATCAGTGTTTGTTGATGAGTCACTAGTAAGATGACATACATGAATTTTATTTTTAGCTCTGATCCTTAGAGAACCAGCTATTATAGAGTTGTTGATACGTGTTTTATTTTATATTCCTTATAGTTGCATTTTGACACTTGTTACTAGTATTAATGTTCTTTAAGTGTAAACGGGCTGTAGAGGCCCCAGGCCCATTGTTAACAAATTTTAAGGATTGGAAAATCCTCCTAACGTAGTAAATAGCTATATTTTCAGTTATTTTTCCCATTTTGTCTTTGCGTGTACCTTAACTGAGTATTGACAGCATCATGCTTCCAGGTCTGCAGGCATGGAGCGCCATGTTCAGGACAAGATGGGCAAGCCTGGGGGTGGGGCAAGCTGGGGAAGCTTGAAAAGGATGAAAAGGAAAGCCCAAACTTTCCCTGTGGAGCAGTTCCCAGTGTACTGGGAGGGTGGAGTGTTTCCAAGCTTATCAATTCCCATCTCTGCTCCATTTGCTGTTATGTCCCGGTCATTATGACTTTCTTGTACATCACCTGGTGACACAGATTTTACCCAGGAACCCACATAATGTAAACTTTGTGTTTGTTTGGGGAAAACATTTCTGTAGGCATTTATGAAAACCAGAGGAAGTTTTTGGACCTATGCCTTGAGCTAAAACAGAGGGTTGAATGTGTCACCCACTCCTCAAGCTATCCACTTCCATCAGAAGTAGCCACCTCCCCCACAGTGCCCTTAATTTCTCCATCCCATCCGCACTGGTCCACAGCAGTGACAGCTTGATCCCTCCAAATCCTTCTTTCCAGTGGCTACTCCATTAAAGAAGCACAGAGGGACTTAGCTGTTTGTTATGACTGACAGAGCCCCACTCATGAACTCTGTCTTCATCTCTGCAACCAGCAAGGACCCATCACCCACACCAGTTTGCCAGTGGCTCTATTAAGATGCCGGCTTTCAAAGTAATGTCTGGGCTTGTGGTTTCCAGAATAGAAATGAAGTCTGCTTCAGCTGAACAGAAAATAATCTCCGGCTGAAGATATGAGATGCTTCACAGAGTTGGTATAAATGCTAGAGAATTTGGTTGGAAATAGATGGGAAACTAGGCAGCAGCTGCCATGGACTGAATAGTAGGATGTCCTTAAATTCCGATACTGAAGCTCTAAGTGGCCTGAGCCTTTAGGGGGCAAATGCACTGTTTAAACAAGATGTAAGGGTGGGGCCCTCATTCTAATCTAAGATCAGTGACCTTATAAAAAGAAAGGTCACAGTGCATCTCTTCCTTTCCATGCACAACACACCAAGGGGTCTCCATTTGAAGGCACAGTGAGAAAAAGCTGTCTGCAAGCCAGGAAAAAGCCCTCGCCAGAATCTAAGTTGACCAAAGATTGAACTTGGCCTTCCCAGCCAGAGCCATGAATAAATAAATCTCTGTCGCTTCAGCCATCTAGCCGGTGACATTTTGTCATGACAACTTGGGCAGACTGGAACCAGCTGAAAGATCCTGGGCACCCACTGAACCTTTCGAGTTAGAAACCCTGGCCTTCTTCTTCTTTGTCCTCAGAATTTAAACTATGTAGTCACTGCTGACTTGCAAGCTTCTAACTTCCCCCATTCTTTTCCGGCAACTCCTTGAGACTTCTGAAGCCATCTGGAAACCCATTAGGTAGGCCTGAGTTACAAGTCCCATGTCAGCGGTGAGAGGCAATGCAGGAAAAGACCCCACACACTGGCATTCCCACATCCAACTTCCACAGTGTCTGGGCAGGCTGTAACTCCACTTTGATCTACTGGAGAGATTGTCTTCGAAACAAGGCATTTGGATGCTGGGTAGCTAAAAATATGTATTGAAAAAATGATCTCTGTGGTGCAAGAAAAGGAAAATAGAGGCCACAAGCAAAATAATATTTATTATGTGTGCAGTATTCTCATATACATTATAGAACTAGAATTTTGCTGTAGAATTTACTCACCTTATAAATCAAAACTGCAGAGAGAAACTCTGTTTCTTTTTTTTTTTTTTTTTTGGTCTGCAACTGTCTACACTACTACTGCCTGTCAAGGAAAATGTATTAAATAACTAACCATACTCCATTATTTATTTTTAAGCAGCCTTTATTAGTATGTTTTATTCATCTTAGATAGAAATGTCCAGAATCTCCTAAGGCATCACTCTTTCGAATTCTCTCCCCAATTTCACAGCCTTGGTAGAGGGAGACATGGGGTTTACATGAACCTATAACCTAAATGGAGGTAGAGGTAAGGAGTCTGCCTTGCCTGATCCTTTGCTAACACAGGCTACCCTTTATCCAGCTGGACACTGGTACCCTGTAAGAAAACCTGGAGCTGGTGAAAAGGTGACCTCATCTTTTGGCATGGCTTGTCTAAGGTTCTAGAGAGCATTCTCCATTTGTCTCTTGATGACTTGGGTTTCTACCAGAATTTCACTGTTTCCAGACCTTGATTTGATACTTCTACACAGCCCCTGGCCTAGAAGTATACCTACTCTGGGGTTTCAAGATTCAGTTTTTTAAGAGGATTGAATTTTACTTTAGTGTTCTGTTTTTATTCTCTATTGAAGATTCTAGTCTCCTTACTGGCATTTGAATGCCCTAAAAAGCTCAAAATGAGGATCATTATATTCAGACAAATGGGAAAACATACAAAAACTTTCCAAATGTGACTTCACTCCATACCAAAATGAAGAGGAGGATATTTATACAGAGAAAAGAGGAGTAGTCAATATTACAGAAGTTCACAGGTGATTTTGTTTCCTGAATAATAGTTGTTCATGTGCTACTTGACTCAAGAAGCCTGCAGTGACCCCACCTGTAGCATGACATCATAGTATGCTCTGACCATCCCACACTCTTATTTGAAATCTCTGGGAATGGTAGAAATAATATTTAGCAAATGAAAAAAAAGCTTCAAAAACCTTATCAAACTTTGATAGGAATGGTAAGAATCTGTGGTCTAACTCACAGCCATTTCCTCCCCACTCGCAGTTCAGCTGTAAGAAAACTCTTGTTCCCAGGAACAAAGCAAAGACTCCATGCCCCTCCCCACCCTTGTAGGGTTAGGGTGTATTCCTGGGAGCTGTGGGATGTTGACATTTCTCATTCTCCCTTTGCTGCTGTGGAAGGGGCTGTGTTCCAGGCAAGTGTGGCTGTGAGGTGGAAGCTCTCTTCTGCAGCCTTGCCTTGACAGGAGGCATGAGGCCTTACCTTAACTTCATCTTAAGAGTGTGGAGGAGTCGGACTCACACTGATTTTTGTGGATATGTACCTTTGCATTTTGGCTCATGGGGAAATCAGAGGCTCCTTTTGAAGGAAGGCTGACTGACTGACCAGAGACTCTTCCGGCTCACCACACCACGAATGCCATGCTCTTAGCATAAGAGTCTGATTCAGAGTCAAGTATTCAATTGTCACGTGCCCACAGTCTAGATCCTTGACTCAATGACTGTGTTGAGGAAAAAGCAAGCGTAAAGGGAGAGAGCATGGCATCTCTCCTAAGGGAGTTGAATTCATTTGGATCAGAATAAAGGGTACTCAGTAGTAAGTTCCCTCTGAAAACCAAACTTGAAGTCAGTGAGCTCCCACTAGCTCAGGTCAGCTGTTTCTGTGGGTACCACAAAATGATCTTGACACCTTTGCTCATACTGTCACTCCTCCCTCTCTTTGACAACAGAGAAACCTGCATAGGACCAAACTAGGGCCTCTGAATGTGGGTGACAGTTGTGTGGTTTGGGAAGTCTGTAGGGTCACTGGCAGTGAAACCCGGATTTATCCCTACTGCTTGAACTGTCTTTTTGGAGCCCATTGCCTATGAACGGATACCTTGTTCAACCTAGATATAGGAGGGAGGGCCTTGATCCTGCCTCAACGTGAAGAGACAGACTTTGTTGACTCCCCATGGGAGGCCTCACCCTCTCTCAGGAGTGTATGGGGTGAGGTGGGGGACTGTGGGAGGAGCCTGAGAAGGGAAGGGAGTGGGAACTGAGATTGGTATGTAAAATAAGTAAAGAGTATTTTAAAATCAAGAAATTATAAAAAATAAGAAATTTAAAAACAACTCAAGCTAGGATATCAAGTTAAGAAGATTGGTGGGTTAGACTTAAAAGCTAAAATAAAGTCAGTTGGGTGTGGTTGGTGCATGCCTTTAACCCAGGGGCATGCCTTTAACTCAGGAGTCAGGCAGGTGGATATCTGTGAGTTAAAGTCTGGTCTATATACAGAGTTTCAGGCCAGCCAAAGCTACATGGAGAGTCTGTCTCACAAAACAAGAAACCAGATTAAACAACAAATCTAAAACATAGATCAGCCCATTTTCTATAAATATCCTGGGAAAGAGTCAACTGAGAGGAGAGGGGCCCTTCTAGGGTAATAACAAATCTTAAAATTTGACCTAGAAAATTCCTGCAAATGAGTCAAAATTTAGTGGAGATGCCTGTACCCCTAGGCATGTTTTAAAATGATGGAGCAACCAGTCAGTAGTGGAAGTTGAGAGATAATGTCATCTGGAAAAGAAAATACCAAAAAGATTACCAAAACTAGTCATTACACAGCAAGTGAGCACCTGGTGGAGTCTGCATCCTTCATGAACTATTTGAAGCCAAGTGTAGTAGGTAGAATGGGCTCCACCAAACCCATCTATCCAGAGACAGACTAGATCACAGAATTGCTGCATTATCAAACCTAGGTTGGAACAAACTAGAAAGTCCAGGGAGAAGCAGCCAACAGGATTGTTTGTGATGACCATGAGGTGGATTTAGCAAAGACTCCATGCCTGCATGTGTGTGTGTGTGTGTGTGTGTGTGTGTGTGTGTGTGTGTGTGTGCAAGTGTCTGTGTGCTTTCAAATAGCTAAAGGAAATAGTTCTTAGCTAAGAAGGGATGATTACTGTATGTAATCAAACAGACATAGTGAATCACTGTACATGTTATCAGAATTCTAGAAGACTAGGTAAGAGAAATAGGAGTAGAAAATATTAAAAGAAATAACGATGGAGGGTTGGAGGGACAGTAAAGTGTGCAGAATGCGCATACAAAGCTAGAAGAGGTGGCATACACTTGTGATCCCAGCTCTGAGGAGGTAGAGACAGACAGGCCACTGGAGCTTACTGGTCAACCGGACTGCAATCTACACGGCAAGTTCCAGGTCAGTGAATGTAGAGGAGAGGGACACGGAACTGGGGGGGGGGATGGAGGAAGGGAGGGAGGGAAGAAGGAAGGAAGGAAGGAAGGAAGGAAGAAAGGAAGAAAGGAAGGAAGGAAGAAAGGAGAGAAGGAAGGTGACTAGTACCTGGGGAATAACCTCAGGGTTTGTTTTGTGGCCTACACACACACACACCTTCAGAAACATGAACATGAATATACACAAGGCCATGAACACACACTCTTACACACAACATGACAATCAAAAAATCATACCAATAAGTGGAAATATTTTAGATTTGATGAGTCACTTTATAAACCAAGAGAGTCAACAGGTTCCAAATGGGATAAACAGAGTTCCAGGAGCAGATCACAGTATGGTTGTTTTAAGCATAAAAAACAAGGAGCAGGCCCTAGACGTGGCCTAAAAATGAATCTTCACCTAAAGAGGAACCCCTGAGGGAATTAACCTCTGACCCGTTGTGAGAAACAGTAATGACAGGAAGACCACCATGGGAAACAGAGTCAAAGAAAACAGCTGTCAATCAAAAATTATGCAACAAAGCTGTTTCCAAAGTGGAGGTGAGAGGACATTTGCAAACAATCACTAAGACCCATTTTACAGGACATTAATGGGCAGGTGCTGAGGACATAGCTCAGTGGTTTATCCCAGGCAGCACCAAATCTCAATAAATAAAACAAAAACACTAGAAGGCATTCTCCTCACTGGAAGCAAGTGGCCCCAGACAGTAAGGTAAATGCACAGAGGTAAAGGAGAGAAGGCATATAGACTGTAGAAATGGTTTTTCCTTAAGTTCTAGTGGATTTAAAAAGCAGCTGTATAAACACGGTATCTATATTTGCACTGCTGAAGCGATAATATGTAGAAATACAATCCGTTTTCTAGAAGCAGCAAGAAGGAGGTGGGTGGGAGGCAGCAAAGCTGCATTTGACTGAGGAAACGACTCCAAGAGGCAATCTAGAGCTGCGGGAGCGAATGAGGAGAACCAGAAGTGGGAACAGTGAATGTTAAATAACAAAAGCTGTAAGAACATAATTGCTCTCCTTTCTCTTCTCCACTTCTTGAAAGTATGTAAAATCCTACAAAGCAACAATTATAAGTGCATCCCTGAGTTTGGAGCATTCGTAGATGTGCTGTGTATATAATAATAACATTAAAAGGGAACAAAGGGAATAGACATATATAGGAATAACATTCCCACATTTCATTAGAATCAGCTAATAGGAGTTTGAAGTTACAATGTACACAGTAAGCTTCAGAGCAACCACTGTGATAATAGCTCAAAATAGTAATGAAAAATCATTTAAAAATTAACATGCTGCACTGGGGAACATTCACTTAATGTAATGAATAATGGTGGAACAAAATAGTCACAAAACATGCAGAAAACACAAAATACCAAATACAAGTTGCTATAGTACACTGGAAAGTGATGAGATGGGGTATGGATAGTGACCCACAGGACATTATGCACATTAGCGCACGCGCTCGTGTGTGTGTGTGTGTGTGTGTTTGTGTGTGTGTGTGTGTGTCAATGTAAGCAAATGTCTATAAACAGAGGAGAAAATGCAGTGCTCTCTAAAGAAATGTCAAAGGGGTAGAGTACAGTACCAGGAAAATGATGCTTTGGTAGGAAAAAAATTTATTGCTAAAGGAATGAAGGTGCGGGGTGATTGACCAAAACCCCTAAGATGACAAAAAACACAACATATGGAGTAAATGTAGTGCCCAGGACCTTAGAGAGGCGAACTTGAATAGAATACATCTTCAGGGTCAAGTGGGGACACACAATCCCTGGTGGTTTCTGGGGTGAGAAAGACCCTGGGATCTGATCCTACCTGATCTAGCTTCAGGCTGCCCTCATGGACACACGGTGAGAAACAAGCCTGCTTATTACTAGCAAACACTTCGTATGGCACAGCTTGCATTATTTACACTTTGTTCGAAGCACACAATGAATTTTTGATGATTTTGCTTTTAGAAAACTCCCGATGCCCATTGTTTTGCCTTTCTGATCTTCTGCCCTCTACTAAGGATGCTCAAGAAGAGAAGAGGTTAATTTGGGAAGACAAAATTAAAAGTGGACACACGAGCACAAAAAACAAAAATATAATTAAAATATTTATCCAAAGAGCAGGCAAGAAGGCCAAATAAGTAAAAATTCCTGCCACCAAGCCTCTACCAGAGCTCCATCCCCAGGACCCACATAGTAGGAGGGGAGAATTTAGTCTACCCACATCACACACGCGCAGTGGCTCATTCTCTCTCTCTCTCTCTCTCTCTATATATATATATATATATATATATATATATATATGTATATATATATATGTGTGTGTGTGTGTGTGTGTCATATTTCTCTCACTCATACACACACACACACACACACGGGCAAGCACTTATGATAAATAAACAAAATGTAATTTTCATAAAGTTTTTTTAAGTAGAAGAAATGATGACAAGTTAAGAAGTAGGAAGAAAAGCATAGTTAGCTCTTGTGGCATGAGACAACAAAGTTGTAACCAAAAAAGAGCTAAGGACTTGGAAAATAGGCCAGTGGTTTGTGTGACCTCCTTTAGATAGTCAAAAGTTAAATTAAAGAAATGGACTCTGTGATAACACCAAAAGAGGGAAATGCCCACTCTCCCCTTGCTTTCCAGAAGGGAAATCTTGCCTAAGGGTGGCTGGATTTTAAACTTTTCTTTAAACACAGACAGAATTGTAGGAGGCCTGGTAGGCAAAAATTGCTGACCAATATTCCTTATTCGATGTAACTGATTTATTACTGTTCCTAAGAAGGGGGAAGTTGAGCTTTTATTGTTTTTTGTTGTTGTTGTTTTATTTTGGGGGGGTTGAACGTTTTATATTTGGATAATCTCCAGATGGGTTTCAGTAGCAAGAAGAAAACTGTTAATCCACTGCGTATGAGCTGCCCCAAGATCTAGACTGTAGGAGAAAGAAACCATAAGCACAGATGTGCTTTCCAGTAGCTGCCGTTTCTCCACTCATCCCTTTGTCAGTGATGTAGTTCAGCCTTCGCTTGTTTCCCTCCTGGTCCTCTCAGTTAACGTGGAGCTTAGGATGAAAAGAGTCTTTGTAACCCAGCATTTTGGTCCATAGCCTGGACATCTAAATCAAGCCTCCCTCATAGTAAGGAAGCATTCTACCAACTGAATATATTTCTTGTTCATGATCAACGCTTTTTGCTCTTGAAGTCAGCTAGGAAGATGCCCCTGGCTTCCTGCACGCTATTCCTGTACCCTAACCTTTAGTCCAGATGCCCTGGGATAGGCAAGGCTTATCTCAATGGTAGTTTTAAAAGCTAAGCTGAAAATTTCAGAAACCCCCCCATCTTCCTTTAGGAGAACCACAGCACTGGGAAAGAGTGCAAAGTAATATCCTCACACTATAATCAAGGCCCCACAATCCCACAATGGGAAGCAAGTCCTGCCTCACCCTTGCCTGTGAGCAGGTAGCCACTTCAAGTAAACAATTAATACTTTCATCCCTCTCTCTCAGCAGGCAATGTTTTTCACTCTTAACTTCTTCCATTTTTACTTTGGTCTTACTTCTAACTTAGGCACTTATTTAATCCACTTAAGAATTACAGTAAATACTATCTGTAAATCCTAAAGAACAAACATCCCACCGGTAGTATTCATAACTAAGTAGTTAGAGCAGAAAGCTCACACTAGTTACAGGAACAGCACCCATCTACAGAGGTAGACCTCAGGTTCAGTCTGGAGGTAGTAACAACGACGCCCTAATACGGGGTTCAAAGCCCTTTGAATTCTCTGTACATGTGCCGGTGCTGGGCATGGAGAGGAAGGACTGGCCAATTGCACAGATCACAGAGCAACTTGAGGGAGGAGACTGCCAAGGAGGCAGATGCTCCTCTTGGTGATTTGTCTTAAGAGAAACAAAACCACATCCTGATCACTCTTCTCGTAGACACAGAGACTGAAATAAGATTTTTTTTATTGTCTCGTCAGCATGGGGTTCCAGTTTCGATACCAAGTTAGAGTGATTTGTTGCAGGAAAACATATATATGGCTGAGTCTTCCTTTTAATAAGGAAGAGTTTGGGGACTCAGGAGAACAGCTGAGCTTTTTCAGTATCTGAAGATTCAGTGTGGAGTATTCTGTGAGATTTATTTCCTTGTGGTTAATAGAGAGAGTGGTCAATTTTCACCATGCTGAAGGGCCAAGCTTTTTCTTTTTGTGTGTGGTGGGAAACAAGATGGACCCGGTGACTTTAGGAAAATGAGGATAACTTCTAGCTCCCCGATGTCTGAAGATTCTCTAGTGTCCAATGGTGCCTCTGGGTGCCCACTCGCATTTCCTGATGGAGCAGTCTGAGTCAGGCATATGGCCTGGATAAGAACAGTTCCAAGGAAAAGGGAAAAACGAAATGTGTGTGAGTTTGTGATTTATTAGCTGTTTTGTGGGTAAGAATTGCCTCGGGCTTGCTGGTTGGATAATGCCCACCGGATCCCTTGGTGCTATTGTAAGATCACAAGGGTGTCTATTTTCCTACTTTCAGGAGATCGTTTAAAAATACCCTTGCCTTCCTTCTGTGTACACTCTCTTCTCTACTTCTGAAAGCAGCTGATTTGATTCGTTTGTCATCACCAAGTCCATGTCTTTTGTCAACTCTTTTGTTAAGAACATATGAGTATAGAATAAGAAAGTATAGGAAAGTGGCTTTCCACAAACTATTAATTCAGAGATGAGGAGTATTTGGCTGCGCGGCAGGTTGAGGCGATGTGTACATATCAAAGTCTCCTGAAATGGTCCAAGAGCATGATGGGAAAGAGAGGGCTTCTTCTCATGGATGAACTTGAGAAAGAAGAGGACTGGCAGGCACACCATGTTTCTCCAAGTAAGTCTATGAACTGCCTGGCCAGCAAGCAGGAGCCTCGGCTGGGCTTCCTCTGCACTCTCAGTTCAAGCACAACGGTCCTCAGCGGACCTCTTTGCAGAACCAAACAGCGTCTGCCATTATCCAGTGTTGTCAACATGCAATGATTTGGGCAGGTGTGGGGATCCTTGGGTGGGCTAACAGGGATGCACCTTCCAGTCACCGTTCCTCAAAATGCCAGCTTAGGTAAATGTGTGCTCGTCTGGGACCATTTGTTTCTTACTCGGCTTTAATATAAGCCAGACCTCGAGATTCCAGGGCTATGTTAAACACGACCTTAGCGAGCGATGGTGGAAATGTGAAGAGCTCGGGGTAAGTGTTGCTTTCCCACCCTTCCAGTGACAACACACAGAGGAACAGAGCTCCATGCTCTCACTGCTTAGGTAATCCTTAGCTTGGCATGTTTGGGTAAGAAAATGAAAGGTTTGCCTACATAGCTGAAATCTCTCGTCACGTTAGCTCATCTGACGCCTATTTGTATGTTGGGATCATTTTATTTGGTTTTGGTTAGGCATAAAAGTGTTCTGTGGTCTCTCCTCTTTTATTTTTTTTTCAAGGCCTTCTGACTTTTGGAAAATTGAGTGACTTCATCCCTGTCTGGGTTCCTAGCAAAATCTTGTATTTTTTACTCAAATTACTTGATCAATTAGCCATGTCAGCTGCCCAAAATGTAACTTTTTATTAATGGCGCCTTTTATCAATTCATTGGAATTAGAAATTGCAAGCCTGGTCTGAGGCTGGTAACATCTTGCAATAATTTACCAATGTTACTTTTTAAAAAGTCACCACAATTGCACATTCGTGAACTTGCTGGATGTGTCCTTGCGTGAGAAATTGCATCAGTATTATTATTAGTTCTGACAAACTGGATTAGAGCTTGGCTATTGTTAAGTGGTTCTATCTGCCCTCAAACCTACTGAGAGACAGAGCATTTTTAATGAATTTAATTAAAACTGCATGTGGTTTACAGAGTTCTCCCTTGTCGGCTTGCCATTCTTCCTGACCAAATGCAGTTGCTGCTAATGTGCTATGTTTTGTGTGAGAGTCGTCTGACTCTTCGCTAGCAGTCCCCAAGGTGGTTTCCATGGAGTGACATGGTGGTGAAATACTAAGATTCTAAAAACTCCTTTCTACTTAAGTGAGGCATGTTTACACTAACTAATGTATGCATAAATGTGTTAAGTATGTTTGTCAGAGTTGTGAGAGACATGGGTTGTATTTCAACACCAGCAATATATTGGCAGCAGGACGTTTTGCAAAATTCAAGCCTGGCAACAGGATCTGGGGTATGTATTATTCTTTGAAGTATGAAAAACTCAGACCTTCGTGGAATTTCCTTTGAAAGATCAGTTTAGCTGGGCAACCACTTTTATTGAATCTCCCTTAACAAAAAGGAATTGCATGTAAAGGTGACTCCCAGCATCAATTATAAACAGTCTTGAGAGGCATCAGTAAGAGAACTGTGTGGGTTATTTTTTTAAGTGAAGATACCTGATTCATTTCTTAAATGTTTTTTCGAAAGTGTTTGTTCAATAATACTTTAGAGATGGAGTTAGTGAAATGCTCTAACTGAATAGTCTCAAATTCTGATGCTAATCTTTGTTGAAAATGGGAGGAAAGTGCACATGTGTGTTTCCACCTGTGTGGGGAGGTTCATGTGTGTTGGTGTTCTTATGCATGTGGAGGCCAGAGGTCAACATCATGTCTCTTTCTCTGATGTTCTCTACCTTATTTTTGAGACAGATTCTCTTGAACCTGGAGCTCACTCATTGGCTATACTAGCCAGAAAGCTCCTGGGACTCTTCCGTTATACCTCATGAGTGCTGGTGTTACAGGCACACACTGCCACATTTGACTTTTCTTGTGGCTCTGAGGATCAAACTCTTGCACAGTAAACACTGTGCCATCTCCCCAGCTCCCAGTTCTTAGTTTTTAAAACAATAAAAATGCTATCAAGAAATGCAGTTTTCAATTCCATCTCTATTAGGAAAATAACACAGTAGTTAACACTTTCATAGGAAGTTGCAGGCCTTGTGAGTGGTTTCTTGAGATGAAAGGAAGGAATTAGTTACTTTTCTTTTCTTATGATGAACTATCACACATAAAAGCAGCTTACCGAAGATGGAGTTTGTTTTAGTTTATGCTTCCAAGAGCCAGAGACCAGGGAACTATAAGAGTGGCAGGGAAGACATGGGATGCAAATAGGAGCCAGAAACTGGCTGATCACATCTTTGTCCACACACAAGAGGCGGAAAGGGGAGATGAGAGGGAGAACAGGAAGTGAGGTGAGGCTATAGACCGTCAAAGCCCACCCTCAATGATGTTCTTCCTCCAACAATGCTGTATCTCCCAATGGTTCCATAACTCCCCATAGAGTGCCACCTGCTGGGGATGAAGTGTTTAAATGCACGAGCCTATTGAGAACATTTCTCATCCAGTAAGTAGGAAGCAGTAGGTAAACACTCAGCACTATTGGGAAAGAATTTCTAGAAATGGACACTTTGAGACAACAGAGATGAGCCCAGATTGCCAGCAAGGAATGAGCTATGAATGTTCCATGGGAAAAGAGCCAATGTAAAGGAAGACCTTTGGAATATGAAACAAACACTGAGCTCTTGAGAAATTAGTGAAGAACACAACAGGAATGATCACTAGATGGGATTCTGAAGGCAGAAACAGACTGCAGGATGTGTCTATGTTCATCTACCCTGTACATTTGTACTGAGACCAAATGTAGGCAGTGAAAAAATGACACGTAAGCTTGAGTATGATGGAATATGCCTGTAATCCCGACATGTGGGTAAGTGAAGCAGTAGAATCTTGAGTTCAAGGTCTGCCTTGACTACATACTACATTCTGGGCTAGCCTTAAACTACATACAATGCATCCCCATCCCATAAAACCAAATTAAGAATAATATATCACACAACACTCTTAGTGAAAAGTCTTGGTATGTTAAAAGTGCTAATAATTTTTAACGTAAAAGTTACCATTTAAATATATTATAATGAAATAGCTAGACATTTTCCTAAAACTTTTCTTGTATCAGTTTAAAATGCCTAAATATCCTTCACTGCTCAAAACTGAAATAACTTTAGGTGATATCATGTCTTCCCAAAATGTCACTAAGCAGAACAAAATACTATTGAATAGTTTAAGAAAAACAAAATTTGAATTCTTCCTCTGATTGGCTCAGGAGAGGCAAAAATTCTCAGCTCAATTAGGGAGTAAAAGTATTGTTGCCTTGACATTGTCCAGAATTGTCATTTTTACACCAGCACTTCATTTTTTCAGCCTTAATTTGGGGACATGAAAATAATCTCTCAGAAGAAAACAAGATGTTAAAGGTTGCTTTATAACTCTTCCCTTTCAGACTTGGGTGGCGCTGGTCCCACAGGTCCTACTGCCTGTTCAGTGACTGTCCAGTCCGCATAAGCTCTCTGCAGTTCTCCTGTGCAGCGCAGACAGAGATCTTACATTTTATAAAGTATAACTCAGAAGACTTAACTTGCTGGCAAACAGCCAGTCCAGACTTCACAGTCCATGCTTGCTGACTTGAACTCTCTTCCCCATGATGGTGCTGTGTCTTGCCAGCCTTAGACACAGCTCTCCCGAAGTAATTTGACATTGGCGAATGGATCAATGCTGTCTTGGTATGTAGACCTTTGGCAAGAGCTCGAAGTGGGAGCGAAAACAGGTGAACAATTCTGGGCTACAGAAACATGGTAGAGCATAAACAAACGAAAAACACCGCATCTTGATTTCATTAGACAGGCATACAAAAGGAGTGTCCATAAGCACAAAAACAGGCTAGCAATGTTCTCTTTATAAGCTAGTGTATTTGGATTCCATGAAAACTAAGCATGGGTATGATAGTCAAAACCTCATTTCTAGTCACTCCATCTTCGCATGTTCAATATATGGTAGGGTAACTTTCAAGAAAGAACGGTTGAAAAGGACAGTTGTGATCCTGGCATCATTGCTCAAAGACTAGATAAGCCCACAATTCTGTGACCACCAGGGCCTCCTCTAGCTGCTCATTACCAGCTAGTGTCATCCGTCTCCTTGCCTCTGTACACTCTGGTCTAGTACTCTGTAAGCCTAGCTTCACACTATAGACACTGGGGAAGTTTAAGACCTTCAAGTGTCTTATCTTCACCTGAGGGATGCCGACAGAACTGGCCTTGAGTAGGGTGTTTACCTATATGGGGGTTTAGAATACACAGCCAAGGATGGAAGACCACTGTGCCCATGGAGACTTCTGTTGGCAATTCGTCGTGGTCAGAGGCTGAGTCTTCTGAGATAACCCTTCTTCCTGTCCATCCACCTCTTCCAAATACACCTTTGAAATGAGCCCCGTCAGTTCCCTGTGCAGGCGCGCTTACTTTTCTTGTCTCTCTCATCTAAACTGTCCTAAGGTGTGTTAGCATTTACATCCATAGCTCCCATATTCATCTCCTGCCATAGCCTATAAGTGCCTCGGTGGGGGCTAACGAGCTTCTTAACACAATAATAGCTTCGTTTTAAAATTCAATATGCAAATTCCAAATGTTAAAAAAATAAATGTAAAAAAAATTACACACATCTTCAGAAAACAAAGGGATTAATTCCGCTTTTCATTTTTTCAAATGATATCTGAATCAATTCCAAGACTGGGCCCAAGGCATGTCCCTTGAAAGTAAGGATTGTTGTAGAGTCTGGTGAGACCCCAGTACTGTATTTCAAGTGCTTTTAAGGATGCATTGTTGTCAGGAAAACTCCACCCTCTAAGTTCTGAACGGTACCCATTTATGATCCACCCACATGAAAAAAACCACAACCTTGTAAGAGTAACCTCCCCAGTGAGGCACTAGATGGTGGCAGGGATCTTACTTTGACAGTGTTTGCTTAGGGCTAGCCCTCCATTTTTCTTTATTCCGTGACGACTAGGCTACAGGATGTCCCACCTTACTGAGGTTGAACGCCTTCAGAAAATATCATTATTCTGAGGTTAATCAAGTACAGCAGCTATCATTTACACTATTAAATATTTTTAAATAAAAATTAGGACAAAGGGCTCTATGTTCTTGGCTCAGAAAAGGTCCAAATCCCTAAGCTAGTTAGGTGATCAAAGCAGAGTTTCCTTTCTGTCCTTCAGGAAGTCACAAGACAAATGTGGTCATGTGATTGTGTAAGTGTTTAGTATTTTAGGACTACATAAGGGTTTTTCTTAAATCAAAACTGCCAAAGATGCAGTTTTCTGACAAAATGAATAAAATTAATTTTATCAGGCCACCTCTGAATTCCTTGTATCTCATTATTTGGTGCTGAAGTATTTGGGACTAAAACTATAATAATCACAATGTGAGTAAAAAAAAAAGAAGAAGAAGAAGAAAGGAAGGAAGAAATGAAGGAAGAAAGATGTCTCAGTAGCTGATCAATGTAATTTTTCTACTTCTGGGCACAAAATTGCCAAACATGCATCTGTCTTCTCGATTGAACTTATTTGTAATTCTAGAACATAAGAAAAAAATGAGGACCTCCATTTAAGTCGGTAATTTTGGTAATTCTGAAGCAACGTGATGCAGGAATTTTCATCAGCGCTTAGCTCAGCGTGGGAGCTCTCCTTTCAGAGGATGAAAAAGTGCTTGGAAGAAGGGGTCAGGGAGGTTCCTGAGGTTTAACCCAAATAAAAATAAAATACAAGAAACCGAACATGGTCCACAAAGCTAATTAGTGAAGATATATGTATGTAACACATAATAATTTTAACAAAAAATAATTGCCAGTGATCAATTTTACCCTCAATCAAATGAAATGCTGGTGTGTTTTTCCATCATAAGACTGGTGATAAAATTCAAACTTCAAAATGCAAAAACTAGGAGGTGATTCTTTGCATTTTTAAAGAGTCCTTTGCTGACTAATCGACCAGGACATTCATTTGAGATTGTGCACTGAGATCGCCACATAGTTTTAGTGGTTCTCACATTCATCCTGTGTGGGAAGGATCTGAGCATGTTGCAGGGGCTCCACCGTTAGACATGCCCTTCTGCAATGTCCTCCGTGAAGGTTACCCTGCTGCTCAGGAAATGGGGTTCAGAACCAGTGCTTTGTTAAAGCTCTACCTAAACTGAGCTTTGGTGACAAACAAGCGAGACACCTGCAAATGAGGCCTGGAAAAGGTTAATTCCTGAATTTCACCAATCTCATTCATATGCTGAACCCATAAACCCTAGGCCCTCCAAAGTCAATGTAGTTTTTAAAGGTTCTCCAAAGGGATAATTAGATTAAAATGGGGTCATTTTCATGATCTTTAATCCATTATGACTAGTTTCCTTATAAGAAACAGAAATGTGTGTGCTAGGCAGATGGATTATATGGTAAAGTGCTTGCTGTGTAAGAATGAAGACTTGAGTTTGACCCCCAACATCTGCATAAAAAGTTGGGCATGCTGGCACATGCTAAAATCCTATCAGTGGGGAAGTGGGGACAGGATTCCTAAGTCTTAATGTTTAGTTATTGAACATCAGGTCCCAATGAGAGATCTTGTCTATAAAAAGTAGGTGGATGGGACCTAAGGATGGACCTTTGGCCTCCATATGCAGAAATGTATGTTTATACATATGTTTATGCACACAAAACACACACACATGGACATATACATGCACGCACACAGAGAGAAAAGAAATGTACACACAACTCTACACAACAACTTGGAAAAACACAGAGAAAGCAGCCCTCTACAGGCAGAGGGTAGGGGCCTGAGGCTAGGACTGCCAAACCTGTGAATAACCAACTTTTGTTAATACACCCAACCTATGACATTCTGGAGTAGATGGATTTTTCTGGTATGACAACCCTAGCAAGCTTGTGTCGATTATGGATTTTCAAAGGAAATGGTAGTGATATTTAGAAAAGCTTACTTCACTGTTAGGCATTGAGTCTATTAGGATGAAAATGAGTGGCAAAGAGTCTCATGGAGAGAGATAGAGCTATGCCCCGTGCTTTCTGTATGCCTTTGACTTGGTGAGCACCCATTTCAAGAGTGGGCACTCATTTGTGGTGTGGCAGAATCAGGAGGCCTTCAGGCTAGAATGCAGGGGGGCGGTTCCTGTTCTTGGGCAGTTCATCTCTGAGGGTGGTGCCCTGAATTGCAGGAATGGGTCATAGGAAGGATGAGGGTGTGGCGAGAGTGTCTTCTTTGCCTGTTTCCTGTCTCCAGAACCTGGGCTGCTGTGACATGGCATTTGTCCTGCACCCTCACTGGTCATACAGTCAGCTTCCTCATCCATCTGTCTATCCTTTCTGGTGCCTTTTAGATGTTGGAAGTTTCAGACAGTGGCCATCATTGCCCTGTAATTAGTACACTTCAGGGAAATCTTGTTTTGAAAACCATTTTTGTCATAAGACTGTCCTCCTAGCAATACAAATCCCATCTCACATGAAGAAAGGGAATGCTTCCCATAGCCTTTTCATGGCTCTGTCAAACAAAATCCAATTGCTTGCTTTTGTCACTTTCTTCAGGTTCTGTGACCATTGAGAAAAATACTTTATTTTTATCAGGATGTGGCAAATGATTGTAAGCACTCTCACAAGCTTTCTCCTCATAACCTTTCTTAAATTGTGTTCATCTTTTCTTAGTTTCTTGATGGTTCTTTATATATTTTGGCACATTGGGCTTTGAAAGGGGTATATTCAGAAGCTCCTTAATTTACTTAATTTACACAATTTACTTTTGAGGCACTCTCGCATACAGCTTATTTTCAAAGAATAAATACATATGTATATTACTCCTAAAGTCTGTACTATTGACGAATTGGGGAGTGGGGGAAATTGATGTACAGAAATTACTTAAACATAACCCGAGAAACTAAATTAAGGTAGGGCTTTGATTAATATTTAAAAACTTGTGACCCATTGGTCTACAAGATGGTATGGCAGGTAAAGGTGCTTTCCACCAAGTCTGATGACTTCAATTGAATCTCTGGGACCCTCATGCTGGGAGGAGAGAACTGACTCCTGCAAGTTGTCCTCTGATCTCCACAGGCTCGCTGTACCATTAGCACATTCTTGTGCAAATGCATGCACACACATTAAATAAATATAAAATTTACTTAACAATACTTAGATCCAGAACAGTCTAGTTCATATATTTTTGGATCTTTTTTCTGGAATTTTATCATCAGAGAAGGGAAAGGTTGAAAATCCATGATGCATTTGCAGCAGAAAAACAACAATCCTTTATGAAATGGGACATTTGGGTGTCATTGAGTTTGGTTTGCAAATGTCTTGGCCTTTTGTTTAATAATCTAAAAATGACAAATATGAAACCTCACTCTCAATAGCTAGCTTAACATTCAACACAGTAAGAAATGTTTCCTGGGCTTTATTGGCCCATAAATTGCTTGGCTGAGACTATGTACCTCACTCCCTGTTCCTATCCAGGGTCCATAGCATTGCTTGGCACACCATGAATGTCAACTACCAAATGTACAGAATGGGTATCAAAGACAGCTGATGGGACAAAGCCTAGAGAAGGAGGCAATATGGGGGAATAGTCCAGCCAGACTCAAAGGAGTTGTTTCTTTGAGCTGTCAGAGCTACTAATACAAATGGGAAATATAGTTAATATAGACAGATGTCAAGCAAAGCCAAGCGCAAAGAACAGAAAATGAGAATATTAAATCAAACAGTGGAGAGCTGAATGGATTGCCACTCAGTGGGGTGGGTTTGGAACTGCTTGAAGCCGTCTGCCTTGGGGAAGGTTAAAATAGACATTTTGCTGTGAAATGAACATTTATATGGTTCCTCGGCAGATAATCATTTCCCAGGAGACACAGAGTTTCTAATGAAGCCCTAGGTTTTGTCCTCTGCTTCAACTATGTGATGGCTATTCTCTGTTGTCAACTTGACTGTACCTGAAATTAACTAAAACACAGTGTCGAGGTATACCTGTGGGAGACTTTTCTTAATTAAATCATTTGAAGTTGGAAGATCCACCTTTAATCGGGATCCTTTAAGGTGACAAGATTCGCCTTTGATCTGGGTCACACCTTCTTGTGGCAGCCTACAGAAAGGACATGGAACAAGGAAGCGTTTGCTCTTTGCCTGCTTGCCCCCACTGTCCCTGGCATGAGAACCTATCTCTTCAGGATTCTGGCATATACTGAAGACTAGCTCAGCCTTGTAGACTGAACTACTGGATTCTAGGACTTTCCATTGGTAGACAGCTATTGTTAGACTATCTGGACCACAGCCTGTCAGCTCTTCTAATAAATCCTGTGTGTGTATATATATAATATATTGTATATTATATACACACACACACATATTCATTTAATCAGTTTTGTTCCTCTAGAGAACCCTGCCCTGACTACACAAAGTCACACCACATATTGCTATTTAATATGTTGGCATTGTACTACTACAGTGTGCAACTCAAATACCTGACTCTCCCTTGTCTCCCAGACCCAGAATCCTTGGAGTTCCAAAATTATTATCTGCATTAGCCCCTTATAGCTGCTATAACAAAATACCATAAACTAGGTCATACATAGACAACAAGGACTTGTTCTACATCATTTTGCAGGCTTATGAGTTCAAGATCAAGGCTCTGGCAAGCTGTGTCTAACAGGGCAGTGTTTTCTGATTAAAAAGCATGTGTATGGCTTTGTCCTCATCTGGTGGGAGGACCAGGACTCTTAATGAGGTCTTTTATAAAGGCATCTATCTATTCAACACATGAGGTCCATCTTCATGTCTGAATCCCTTTGCAAAGCCTAACCACCACAATGAATAGCATCCCTTTTTGAATATTGATTTTGATGTACGAATTAGGGGAAGGACAAACTGTCTTTCTCATTAGCACTGTCGAAGTAGGATGTAAGGGTGTGTGTCTTCCTAAACCTACATAGTGACAATCTCTTCATAAGCTGTTCTAGTTGATAGTACTGTAAAATACAACAGTTTATTCACCCCTCTGAAGGATGAGCAAAACTCAGGATCAAGTTGACAGATTGAGAGGGAGCTAGAGGCACTTTGTTCTTCCTTCTTTTCCTCGTAGAAAAGTTATTTGAGAAAAATCCAGCAGAGGGCGCCCTCTGAACCTCAGCCTTCCCAGCATACAATGTTGGTGCTTGGCTCATTAGAGCAGAACTGGGTGACTGCAGAGAAAATGGGCTTGACAATAGCGTGTTACCTGGAGATACTACTTTCTTGGTCAATTCCAGACACGGTTCATTAAGAGGGAGGCTTCTAGTGGGAACAGAACATCCCTGATGACAACAATCCACTTGGGCATATTCAGTGAAATCCCTGAATCCTCAAACTCGAAGGCTCTTGAGTTTGTATAAACGGAAATGTGCCAGAGTCAAGAAAGTCACAAACACCACCATCCTGCCGTGAGTGTAAATTGATGAGAATTATTGGTGATAAAAAACATAATTGTGATGCCTACTGCTCACTGTGTGCTTGCTCTTCCTATACGGAGTTTCACACTAGGTCTTTCAAATTCATTCTGTCATTTAATCCCCCCAGCAACCTTATGCATTAAGGCTGATTTTTTCCTATTGTTGAATAAGATGGCTGACAAGGATAGACTAAGAGGGTGGCCCAATGTTATGCAGAAACTAGCCACCACTGAGAGAGAGAGTTACACTCAGAGAATCCCAGCCACTCCCCACTGAAACATGCACACTGCAAGTTCAGGAAAGGCCAGTGTGAAACCTGAAAAATAGTTGCCTATTTCATTGTCCTGCTGTGTGTGGTGGACATGACAAGTGGCACTCCCTACCCCCCAAGAACCTAGAATGCCAATCTCAGCCATGCTTTTTAGGTTCTATTAATCCCCTTAACCAAGCTACCAGGTCAAATTTACACTGGTTTCCCTTCAAACAGTTTTTTTTTTAATTTCTAAAATCTGACCTGTGTCAAATATTAGTAAGCACTAGTTGACTACATTGTCACAGAATACAGAATGACTGGGAATATCAATTATTCTTGTAGATACTTGTATGATGCCATTGTCTATCTCTTCTAAAAGCAACATAGAAAATTTGTCTCTAGTTTACTCACAAAAGATGGTAAACTTGGAGTTTATCGGTTAAAAAGTAATATACCAGGGCCAGTAGAAATTTAGAGAAAGGGGAAGGCTTTAATTGGGTGCAGAAAAGTAGAATTTGAGTTATAACCTTTGCCACAGGCCGTTTATGAGCACAAGGTCATTAACATCTATCCCCGTGTTCCTGAGCAGGAAGCAGGGAAAGCAACAAATGGCAAACTCTGAGTTCCTTTGAACTTTATAGAAAGGCACTTTATAAATCCTAGGCAAGTGGATTTATGTTATAATTTGTCCAGAGTGACTCCAGCCTAACGTTCTTATGAAGGGAAGGCTTGTCCCGCATTCCATGTAGAGCTGGTCTCTCTCCCTCCCTTGAATAGTGCTGCCTGCACTCTAGACCAACTATGTTCTGTCAACAGGGTTTCTTTTTGATACCCTTACCAGTGGACCCAGTTTCAAATTATGAAGACATCCACCACAAAGGAAAAAAGAAAGAAACCTCTCTAACAAGAGGCCTCAGGCAGGAAGAAACACTCTAGCCTTTGCCTTGAGGTGGGATGAGATGTCATCCAGGAGCATTTATTAAAGAAGGTTTTTATCTGTATCCACCATGAATGGTGTGCTTTGTCTCACAGATCTACAAATCTACTTTTTGTGTGAAAGGTACCTTTTGTGTTAGGGCTTGTGCTATTTTTTTTTTTTTTTTGCATTCCAAACCTTTACAGTTGACTCCATGATTTTTTTATAATAATGATACGCTTTCAGTAGTGTGTCATTTTCTTTACCCTTGTAGAGAGATAACATGCAATTATGGAGTGATGTCAGCCTATAACATTTTGGTGTAAAACTTTGGTCACACCAAAATACCAGGCTCCTTAACAAAGCTGGCAGACACATCTTTTGGCAGCAGCTGCTCACCGTGTGATTTAAAACTTCCTGTCACTATAATTGATGTGTTTTTATTCTTTCCATTTCCTGAAGCCTGATCAGAATTAAAATTGCTGTTGGAATTTCCTGTCAAAGCAACTCGTTTATTTGCTGAGCTCTGCACTTTGATTGGACATTGCCTTCAGCAAGAATCAGGTGGTGACGGCTGGGAATTATCCTCTCCACACAGGTTTGATGGTCGAGCACAGACATCTGCAAATATATGCAAGCTGTCCATCATGCGGTCAACTTGTCCTAATGAAAACCCCACATGCGAAATGGTAATGATTTGAATATCAAACTTGACCACCACCTGCTGGGTGGCTCTGAATTTTGTGTTCCTTTAGGAAGTCCCACAGAGTTTTTAAACTGAGTGTCTCGCTGCAGAATTTAGACCCAGGACTTCATCGTCAGATCTTACAGGAAGACTCCAATCTCTTCCATGCTTAGACAGCAAAGCTAAACTTCTCAAATCTTCCTGTGCCCACTTTCTTCTTCCCCATATGTGTCCCATATGCTCTTTACATGAAGCATCTTGGGGCAAGGGCTTCAGGCATGCACAGTTGCCTTGGTGAGTACTCGCTCAGCTCATGCGTCGGTAAACCAAGGAAGCTACAAAAATGCAGGTGTTAGTAAGCAGTCGGTAATGGAAGCACCTACATTCTATTTAGTTGTTGTATTTTTTACAACTATGTGTAAACATATACATATATATTTGTATATGAAAGGAAAGTTCATAGCATTTCTCCACTCAAGGGAAAGAGTGGCCGACTTCCCTCAGGTAGCCTGTGAACATGAAGGAGAGTTACTTAGTTCTAGATTACCAGTGTGTCTGCTTTCTAAAATGCCTGCTTACAGGTTGACACTAGGAAAAGAAAGACTTGGGGGCTAAAAAGGTGTTTGAGTGCAGTGCCCTGGACACCAATGATTGCTTTTATCCACCAAGGTGATTCATACTGAAGGCATCTTTAAAGATAAATTAATAAAAACACATTGAGCTTTCTTTAAGATATAACACATAGATATTACAATAAAAACTTAACTTACCATGGAATGCTGCTCCTGCAATGAGAGGCACCTTGATTGTTGTGGTGACATTGGTTTGTTTCTTTGTTTTATTTTCCAATAAAATTCAGATTTTAGCTTAATAATATTCCCTCAAAAACCTTTAAAATATGGTATTAAATTTTCGAGTATGGACTCTTGAGCCTGGGACTTGGTTTCATTCCCTCTTCAGCCTACCACCTTAGACTGTGTCTTACAACTAACTATACATGACTTGGCTATTACTCATTATACAATTGAAGGGACTCACCCAGACGTCCCAAATGCCAAAGGCAAAGGAAAGAGAATCATGCTGCATGTGGAGTCAAAGGCCTTGGCATAAGCAACCTTGCTCCTAATGACAAATTACAACTCTGTTTGTCAATTAGCATCACATCACTTGAGAAGACTTAAAATAAACAAGCAAACAAGTCAAAACTAATATCCAGACAGTCTCTGGACCATTGAGTTTACATCTACTAAAGTCAGGGTCAGATGTCAACCTTTGCCCAGATGCAGTGTTCTTGACATCGAATCCTAGGTTCATCCCATCTGCTTGGGTCTGATTTGTTGGCCCCCGCATGTATGGGGTTTTTGATTCCCTAAATTAAGACTCTCTGTTTGTGCCTGAACAGTGAAGAGAGGGAAGGACAGTTGGTGAGAAGCAGAACAAGTTGCAGGCACCCTGTGAGGACACCAGGCAGCCCTACCAGAAATCAGAAAATTAGAAGGCTTCACCATCACCCAACGCTTCTGTGTCATTCAGAGCAGCAGGAGACAAATTGCCTTGCTGAGGATTTTCTTTGGTATTGGGGTAGATTTTGAACGTTTGATATTTTTGTGTGAGTATCCCCCAGATACTTCTAGCTTTCTTATATAGCCTCAGTTTCCCCTCCTGTACCTGTTTCAGTTTGTCCCCCAGAGCCCTTGACTGCAGAAAGGCCACAGGAAGATCAGTATAGACAATGTGCTCTTTTAAAGCGGTAGGAGGACATGTGTGCTGTGTTCACAAGGAAATGTCTGTTTCGTGGAGCCCATGATCTTGCCCTGGTGGTATGGAAAGTTTGAGTAAGCATTTCTGCTGCCTAGTATGACCACAAGCTTGGGGAATTCTCTGCAGAGGGCGTCTGAGGCTAGCATGGAGATTGGGAGGGCCAGTCTTCATCGCCAGCAGCATAGCCTGCGCTCAGCATGCCACTGGAAAAGAATCCCATTTGTCTTCACATTTCCCTTCCCCTCTGACTCTTGTTCCCTTCTTCTGACATTCAGCTCTGCCTTGCCACAAACCATTGCCAAACAAGCCATACAAGAATTTCTCCTGCCCCTTGGCTAGGGTAGAAGGCCTTTAGAAGCCACAAAGCTGCATCTCCAGGGAACAGTAGCTTTATTAATATAATAATTACCATCATCATGGCCTGGCTATAATACACACATTACTGTAGAAAGCCAAGGAAATACAACCTGAGGTTTGCTGGAGAAGCTGCACTTGAGGTCAGATGTGTCCAGTTAACGTGGGGTTAAGTCAAGGTCATCTCTAAGGAGACCTGGAACTGGAAATCCACATGGAAAATGGTTGCCCCGTGGAAGCCATCCACTCGCCATTCAAGCTCGTTTTGAAAAATATGAGTGTTTGATCCCCTCGCCAACTCAGGCTTTTATTGGCATCTTAGCTTGCTTGTAAAGGAGGCTCCATGGTGCTTAATCTTTGTCATCCGTCCTTCATTTCTCAAAGGTATTTCAGGAAGTATACATACCATGCCTCACTGGGGCTTTTATTCTAAATAACATCAAGAATTAATTGGGCACTATCTGGTCATTCATACTTTACTCCTGCCAAATACGTTGAATGTATTTAATAAAGTACATTCTCAAATTGAAGTCGGTACAAAAAGAAAGTATCACATTGCTTTTCACCTTTTCGTTGGGTTTTTGTTGGACACAGAGGGAGAGAAAAGGAAATTAAATATGATAAACAAATAGAATCTTCTTTTTAAGTAACCACGTCAGCCTGGATACAAATGACCAGTGCCAACCTTGGTCTGGAGGCTTGGGGAAGGCGGCCTGGTGACATGGCAGCAGCTCAGTCTCCAGCCGATTTTAGGCCCAGATAACTATCCCCTCCAGCTTAAATGATGCTCTGTCCTAATTGACCAGTGTCCAGTTGGCCTGGAACTGAGTTCTTTTGGAAGGTGTTCAGACCAACTCTGACTGCCTGTGAATGCTGTGCCAAGATCACACTGGTTTCTAGAGCCTGATGTATAACCCAGGCTGAAGTCTAAAGGGACAGCCTTCCCTGAATGTCTGCCAGACTGCAGCATCGTGTGTGCTGGCCGCCTTTACTGAATTAAAGAATAATTAATACCAATTGAAGGAGAGTCACGCTGTAATCTTCAGTCGAAGCAGGCTACACACTAAGCATCATTTTCTAGTTAGTCTGTTAAGTTCAATGGGTCATATTCTTTTTCTTTTAGGAATAGCTTAGATTCCCCCAGCTCCCTCAAGCAGTTGCCCTTGAACTGTTGTCAACATGAAGGAACCTCAAATATCCCCTTTAACATGATATTTGCTTTAATTAAACAAAAATACCACTTGAAAGGGTTTGGTTTCTGCAGCGGTGTTGCTCACTGCCATTGCTTCCAGATAGAGGCTTGCAGATGGGTGAAACTTTGTGAAGCTAGATGCAGGCTGCCACCCACTTAATCGTCAGCAAAACACTTGAGTACCTGAGGGTAAAGACTAATCTTTTCTTCTTCCTTCTCTCCTTTTTTCTTTCTTTTTCTCTTATTCTTTTCTTTGTTCTCTTCCTTTTTCTTTTTAACTCGACTTCTGTTCCCTTCTCCCTCTCCTTCCTTCTCACCCTCTCATTTTACCTGTCTTCTAGTACTGAACCCTGGATGCTACAAGCGGTACATCCCTAGCCTTCTTTTTTGCCTTTTGATTTTGTGAAAATGGCTGACTTTGAACTCACCCTCTACCCCAGGCTACCTTTAAACTGGTGATCTTCCTGCCCTACCCTCCCATGTAGCTGTACCATGGGCCCAGATAGGACCAGCCATCTTTTTATTCTGACTTTATACTGGTAGTCACTGCTGTACAGATTAGTTATCAATGAAATAAGCTGCTCTCCCCAGTGATGTCGAATATTTAAGAGAGCACAAGGAAGCTGAGTGGTCGTGGTGTACAACTTTAACCCCAGAATTCAGTCAAGAGGCAGAGGCAGGTAGATCTCTGTGGTTTCGAGGTCAGTCTGATCTACAAAGCACATTGATGGCTGTCTGTTCTCCCAGTGACTCAACGTATTATCTGATGTAGGCCAGCTTCCAGAGGCTTGTAGACAATCCCAGTGTCACCGCTTGGTTCTTGAGCTACTTCCTGCCAACACTGGTATTTGAAAGTGCAACTAAAAAGTGACCAAAGAAAGTTAGTGACATTCAAGTGGATATCATTCTCCTCCTCCCCTCCCAAATAAGTGTGCATGGACCCAGGAGGAGATAACTATGTGCTGACTGCTTGATCACCAGCAGAATATTTTTCTCTACCATTGAGCAGCACTGAAATGGTTAGCGTGTAGCAAAATACATGGGGTATTAACCTAAAATATGTCTGTCTTGGGATCTATTTAGTTCCCTCCAAATAGCCCCTTTCCTTATGAATGCCAGTATGTTTATATATATTTAAATGCCCCATTTGCTACACTGGTTTTAGCTTCTTGTTAGCATCACTTCTTGTTAACATGATGCTCTGCAGCTCAAGGCAGCTGGGGAAGGGAAACACATGTTGAAGAATTTATGCAGTGTCTTTAGTTTCTTTCATTAAAAGGACTGAGAATAATAGGCACATATTATAAGCTTGCTATACTAAGCAATAGGTTATACCTGTGTTTGACAGACATCCTATTTACATTTGTGTTATATATGGGGGACCACAGCATTTTAAAGAATATAGCATTTTAAAAGGATATTTATATCATGCCTCCATGTGTGGAGAGCAGTCCTCTGAAAGAACACAATATGCTTTAAATCCACTTGTCTCCTTCTCCTAATGAAAGAGTCCAAGTGTTTTCCTCCAGAAGCAGTGGCTCAACATTACAGGTCTACCAGCTGTATGCCCCTGGTTTATTAAAAGATTCACTCATCTTATTTCACCTTGGCTTCATTTACTTGGAAAAATTTAACCTCCTACCTTTTCCCTCCATGGAAACAGGATTAGAACTATTTTTTCCAACATCCCACAGCAGTGTCTTGGTAGCTTGGTAGCAGGCACTGGTTTGTAATTCACACTGAGAAGCTCTAGGTTTGGTCCTCAGAACTCATGTAAAGGGGTGGTCATGCTCACACATGCTCTAATCCCTGCGCTGAGGTACTCAAGACAGAGGGATCCCTGGGACTAGGGCAGTGAGCAAACCTGAGGTGGACCTCTGGACTTCACATTCACATTTATATACAAGTATACACACACACACATACACACAAACACACACAAAAACACATACACATACATACATACAAACACATATACAAACACACACACACTCACAAACATATACACACATACACACAAACATACACACATACACACGCAAACACATACACACACACAGAAACACATACGTACACACACAAACCTGGGCATAATGGCCTCTGCCTATAATCCCAGCAATCAAGATGTAAAGGAGCAAGACTTCAAGAAGTTCAAGGTCATTCTTAGCTTCATAGCTAGTTTGAAGCCAATCTAGGCTACACAAGACTCTTCATCAGAGAGAGAAAGACACACAGTCAGAAACAGAGAAAGAGAGATAGAGACAGAGACATGGAAAGAAAGAAAATAAAAGACTAGAAAGCCATTTTTCTAGCCAGGTTGGTATCAGCACCCCCACTATTTCCAGGCTGACCTGAGAACTCCCCTCATCTCAAGGCGGCATGTGTCTTCTGTGTGTACTTGGGAAGAAGAGGTGGGAGATTTGGGGTACAGCTTCAACTACATAACAAGGTCAAGGACAGCCTGAGCTACATATGGCCAGGAAAGGGACAGGAGAAGAAGCTAAAGAACAACCTACCTTACACTACAATCTGTACGTCCTTAGGGCTAAGATGAAGCTCTCTTCTCAATTCTTTGCCCTGTTATATCCACAGGCACCAAATCTATGAGGGAAGGGGTCTCTTTTAAAGATAACAGCACCCTGAGCTCCTGAAATATCCTTACATCTCTAGACAAGATTGGCAAGGCTAACTCCATCTGGTTCCAGTTAGGCTGTAGCCTGAAGACAACTCTAGAACCCTGATGAAGTAAAGATGCAGGGAAGATTTAGAGCTGAAATCAAAGACAGTCGTAGAGAGGAGTGACCAAACGAGACATGCAGTGTGTCTGCCATGGCTTCTGAGTGAATACCCTGGGAAGAGAGATGGCACCTTCAGGACAGTCAAAGTTCCTTCATTCACAGGCCTTGCTAAGCGCTTTGGACTACTTATTTTAAAACTGCAGCCACACTGTGAGGCAACTACTCTTCTCCATCAGTAAAGAAACTGAATCTTCCAAAGAGGTCACAGTTCTGATACACAAGATAGTCACTAGAGGCAAAATTGGAATCTCTACAAATCCAAAGAACCAGAATTTGCCCCCATCTGCAGGAAGCAATGGCTGCCTCTATGAGAACATGATTCAGGGGCAGGTAGAGTTCAGCTTCAGGGAGTAACTGGAAGCAGTTGATATACAGGTGCACTTAAACCTGTATTTCAATGTGTGTATATATAGAGACTTATACTGCCCCAAAGCTGGCAACTGCCATACTCAGTCACCAGCATCACAGAAACCACGTGATACCACTTGCAGGGTTCTGTTCACAGAGACCTTGATGGCTCCTCAGACTTCTGGTCTCAGCTCTTGTTCTTTCACCGATTTTGGAAGATAAAGGCAGACTTCCACAGCAGCTTCTGGATG
Source organism: Mesocricetus auratus (assembly GCF_017639785.1). Classification (NCBI taxonomy): domain Eukaryota; kingdom Metazoa; phylum Chordata; class Mammalia; order Rodentia; family Cricetidae; genus Mesocricetus; species Mesocricetus auratus. The sequence goes on along the minus strand of NW_024429200.1, from coordinate 33,560,532 downwards.
GACTTCCAGAGGGGAGAATGGGTGATATTAGGAGCACAGTAAAGTGAAGCTTGTGTACTTTACCTGGGGGCTGCAAAAGATTCATGAAAAAAATTCAGTATTGAAGGTAGGTCAGAACATATGTGACAGAATACATGGGAACGTTCTTAGCAATGAAGAAAAATGTTATCAGCCAGTGACAGACCCACAGAACACACCCAGAAGGGCATTCTTCCTTGAGCCACACATATGTACAAACACACGCACACACACACACACTTATATACTTTTGTAAAAAGAATAATGTAATATGATCTTGAATTCTCTGAAAAATTTCTTTTTAAACTTCACATCCATAACATTGAAGAAAAATCTGCCCAAATAGTCCAACTCCTTATTGTTGAAGCCAGTGCTTTTCATAAGCTAAATTCTAACTGCATTCCTAACTTCATTTCTCCAGTTCCTCTGTAGAAGTTACCTGTCTAAGCTAACAGATGACTTTATTGGTTCTGACTTTTGTTTAAAATGTTATTTTCATGTACAGTGCCTCTATTTTCTTCTTTACCTACCGGAATGCCCATTGGAGTACCAAATTGGCAACCTAGAATTGTAAACTGTGGTAGGCAACATAAAATATGTAAGGTATCATGGAAATTAATTGACATCATAAAGAGAAGTAGTTTCAGAGAGATTGGAGTACAGAGGGTGAAGGTAAGAAGTACAGAACCACTAAGGCAGCTTGGTCAACTGAGCCGTCAAATCTATCAGTACCCTGGAGAGCTCCCAGGACTGCACAGGGTTCCAGACTTGAGTTGGAGACCCACCAGCTACATATCCATAGTCTGCAACTGTTTTCCCAAAGAGGTCACCAGGCACACCCAGCTCAGTAACTAAGGATCTACAGACTCACCCCAGCACTGGCCCTTGCTCTGCACGGACTTGTATGTCACTCACTCAGGGTCACTGATCTTTCTGAATGAAGCACTGATTTTGCTGTGTGAGTCATTCTCAGGGCTCATTTTCTTGAAACATAGTGGGTCTAAATTACTGATCACAGTCTATTAAGTTTTAGTATTTTTTCCATAGATTAAATTTTATTGTTCTACTAGTAAACAGTTTAAAAGACTAATTTTTCTTCCTCATAATGATGAAAGCAAGAAAATTTTATAGTTTTTTCGTTCTTTCATCTCAATAACATATCTATTTTTCTTTTTAAAGTAACAGGAATTGAACCCATTACTAAATGCATCCTAGATATATGCCCTACCACTAAGCTATACCCACACCTCTCTTTTACCTTGATGCAAGGTCTCATCAAATTACCCAGGCTGGCCTTGAACTTGTGATCTTCCTGACTCAGACTCCCCAGAGGTTGAAATTATAAGCCAGTGCCACCAGGCCTACCTATTAGATAGTTCTTCGATTTTCTTTTTACTCTCCAACTGATTTGTTTTAACCTGCGGGCATATTTCTTGGTGGTATAGCTTACAATGGTGAGAAATTATTAATGTCTAAAACTGAACAGCAAGTATTACAAAAATACTCTCTGAGATAGATATAAAGAGCTGTTGCAAATTTTCTGACAGACATGCTCAGTTGGTAGCCTTTTTCAGTTATACAACAACATGCTGCTTGATGTTCCTATTGTTTCCAGAAACTTCCTGATGTGGTGTAAAATATACAGCAAGAAGGAATGTGAGCCAGAGAGACAGGGTCTGCATTCTTGTTCTACCAGCTGTAACTGTGATCTTACATTACTCATTTAATCTCCTGGAGGCTATGGTTGCTATGACTGTTAGTGAAAAAATAGCACCCACAACTTAGGATTTTTCATATTGAGATATTGTATAGAAAAGGTCTTGGCCATTTGATGGAGGAAGAAGCTCAATTATTGATACCTTTTCCTCTTTTTAATCTGCACAGGGCTCTTTAAGTCAAACTTTCCAGTGATTTTAGAAATACTGCTGTCATATAGTGTCCACCATGCATTCTAAATAGGATCCTGATTATGCTGATGGATTCGTTTTTCCAATTTATTTGTTGCTACAATATACTTTTTGTCAGTATAAAACTGGGACTTGGTTGTTGCGTTTAATGTATAAATGACTGGCCTTGAAGTTTCCAAGCCTATGCATTGTGGGGTAGCAATCCCCTTCACAGAAGTCAAGTTTGTTCTAGCTTGTTTTATTTATAGAAAGTGGCACTGTGAAAAGATCTTTAAAAAAACACAGCTCACTCAATATTCTCCAGGAAAATTGAATGCTGGAAAAAAATGTCTCAGTCAAAAAAGATCTTGCCATATAAAGGTGAAAACCTGAGTTCAATCCCCAGCACACAGTAGCACCTCTAACCCTAGTGTTGGGGAGGCAGAGGCGGGAGAATTTCTGAGGCTTGCTTGCCTGCCAGCCTAGCCTATTAGTGAGCTCCAAGGTCAGTGAGAGATCCAGATTCAAAACAACAAGGTGGACCTGCCTGAGGAAGACATCTAATGTCTATCCATGATCTCCACATGCATGCACACACAGAGAGAAGGCAGAGTGAAATGCCTGCGCCAGTGTCTGTGACACCCAGTGGACAGATCAGTCTTCATTACTCACCAGTGGCTGATGTTTAGAGATGATTAAGGGGAAAAAATCACACAGGGATAAGCCTGAATACTTAAGGAAGAAGACCAAAGCATTTTATCTGGGCTTCCATTCTTTTAACAACACCAGTCGCAGGGCTGTGGTTTCATAACCATTGAAAACACAGTTCTCAGAGGAATTACACTAAGTCACTTAAGCTCTCCGAGCAGCTGGGCTTTCACAGCTTCTTTCTGAGCTCTGATGGCAGAGCATCCCCTTTGAAATCTGCAACCCCCTCACAGATGGGACTGGAGGCCCCTCTGCTATCTGCTTTTTCTTGTCCGGCACTTCTCAGGTTGTACAAAACAGTGAAAAGCATTTGGGGACGAGCATGCATTGTTTTTGTCCCGTTTTTAGTGGCATGACTTTAGAGAATGTCTGAAGAGAGGCTAGGTCATCCAGGGATTGGTTGTGAAGTTGCTATGTAGATCCCAGAATATACATATGGAGGAGCAATGTCAGGACCTCTGTCCTGCAGAGTCAGGTGGTACTCACAGCTTCTCTGGTGTCCTCCATTCAGGTCTTTTTGGTTTTCATTGGAATCAAGCACATTTCTGCCCCTCTGTCTTGCTTCTTGCCCTTCCTTACTCTTCAAATGCTATTCTGTCCTTCAGTGCTGGTCCTACCTCTGCTCAAGACCCATCTCCTCATAGAGATTGCCTATGGACATCTTTAAAAGGTTTATGTCCCCATTCTCTGACTTTCACTATGATTATCTCAGTTAGTTTGGCACTTAAGTTAATTCATTCACTCTTTATTTATTTCTTTTACTTATATACATGAATAATATATTTGTGTTTGTATCATCTTTGAGTGTTTGCATGTTTAGGGGTGCACCTGTGTATACTGGTATGCATGGAAGTGTTTTGTGGAGGGTTGGGATTGATGTCTAGAGTCTTAATCAATTGCATTCACATTATTCTCTTAGACAAGGTCTCTCATGTGAACCCAGATCTTACAAATGTGGCTACTCTGGCTAGCCAGTTTGCTTCATGGATCCGCTGACAGTGTTGCCATGCCCAACCAGCATTTACATGCATGCTGGGAATCTGAACTTCCTGACCTCAGATGCAAGTACTTCAATCACTGAGCCCTCTCCCCAGCCACTTGTTTACCTGGAAATGTGCCTTATTCAGTGTTTTTTGGAACCAGTAAGTGTTTCATATTTATCCCAAATTTAGCAAATACTATTTAACAGAATTATAAGTGGAAAGTTAGAAAAGCATAGAAACATTGAGATTAATTTTCTACTAACTAAATGTGAGAGGTGAGAAATAAAGGGAATGGAACAATAGCTAGAGTCACTCGGGAGACTCTAGGCAAGGTCGTATGTAGGAATTTTATAATCATGAAGCATGTTTAATTTGCCTGTTATGACATACTTTCTAATTCCCTTATGACTTACACTTTAATGAATATTAAATGCCATTTAAGCATTGGTAAATGCAGCTAAATATTCTACGAATATTTTATTAAAGGAAGAAAAACATAGTAACGTGTGTGTGTGTGTGTGTGTGTGTGTGTGAGCGCGCACGCACGTGTGCCATACTGAATCACTGTACAGGCATAAAGTGTTTTTGACAACACTCAGGAATTTAACAAAAATGCCTGTGTTTCTCTGCAAGTTGTATAAGATGATACATGTCTGTTTAGGACATATAGCACACAGATTTCTAGGCTAGCACATGAGTCATTTTTCCTCATTTTATGCTGAAGTGTGTGTGTGTTTATTACCTGAATAATGCTGTGAAGTTATAATTAGAATCTCTTATTTCAGATCTTTAAGTTGTTTTTGAAGTTCAAGAACAATTTTATTAGAGTTTATGGGGTTTGCCCTATAAAATATTGATAGACTCTGATCATAAAATAGAGGTGTTAGGAGAAAATAACACAGCCTCTTCTACCAGTAAGCAAGTTAAGAATGGCTTTTAGTTCAAAGGGAAGCAATGCACAAGATATTAGTGTTTGAACAGCTCTTAAACTCTCTAGTTTTCCCTCAAATTTTCAGTGAATTTGTAAGATTTGGTCTTCAGGTCAGTGGCCTGGACTTTCTGGAGGCTGAAGGATCTCCCTCTATAAGCAGACACTGGGAGTATCCTTGATTTCTCATAACAGTTGAGGAATACAGGTCTCTGTTCCCTCAGGCTTAGATCCTGGAAGAATGAGGTCCAGTGGGTGGAGGAATTTCTGCAAGCGTTCCCTAGTGTTCTGTACTCAAAAAATTGCACACCCACATTATCCTGTCTAAGTCAGGAGCAAGTATCTTAAAAGCTACCTATAGGAGGAGACAAGCTCCATTACAAGTCACAGGAGGTTGATAAAAAAGACTATGGGATTGCAGGGATAGGATGGTGGGTAAAGAATTGAATGTAGCCTTCTTGAGACAGTGCCTGAATTAAAAAACAAAAACATTGAGTCTGTTACTGGGCCAGGTGTGTGTGTGTGTGTGTGTGTGTGAGAGAGAGAGAGAGAGAGAGAGAGAGAGAGAGAGAGAGAGAGAGAGAGAGAGAGAGAGAGAGAGAGAGAGAGATGAAGAATGATGAATTGTATGGAAAGGGAGTGGTGATTCTACATAAAAGGGAATGAATAGCAAGATGGAGGAAAGCTTGTGGGAGAAGAGGGATGCCAATTACAGAGCAGGAAAGTAATCCCTGCTAGAAACTCAGAAGGAATTTGGGGAGAAAAGAGCAAACTTAAATTGCGGAGAGTGACACATCCTTGGCTGGAAGAGTCATGCTTTGGGGTTTCGTGCAAAGCAAAGGCCTTTTCTGCCCAGCTCTTCTGTTGTCTGCAGTTATGGGATGCCTTCTGTGGAACCGTGTGCCCTGGCACTGGGTACAGGGTGGACAGTCCTGACAAGTCTCATGGTCCCTACTCCCAGGATGTGAAGGTGCTCCCTGCTGAAGCATGAAAGAAGAAACCGGGACCTGACAATAGGCAGGAGGGTGGAGCTGGAGAGACAGGCAGCGTTAAATCACTTCATTGCTACAGGCTGTGATGGCTGTCCAAGCTAAGTTTCTATTGCTATGATAAATACCATGGCCACAAGCACCTTGAGGGAGGAAGAAAGAGTTTATTTAGGCTTACAGCTGTAGTTCATGAAGGGAAGCTGGGGTAGTAACTCAAGGCAGGAAGCTGGAGGTAGGAACAGAAGCAGGAGCCATGGAGGAATGCTATTTACTGGCTTGCTCTCCATGACTGCTCCAATTGCTTTCTTATGCTATCCAGAATGGCCTGCCCAGGAGTGACATCACCGTTGGTGGGCTGGGTCCTCCCACATCAATCATTAGTCAAGAAAATTCCCCCACAGACTTGCCTACAGGCCAATCTGATGGAGGCATTTTCTCAACTGAGTTTCCTCTTCACAGATGACTCTAGCTTATGTCAAGTTGACAATGAGCTAACCATGACAATGGCACATGCCTCCAGTCTCAGAATGTGGGAGGCAGATGTGAGAACACCAGGAATTCGAGATGAGCCTTGGCAACATACTGAGTGCACCATCAACCTGGTCTAGAGACCCAGTGTCAAAAATATCCCATCATTCATTTGCTAGAAACCCTATGGCTTCTGACTGCTCATGATGTTAGTTTGATCTACTCCACACATTCTCTTCACTACTGATCTGAGCCTTGCTATCCATCTTCCCACCTTCCCCATTTCCTCTGGTCTTCTTTCTCTTCTATCATATGCACTGATTTGCTTCCTGGTCCCTAACCTACCTCTGCATCTATTTCTTTTTTATCATTTTTATTTTAATTTTAAATAGCTTGTTTTACATGTCAATCCCAGTTCCCTCTCCCTCCCCTCTTCCCGCACTCCCCTTCCCCCCTCCCTCCCACCCTATTGCCAAATCCTTCCACATAGGGGATATCTAGAGTCTGTCATTTTACTCTTGGTAGGGTCAAGGCACTCCCCTAAGAGTCCAGGCTGAGAGAGCATCTCTCTTTGTGCTATAGGCACAGGTATACCAGGGATAGACACTGATCCACAGCTCAGGGCCCCATAGGTTGCCCAGGCCTTCTCACTGACACTCACATTTGGGGGGTCCAGATCAGTCCCATGCTGGCCTCCCCACTGTCGGTCTGGTTTTGCCAGCCTATTCTTTGCCAATTTGCTCATCACTCCTCTCTCTCTGTCACTGGGTTCCTTGGGTTCAGTTCAGTGATTAGTTGTGTGTTTGCCTCTGCTTCCATCTCATACCCACAACTCAGTGTGCTCTGCCAGTAGCCCTCATGGAGGTCCCTGGTTTTCATCCTCCAACAACTGGTTCCTATTTGAACTTTTAAGTCATATCCTCTAACCCTGACCTCATTCTAGCCTCCTTTTCTCTCCTCCTCTGACCACACACGGACTTTGTCACATCATCTATCTTCAGGAAACTGATGGTACATAACTGTCTTATTATGGATTCTTTATTTGGTTTTTCTCCTATAAGCCATGTGAGCTCAGTCAGTCTGAGTCTGTCTGTCTTTTAGCACCTAGTTCAGCACCTGCCATCAATCAGGAGTTTAATAACACATACTGGATGAAGAATAAATGGTTCCTTTCGTATGGGACCTATTTTGGTTTTTCCCCCAGTAAGAGCTTGTTTGTCTATCTGTCCTCAGCCTCTTTTAGTGGTTCTAGATGGAAAAGACACGTAACTATATACCATCTCTTCAGGATGCCCTACACACACACACACACACACACACACACACACACACACACACACACACACACTGCAGCCCAAGCTCATGGGTTACCACTGCAGCTTTCTTAGCTGATAAAATCCTGCCTCCAGAGTCTTCAGCGTGCTTCTCTCTGTTCATGCAGCTACTTAGGCTGTGTGTCCTCTTCCCTTTGTCACCCTGCCCCACTTCTCCGTTGACTCCTTAGTCATACCCCTGACCTGCAGATAGATGGCTTTCCAGGACTACCAGGTGAGAATCGCCTGACCCGAGGGCTCTACAGATAGTTCCATACATTGGACTGCATTCCTAGCCACCTCAAGAGTTGGCTTACTCCACCCGCTCAGTTGCAGTACCCATGGCATAGGCAGCGACTGGGCAAAAAAAAAAAAAGTCACAAGATACTGTCTATGAGATGAGTTCCTGAGCTGTCTTCCTCTTCATCGTGGTCTCTGATCACATTATAATGATTTGTGCTGGGTTCCAGACAGCGGATTGTGACAGTTTTAGCATCTGATGACTGTCAGTGACGGGTTGCTTCTGCTAGAGTCCTTCACATCCTAGCGCCATCATATACTGGCCTGAAGTGTTTTGTTGCTCATGCACAAGCTTGTCTCTTACATCTGCACACCCAGGAAGCATCTGGTGTGGCAACACCCAAAAGTTTCCCTCTCCACTGTCTCTCCTGTATACTGTAGTCAGATTTTCACTGTGCACTTACTAGTTTACTCCCATCCTCTACTCATGGGTCAGTTATTGGCTCGCAAGAAAAGTGTTCAAGGTTTTTACTGATGATGCAACATATACCACAAATTTCATAGCTCCATACCCTATCTGTCTTATCAGAAGCATAACATGAGCACAATCAAGCTAAAATCAAGATGTTGTCAAGCCAGTGGCACCTCCTGCTGCCATCACAAAGGAGTCTGCTCTGATTTATCCAGCTTATGAAATGATCCCATTTCATGGCTCACAGTCCCTTGGGTATTCAAACCCAGGAATGGTCCATTTCCTCTTGGTGCTTTTCTTGGACCCTGTCTCTTCTACATGAAGTGAATCTGCTCTTTTGATGACATCTTTATCCTGCATCTACTAATTAGTAACTTAATCTCTCCCTACAACCTTGCTTCCCCTTTTGTGCAATATCCCAAAGTCATATGTGCTAGGATTAGCATATAGATGCCTTTGAGTCCTTACATTTCTGTGTACTCTATGAACCCATTCAGTTTTGTTCACCGGGACCGGTGCAGCATCCAACTTAGCTCAACACTAAGTAAACTGCCTGTGAGTTAGTCCTTGGTTAACTGGCTAATTATATAAAGTGTATGTGTGAACAAGAAGTTAGATTACTGCCACACAGCCCTGTCAAATAGCGCCAGTACTCACTACTACACAGGTGTGACAAACAAAACACGGCACTCATTCGAGGTGGCCCCATGTAAGCCCTGGTCCTTAATGTCCAGGGAAATCTCTAGCAATTGTACTCTGGGAACCCAAATCAGGAGAGTGGCAACAGGGCCACATCCAGCTGTGAGACTTGTCCTGATCTCTTCTTTTCTTGTCTGACCCCTACTTTGTCAGGTCAACAAGGATGCTATAAGCATGACAGCTCCACTCCTTGCTTTGAACTAGAAGGATAGAATCTGGAAATATTCCCCCTGCTTCCATTTTGACTCTGTACTGAATGCATCTTAGAACCCATGAATTTGTGTTTTTGTTCTCATCTCCTTTCAATAACTCTAAGGGAATAAAGCCTTAACTCTAGTCATTGTTACATCCCATCTAAAATAGAACAGCTTCTTCCATTGGTTCCTGTATCTCCCCACCCATTTCCACTTCCTGCTCCTGAAGGCCTGGACACTCAGAATTCCTGGCTCAAGTAGGCAGGTACTTTGTATTTCCATTTGTATTATCTGAGAAACCTAGCCCTTCCTCTATACAACTAAGGCAGAGTTATCCCTGTGGGGGTAAGGATAGAGCTGGGATCTAAGGTATGGCTTATGACATGAAGAAGCTAAAAGGAAGGACAAGGTCTCATAGACAGAGAGCCTAATATTTACCAGACCTTGAAAGTAGGCAAGCAGGTTCAAAGTAGAACATGTACTTCTATTAGGAATTGTAGGATATCAGGTGTGGTTAGCCTACAGATGCCTGGTCAAGACACTTGGAGAAGTGGAGTCCAGTCCTTAGGCTGTGGATATCTATAGAGTACAGAGCTGGGTTCAGGTTCTTTCTCTATCATTGTTTAGTGCTATGCACATGGAAAAGCCCCCACACCTCTTGCCTGTAGAGTAAAGGGAACAACGGGACCTCATCATGTGGCTGTGTTGAATATTAAATTAGATCATGTATATATTTTACTGCTGCATTTGACCAGCACATAATAAATGATGCTTGTCGCCATCTCTATTCTTGCCATCTTTGCCCTGACTGCTGTTTACTTGGATAGGGGTGTAGAAGCCGTTGGAGTGGAGGATGAGCAAAGCCAGCTCCGTGAAAGCAGTGCTTTTGTGGTATGACCTTCTGAGGAAGCTGACTCAGCAGATTCAAGAAAGGGATTTCCTCCCAATGCAGCCACAGCTCAGCTGGACTCTCGGCCAATAGCAGGAGGGATGGGGGATGCACAGTATCAAAGTGGGCGAGTAAAAATTCATAATCCTGCAGAGCGGGAGTGATGGAGCCAGGGAAAACAGCCACGAGTTTGAAATCTTGATTTCGTCAGCGATGAAAGCAAAGTGGGCAGAAGCCAGAATGAGCGCTGTGATGGAAAAGGCTGGCCATGGGCAGGAGAAAAGCTGAGTGTGAAACAAGGCGGCTCAGTGAAGTCCAATGATGGACCCTCGGTGTAGTGTAGATGGACTTTCTCTTCTGGCCCCAGCAGGTGCTTGCAAGCATATGGTTCCCACAAAGTCCCATAAATAGAAATAAATAGATGAATGAATAAATAAATAAATACTTTTAAATTGCATTACGATAGTTCTTGAGGGATACCTGAGATAGTTACCAAAAGAAGGTCGAGGTAGCCATGCCCTAACTTCCTTGGCTTCCTATCTTACCAGGTGGCTGCTCCATCTGGCTACTACATAATACCCCTTGCCTGGAGTATTTCATAGGAACCAAACTGATGTGAACTTCTAAATATCCAGAACCATTAGCTAAATAACCCTCTTTTCTTTATAAAGTTACCCAGCATCAGTATTTTGTTACAGTAAGAGAAGATGAACCATATAACTCCTGAGAAGTGTCACTGAGTCAGTGTCAGTATGTGTTGTAGGCTTCCTCTGAGTATATCAAGATGGCTGACAAGAGGCGATGGGGAAACACACCCATGGGAGGAGCAATAGTACCCAGGACTGGGTGATAGGAAACTGGGTCATAAAAGAACATGAGTCCCAAGCTTAGGTTTAGGATCTGACTGAACTGGCAAGGGGAGTACTAAATAAAATAAACACACGTCACAACCATCTGGAGAGCTCACTCACCTCAGAGAGTTGAGCTCCATCCTTCATGTGAAGCCTGAGAACATGGGCAAGCAGAAAGTTTCCAGGACAACACTTATGTTACTAGTGTAGGGACCCTGCCAACAAGATAAACTAGGGGGAAAGATACAGCTGGTGTTGCAAGTTCGTGTCAACTAGCTACAAATTATAGATGAAACAACCTTTGAGATAATGAAGGTTATCCCTTGTTCTGATTTGAATCTGAAATGTCCCTCCACAGGCTCTTATTTTGAAGCTTGTTCTCCATCTGGTAGAGCAACTTTGAAGCCTTAGAACCTTCAGGAGGTGTGACCCTAGTTGACAGAAATGTGTCACTAACCCTTGATGGTTATATCAGGCCCCTAATCCCTTCCCTCTCTCCATCTTCTGTTCCAATGTGATACGATGATGTGAGCAACCTCTGCTACCTGCTCCTGCCATGAGCCAAGCTGCCTCACTGTGGCTTTCCTATCTTGATGGCCTGAAACCCTCTGAATCATGAGAAAAAACAAAGTCTTCCATTCCTTGTGCTATTTCTGTCTGGTATTTCTGCCACATCAGGGAAGAGGTAGCTAGCGTATCCCTTAAGTCTGGAACCATATGTTCTATGAACATGCTACCCAAACTGTTTTACAGTCTCCCCATTTATGACTCGTCACATGAGAAACAGTGATGCCCAGAAAGGAAAAGCGGTTGTACAGGAGAGGACTGACCCATTTGTCTCACCTCACTGCATAAGGACATTGCTTTGACGACATCAAGTTCCTCTGGATCAGCACATATAGTGTGTGTGACTCAGGGTGGAGCGCTTATTATTCCTATCTCTGTATCTGCAACAGCATGAAGAACATAGGATTTATGATGGGACTTACCTTGTTCTGACTGTGTGTAGAGTCTCTCACTGGAAAGCTCCATGGAAGTAGCTCTTGAGGAGCTGGGAAGGAATTTTGTGCCAACTGCACACACGATTTTACATCATTTTGGCCCATATGAGACAAGACATATTTACAGAGGTAAGGGTGGATTGAGCCATGTCTGGGTCTCTTCAGCATCATCTCTGACCACACACTGAGAACCTGCAGCCTTGTCTTGCCCCTGCCTTGATCCAGATCAGCTTTTGAACAGGGGGAGGATCACAGTGATGGCAACTTGACTGCATCAAGCAACCGACTAAAATCAAGCTGCTGGCCACTACTTTCCTTATCAGATTGCTTGAAGCAAGAAAGTCTGCCCTAAACACGGGCATCACCTTCTGGTAGCAGCACAGAAGAAAAAGGACATGGAAGAAAGGAACTTTGTTTTTTGCCCATTTTCCCTCACTCTTTCTGGAAGTCATCTATCTTGTTGCTTTGGCATTCTTTAGCTGATGTTAGAACTGCATAGACTCAAAGATAGCAGCTCTCCAGGAATCCCCCAGGCCTTCAGAACCAGACTGGGACTGCTGAACCATCCAACCCTATGGAAACATCAACTCCCTGATAGTCAGCCTCTCCAGTGAGACCGGCACTGTTGGACTCCTTGAACCATATTATGTAATCCAAGTCAATAAATTCTAATATATATTCATTCTTTCAATTCTTTTCCTTTAGTAAACTTCTACTAATATAGCAACCTTAAGAACATACATCTCTAACAATCAAGTGTGGACTCCCAGTGTGCTAGTGTTAGGGAAATGGTTGGCTTCACACATCTCTGGAAATAGTTTTTCATGCACTCAAAATGAGGATCAACATTTGCAAGTTGGCAGAAAAGAAAACTCACTGAGCTCCTTTTCTGAATTATCTGCCTCTCTTGACAAGGCAGCCTATTAATAGTTCTTTGTAGGCCTTTTTCTTCTCTTGTTCATGTAAGGCCTGTTAATGTCTCTTCCATGATGTATGACTCCGTTTAGGGCTCAGAGCCTGGTTCATGGTTCAACCCTGGATGAACACAGCTGCTGATATGGTTGCTTATGTCTTCCCGTACATAAATGGAAATTATTTATGAGATCTCTTGGGCTGAGTTAAATCTTGACCCTTATTCTACAGCCTGATCTTTACCTCCAAATAAAGACCATTACATCATTGTGGTTGAAAAGATGAAAGGGATGGAATTCAAATCATGCAAAACTGGGGCGATACCAGCCATCTGCAAGAGAGTGAAACTTGAGTGACACAGAAAATGAAGGAAATTGGGCTGGAGAAATTGCTCAGTGGTTAAGAGCAGTGGCTGCTCTTTCAGAGGACCTGGGTTTGATTCCCAGCATCCACATGACACCTCACCACTGTCTGTTACTCCAGTCCCAAGGGATTCTACACCCTCTTCTGGCTTTGGCAGGTACCAAACATGCATGTGGTGCTTATGCACGTATGCAGGAAAAACATTCCTGTACAACATTTCAAAATTATTTTAGTGAAGGGGATAATATTCTCACCAATCTTTTAGATTATGTGTTCAATATTCCAGGCTGCTCACTAATAAGCTCTGGGGTTATAGTTCGGTTGCTACAGTTATGGTTCCCAATCTGTTTACATCAAAATTATACTATTTGTATGAACACTGGAGTAAATGAAGATGTCCACTCCCTCATAACCATGGCTCAGTCGGTGCTCACAGCCAATACTCATCCACAGGACAGCAGCCGAGAAACTACGATCTTCCTCAGAGTCTTAAATGTGTCCTACTTGAAAGACTCTTAGTTTTTACCTCTTTTCTGATCAGAACTATATTCAGACATCCCTTGGTATCCCAGGCAAATGGTTTTAGGAACTCCATTGGACACCAAGGCTGTACATACCAAAGCTCCTCACATAAAATAGTGCATGTCTGCCACAAGAGAGTGGCCCACAGAATCAACTACCCAGGGGCTCACAGAAACAGTCAGGGACACATAATGGGTCTGACCTAGACTCTCTTCATATATGCTATGGTTGTGTAGCTTGATCTTCTTTGGGCTGGGGCTGTCTCTGACTCTTTTGCCAGCTTTTGAAACCTTTTTCCTCCTCTTGGGATCCTCCATCCAGCCTTGATATGAAGAGATGTGCCTAGTCTTACTGCAAATTAATAGGCCATGCTTCCTTGCTATCCCTGGGAGGCCTGCCCTTTTCTGAAGGGAAATGGAGGAGGACTCGATCTGGGAGAGAAGGGAGGTGTGAGGGAAGGACTGGGGGGAGAGGAAGGAGGGAAAATTGCAATTGGAATATAATGTATGAGGGAAGAATACATTTTTTTCAATGATTCAGTGTGTGGATGTGGCCAATGCCCTACAACACGCTCCAAATTGTGTAGCTGACTCACAATGTTGCTCTTTACTGTCTGCAGATCTTTGGTATAGAGATTATCTTTGAAATAGGCTGTCTGTAGTTGATGAAATCCCCCAATGTAGGAAACCCAGATATGAAGGTTCCTTTGTAGCCGTATGTTAGTTTCCAGCCCTCTCTGCACTTGAATGGAGACCAACCTGTCATTCCTGGAGAAAAACAAGCCCGAGTCCACTGCCTCTCATGGCCATCATGGATGTGCTCATTCCCTTGCTGCAGGGAAGCTTGGAGCCCTTCCCTTGGCTGGATGGGAGGGACCGTTCTCCCCACCCAGCCTTGACTGTTTCCATCTACAGAGTTTCCTAATTTTGTGTTGTATTTTTTTCTATTTTGGTTGTTTTTGTAAGCTGCTTGTAATACTTTGTGGGTTGTAGATGAAAAAAAGGAGAAAATTTTTGAAAAAGAACATTCAAAGTACATGCCTTACCCATATTAGGTCAGCAGTACCATTTTTATGTGTGGATAGAACATTTTCACCCTTTAATAAGATTAGTAACTGAATATGATATTAGTCACAATATGAAATAATGTTCCCTTTAAAATGTGATGATCATTCTGATTTATTTCCCCATCTGTGAGATGAGAATGATAATTATCCCTTTGAAAATATCATATGGTCAAATTAGTTAATGTTGGACAAGCATTTCAGAATGAAGATACCTAATAATTTATTAGTGGCTCCGCTGGCATGCAATTTGAGAATGAAGTCTGCCTTTGAGGAATTGGCGCTTGCGTTAATTCATGTTTTCTTTGAATTCCACGGAGCTCACAAATGTATTCTCTGCTCTGGGTGCCAGCCATACCCAAGCATGGCACATGGTCTTGCAGCCTTTGCCTGGAGCAGACTTGTTTGATCCTAGCCTGTGAAGGAAACGGAGCAGATAACCAACCCGCTGTGCACTTCTTTTGAATTCACTCATTCCCTTCTCTGCTTTACGTCCTTCAAGAGCCATAGATCCATCCAGGACCTTGGAAAGAATAATCTTAGCTGTGTCTCAGATGAGACAGGACAATGAACTCTCATCTTCTTTTATTCCCTTCTGTGTTTGTTCAATCATGAAATACTTTCTAATTCAGAAATTGGGGTGTTTTCTGTATTCACAAAGGAATCCATGAAGAATCTAATACATAGTGATAGCAGTCGCTCTCTGAATGCCACATGCTGGAAGCCTCTCCCAGCTCATCTCCATGCAACGCACCTGAGAATGACTTTTAGATTGGAAAGCGCTATAACAGACAAAAAGACACATCCTTGTGTGGATTAAATGTTGGGATTTGAGCCAGGTGGTATTGGCTTTTAATCCCAGCACTTGGAAGGCAGAGGTACATGGATCTCTCTGAGTCTGAGGCCAGCCTGGTCTACAAAGTGAATTCCAGGACAGTCAGAGATACACAGAGAAACCCTGTCTTGAAAAACAAAAACTAAACAAACACCCATCCCAAAAAATGTTAGGATTTGAACCTCGGCCTATCTGTGTCTTTACTTTTCTATTTAACATATTTTATGAGCCCAAGGTATTATGTTTATTGAATTTTTATTTCTATGCATCTCTATAAAACTGTAGGAACCAAGATAAGAGAAAATATTCAATGTGATTTTTTTCAGTGACTCTGTGATGAATTTCAGTCAAGTAAAAACCATAGGTTCATAGAATGAAATTCCTATTTGTCAAAGAAATAAAAGCTAAATTTTTTTACTTTTCTCTCTGTAAATTTGTATATACAAATTCCTATATCAGCAATGTCTGGGTCCTTCCTATGTCTGGCTTTCAGTTAGTTACTATTTCTTCAGTTTAGTTGGGCGTGCTGATAAAATGACTCCGTGTGCTTCCAGGGAAAGGACAGGAACCACAGGAAGGGAATCGAGGAAGGCTAGAGAGGGTACATGGAGGGCAAACACAACACAGCCGGACAGATGCCTATGTGGAAATGTCAGGGTGAAGCCCTTGTATGTGTACAAGTAATAGCATGCGTTTATAACAGCGATTAGGGGAAAGGAATGGCTCCCGACCCAGCTCACAGGCAGGGAAAATGAAGAGTGTGGTAACCGTTCACTCTCAACCCCACTGGTCAAGTTCAACAGCAACAACAAAAGCCTTGGGGGAGTGAGCTCCCAGTGTGAGAAGAGCTCGGCTTACTGGAAAGTAAGCCACTGCTATGGCTTCTTTAAGACAGTGCACCCCGAAAGCCCTGAGCCTTGCCTCTGGGAGGATATGCTCCACTGCCTGGGGACAGAGAGCATTTAGGGGTCACCCTGACCCTCACATTTGAAATGCCCAAGAAAGAGCAGATGGAAATATTTCTAACCAAAACGCTTGCTACAATAAAAAGAAATACAAAAACATCTCTCCAAATCAGTATTCCCCAAATAAAGTCACTTGGTTGGGCTTTGGGACTTGGTTTTCCATGGTCAGGAAGAGCTCTCTCTGTTGTTTTAAATTTGAAAATGGAAATCTGTCGGCAGAGTCCAGAGATTACGTGAAAAAATGAATTAAAATACGTGAACTTCGGGACTATCGCTATCCGTTTATTTGTACCGTTCTGCTGAGGGGTAATTTTTTGTTTAAAATTTGAGTGTGTTTATTTATGTATTATAAAACGACAAAGCAAGCGTCTGCATGCTATAAGACCACTTTTTCTCATATTTTCTGACAGAGACTTACGTGACATTTAGGAATAAAGCTTCACATTTAACCTGTAACTCGCGAATATAAATAATTTCCTCAGCACGTAGCTCCTTCTCTTGGACTTTTTCTTGTGTCTTAAACCCTTCTCTGCCCCGCTTTAGATCCTGCATTAGTTCGGAAAATGGCCAGTAGGGGGCGCTGCTGGCTCGCTTTTTAGAAAGTCCCTGGCACCTTGATTTCAGCTCTTTTGAAAACATGGAAATTATTTTAGTTTAGTCAAAGCAATCAGAGTGAGAGAATTGGCTGAAATACTTCAAAGTTGCTCTTTCGTGTCTTTTGCTACCTCGACCCCAAAAAACCATGAATAAAGCTAGGCTACTGCTTTTTCTTCACGTGTCTGAGGAGCCCTTAACTGACCCACAGCAAGGATGGCTATGGGAGGTTAAGGCAACCGAGTGTGATTATCTAATTTTTCCATCAGCTTGAGGTTCTTATGTGAAAGTTCTATTCATGGGGAGCCAGAAAGGGGGAAAATAAAAACCTGTTTACACTTTCACTTTCCAGCTGGCCTTGCCAGTTATCCCCTGACCTGCTGTAATGACGTGAAAATATCAGCGCGACCTTGGCCTGGACTGCAGGCTGGGAGGGGCTGTGGAGAGGCTTGGGAGAGGGGAAAAGGTGCAAATCGTCTTTACACCCTCTGGCGACGCTATGAAGCGATCTAAAGAGAACTTTCCATCCTTGCCAGCGCCTCCATTCTTTGAGATGAACTACTGACAGTCCCTCTGTGTTTTATAAACTGCCATATAAAAACCGTTGCAAAACTGAATTAGCTAGCCAACGCGCTGTGGAGACCTCTTGCAAAGAATACGCTCCGTCTAAGCATTTCTTACTAAGAAATTCTGGAACCTCTCCCACTGGTATTCGGCAGAATTCTCCCTCCCGCCAGACACCCGGGAAGATGGGCGAGTTGTTTAAGATGTTAGGCTGACACAGACACTATCCAAGCGACTGTGCTCGACACAACTTTTTGAGTGTCCCAGTCAGTGCCCGGAAGCATCTGCCACATCCCGGGGCATATGAGAGGTCTGCTTCCTGGGCCTTTTCTTCACCCTCCAGGCACTGAGCACTAGCTGTCCTGCAGAAGCTGGTAGGTGCCACTTTTGGCTGGTCTTGTAGCTGGCTGCAACCGTCTGTCCTTCCACGGGATGAAAAATGTGTCCATTAGCTAATGGTTGGTTGTGTGCTTGGAGAAGCTTCCGCCCTGGGGCTGCAAGAGCATATCAATCAGTCTCTTAGATGAGGCCTCCGAGGGCCAAGGGAAATTTGTATAATCCTGAACTGTAAACATGGGGACCAGTGGTTGAGGTTTCCGAGCTGAACAACATTTGAAAATGTCTATTTGAGTATCTAAAATAAACCTTTATTTTCAAAAGAGGGGGAGGCGGGGGAAGCACTCTGGGTGGCCTTAGGGAGGTCCGCTCACCTTTTTGCCTTCATTTTCCTTTACTCAAAACGGTGGGGGTGGGGACAGAAGCAAAATAAAGCCTTGCTTACTTTTCGGAGGTAAATCAGTTTCATTTTGGTTTTCAGCCCGCTAACTTAACGTTCAGCCAGGTTCTCCCCCTCACGCCTTCCCTCTCAACCGTGTGTTCACCACCAACCATGCGCTGATGCAATTTTTCCTATGGCTTCGTAGCTTTCCGTGGACTCTTTCCTTGTTCTGCTAACTTTTCTTCTATCTACTGACTGAGGAGGAAAGCTGAGACCCTTCAGTCCTTCCCAGCCCAGCCAGACAGCTTCCAGCTCGGGAGGACAGTCTCAGAGGTGCAGATATCCGGCTGAAGACACAGGACGGGAAGTAGCGAGCGTGCGAGCCTGTGTGCATCTTTTGGCAGTTGGCTTTCTTTGTCTGGTGTGTTGCAGTCAGCACCTTCCACAGCTGTGGAGCTGAAAAAAAAGTTCCTTAGGAAAGAAGACCAGCTAACTTCCCAGAGGTTAAGTAAGAGAAGGCTGCTGGAACCTTCACAGGAAGATGCATTGAGATGGCTTCTCTCCCTCACCTTTGTGTATGCTCTTCTTAAATCCATCCTTTCGAAGACATTCACCAACCCCACCCTCCCATATTTCTCCTTTCAACAGTATCTTGCATATCTTCTCTTGAGGAACAGGTTCGGCTTCCCTGTGCATCTTCTATTTTAATATACGGCCGTGACTCAGGAGTTGACTCTTGTGAGATCTGAGAGTACAGTTCTAAGTCCTGGAAACTCTGGTCCATGAGGACAAGTTGGGAAAGACAGGAGCTTTGGTTTGTTCGGAGGAGACCAGAAGGATGTAGTTGCTCTGAGCTGGTGTCTTCTCAGTGGTTGAGCCTGCTGGGTTTTCATGTAAGTTTATGGGAGGCTGTGACCCTTGGAAACTAGCAGTGGATTCTACTGAAATATCTCAGCCATGTTGTCCATACCCTAAAGTAAGTCAAACATCATCTAGACTGAGGACTGACTCAATGCTTCTTCAAAGAGTGGGATGACAAGCTGGCTCTGAGCTGGCCTGTTAGATACGTGCCACCCCAGTTTCAGTTCTCAATGGCATGTGGTTTCCACTTTCTTTTTGTAAGTATAGGTTAATTTCACAAACAGAGGGTTAGTTAGGGTTCATGCTTGCAAAAAAAAAATGTAAAGAAAGGCCTGTCTTCGTAAAACGACGCTCTGAAGGAAAATACAAGAAGCAAAGTGAGAGAAAGAAGTGTGGGTGTTTGAGGAAAGCCAAAGTAGCCAGCTATTGGAAATAGGAGGAACCGCTGGATGCCAAGTGAGCATGTGACTATCCAGTGACAAAGGACAAGCTGGGCCCTATGCCCTTCCTCCATGAGACAGCCTGTGACAGACCTGAGCACCCGGTTTTGGTGTTGAAAACGGTAGAAAAATCAACATGAAAGTTGTCACATTCTTCTCATGTACAATTTGGGAAAATGTGACACGAGAACAGAACAGTACATTGATGCTTCTGAAAGCGAATCTGTAAGAACAAAATGGAAGAAAGCCTAGTGGTCAAAGCCAGGACGATCTGAACAAAATGAAAAGAGTAGCATAGTACCCAGTATTAATGAAAGTATAAAGTCTACACTTGAGTAGATGGTGAAATAGAAAGAAAACAAGAAGACACGTCTCCTAGTAGAAAATGTCTCAAAGGAGATGGAACACCCCTTACTACATTTTAGGTAACTCCTCACCAAGGGCATAGAATGGGAAATGGGGACAAGAGTAACTTCCTGGTGAAGGAATACAACCTCAGCCTGGGGGTCCTGACCAGCAGGAAGTCCTCCTGATAGCATTATGATGTGATATGTTATAATATGATATGATATGGTATGATATGATGTGATATGATATGGTATGGTATGATATGATATGGTATGGTATAATATGGTATGGTATGATATGATATGATATGATACTCCCTCTTATGTGCCCCCCACTCATGATCCCAGTCCAGTCATGAGAAAAACATTACCCAAGAATCAACAGGTAAAGGCATCCTCCACAATGTGGCCAGGACTTCTCAATACTCTCAAGGTCATCCAGAGCAAGGAACTGTTCCAGATTTAGAAGACCCAATGACTATATGTAATAAGTTCTCCTAGTGAGATCCTGAGACAGAAAAACATATTAGGTCAAAAGATAAAGAAATCTGACTACAGTATGGACATAAGATAATAATAATAATAATAATAACAACAATAACAATAATGATGATGATATACGAATGTAAGTTGAAACAAATGACAGAATAATGTAAGACATCCCCCAAGATAGATGTGAATTGTGCAAGCGGACACAGCCATCTTCAAGTATTATGTAAAACAAAAGCAGATAGAAAACCTAAAGTGCCCTTTGAAAAGCAATCATTGTTGTAGTGTGTTAGCTCTACGCTTCAATAGAACTCTTTTCCAGACTCTTGGCTGATTGTTATGACTTAATTAGATAGAAGGAAAAAGCTTCCCCTGGTTGGAGTCATGACCGGAGTAACTGCACATGCTCAGTATTCTGTTGCGTGGAAAGTGTTTACCCCAGACAGAGGCACTTCTCCTGTGAGGACTGTGGTGACTATTTATGGAGAAAGGTGCTCCCAGTGACTGTTGTGAGGAGTCAGTTTCACATTTATTCAACAGCTATAGAATTTTCAGTGTATCACTTCCAAATAATATCCAAATACCTGATCCATCTCAGGGCTGACACAATAGGTACCTACATGAAATTGAGTTATCAGAGCCTGCCTCAAAATGGAATTGTATTTTCTTGCATTAATGAGCACTGCGTTCCTTTAACAAAAAGTAAAATATATTTCCACTGAGATGAAAAAGCGACCTCTTCATCCAGTATCAACAACTCACACAATGTGGAAAAATTATCATGGATATTGTGAAATGTATCAGGGTAACCTGAGCGTTGTTCTTTCATAATTATTCGTAGTACATTATGGCTGTGACACTTTCAGAATGTGAAGGATTCTTGTGTATGCCAAACCTCTGTAGAATTAAAGACTCTTTGGGAGAGAGCTATGTGTAGGAGCCCAGAGCTCCTTCATTTCTTCCATTATTTTCTGTCTGTTCATTGCAGAACAAAGAGGCTGTCCTTGTTTCTTAGTACTCAGTTATGAATTTGGACAGGTTTTTCTGCAAATAGTAAGAAACACATGGTCTGAGACTCATCATCAAAAATTCTTGGGTGATGCCTAAGTCTTTGATAAACCAGTGAGTTCCCTGAATTCTCCTCCTCTGCAAACACCCTGGTTGTCTTACAAAATAAAATCCCAGGAGTTGAACGTGCACAAAATTTATGACTGTGCTGGCTGACCAGTGACATTTGAGACTGTCACACCATGACTTGTGATGGATATGTCACTTTCCTCTCGAAAATGACTCCTGTCACAAGTTATGACCAGTATGACCTCGTATTTCCTTTTAACCCAGTAAATAGATCCTGTCGTATTCTTTGAAGAAATATTTTAGTTATTTTGAAAGAACTGAGTGAGTGAATGAGTGAGTGCCTTGTCCAATTACTGTGTATTGTATCTGTCCTGCAGATAAAATAACATCCCAACAGAGTCTGCTGCTGTCTTTCAAACACTTGCAAACAATTTAAGTTCTTAGCTAGTACACACTTGAATTTTCCATGTTTGATCATTGAAAAGGTAAAACTTAATCCCATCGAGTGCAATCAAAGAATTTTTCACAGTAGCAATTAAAAATATGAAACTAGAATTTGAGTGACATAAAATCAAAGAGCTGCTAAGTTGTATTTTTAATCTTCATTCAAATCAAATCAAATGGCAAATAAATTTTTCATTAGAAATTTTACTTTTCTTCTTTAGCATCAGTGGGTTGAAAAGTAGTCTGAGTAATTTAAAAAGCCCTTTAAACTGACTGGTATATTTTGAAATGGATTAAAGGCTTATTTTAAAGTGAATAGCTTTTGTATTTCTGTAGGACACAGAAGGCAGAACTCTTTGGAGGAGGACCGACTGGTTAGCTTACTTTGGCATGAGGGGACTTCCAACCTTCCCAAGCTGTTGAACTAAGGAAACCAAACCCTGTTCTGCTGGGTTTGGTGTCTTCGCCATGCTTCATGTGTGGCACCTACAATAAGAGAAAGTGAAAACCACACATGAAGCAAGGGTCTTTCTGCTCATTTCTTCCCATTGGTGAGAAGGGCTACTGGGTTCATGTTTGGTTTTTGTGTTTTTCCTTTTTGATGTGTTTGTGTGGTGTGTGTCCATGTTTGCCTGTGGGCACATGAGTATGTAGAGGATACATGTGGGTACATGTAGAGACCCCAAATCATCTTCCATCACTCTCCACCATATTCACTGAGGCAAAGCTTTTTACCCAAACTTAGAGCTCACAACCCTGCTAGCCAGCTTGCTCTGGGGATCTCTTTTCCTTGTCTTGCCGTCCTATTCACCATTTGTATGGGCTCTGGAGATCCAAACTTGAGTCCTTGTGCTTCTGAGGTAAGACCCTCAACTGCAGAGCCATTTCCCTAGTGAGCGGCTGTTTTGTAGTATGCGGACTTCTTCATGTGTTTATGTATAAGAGGACAAGCTGCAACATTGTGTGGCTCTATTAGCCGAATGGTATGCAGGTACCTACATGCACACACATATATTCACACATACACACACACACATATTCACACACACACATACACACATACATATATATTTACACACCACACACACATACATACACATATATTCACACCACACACACACACACTTACACAAATATACAAATACACACACACACACACACACACACACACACACCTGCCTTCTTTGTTCCTCCTTGAAGTGTAAGCATAGAAGCTGAGGGAAATTAGCTCCAAGGCATCAAAGCTCTGGGTTTAAAAAAATGTTTACACATGTCTTACAAAGAAAATGAATCCATTCTTTATTCTATGATTCAAAAGTCTCTTCTTTCAACTGGGCGGTGGTGGTGCACACCTTTAATGCTAGCACTCAGGAGGCAGAGACAGGCAGATCTCTGTGAGTTCAAGGCCAGGCTGGACCGACAGCCTCCAAAACAATACAGAGAAACCCTGTCTTGTAAAACCAAAAACAAAAGTCTCTTCTTTCTTTCTTTTCTCAAAAAATAGGATTGAATTTTCTGGTCTTGAGTTCTAAAGACGTGGTTTTAGGGCACTGTTTCTTTTCACGAGACTTTTCTCCTGACTCAACAGGTTCTTCTGAAACATTGAAAATCAGCCTTTTGACTTGAGTTTTAAGTTTCTAGGAACATCTTATCTTTTTCCATTTTCTTGTTGGAGGATAGGGTCTGTTAAAGCTTATGTCTTCTTGCACCAGATGGAATTCCTAGAAAGTGATTTCAATGGTAAATCAGTCTGGAGGCAAAGACCTCAGCCCACCAATTTCAATCTACTGTCGGACAGGGAATTTTTTTTTCTGAAAAAAATACATTTTCCCAGGATTGGATAGCACAAAGTCTGTGACTTACTCATTGTAGAAACCAAATAACTGTAGTTTATCAAAACTTATGAAAGTCATTGATAATTTTCTTTAGAAAATTAAAAAATCGGCCGGGTGGTGGTAGCGCATGCCTTTAATGCCAGCACTATGTGAGTTCAAGGTCAGCCTGGTCTATAGAGCGAGTTCCAGGACAGCCTCCAAACAATACAGAGAAACCCTGTCTCGAAAAATAAACAAACAAAAACCAAAATGCCAGAGAACCTCCCTTTTAATAGCCTTGCCTATAATCTGTGTGCATGAAAGAAACAAAATGTTGGAAGAAAGCAGATGATGGAGAACTTGTATTTCAACAACTTTCCCATTCAGGCCTTACTTCTAAAGCTTACTAAAATAGAATAAGCCATGCTTTGTAAACAGTGAAGTCCTATCCACATGTAAAGTATTGTTACTAAGTTGTGTTACATGAAGGAAGATGGTATGCAAATATTCATTTTTGTGGGATAGCTATATTTTATAGATCATTTGCAAAAGTTCCCTATACAGACCAATGGTCTGTTATGAGAAGCAATTTAAACTCCCCCATAATACCTATCAATGCTCTTTTAATTGCTTCTAACAAGTCACACATATTTAAAAGTTATATGTCTTCTTCATGCAAATGTTACATAAATGAATGGGAATTAAAATAAGAGAACTGCATACCAACTCATTTTTTTAAATTAGGCTGCATAACAGTTACTTATGGGAAGCTAAATGTTGGCATGCCAGGCACCCGTAATTGGCACCTATTGGCACCTAGGCACAGGGACAATTCTGTGTGTTCTTTACATTGTTTCCAAGAGACAATAGGGGAGGACATTGCCTTTTATGGTGGATCCAATAGTAAGAACAGCTTTGATTTCATGCTGCCTGTTACAAGACGCTTGTGGACATTGCAAGAGAAGTTTTGAGAGAGCCTTCATAGACTTTTATTTTTTCCCTGCATTTCTGGGTTTATGAACTATAACCTTTGCCATATCCTGTGCTTGAAAATCAAATCATCTTCACTTTGCTTAGTCCTTACTACTTTTGTTAATTGTGGTGGTGATTTTGCATGTGTGTGTATGTGCACATGTGTGTGCACATGTGTGGTATATTCACACTTGTTTGTGAGGCAAGAGGAAGATGTCCAGTGCCCTACTGTATCACTAACACACTAACAACTTTATTCCCTTGAGACAGGGTCTCTCTCTGAACCTGGAGCCAGACTGGCAGCCAGCAAGCCTTGAGGATCCTCCTGTCTCTGCCCCCCACCCACACTCCCAGAGATGGAGTTGCAAGTACGTGCAGCAATGCCTAGCTTGCTTGCATAGGTGCTGGGATTCCAAATTGTGTCCTCACGCTTAAGCAACAAGTGCTTTTACCCAAGAAGCCATCTCTCTGGCTTCCTCAGTACCTTCTAATTTCTAGATGTGTATTCCTTCCAGTGTAGTAGCCAGTGGTTACATGAGGCTGCTGAGTACTTGAAATGTAGCAACGAATGTCGAGATGCATGCACAATAAATGTGAAATACATAGCAGATTTTTAAAAGTTGGTATAAAAATAATGAAACATAGCCCAATGATTTTTAAATTGATTCTTTATTGAAATCATTGTGTTCTTAGCATTAGTGCAATATTTTATTATTTTTTACCCTTTTGAATGTGGCTACTAGAAAATTTTAAGTCACATATGTGATTTATATTTCCGTTACACAGTACTGGACTAGATGGCAAATAGCTTTAGCTTTTCCTGATTCTCATAAGTATGACAAATTAGAATAATAGTAGGAAAAAACTTCAGAGTTCAAGAAATTTTGATTAAGATAGAGATTAGATCAAATTATGTTTGTCCAAAGACAAGGACACACCACACAGGCACAGCACAGTGGTCCAGACCTTGGCTGCTGAAGGCCCAGTATGTTGTCTTCCATGAAGCAACCAAGCAGCATAGGCTGGAATGACACTTACACCTTCAATCTGTCCTAAAGAAACAGGTCCCTCTCTCATGAAGTCACTCCATGGATTCTCACATGACTGCACACAGCCTTTGCAATCATGACAGACTGTTCCACGTCACCAAAGAACAAACCTTTCATCTTGCAATGGGAATGCAATGCAGCATTAACGCCAGCAACTAAAAACCTCCAAACTAACCCCTGATGGCTTAAGGTTTTCATAAAGATGCCGTCTGCCTGTCAAAATACGACGGGTTGCAATAGCTGCCTTACTTAGTATCTGTTTGCAATCCTATCCCAGTTCTGGAAATGTGTCCATTACCATTAGGATGTTCTGGGCAGCTGGGCCAGTTCACCTAAGTGGGGACAAGACTTGCCAATATGTTATCAATGTCTTGAGCCTGAAAATACATGTTTGGATGTTCAGCGGTAAAGATTTGTGTCTAATCACCCCCTTTCCACTTCCCTTTTGATGAAAAATCATCAAAATGTGAGATGAAAGGATCTAATGGGTTGTCTGAATGTTTTCCCCAGCCCTGTTGGAAATGATTGAGGCATTGGCTTTTCAACATTTCCTCCGAGAAAGCAATTCCAAAGGTTGGTGTCAGCTTACAGCTTAGTAATGGACTAATACACATTATCCTGTATGCAACTTGAAATTACAGCCTGCCAGCTGTGATTCTGGAAGTTTGGAATAGGTTCCTTCCCAAGACTCTAAACAGAAATGGCTTTGACTGTTGCGGGCATGAATCTGTCTAACCCTTCGATGGATGGCATGGATGCGGTAACATTTCTATTGATTTTAACATTTGGCTCTCTGGAAAATAGAAAATAGCCAAAATTTGACAGGCACTTTGCAAAACGATCTGACCCTTCGGGGATGCAGAGTAAGAGCCCTGTTCTCCAGTGACATTTGTGCTTGAACTTGGAACAAACCTGCCTTGTTTCTCTCCTGTGCCTGTTTCATTTTATGGAGTAGAATTACATTTTACTGGATTTGAACTAATGCTTTAAGTGTTGCTTTATCTCTTTTAGTTTTTATTTTTATCATTTAAATATTTACATTGAAAACTCATAAAAGGAGATTACAAACTTCCAAGGAAGTAATTGAATGTTATATACATTCTAAAATTCCAAATTCAAAGCAGGAGGCATCCTGCATGTAATTTAACTGCTGGAGATAATGCCCAGGGTTGGGATGGGTGTGGAAGAGAGGCTTCCTGTATCACTGCTATGGGAAGTAAGTTTGTCAGCATATTGCCAAAAAGCTTTGATAACACTGATATCATAGACATTCAGACTACCTATATGCTGAGCAACCTGTCTGTATAAATCATCCATTCCCATATGAACTAAAACAGAGTAGAAAAGGACCAGGGTATAAGAATGCTCCTTATAGCATGGGTATGATGCCACAAGAGCAAACATCTTGAAATACGATGAGGACACAAGCTACTTAGATTAAGGAGTAACTATAAAATGAAATGGCAGCTTATGGTGGATTTTCAGGGAAAACACACAACTAACTGTAAAATAAAAAGACTATTGAGTATCTAAGAATATTATTTGGTATATTTTATCAAGTGTTGTCTACTTCATGTGTATGCCTAGGAATGACTCAAATGATTGCATCAATATTAAAGATGATTAATTTTGAATGTTAAAAAGTGTGAGAATTTTAGGCACTAGAGAGATGGTTCAAAAGCTTAAGGCAATTGCTGATCTTGCAGAGGACCTGGGTTGGGTTCCCAACACCAACAAACTGGCTTACAACTGTCCGTAACTCCGGTTTCAAAAGATCCAGCACTCTCTCCTCACCTCCAAAGGTACCAGATACACATACAGGCAGGCAAAACACTGATAAAGTAAAAATAAATAAACTCAAAGTATAATGCATTTGAATTTTGTATTCAAATCTACTCATGGTCAATATCTGAGAAGGTATGAGACCTTTTGCTTCATGGCCAGTTTGGGTATTGAAAAACTATTGACAAACTTTTCGAAACTCTCTGATAATCATCCAAGTTACCTTTATTCCTCTGAACATGCATGAAGAGGTGAATACACATGAACTTGAACTGGGCCTAGCATGCAAGCAAAGAGTGTGAGGGAAAAACACCACGTGTAAACCAACATTCTGTCTGCCCAGACAGTCCCTTCCCAGATCCACTGTTGACTTTGCTCTCTTATAATCACAAGGACTCTAAACTTCCCTTCCCCGAGAGTCATTTTCACACAGATACTACTTGTGACCATTACCATATCGTAGTATCTTTAACCTACTCTTCAAGCCTTACCCAGAGTGGATGTGAGTGGCACTTTCATTCATTGAACTACGTTGAAATTGTGATCCATATTTTAAACAATGAAATGACCAAACATTTAATATTTGACAGCAGAATGAACTTTTTGTAAACATATTTCAACAAAATACTTCATGAGCAAAGAATGCTGTCATTTAGTAGGTACACTTAGTGGACTTTTCAAGAGACTCTCCCCAGGCTAAGAGGGGAGAAAGTACTTTTTTTAGTTGGCACCATGGAAATCATGAAGGTATTTCATATGAGTTATGTGTCTCAATACCCTTAGTTACTTTTCTCTGGCCTTCAAAAAAATTTGTTGTCTAGTATTCTGAGGGGTCAGTAAGGGTATAAAGTGAAGGCAAGATACAATAACAGTCACAAGAGTGTGCTCTGTGCTCTGAAAGAGTGTCACAAAGGAAGAAGAAACTGCCATGGATGATATCCTGGTAGAGGTGGCACTTGGCATGGTCTGAAGGGTATTCTTAGGTTAAGTGATGAAACTAGATATGAATGACATCTTAGTAAACACTGCTATATCAGTAAACTCACTGAAGTCAAGAGATTGCTCTATGGTCAAGTAGTATACCCCTTTAATCAGGAAGTACATAAAGTGTTTAGTGGCCTGGAGAGAGCCAGGGCACAAATGACAAATGAGGCGATATATTATATTGAGAAGCTGGGGCAAGGGCTTTGTTTGCAGCGTGACTATTCATTTGAAATCCTTTCCCAATAAAAATGGTTTGATTTGTTGTTAAGGGCAGCTCTCCCACAAGAGGTGACAGAGGATAGCTGTCCTTACTGATTACCTTCTGAAGATAGGGCTGATGCCAGCTTCCAATTCATTTCCCCGGTGCGATCCATTGTAACCATTTGTCGACTTCACTAAACTACCACATAATTTTACACAAGCCAGGATGGAGGGCACTGGCGGTGTCGGCCTGAAATAGCCGGAAGCTGTGTTGCAGTGTGTACGGGAAGCCTGAGCTGGCCAGCCACAGTGGGCCCTGTGGGTTCAGCACTTTGTTATCAAACCCTGCCTTTGGGAGAAACAGCCAGTGCAAGGACAGAGAGCTGAGAGGTTGGCTTCTCCACAAAGCGTTTTGCCCTCCCTCAGACAGTGCCTTCTCAGGAAAGCACGCATGCGTCTTTGAACATTGTGCTGGGGAAGCTGAATTATTCTGCCATCATTGCTGTGATACGTTGCATCTCCAGCTAGATGATACTGAGTCCTTATTTCTGCAGTCCAGATTAACCTCCACTAGCACTTTCACAAGATGGCCTAGACCCACGCTTTTAAAAGCTGCTATTCAAAGAACGCGTTTTCCAGGGCTGTTCATATTCAGGCTCCCTGAGCAGTGTAAGAACTCCGTTGTGAATGCAGCCAAAGAAATCACACCGCCTCTGAGTCTGTGGAGCCAGGACACTCCAAATGCTACAGTCTGACTGTGTTGGGCTGGGAACTATCTTTAGCCTGTTCTCCATACCTCGTCTACTGTTACCTGGGCTGTATGCAATATGCTGATGCCCTATCCTAAAACCGTGTACTCTGATGTGTGCAGACTTCAGCAATCCCTCCCCATGCTGAGTGTGTGTGTGTGTGTGTGTGTGTGTGTGTGTGTGTGTGTATGTATGTATGTATGTATTGCAGGAAGTGAATGAGCCTCACTTGAGCATTTGTCAGATGGAGATACTAATAGATATTAATAGTTCTCGGCTCCTGGAAGGTTGAGAAGATGGAATGTAGCCACCATGTCCACAAGCATTTTCACAGGAGGCAGTTACTGATACTGCACTTGTGCCGTCCGTGCTTGACCACATTCAGGGAATGATTTTGCCTTTCCTCCGCTAAACATATTGATGCTACATTTAGTTGGTTCAACAGTGTTTAGGGATACTTCTCTGGAGATGAGAGTCTGACAGGAGGATGTGGGCAAGATGTTCTTGGAGTAGCTGCGATGCACTCAGCAGGTACAGAACCATAGTTACCTGGGTTTATCCTTAAGGGTGTGGTTTTCCTTTACTTCCTCCGGGTATTCCGCATACCCATCCTGCTCTGCTCTACACTACCAAGGTACCAAGTCTAGAAAGTTCCTCTGCCTGCCTTCCAGTTTCAGCTCTTGACTCAAAGCCTGGCTTAGGGTCACCCACACACTTTTCTCACAAGGTAAGCAGGAGAAATTGCTTCCAGAACACATTTTGCATTTTAGTCCTCAAATAAAACAGCACACTTTAGTTTCTCAACTGATCTCACCTAGATGCCTAGAGGGTGAATATTGTCCCAATAATCCCAGCTCCTGCACAAGGGCCCTAGAGACAGATTACTCTCCGTGACCTGGATGAGTAGCAATGTTTTAAAGGAATCATGAACATGCAGGAAAGTACCCAACCATCAACCGTGAATATGTATGTATGTATGTATGTATATGACCTCTTGTGAGGGTATATAAGGCTCTCAGAGTTGGAAAGACACACATATCATAGACAAAGATAAGAATAGTTAAAACACCTGGAAGGGAGAAGTAGCTGAGAAGGCAGACTTGGAATTTGGGTCAAATTTGATGGATGGCAGAAATCAGCAGAAACAAAGCATCTGTACATACCTTAGGAGGCTTATGGCTTGGAATTTTTCAGCATGAACACAACCAGCCTCTAGATAAGGAAAATCCAAAATTTCTCTTTTGTTCTTCTTTAACCCAAGAGTAACCATTTTTCTTTCTTTTAGCTTCACAATTTAGTTTAGACTGCTATTGAACTTTCTGGAAATTTAATCCAATCCTGTAAATTCTGTTGTTTCTGGAATTTTTCGTTTAACATTATGTCTGAGATTCATTGGTGTTCTGTGTGCTTGTAGTTCTTTCTAATGAACAGATCATATGCAATCATAGGGATTTATTATCCATTCTTCTGCTAATTGACATTGGGAAACAAAAGATGTGTAAAGTGAATTGAATATTACTGTCTGGCTGTTAAGAAATGGCCCTCTAGTCATCCCTAAATAGGATATCATCAAATCTCTCCCCAGCTCAGGGAACCCTGAGGAAGAGGAGGGAGAAAGAGTATAAGAGCCAGAAGGAATAGAGAACACCAAAAAAAAAAAAAAACCCAAGATCGTCTAAATCAGCATGATCAAAGTTGGTATGAACCCACAGAGACTACCACAGCATGCACAGAGTCTGCATAGGTCTACACCAAGTCCTTTGCATATGCATTATGGCTTCCAGATTAGTGTTTTTATGAAATTCTTGGGTGAGAGCATGCTGGTATCTGATTCTTGTGCTTTCTCTTGGGCTCTTTTCTTCCTGATCATTTGTTTTTTCAATTCCAATGAGTTACTTTTTGTTTTGTCTTATTATATTTTATTTTATTATTATCTCTAAGAAGCCTGTTCTTTTCTAATGAGAGACAGAAAGGGAATAGATCTAGATGGGACAGGAGGTGGGGAGGAATTGGAAAGAGTAGAGCAAGGGAAAACTGTAGTCAGGATATGTTATGTGAATAAAAACTCCTTTCCAATAAGTGGGGAGGACCAGTTCCCAAGGAAAAGGTGACAGAAAAGGTAGTTGAACTTGTGTCTACCAGGAATCCAACTCCGACTCTTCACCCTTTTGGAAGAGGGCATTCAAGGGTGCCCTGTGTACAGCTGGCAGATCTCTCCCCATTGCTGTGAGCTTTTTTCTGATCCTGTGAGTCCTTTATTCAGCTGGAGCCTAGCCATTTGTGAAATTGGTGAAATTCAGACAGAGATCTTTTGGACATGCTGGTGTTCTTAGGTTTTGTTTCCCTAGTAAGTGTCAGCATATAAATACACAGCTGAGTGTGTTTTACTGGTGACCATGGCGGCAGTCATTGTCATTTCTTGTCAGTCAAACTTGCTGCCAGGGTCTTAATTTCTGACACATCTGAAAAGGATTTCACCAACACTTCTATGACTGGTTTGCCAGTAAATGATGTGATGGTTTGTTTGCTTATATTTTGATGTCATTGCTTTAATGGGCAATTGTCTACATTCCCCCCTACCCAAGTCATCTATCCTCCCCTTTTCTGAAGGAAGTGTCTAGGGGTTGGGAGGTCTGAGCTTCCATGTTTACATTTTAGAAGGTAAGCTGAACCTTTACTGTTTGGTCTCAGCTTGAGTGACATTCACATGTAGAACTAGGCCATCACTATTTGCTATCTGTGGCTTGAGCATGTGATAACTAATGATCCCAATTTCAAAGCCTGTTTTTGTAGAAGGTACCCGAAGTTTTCACTCTCCTGCAAAGTTGTTTCCTCTCAAAAATTGTGTGTGTGTGTGTGTGTATTTACGTGTGTATTATGTGTGTACATGTCTGTGTGTGTACATATGTGTGTATTACGAGTGTTTGTGTATGTGTGTGTACATGTGTATTATGTGTGCATACACATGTGCATTACATGTGTGTATATGTGTTTGAGTGTGTGTGTGGTTTGCCTGCATGTAAGTTTGTGTGAAGCACCTGGAGAGGTCAGAAGAAGTACTGGATCCCCGGGAAGAGGGTTTACAGACACCATGTGGATGCTAGGAATTGAACCCTATTCCTGTGGAAGAACAGTCAATGCTCTTAGCCTCTGAACCCTCTCTCCAGCCCTGCAATGTGTTTTTGATACAAAACTATATATTTAAAACTGAATGAAACAGTGAAGCGTGTCCTCATTTACTGGAGAGGTTGGTTGTCTGTGAGCTTCTCTGAGTGGGATTCTGTCTCACTGTTCTTTGTTCTTTAACCCTTCAGACTCTGGGCTGCAATATATTCATGTGCATAGGAAGTTACTAGGAGAGCAAAGCCCTGGTAGTGTCTGGAAGGAACATTGCTTCTTGTATGCCAGTTGAGAAGATCTTTTAAAACATGGTCAAAACAGTGTACTGATACTTCAGATGCCAAATGAAATAGTTTCAAACATTGTTGTAATTGCTTCTAATTCTAGAAGTAATTTGTGAATAAATTTTCAGTGAAGAAAAAATGTAACAATAGAACTAAGAAAAAAAATTCCGTGACTACTCCTCTTCATCTCTGGTTTCCTTGGCATGGATAAGCCTTTCACAAGCTAGCCTATGTGGTTCTAGATCAGCAAGTGAGCCACAGGCCAAAAAAACTCCATCTGGTTTATACAAAATATGGTAGAAATACAGTCAGGATGCTCTCACACTACAACAGCTAAATTGCATAGTTGCAAAAGAGAGTACAGTCCGCAATGCTGGAAATAATGCCAAGTGAACCTTCACAGAAAGGTGGTTGATCCTCCTCTAGATTTGTTTGTTTGTTTTGTTATGCTTTTTTATTGTAGTATCTATGTAGCCTTGCCTTGACTGCCAGACCCTCCTACTTATGTGAATATAAGTCTGAACCACCAGACCTGGCTTACATACTTTTCTTTACATATTTATATATTTAAACTAATATGCAATTTGTAAATCATATTAGATAGTTCTGTATTGTTCAATACTTGCCATTTTTTCATTTATCACCACAATTATTTGGAAAAACACATTTGTGATTTCAGAAGTTAGCATGATAAGCCCACTAATTTAAAGGAAATAGGATTAATGAAGACATTTTATTTTTAATTCCCAGGCAGAACTTCATTCAGAAATCTGAGAAAATCTCAAGATTGTAGCACATATGTTAGAAACATAAAGATATTGAATATGAAAGCTTCTAGAAACGTCTACCAGTTGAACCTGTCCAGTGTTTTTTTATTCAGACTCTGAGATTCACAAACATTATGTGGTGCATTGAAAGCCTCAGTGGTGGTTTTTGAGAGTGATTTAGCTTGTCAACTGATAGCAGCTTCAGTGGCCTCCATTTGAAATACCTTCTTTTTATAATTCAGGCAGAATGCAACTTTTAGTGGTTCGTCAGTCAAAAGTCTTGTAGTCTGTCAGTGTATTTGCAGAGTTTTTGAAAAACACGATTTAATATGAAAAATTTCTATTTCAGTAATATCACTTCTGATGAGATATTGGTAGTTATCCTCCTAGCAACCAGACAAAAAAGAATCCAACTGATTGATGGCCTGGCAGTTTGGAGATCCATGTATTGACAATTCTAGAGTGTTTATGTGCTTTGACAAGTCAGTGGAGTTCTGGCACTCAATATCTTTATGTTTCCAACACTGAGTGTTTGTGAGTTCTCATGAGGTATCTAGTATGTTGCTAGCATTAGAGGGCACATTATAAATTACAGACAAGACCTTTGTTTCTCAAATTATAGCCTTGATTTAGAAAAACAAGGCTAACACATCATAATGAGCATCCAAGTGGAAATAGCTTCTTTGTCGTCCTAGGACCATGACTTGTAAAGTGTTTGTTACTTAAAACTATGGCTGACTAAAATCCACACCTCCAGAGAAGCTAGGAAACAAGGTGGACCCTAAGAGAGACATATGTGGTCCCCCAGAGAAGGGAAAAGGGACAAGTTCTAAGCAAATTGGGAGCATGGGGAGACAGGGAGGAAGTTAGGAGAAAGAGAAGGGGAGAAGGGGAGGGGAGAGGAGGACAAGAGGGAGCAGGAAGGTTAAGTCAGGGGAAGAATAGAGGAGAGCAAGAAAAGAGATATGATAGAGGGAGTCATTATAGGTTTAAAGAGAAATCTGGCACTAGGGAATTGTCCAGAGATCTACAAGGATGACCCCAACTAACAATCTAAGCAATAGAGGAGAGGCTACCTTAAATGCCCTTCCCCAATAATGAGATTGATGACTACCTTACATGGCATCCTAGAACCTTCATCAGATAGCTGATGGAAGCAGAAGCAGACACCCACAGCTAAACACTGAGCCGAACTCCTGGAATGCAGTTGCAGAGAGGGAGGAGTGATGAGCAAAAGGGTCAAGACTGTGCTGGGGAAACTCACAGAAACAGCTGACCAGAACAAGGGTGGCTCATGGACCCCAGATGGACAGTTGGGAAACCAGCATAGGGCCGAATCAGGCCCCCTGAATGTGGGTGTCAGTTAGGAGGCCTGGGCAGTCTATGGGGCCTCTGGTAGTGGAACAGTAGTTATCCTTAGTGTACGAATGGACTTTGGGAGCCCATTCCTCATAGAGGGATACTCTCTCAGCCTAGACACATGGGAGAGGGCCTAGGCTCTGCTCCAAATGATATGACAGACTTTGAAGATCCCCCATGGAAGGCCTCGCCCACACTGGGGAGCAGAAAGGGGATGTGATAGGGGGGTCATTGGAGGAGGCAGGGGAGGAGCAGAGGGAGAGGGAACTGGATTGACATATAAAACAAACTTGTTTCTAATTTAAATTATAAAAAGAAAAGAATGAAATAAAACTATGAATGAATGTGTAAAATGACCCCTAGCTCACTGAAAGCCAATCTGTCACATGCACACAAATAAAATGGCATAATCAATACTGGTTCTTTCATGAAGGATCAGTTACAGGGTGGGCTAAGAGGCTTGTCTGGTAAAAGAGCTTGTAGCACAAGCTGATGACCTGGAACTCAACATGGAAGGAGAGAATTAACTCCTGAAGGCTGACATCTGACTTCCACTCACATGCTGTGTCATACATGTACCTGTACTCAAACACATTGTGTACATATACACTACATACAACAACAACAATAAATGTTTTTTAAGAGCTATGCTGTCATTTAGGCTTCATAGGAAGGAAAACACATAGTCGCACAATGAAGACAGAGCTCAGGGGAGGACTTTACCAAGTACCCATATCATTGCTTGTGTAAACTTGCCAGACTTCACTTGCAAATTTTAAGATCCTGGCTGATTTCTCCTTGTGTCTCTTAAAGGTATTACCCGTTACCATCAAGGCTGTTACCGATTAACACCATTTTAATGCTGATTTTTTTAAAGTTCAGAAAATGTACACAAAGCATTGATTTTAAAAAAGAAAACTCCTAAACATCCCAGTGTGAGAACACTAGACATTTTTAGATTTCTGTTTGGCTTAGTTATGTTGGGCTGTGTGTTGTATTAAGAACAGTCGGCAAGCAGCACTTGGGAGATCAGACTCTGCACTTCTTCTGGGCAGCACAGTACAGCTGACCCTGTCGGGGGTGAGGGAGATGCCAGTGAGCCAGCCCTGAGGGTGAGATCATAGGAGAGTTGGCTCCACCCTTCATCGGGTATGAGGTGGTGTGGTCAAGGGAAAGATGCCCACCCTCGCCCCTTGCCACCTGTGGCAGCTGGAAAAGCTAGCCTCAGAAGCATGAGAGCTGGAACGCTCATCCTGCCCCTCACCATCTGCAGCACTTGGGAGAGCAGTCCAGTAACTCACCTGGACAGCACAGTAGAGCTGGTGGGGAGGATGGGAGGATGAGAGGATGGGAGGATGTGGGAGGACTAG
Organism: Mesocricetus auratus; assembly: GCF_017639785.1. NCBI lineage: Eukaryota > Metazoa > Chordata > Mammalia > Rodentia > Cricetidae > Mesocricetus > Mesocricetus auratus. The sequence continues at coordinate 33,524,248 of NW_024429200.1, read as the reverse complement.
CAGGCTACCATCCAGGTCCAGATCCAGGGCTATGAGTTGACCCACCCCAACATCCACGTCATCTATGAACTGCTGGAGCTCATGAAGGGGCCAGTCCTGCAGATCCAAAACTGCAGGATCCTCATAACATGGGGTAGTAACAGAGCATCCAAGAGGAGTCCCAAGGAGTGTCCAGTGTTCATAGTATAGCAGAAGCCAGAGGCCTGGAATCAGACCAATTACTCATTGCAATGAACGTTTGCAAGTAAAGATGTATAGGCTAAATGATATACTATGTGACACCCTACAGCTCCCATGAAAAGATTTCTTTTCCCCTTTTTAAAATTTTATTTTATCTTCAGGGGACGTTGCAAGGGCAGAGGGTGGATTCGAAGGCCCAGGGAGATGAGTGGGATTGGGGTGCATGACATGAAATTTACAAAGGATCAATAAAATGTTAATAAAAGAACAGCCAGCAAGAAATAACACATTTTATAATGTGGGTGTGTTACTGCAGGATACAGGAATAATGAGATAAAAAAATTGTCCCTAAGTATTTTAAGATATAAATCTTTTATTGAACTTTTTATATCCAATAATTTGAATAGACACTTAATTATGTTCCTAACAGAAGGATGTTCTGTTCAAACAGCCATGGACAAACAGGAACCAAACTAAACCTTCCCTCCTTTAAGTTGTTGAGATCAGGTATTGTGTGACAACAAAGACAATGTCAGCTATTAGAGTGTGCAACCTTTATTTTAGCTTTTTAAAATTGATCTAACCATTTACATGGATGTGCCTCAGTTTGACTGTAGTTATGAAAAAAGTAACTATAAATGATATTTGCGGAGCTACTGAGGATATATATGTGATAGCAGATATTTGGGAATGTTGGGTATTGTTAGTTTTTTTGATAAGGTAATAATTTTATAGTTCATGTTTAATATAATACTCACTGAAGTGACTATGGAAGAAATGCCACAGTATCTGAAACATTATAAATGACTGCAAAATGTTAAAACAAAACATACACAAATTTTGTCACATTTTACGTTTTTTGTTTCTGTTCTGTAGTGGAGGAAATAAGACATTCTGATAAAGAAAACAGGAAATGTTTCCAAGCAAGGGGCGATGCAGCTGCTTTCCAGACACTAATAACACCCCAGTGTTGTTGGGTGTGTGTTTACTGTTCACATCATATGTTTGTGAAAATACTAGATATTTACATATGTTATATACCATAAACACACACAGAATATAATTTTTGCTAATATCAAGATAGAATATTAAATACTATAGTCTTATTTTAATGGTTGAATAGTAGCATCGTATTGACTGTGTGAATTCTAATTTACTATCCCGTCTCCTTCAGTGAAAGCTTGTCATTTCTCTGCTTCAGCTCTTTCTGCTTGTGCCTGAGGCATTTCTTAAGTGTGTGTAACTTAGTGTGCTTCTAAATCCCCTCCTGGTGAGACCGTAGCTGGCTGTTATTTTTTCTTACTTGTTCTGTTGCTGAGATTTTCCTCGCATTTGCATTAGCTCAGAAGACCGATTTTATCTAGGTATATATAGCTTACACCTAACAAATTGGTTGCATATCTCTCTGCCCACTGATACTTTATTTAGCAGGCTAATCTGATATGCTACCTAGTTCTCAAGTTATAATAACATTCATGCTAGTGATGACCTTGATAAAGTTTCTGAGTTTCCAAAGACAGGAGCTGAATGCTTGCAGCTATATTACACTAAGCTAATGCAATAAAGAATTTTTGTCATGTTGATAAGAAAATATTATTTGAAAGAAAGGGGGAAGTGTTGCTATGGTAGAAAAATTGCAGGATGCACATACATGGCAACTTGTGGCTTTGGAATGTAGGTTCTTTCCATTGTAATAATATCATTTTGAATTTGGTAACTTGACATCAAAAAACTCACCTTTAAATGATGGTTCTACTACTTTCAACTTTGGAGGATTTGGAGGATTTTCTCTGCCAGTTTTGCCAACCGTAATATAAACCATGAAGCATACGTCAATATCTCATAGGTGTGTTACAAACATTCAACGGGAACTTGTGTAGGGAACTTTTTGTAATTTGTAAAGAGTAGTGATAGGATTTGAGATGTGGGTGACCGTGCCTGCAAGAACTAGTAGAAATAACAGAAGGAGTAATAAAAGGAAAAGAAACATTGGTAATATGCAACCTACTGTGATATTTATTTTTGAGATAAATGTCATGAAGAAAAACCTGGTCTCAACCCAATGCATTGATGATAATGTAATTTTAGGGACTGTACAACTGCTGTAAAATAAATCTTATATACTTGCCCCAGAATTCAATTATGAAAATCAATGTTTATTTTACAGCTCAGTCTTTCTAGGAAAGGTCCCATTCTGCTATAAATCATAACAGTTTAATAGCAAGGCCTGAGTCTTCTAAAGAAGTTATTTCTACTAAATGTACAGATCTTCAATTTTTCAGTATTATTAATTTTGCACAAGTGTTACTCCAATTTGAATTCATTTCTTCTGTCACTCTTGTCTTGATTATCATGGAGAAAAGTACTCTCTATAAGTAAGTGACATGAAATAGCAGTAAGATTATCTATCTCATATAATAAATTCACTTTAGAATCCCGTTTTGTGATTTCCCTTCTTCAAAAAATAAAACGGAAGATGGGCAAGTTTCTAAAGATTAAATTAACATTAGCATCATTTACTTTCTTAACATTAAACAGCAGGCATTTTGAACATAGAAGACTTCTAATGCAAAAGAAATACTGGTTTACATTGTGGTGCATGCCTACTGCCCCAGCACTCAAAATGCCAAAGCAGGAAGATTGCCAGTTATAGTCCCACCTAGTCTACATAGCAAGCCATTCTCTCTCTCTCTCTCTCTCTCTCTCTCTCTCTCTCTCTCTCTCTCTCTCTCTCTCTCTCTCTCTCTCTCTCTCTCTCTCTCTCTCACACACACACACACACACACCACAGAATGAAACAAAATAATAAAATCCAAACAAACAAAACAATACAGTTTTGTATGTAGTATTTTTATAGGAATCAAAAATGTGAGAGGGTTCCAACTGGGAGTAACTGCCAGGGAATCCATCAATGAAAAGGCACATATATCGTGATGGGTGGCTCACTGTGTAGCTCAGGCTGGCCTTGATGTAGTAATCACCTTGCTTTAGCCTCCTGCTTGCTGGCTTCCAGCTCTGCACCAACATGCTGGATCAGCAATGCTGCAATAGTGGACGACTTTATGCAGAGCCCTGGTGTCCTCATCAGGCTTAGAAGCTGATGATAAAATTTCATTTGCATTTTTCTGATTTTTGTTTTTGTTTTTTTTTTTTCAAGACATGTTTTCTCTGTGTAACCCTGGCTGTCCTGGAACTTGCTCTGTAGACCAGGCTGGCCTGCAACTCAGAGATCTGCCTGCCTCTGCCTCCTCATTTGCATTCATAACCATAAAGTCTCTCCAATTAGATCTTCCTAAGGCCTGGGTGTTCCTCCTGTCTGTAAATTGATTCCGTATGGGAGGGATGTGGCTCAAGGCATGACAACAATATGAAACTGGAGAAAACTGGAACTGTGTGAGAAAATGGAGAGAAGTCAAGTGAAGATCAAATTGACATTAGTGATAAGAGTATGCACCTGACAAACATGCCTGTACCATTAATTTATGCACATGTAGTCAGAAAGCACCATTTTTCGAGTCTAGGCTTATGAGCATAAATCCCTTATGGAGTTCGTACCTTCCCTCAAAGGCATGAATCCCTGCAGCACCAAACTTGTCATGACTGCCCTGGAACGAGCCAGTCAGGGTTGGGCAAAAGAGATGCACAATTTACCCTTGGGAACTCTATTTTGGGGAGAGCCAGTTTCCTGAACATTTGAAGTTGTGGCTCTCAGTGGCCATTGACCTAAGCCTGCCTCCTCAAAGTACTTAACTTTTAATGAAGAGCTGCTTCTCTGAGACTAAAATTCTCAACATTGTTAGAAATCCATGGAGACCATCAGTACTGGGGCATGAGGCCTGTTCACTAGCCTGGCTGATTTCCCCTGAAATGTTCAGATGAAAGCCACTCAGTAGGACGTTCTCACTGGCGAGGTGCTGAGGTTTTTGTTCTTGTTCTTACCATGGCCAGGAACTTTGACTAAAGGGGAGATAGCAGAGGTGGACACATGCTGCTTTTGGCTGATTGAAATACTCCTTCTTCTCTGACCTCTAGCATCCACTGTAACTCCAGGGGACCTGAATGGGTCCAGACAGGGGCTTTCCTAAATGTAGCTGTACTCTCTTGCTATGACTGTTAACAAGACTAGCTTTTCTTAGACTAGCTTGCCATGACTAGTAGCTCATCTTTCTCTCTTCTGGCTTACAGTTAGCTGGTGTACAGAATTCTTCCAGTGTTGTGTTAGAGAGCTCTGATTTTAGGTGCATTGTATTTGAACTCTTCTCTTCTCATTTTAGAATGCTTACCCCAATCACAGTCTAACCTTTTTTTAACATTTCAAAAATATATCCCATAAATTAAACTGGGAAATGATTACTTGAAAGCATATGAGACTTTGTGTTTCTAAAAAGATTCAGATAGAGAAATCACTAAGGACATATAATAGATAAACCCTAGACACGAAGGTGCCATGACGTCTCATTCTCCAGGCATAGCTTCAAAGTTTTATTTGAATTTGAAATTGTTTTAGGTGAGCAAAGGGGGGATGTTTTTGTTGGCTTTTCCTATGACCATTGAGTGGTCTGTGCTGGCTCTCATGACATCTACTGCTTTGTCTTTAAGCTAAAATGTGCCTCGCTTTAAAATAACTGAAGAACAAAGCTTACCCATGCATCTATTCAACAGGTGCCATTGGACCTGTATAAAATAGATCACATTGCACATAAGCAGTCATGAACCTTGAGTGTCCTTTAGCACTGTAATGTTGTTATATCTGTAGATCCCTGGCAGAGTTTTACAAAGTTGACTTAAAAATCCTGAGCAGAAAGTGGAGAAGTCAGACTCAGTTCAAGGCCAAGAGTGAAAGGAGGTGTGAGAAACAATACTGATCATCTAGGAATGATGAGCCAGTTACGGAGGCAGGGGTGAGAACCAGGACCAAATGCAGCTCAGACACACTATCAATAGCACATGGATAAAATGCGGCTTTGAAGACCATCAATACTGACCAAATGTGGGATTATCATAACAGGGTGTGAATCACCTCTCTGCCAAGCATCTTTCTGTTTTCCCTAGTCTTTCTTTCCGTATGGCTAGTCTTATAACTTGTCAAAATAAAGAGGCCAGGCGAGCCAAGAGTGAACAAGGGTGAATAAGACAGACTGGTGTATTTGGATGACAATGATTATACCTTTTAAAGTTTTTAGAAATACCACTTTACTAGTCTCATTATTTTCTGCTCAATAGATGGGACCAGTTCTAGAAGTGCGGGATGTAATTGAAATTGATTTTCTCCAACGGAATATAGATGGCATTCCTTTAAGGTAGTCCCAGCTTTCTTTCCTAGGTTGTCCCCAGTGATATGGTGGAAGAAGAAAGAACTCACTCCATCACGTTCTTTAAAAATAAAAAGCTTAGATACTTTTATGCGCATGGGTGTGTGCTTGTATGTGTGCACCATATTCGTGCAGATGTCTGTGGGAGAGAAGAGGGTATCAGATAGTTCAGAACTGGAGTTACAGGTGCTTTTGAGACACCAAGTGGATGCTAGGATCTGAACCCAGGTCTTAGGCCAAAGTAGAAAGTGTTCTTAACCAATAATTGTCTCCCCAGCCCTTAGATCTCATTATTTTCTTTTAATTAATTTTTATTTAAATAAAAAACTACCTTATTTAGCATACCAACCCTAGTTCCCTCTCCCTTCTGTCCTCCCAAGTCCCCCACTCCTTAAGGAGGGTGAGGCCTCCAATGGGAAATCATCGAAGCCTGTTACATCATTTGGGACAGGAACTATGCCCTCCCCCCATCCTGTGTCTAGGCTGAGAGAGTATCCCTCCAAAGGAAATGGGCTCCCGAAGGCCATTCATGCACTAGGGATAAATACTGGTTACACTGCCAGAGGCCCCATAGACTGCCCAGACCTCCCAACTGACACCCATATTCAGGAAGCCTGGTTGGGTCTTATGCTGATTCCCCAGCTATCAGACTGAGGTCTGTAAGTTCCTACTTGCTCAGATCAGCTGTTTCTGTGGGTTTCCCTTTTGCTCATCATCCCTCCCTCTTTACAACTAGACTACAGCAGTTAGGCTCAGTGCTTAGCTGTGAATCTCTGTTTCTGCTTCCATCTGCTACTGGATGAAGTCTCTATGATGGCATTTAAGGTAGTCATCAGTCTCATTATAGGGGAAGGACATTTAAGGTGGCCTCTCCACTATTGCTTAGATTCTTAATTGGGGTTATCCATTTGGATTCCTGGAGATTCCCTAGTGCCAGATTTCTGGTTAAGCCCGTAATGGCTCCCTCTATTAAGGTCACCCCAAGATATTCTTTGTTGTTTATGGCTACTGTAAAGTGTGATGTTTCTGTGATTTCTTTCTCAGCCCATTTATCGTCTATAGATAGTAGGGCTACTGATTTTTTTTTAGTTAATCTTGCATCCTGCCACTTTGCTGAAGGTGTTTATCAGTAGTAAGAGTTCCCTTGTACAATTTTTCAGGTCACTAATATAAACTATCATATCATCTGCAAATAGTGAAAGTTTAACTTCTTCCTTTCCAATTTGTATACCCTTGATATCCTTTTGTTGTCTTATAGATATAACTGTTTTTGTTGTCTTATAAATAGAACTTTTGTTGTCTCTAGCTAGAACTTCAAGTACAATATTGAAGAGATATGGAGAGAGTGGACAGCCTTGTCTTGTTCCTGATTTTAGAGGAATCTCACTGAGTTTCTCTCCATTTAGTTTGATGTTGACTGTTGACTTGTTGTATATTGCCTTTATCATGTTTAGATATATTCCTTTTATCCCTGATCTCTCCAAGACCTTTATCATGAAGAGGTATTAGATTTTGTCAAAGGCTTTTTCATCATCTAATAACATGATCATGTGATTTTTTCTTTTTCAATTTATATGGTGGATTACATTGTCAGATTTTCATATGTTGAATCGAATCATCCCTACATCTCTGGGATGAAGCCTACTTGGTCAGTGGATAAGTTTTCTGATGTCAGTATTTTATTGAGCATGTTTGTATTCTTAACATACTCTTTATGTTCATATTCACAAAAGCCAGGCATGGAGGTGAGCAGCTCTGTTTATTAAGGCTAGGATGTGCTCCTGAGAGATAATGATGCCTACATTCCAATGGCTGTGGTCCCACTGACAGTCAATATGAGATAATCTAGATTTGGAATTCAGAAAGTTGTTTGGGGTCTGAATAGGTCTTTGGGGGTATTTATTTGTTTCATTTTCTATGTTGCTATTAACTTTTTCCTGGGAATAAATAAACAAATGTCTATTCATCCCAGAGAGGGCACCAGAAACAGATCAAGTATATAGTGATGTATCCACAAATTCCTTGGGATTATTTTCAGGACCATGGAGTGAGGGGCTATTTACAAGAGCATGAGTGACCTTGAAACAGCCACATTACCTGAAAGTCTCATCCAAGAATGAATGGAGATTTCCATACAGCTTCATAGATGGAAAACTCCTTGATGTCACACCCTGCAATCAACCTTCCACACGCTTATACTCTAGTGCTTACTTCTGACACTACATACAGCTGCAGCAATATGCCACAGAGCTAGGGGAGAGGAAGTTTCAGGAGAAAGAGTGACTCAAATCTCTGGTGAGGGTCTAATGACACTCCCAATCACCAGCCTCTCTGAGGGACTATCAACATGCTGGTTCTGCTGAGGGTCATCTGCAGGTCAAGTCACAGCTTCTTTAAAATGGCATCAGATACAGTTCCCTAATAATTGCAAAGAATTGTTGGTTGTGTGAAATAAACCTTTTCATTACAAAATTAAAATGTGTCTCCTTCAGGAACAATCTTAAGAAAAAATGTTCCCACTGTTCAAATGCATCTGGCAGAAGAGTAGAAAGATAATTGATGGCATCATGATGCCATCCTTATGAAGGCTGCAGGCCTGGCAGAAGTATTTCTCTACTATGTGTTCCCACAGATAGATGTGCATTCTGCATCTTTCTTAGACAAGCACTCTCATGATTCTCCCTTGAAGTCCTCACATGGACTCTTGGCCCCAGCCTGATGCTTCCCTATGTACGTTTCTCTGTGGTTCTCCACAGCCCCGTGGGATAGATTCCTTTCAACTCCCCTCAACATCATTTGCATTTCATTATTTGCAGATGAGAAAAAAACCCAAACTGACAAACAGGGAAGGACCTTTTCCATTTAATAAGCTTTGGCGGCCTGCATAATTTTGAAATGTGTCTCTGGGCTTCAGGAGATTGAGTCTGATAGTCGAATAGAAGGCTCTAGTCGCTGTTCCCTGTAGACTTTTCTTCCTTTTCTTCCCCCGTCTTTCCTCCTTGCCCTCTTCTTTGTTCTTTTCTGGGTGTGTTTTTCCTTGAGAATAGCCACTAGTCGCTGTGATGAAATATTTCTGTCCTTCTGACTCATATTTGTCCCCAGCTGCTGTTAATGTACTTACTACATCTGACATAAGGTGGTGGGTTGGGTTGGTTTTGCTTTTTCTTTCTCTCTCTCTTTCTTTTTTTTTTTTCTTAGATTTCCTTCCTTTGCAGCTCCCTTCACTAATGGCAGAGTGACAGCTGGTGATTACAGAAATCTTGAAAATGCCACTGGGAACTCAACTATGAGAAGAGCCTCAGGAAGACTCAGAGACACATTCAAATCCATCCCCAAAGGTCCCTCCCATTCTTTTATTCCCCCTTTACTGGCAAAGCAGAAGAAAGCGCCTTCTGCTTCATCACCCAAAGGTTCTAACTGAAACCTTCAGCAAGCATGCAGGGCCAGTGACCTTCCCAGTGCTTTTACACTGCCCTCACACATGGTATTTTCAAAAGCACCGCTATGTTATTACTGTATCTGGCCAAAATAAAAAAGAAAAGAAGAGGGGAAGAAAACCCCTTTTGCGTAAATGGAGGCACAAAATTTGTAGGTGCTATACAATATGTTTAAGAGAAAAGCATTTCCATGTCCTTTCACTGTCTTTTTTTTCATGCTTTCCATGGTCCTTTGTCCCTGCTTTTCTTCATTTCGGGACTTGATCTGGCATACTGCTGCTGAGTTCAGAGTGGTGCTTAGGGACTGACAGATCGTGTCTACCCTCAGAGTATGCATGTCCAGCGAACTCAGCTTCATCCAGGCTGAAAGGCTTCTGGAGGCTCCCAGACAGGCTCTAGCTTGGCAAAGTAGCTAAAGGTTTTCATTACACATGGCGACCAATTGCAGCAGTGGTGGGTCTGTGTCTTAACAAGCCTGCATGTCCACTCAGCAAACCCTTACTATGAGTTGCCTGTGTGGCTAGCTGTTCCTCGGAGGACACCATACAAACACAGACAAATACTTCTCCACACTTAACTTCTTAGCCAGTGGCAGTTTTTATTGAGACTCTTGTGCCTTTTAGAAATAAAATCTCTTCCCTCTTATAAGTTTTTCTTCCTTTGTAGAAACAGATGCTTCAAAAATAAATGCTAACCTCGTTTTGTAGTCGAGAAGGTGCCTCCGTAGGACGTCTTGCTTTCTCTTTGCAATTCTTTTTCACCTATGTGAGGGAGGGTGGGCAAGTTTGGGTTTTCACCACCTGGTTATGGTTAGTTCTTTATTTTAAAATTTCTTTCAAAACAGATCAGACATTACACTGTTAAAAACAATTTTCACTGTAGGTATTGAATATCATAGTGTGCTTGTAGTAATAACTGATAGATATCTAGAGTAATCTTCACTGTGGACTGACTTTAAAGAACTGTCAATCACGGACTTTAACTTTAAACACACATGATTTGAATTCACGCTAGCTGCATGAGGAAGCCAAAGAGATGGAATGGCGCTGCTCGGAGAAAAGATGATAGGATTACCTCTGCAGTTTGCCTTGCTTGCCGGTTGTTTGAGTCACTAAATCAAGGCAAAGTTTATGAAAAGCCTGCAGCTGGGGGCTCCAGCTCTTCGTTCCCACTGAGATTTTTTCCCATTATAAATCTGCTGTCGGGAATAAGTGCTTTACTTGTGACTTAATTCTATGCAGGCACAAACACCTTGGTTCAACACTTTGGCCACACGGCCTTAACTGTCTTGAGAGCGACAGAGATCTTATTAACATGGAGTGTTAGGGAGGAAAGGGGTCCCTGGCCATCATTCATTCACTGTACTGGCAATAACCCTGAGGACTCTGAAAACAAACAGGAATCTAAGACGGCTACGGGGCTGGGACCTGGCAGACTGGGTGTGTTCTCTGGGTTCTAGAAGAAGGAGTTTGTGTACTAAAAAGCGTTGTCCTTTCTAAAGTTCTTTAAAGTTCATCTTGTTCCTTCTATCATGAGGTAGAGCATTGTGATCTAATAAGGAGTCACCAGCCACACAAACTATTTAGATTTAAGATTTGTATCTATATTATTTGTGTGTATGGGTGTGGGTGCATGCGTGTGTGCGTGCGTGCATTTGTGTGAATGTGAAGCACAGGTCTCTGTGGAAGTCACAGGTCTTGGAGCCCGTTACAGGCAGTTGTGAGTGTTGGGAGCCTAACTCAGGTCATCTGCAAGATCAGTACTGCCATTAACAACTGAGCACTCTCTCCAGCCCCCTGCTTATACTTAGACTAATATTTCAATATTTTGGGCTTGTACTGGCCTGGTTTCCAGTGCTCAGGAACTGTGCATGGAGCACAGAAGGCACATTTTGGCCTTCTCGGAGAAGCCTGTTGGACTGTGTGGGACTGGGTTTGCAGACTATCCCTTGGTCTTTGGCTACCCAACACTCTCATTGTGAGCAGGCAGTTAAAGTGTTGAGAAATAAAAACTGAATGATATAAGAATATTTCCATCCTTAAGACATAGACTTTATATGGATTGTCTTCCCATTAAAGATAGATAAGCGGAGGCTGATAGGGTGGCCCGGTGTGTAAAGGCACTTACTGCTAAGCCTGATGACCTGAGTTCAGTCTCAGATATCTACATGGTAGAAGGACAAAACCGCCTCCAGTAAGTTGTCCTCTGACCTTCACATATGGTCCACAGTGGACATATCAAATACACATACACACACGCGCACACACACACACACAATAAGTAAACAAACAAACAATAAATAAAATGCAAGCAAAGAATTTAAAGAGATAGGTGGGTGATTGTTTTCTCTGCAGTCTTTTAAAATGCCTTTGCCTTATAGTAACTACTATACAGCATGTATTCCCAAGGCTAGATCTAATTCATAAATTGTTATCAGTCTATAATGAGTTGAGTAAAGCAATGAAGAGTGAGAAATTGGAAATGATCTCACTTGGAAATGTTTAGGGATTCAGCATTGTTGTGTCTTCTGGTCACTCATGCTGATTGTTGTAAGTCTATAAATATATGCATAACTTACTTTAATTGTTCCATTATGTGTACAACTATCAAAATGTCACACAGTCAATCATAAAAACGCGTAGCTTGCCATTTGTCCATTTTCAAAGTATTTTAATTATCCAGCTTGGGGAGACTGAAAATTAAAAAGAAATGCTGTCTCATCACAAATTTTAAAAACAAAGACAGATGAAAAGGTCACCAATGGAAATATTAACAAGCTCTCCTAGGACATTGAGACAGGGTCAGTTACGTGAAAGGAGCAGGGCTCAGCTGGGCGGTTTTGGTGCACACCTTTAATCCCAGCACTTGGGAGGCAGAGACAGGAGGCTCTCAGTGAGTTCAAGAACAGCCTGGTCTACAAAGCAAGTTCCAGGACAGCCTGCACTGTTACAGAGAAACAATGTCTCAAAAGAGAACAACAGAAAGTTAAAGGACCAGAGCTCAGTTTTAGATTCCTAATTATGTGACCTGACTGTGCCCACAGCCGGTGGTGGCCCCCTGTTCACTCTTATTTATCTATATGAAAGACGCTGGTGCTGTGTGGTTTGCCCTTAAATCCACCGCCATTCCTTTGTGACATTGTCTACCTCGGGATCTCAAATCAGAGCAGAAAGAACATGTAATGCCTGTTTTTGTCACTTGGCCAAGATTGGAAGACTTGTGATAAAAAGCGCCTCTAAAGAGTGTTGCTATATTTAAATTGAAAAACACTATGTTTTTCTGACTCTCAGCGTGAAGGAGGGACTTCCCTCTGATGTGACTGGCAACCTGTAACAGGAGTATCCTTAGCCTCAGTCCAGTTCCATCCCACAGCAACTGACTGTGCTCCTGTGTACTCCATCTTGGGGACCAGTCTATGAAGCACTGGAGTATCCTTTATTTTATTTATTTATTTATTTATTTTGGTTTTTACGAGACAGGGTTTCCCTGTATTGTTTTGGAGGCTATTGGTCCAGCCCGGCCTCGAACTCACAGAGATCTGCCTGCCTCTGCCTCCCGAGTGCTGGGATTAAAGGTGTGCACCACCAACGCCCAGCGCACTGGAGTATCCTTACCGCAGTCCAGTTCCATCCCACAGTAACTGGCTGGGTTCCCGTGTACTTCGTCCTGGGGACCAGTCTATGCAGCACAGGCACATGCAGCTGATAAGTCAAAAATATGGAGTACTCAGTGTACATTTGCTGACTTCCAGCAAAACTGTGACCTTTGTTATCTACTTCAAGGTACACAGCTGGTGCTCAAAAGACTTCATTTAGCTAGCTACTGGAGTTAAAAGGTACAATTTATAAACCAGTGTATTTAACATCCACTCCATTCCTAGTCTTAACTTGGATGAAATATCTTGCTTCTGCTGGTTGACTGGAGTCCTGGGTATGTTTTTGAAACTCCAGCTTGATCAATGACTTGTTTTGTGGCGTGGAAACTCTTATTTCTAGTTACTGCTAGTCCTTCGCCTAAGAAAAATACTACCAGCCGGGTGGTGGTGGCGCACGCCTTTAATCCAAGCATTTGGGAGGCAGAGGCAGGTGGATCTCTGTGAGTTCGAGACCAAGCCTGGTCTACCAAGCAAGTTCCAGGACAGGCTCCAAAACAAGACAGAGAAACCCTGTCTTGAAAAAACAAAAACAAAAAAAAAGAAAAGAAGAAGAAAAATACTACCAGTTTGCATTACAGGTTATACAATGAACAGATGACCATGAAACAGTTTAGTATAAAAAGCTAAAGTATTCGTGAATGAAATCCTACTACAAGTTCACCAGTTTTCATTGGAACATTCTGGAATATGTTTTCCACATCAGAGGGAGTTGTGAGTTGTGGTTTAGAGGTTCAGAATCAGGGGCATCTTTGTAAAAACCTGGCCTGTTAGGAAGTAAGTAAATCTCCCACTCAACCCTCCATCTTTCCACATCATATAACTGGCCCTAACGCTAGTAACACCTCAGACAAGACAAAAAGTTGTTCAAGCTCTTCACTCAGCTTCAACTACTGCTTAGCTGCTGCCTCGGGATTTTAGTTGTTCATCTTCTTGGGTGTAGACTTCATGGTTGGAGACCCATCTATCTTTAGATAAAAGCTCTGGCCCACAGACTTGTGGGTAATCTCCTGCCTGCTATCTCATATAAGCTGGTGCTGTCTGGAGTAGGGTAGCCTTTGCTGAGGGGCAGCAGCCAGGATCCAGCAGGCTCATAGGGAGCAGTAAAATGTTTTGCTTATCACTGGGCTTATAGGAAATGACAGGCACTTGGAAATGAGACAAGTACTTAATCCTTAGGAATACAGAGTATAGCCTTTGTGTCTTGGTCTTTATGTCACATGCATATCCAAAAGTGACACTACCATCACAAGAGCCTTCACCAGACCAAGGAAATGCTGGCTGAGTGTCATCCCTGTCACCACAGTGGCAGAAGAGTGTCTTCAGAGATTGGGGGATGAGGGCTCTGAGTCTTGGCATTGTGACTGTGTTGTGCTGATCAAGTCGTTGCCAAGGGGTGCTGTCTTGTGCTTGACCACACCCTCGGTGCTTCTGTCTACTATATTCCCGTAGTAACCACTCCCAATGTCACCACAGAAATGATCACCAGATACCATCACATATATCTGGAATTTGCTTAGAGGCCAAAAACCTCTCTGTATTGAAAAGTGGTACCATGGAAGCACTCCCTGGGGATTCCCAATGTAGTACCCCTTCTCAGAAAGTCCTAGAAGCTTTCTTTCAGGAATCTCTGGGGAAATGGTCAGGAAACATATACCTCATATCACATCAAGAGGTTAGTATGAGCACCCTGTTGTGTGACTTGAATTCCTTCAGAGGTTTTCTAAGCCAATCAAGTTGAGACTCACACAGAGAAGCTGAGAATAAATCACGTTCAAGGTGGACTGACAAATGAGGTCGGCTTTGTCCCAAATTGCCATGTGACTCAAAGTGCCTTCCTGTTAATTTAATGTGAAGATACAGTAATTGACTCTCTACTGTGCTCCCTGCATTACAAACACACACACACACACACACACACACACACACACACACACACCTACCTTTAGGAGTTTAAAGCACTGTGTCGATGAACTGATAATCACCAATTATGAAGGAGAAATGCTTACACTGCTTTGTCCATAGGAAGGCAGTTACATCAAACTGCAGTAGCAAGGCAAGTGACCCAGGGGAGGTGAAATCAAGTCATAAAACTATGTTTTGAAGGGTGAATATGTTCGCAGGATACCAAGGTGAGCAAGGACACTCTGGGCAGGCAAATTGTACAAAGACACAAGAGGATGAAGCAGCCCATGTGGAGATCAAGGAGGATGATGGGTATTTGAGTAAAAGGACCACATGGGGCAGTGGTATAAAATGGGGTGACAATTAGAGCCGCGTACTCAGGCTTTGGGTGCTGAGTGGAATCCATGACGGATAAACACTGGCAGAATTCCAGCAAGGGCAGAATTCCCCTTGGCAGCTCTTCTGCACATGATTGGAAGGGCTTAGACAAGGAGGAAATTACGATTCAAAGACCACAACAGTGCTCATGGTGAAACCCCATAGAGACCTACATCAAGCCAAGGCAGGTAAGGGAGAAGACAGTAAAGGATTCTCGGAGATCAGGGCCTGTCCCTGACACTTTGGCTGACGTCCAGGAACCTATTCCTCATAGTGAGTTGCCTCGCCCAGCCTTAATGCAAGAGGAGGAGTTTAGTCCTACCCTCAACTTGGTATCCATGCTTTACTGACACTCATGGGAGGCCTGCCCTTTCTGAGCAGCAACAGAGGAAGAGTGGATGGTGGAGGAAAAGGTGAGGAGGTTGGCGGGGCATGGGAGGAGAAGAGGGAGGGGAAACTGAGGTAGGGATATAAAAGTAGATGAATAAGTTTAATTAATAATAATACAAATAAGAAAAAGTAAGAAAGAAAAAAAAAGGAAATCTAATCTACTAGCCTGTGGAGTTCTGAACATCCAGAGGGCATTTCTGATAGATCTCAATCATCAAGCTTCAATGACTCATTTTTAAAAATTGATTCTTTGTGAATTTCATATCATGCACCCCAACCCTCCTCATCTCCCTCTCTGTCCTTATCTGCCCTCTGCTCTTGCAGCCTCCCCCACAAAAGAAAACAAAATAATTCAAAACTAAAGATACAAATAAAAGATAAAAGACAAAAACAAAAATATCTTGCAGTTGGAGGCTGAGGAGTGTCACTGTGTGTGACACAGTCTACCATTTCCCCAAACAGTTTCCTTGCAAATGTTCCTTGCAGTGAGAAATTGGCTGGTTTGGGGCCTCTGGCTTCTGATATACTATCAAAACTCTACTATGTAAGTAGCATAGTAATTAGCAGCCCTCACGTTCAGAAGAGAAAGCAGATAGTGGAGAAACTGGGAAAGTCATCTTTTACATAGCACATAACAAGGGCAATGAAACAGACCCAGCTTCCCCGTGCTGTCTGTGGGTAGGTGAGGGCAGCTGTCACGTGGAAAGTGTTCTGCTGAGGAGTGGTGACATTGACTAAAGCCTCTCCATCAACTGAGGCAGCCTTGCTTCATGCTGCTCTCAGCAGAGCTGAAAAGATCAAACAGCAAAGATGTGTCGCCTTACTTATCCTGATATTTATCCTGGTCTTAAGGCCATCACTTATTTCCTCTCCAAATCTTCCGGCCGCGCACTGCCCACATCGTCCCTGTGCAGTGCATCTGTATGTCTAGACTGACCAGAGAGTAAAAACAAGGGGGTGCTTTGAAACCTGTGAATCTGACCACCTGTGAATCTGACCACAACTGAGAGTTGTACTTAGTCCAAGGAGCTGGAAATCGGGCTTTTTTGGATCAGACAAATACTTCCTTAAGACTCTCAGACAGCTAGTTTCTTCTTTTATAATTAATAGGAAATTATTACATTGACAGACAAGGGACTTCATGTGTGAGCCAATGAGAAAACACAAAGTTAAATCTAGGGGAAATGACTTAGCCCCAAATAGAGCTGCTAATGCCAGGATAAAAGCAAAGAAACCTGTTAATGATCCTCGCTCAGAATCAAACTGGAAGCCAGTGTGATGTGTTGTCAGATGGAAAATGTGTCAGTTCTCCCTGGTCTAAGGACTGGGCAATAACATGAGGAAATGCTTGAAGAAAAGTCCACAAAAGACAATGAAATGTCCTCTCTGTGTTATGGAGAACTGAAAATCAAAAGACAAAGATGATTCCATTTGCAAAGAACCCAAGTTTTGGAGTTTCTATTTCCATAATCTGAACAGCCAACTAGTCAAGTAATATTTGTTGCCACCTCCCAGAGACCCAGGTCTTTTCTAGATACTGCGAGTGCAATAAAAAGGAGACTTGGTCCCTGTTGCTGTGGAATTCTTTTTCTTTTTTTTTTCCTTTTTTTAAATTTAAGTTAGAAACAAGTTTGTTTCACATGTCAATCCCAGCTCACTCTCCCTCCTCTCCTCCCCATCCCTCCCCACCAAGCCTCCCAGTCCCCCACCCTATCTCCACTCAGATCCCCAGGTAGAGTAAGGCCCTCCACAATGGATCTCCAGATTCTATCATGTCATTCAGGATAGGGTCTAGGCGCTCCTTCAAGAGTCCAGGCTGAGAGAGCATCCCTCATTGTGGAATGGGCACTCAAAGTCTATTTGTACATCAAGAATAAATACTACCCAAGGCCCCATAGATTACCTAGGTCTCCTCACTAACACCTACATTCAGGGGGTCTGGGTCAGTCTAATGCTTTCCACATAGCCATCAATCTGGGGTCCAAGCACTCCTCCTTGTTCAGGTCAGCTGTTTCTGTGGGTTAAATCAGCACAGTCTTAACTCCTTTGTTCATCAGTTCTCCCTTTCTGACACTGGATTCCAGGAGTTTAGTTCACTGTTTATCTGTGGGTATCTGCCTCTGCTTTCATCAGTCACTGGATAAAGGTGCTGTTTCCTAGACTCTCTGGCAATGGGATTGTATACTGGCACTTCCATGATTCATGTCTAAAATCCATAAATGAGTGAGTACATACCATGTTTCTCTTTTTGTTACTGGGTTACCTCACTCAGTATGGTTTCTTCTAGTGCCATCCGTTTGCCTGCAAATTTCAAGATACCATTTTTTCCCACTGAATAGTACTCTATTGTGTAAGTGCACCACATTTTCTCTATCCACTCTTCAGTTGAGGGGCATCTAGGATGCTTCCAGGTTCTGGCTATTACAAATAATTCTGCTATGAACATAGTGGAACAAACATCCTTGTTGCATGAATGTGCATCTTTGGGGTATATGTCTAAGAATGGAATTTCTGGGTCTTGTGTTCAATCCTGTTCAACGAGGCACCATCCAGAGGCATCATTATCCCTGACTTCAAGCTTTATTACAGAGCTATAGTCCTGAAAATAGTTTGGTATTGGCACAAAAATAGACCAATCAATGGACTCGAACTGAACACCATGACATTAACCCATACATGTACGAGTACCTGATTTTTGACAAAGGAGCTAAAAAAATTACAATGAAAAAAAGAATGCATCTTCAACAAATGGTGCTGGCATAACTGGAGGCTGACATGTAGAAGACTACAGATAGATCCATGTCTTTTGCTATGCACAAAACTTAAATTCAAATGGATCAAAGACCTCAACATAAATCCAACCACACTGAACCTCTTAGAAGACAAAGTGGGAGGCACCCTTGAACGAATTGGTACAGGACACAGCTTCCAGAACATAACTCCAGTAGCACAGACACTAAGATCGACAATTAATAAATGGGACCTCCTGAAACTGAGAAGCTTCTGTGAGGCAAAGGACACAGTTAGCAAGACAAAAGGCAACCAACCCCCAGATTGAGAAAAGATATTCACTAACCCCACATCTGATAGAAGGCTAATCTCCAAAATTTACAAAGAACTCAAGAAGTCTCCAAAACATCAAAGGATCCAATCAAAAAGTGGGGTACAGAACTAAATAGAGAATTCTCAATAGAGGAGGCTAAAATGGCTGAGAGGCACTTAAGAAAGTGCTCAACATCCCTAGCCATCTGGGAAGTGCAAATCAAAACAACTCTGAGATACCATCTTACTCCTGTCAGAATGGCTAAAATAAAAAACTCCAATGACAGTTTCCGCTGGAGAGGATGTAGAGAAAGGGGAACACTCCTCCACTGCTGGTGGGAGTGCTGAATCACACCGTAGAATTCTTATTCTCTTGGTGGGAGAGACAAGAAATAGACATATAAGCAAGTATATATGCCAGACAGTGGACAACATTAAGAAATTGAAAAGAGAATTGGGATTCAGGGTCTGGGGCTTACCTAGCTAAAGAATCTAAAATGGGAAAATCAGGGATGGATGAGATGGCTTGGTGGGTAAAACCTGTGCTGTACAAGCGTAGTGGTTGGAGTTTCTCTGAGACCCATGATGGGGAGGTTTAATTCCCCAAACTGTCCTCTAACCTCCATATATGTGCTGCACCCACACTCATGCTTTCACACAGGCATGTTTGCAAATGTACACTTTAAAAAAGAAAACCAGGGTGAAGAGAAAACAAGTGCATATTCTAGGGTAGAATGGATTGAGCAATGCTGCTATATCACTCAAACTGGAAGGGGAAAGTTTGTATACTACTCATTTCTCTCATTGCTGTGACAAAATGCTTGAAAAAGAAACCTCGGAACAGCAACGGTTTACTTTGGCTCACAGTTTGAGAGTGTGTTCCATCATGACACAGGAGTGGTACCAACAGGCTGAGGCAGCTGGACATATTTCACCCACAGTCAGGAAATGGGGGAGACAAGTCCGCGTTCTAAGATCTCTTTCTCCTTTTTATTTGGCCCCATACCCTAAACCCTTGCAAGCCATACCCATCTCACTTAATCTAATCTAAACACTCTTTTATAGGCAGGTCCAGAGGTTTGCCTCCTAGGTTACTCTAGATGCTGTCAAGTTGACAGTCAATGTTAACCATTGCTGTTCAACCATCACTGTTCGACTCCAGGCTGTTATCATTGCACATGTCTGGGTCTTGCTTGCTTTATTTCTTCCTTCTTTCTCAAGCTCCATCTAGGAAAGCCATGGCA
This sequence comes from Mesocricetus auratus, assembly GCF_017639785.1. Classification (NCBI taxonomy): domain Eukaryota; kingdom Metazoa; phylum Chordata; class Mammalia; order Rodentia; family Cricetidae; genus Mesocricetus; species Mesocricetus auratus. The sequence goes on along the minus strand of NW_024429200.1, from coordinate 33,504,708 downwards.
ATGTGATTTGCCATCAATACAACATAAGTCCGCAAAAGGGAAAGAGTCAGTTTCCTTAGGGGGTAGGGTTAGCTAGAATAGTCACTCACTCCAATAGGAAAGAGTAGTCCACTTTGACATAGGAGTAACACATCTTGAATTTCCTGATGCAGTAGATTAATCTGGGGGAGGAGAAGAATTTGCCTCCCTGGTAGATGGAGTAACCACAGGTTTCAGTTTGTCCCGACAGTTTTCAAGCATACCTGCCACCACAGCTTAATTATTAACTGTATATCCAGCCCCTTCTGAAGTATTCAAATTTATGAGTCCCTCCACTATAGAATAAAAAGTCCAAATTCTGAGATCCAACCTCATTGGCCACTACTACAGATTCACAGTCTTCCCTGAAATCTTAAGGAGGACTGACTTGGCTGAAAGTAAGAGGTATGTGTCCACTGAAGAATGGAGGGACTGTTATCCCAAGAAGTGGGGTAGGAGCTTCTGGGTGGTCAAAGCCACAAATGTCAGTTACAGTTCTCCTTTCCTCTTTATGCTGTTTGGTACAATTTACTAGCAAATTGAAGGAGACTGGGTGTTGGAAAAACATGGGTTTGAATCTTGGCTCTGTTGCTTCCTCTAGCTTATTGACCCCAGCTGGATCACCTTGCCTTTCTGGGCCCCAGTTTCCTCGTGTATACAGAAAGCTAATCGTATCTGCCTTGGTGAGTTATGGTAGAATAAATAGGTTAAGGGATATAAAACACTCACCACAAACTTGGTATATTTCATCTATAAGTTGATAGCCACTGGTTTTTCTTGGTTTAGAATAGCAATATCTGGGACAGATCTGAGAACATAGAAGGTGGTCAGGAAATATCTAGTAACCAGGGACTAAGATAGGAAGCAAAGACAACGATGGCACTCCCAATGGGAATAGGGAATATCTCCACAAGTTTAAATGAGAGTTGTTGTCAGTAGTGAGATCAATGACCAAGAAAAGGGACTGTAACATTTTTGAAAGTGAGGGAAAAGAGATAATGTCACTTTTAGAACAATTTGGGGAATCTAGAACTCATTGAATTCTAATCTAGACCAAAGCCCTTAATAAACACTCTCTTTTGGGCATACAGATATAAGTAATAGATACCACTCCAAAAAATTGCAATATAAGTGATAAGAAAACTCATTAATATAGAAATAAATTCTATTTCCAATTACTATATAGTAGGCACATTGTTGGCTTTTCACTTCCAAGTTGAGAAAATTGACTCAAAAGGAAAGTGTGATTTTTTTTGGTGGGGGCTCAGGGTCTCAGAAGTTAAGATCTGTGATATCTTCTTCCTGTTTTCTTGATCCTGTAGCAGCCCCAGAATATCATGGTGAAAGTACAGAATGAAGGAGACTGCTCACCTCATAGTGGCTAGGAAGCAAAGAGCAAGAGGTCACACCAGAGCCCCAGTGACACATCAAGCCCTACCTTCCTACTGCTCTGCCTCTGCTCCTGATGGTTCCACCTTCTCCCAATAGCACCACAAGCTGGAAAACAAGCCTTTAACACATGAACCTTTGCCAGGCACTCCACATCCAACGTGTAGCACTAGATAGAGCAGACAATGATAAATAACATTTGACATAGCAGACTTTGGTGTTACGGAAAAAAAAAAAAACATGTTAAGAGATGCCCAACTGAAATGCTCCAGGGGAGTTAGAGAAAGACAAAATCCTTACTGACAAAGTAGAGCGTGAAATGAAAGACTTAGGGGACTGGGGATCATGAGAATCAAGTGTGAAGGGCGACTTGTTTACACATGTGGAGGTGACGAAGCCCTGGACTCCAAGTCCCCACGACCCTCGTGCTTTTGTGTCATCTGTCAAGGAGGATTCCAACAGGCTAGGTCCATCATTTCTAGAGTTCTTGTCCTCCAAAAGTCGGCTCTCAGGAGCACTGTCCATCCTTCCTTTGTAAAATGGTGGCACTAGCTGCTTGCCTACACTCTATCTTCCTCGCCTGCAACTCTTCAACCCAGTATGCACTGTACCTGTTACTTGTCTCATTTCTTGTTCCCTCCCCAATAAAATGCCAGCTCTGTTAGGGTAGGACTTCTTGCCTATTCTGTTCACTGATAATGTCTCTAGCACTTAGAATAGTATCCAACAGGTAAAAGGATAGGAGAGTGTCTGGCTGTCGGGACGCCATGAACCAAAGGACAAACGGTATGTATCTGTACACCCGTCAAGTGGACTGGACATGTGTGTTGCGTGTGTGAAATGTGCACACGAGAGAGGATTTATACAGAAGAAACACATTTGTACACTTCAAAAACAATTCAGGTTCACTCTGCTTGAAATAGAAACAACCAGCCATTTCCCTATGAACTTGATCCAGAGTTCTGTTTGAAGAGTTCTCGAACATGATGTTTGTGGTAGGAGTTGGTATGGAGAAAGGGTGGAGGCAAGAGCATCAGCTAAATGACCATGGTCTTGCAATAGAGAAGAGGCTACTCTGGCTTTAAATAACAAGACAGAGACAGATATTGAGAGAATAAAAAGGGATGTCCAATATAAGAGTATCTAAAGAAAGAGAACTTGCAAGAACAGAGGATTTTTCTTTACAATAACTGAATAATAAATGCTGGAGGAGACATAATAATGGGGTGGCCTGCAGGTGCCACTGGTGTGGTAACTGGCACTGGGAACAGAAGTGATGAGTAGGATTCTTAGGGATGAAAGACACCACTTTCTCCTTAGAAACAGGATGTCTACTGGGAAAACAATGTCTCTAAATGCCTTCTACTCCTTTACTTTGATGTCACCAGTCAACACAACATAAAAAACAATTAGTACTTGGGACATGGTTACAGTCATTGTTGAAAGATAAATATAGTGTTGCCTCTGCTCTTTTTACTCCAGCTTTCTTTTTCATAAACAAGTCTCCCACTAAAGGGGACTACAGGCCTGCATGCCTTCAAAATATAGTCGATGAAGCAAATTATAGAATTGTCCAAAAGCAGAAGCAAGCAGCAAAGGGGTTTAAGTCTAGAGACAGAAAGTATGTGTCCTTTTCCCTTTCCAAGAAGCTGGAAATTTCATTTTCAATTGCTTTTGGTAAAAGAGAGAGAGAGAGAGAGAGAGAGAGAGAGAGAGAGAGAGAGAGAGAGAGAGAGTGTGTGTGTGTGTGTGTGTGTGTGTGTGTGTGTGTGTGTGTGTGTGTGTGTGTGTGTGAATAAAACGGGACTACCAGAAAAGCCATACAGACAATTCCTACACAACTCAAGCAGGTCCTCTTCACATAGAGGACATTGGCAATGAGGCTTTCTGGATTTGGGCTGGTTTTGCCCACTTATGTAAAGAGAAGGCTGGCTGAATGTAGAGGAGAAAAAAGAGGAGAGGGGAGGGGAGGAAAGGAAGAGAACGGAGGGGAAGGGAAGAGGGGGATGTGAAGAGGGGGAGAGGAAGAGGGAAAAAGGAGGAGGGGAAGAGTTTTCTTCAGATGATCTTACCATCTCAGGTCCTAAAAAAGCTGATAGTTACTCTTAGAAGTTAATGTCTCTGGGTTATCATAACCTAATCCAACCATATGAACTAGCCCATGTAATTGTCTTCTTCTATGGCTGAAGGATCCATGATGTTCTGAGAAAACGTTGAAGACAGACATGAAAAAAATGAAAGACTAGAGTCAGGGGAGAGAGGTGTGGTGACATACAGCTTTAATACCATCAGAGGCAAGAGGATCTCTGTGAGTTTGAGGGAAGCCTGAACAAAAATAGCGAGATCGAGGCTAGGGTTAGACATTTGGACACTGTCAGAAAGACAGAGTGGGGGGGGAGGGAGGAAGGGAGGGAAGGAGAGAAAGAGAGAGAGAGAGAGAGAGGGAACATAGGCCAAAGAGCTGGACATTTAAGAGACAATGGAGAATTCTATTGGAGTCATATAACAATGACTCTTAAATGCTAAGCTAATTGGGAGCTGTTGAAGATGTTTAAAGTTGAAAACTGATGGAAACACAAATCGGTCAGCCCCTCCTGAAAACACTTCATGTAAAAAGTTATCCATAGACTGACTAGTTCAGAGCAATGCATTGTTATCCCCACACGCTGGCTGATTCCATCTCTTCTGCTCACTGTGTACTGACTGCACATAGTAGGCATCAGCACAATTGCACGTTTCAGAAGCACCCACTAAAGCACTCTTTTCTGGTCTCCCTTCCATTTGAATATTTTCTTTCATTTCCTCTCATTCGCAATGTCTTGGGTGACATTCCACCAGGAAGTAAAGTTTCCAAGTACTGTCATGTTAGAGCCTTAGGAAAGAACTGATGTGGCCAAGAGTGTTAACAGGGGTGCTCTGTATGATGAGAAATATATGTTTTCTTTCCTCTGGCCAAATGTTTCTAGACCAGAAAGTGAAGGTTTTTCAAATATTAGCATGTAGTATATTTAACAAAGTGCTTACTGAAAATCCCACAAAGTATGTCTCTCCTGCATATTTTTAAAGCACACGGCGCTCACCTTGGTTTGTGTAAGCATTCAGCAGGGCATGTTATACTTTATTTTGGCTGCTGTGACATGTATTAGAAGGGTGGCTCTCTTCAGACTTTGGATGAAGTTGGCAAGCTGTGTACAGAGTTGATCCAAGGATAGGATGACTCTAGGGACGTCTGTGAGAGAGCCTTCACTATCTATCTGTTGTACAAATACATCGGGAGATTCGTGACTCAGTTTAGCAATGTTCTGGGTCACATAGCCAGCCAGGGTCAAGGTCTTATCCTCAGTGGTTCAGTCCAGCTACCGTCAGCCTTCTGGTTGTCCCCTGACTTACATCTTGCCTACTTCCTTCTGTCCTTGATTGACCTCTATAATCTTAAAATCAGAAAGTGATTCCTATTTTTAAAACATCCTGTTGCTGGGCTGCCTCAGAAAGACAGCAGAGCTAACTGGGAGGCAGAGAAGTGTGGCTTCAAGAGTTTTATTTCACATCCAGCACTTTATATGTCTTTGAAATTTTGAATAATTTCTACAAGCAGAATGTGATATATGTGATATAAGAGACATACTGTTTTCTAAGAAAAAGTCCATACTTCTGTCACTCAAGGTCCTACATGGACTATCATCCTTTTCTCATATTATTTGTAGCATGAATAACAAAAACCCAGAGATGGCTATTGGGATTAAAGCTGAAGATCAGAGAAGCAAAACAGTCAGCCTCTACCTCAGACTGAAAAGGCACTCCTGTCTCTATGAATCTTCAGCATGGCTGAAGACTGAATGCCCCATAAGACCCTGAACTCCTGTCTTAAATACCTCTTTAGTGCTGGGATTAAAGGTGTATACCACTACCACCCAGCCCCTATGGCTAACTAGTGTGGCTGCTGGAATTAAAGGAATGTACCATCACTGCCTGACCTCTATGGCTGTGGCTAGCTTTTTCATTCTGATCTTCAGGTAATGTTTATTAGTTAGAATACAAACAATGCATCACTACATTTATTAGTTTCTCCTTTAGTCATGTTATTAATCTCAGTAGTTGGTTTTGAAAATGCTAACATTCAGTAGAACTTTGAATAGCTCATTCTGGTTATACAGACAGATATATAAATCTCACTTAAAATGCTTCCTCTGATCAAGGAGACACCATGGAGCTGCTGAGGAAGCAAGAGACTCGGACATTACCAGTAAACCAAGACCATGTGGAGATACACAGACTAATAAACATGGGTTAATAATTAAGAGACAGCTAACCAATAAGAAGCCTGAGCCATTGACCAAACAGTTCATAATTTTTAAAAAATGCTTCTTCTGAGACATGTATCAGAGGTGTGGACCAGGTAGTGACAGAGACAATGAGAGAACATATAAATATGCTAGACTTGGAGCTGCACCAGAAAGGACAATGAAAAGAAGAGTAGAGTTGAGTTGAATTTAGAAGTGGAATTGGCTGATTGAAAACAAAAGTGAGCTGGTCCTCCTGGATCCAGCTGTGATCCCATGTGAATCAGTTGTGAGAACTCGAGAACTCAGTGAAAGAAATAAATCTGAGTAGAAGTAGGTGAGATGCCAGAATGCATCTAGCAGAGATTTGTGGCCTGTGCTATCAATCTGGGGGTGATTAGAAGGCGCAGATATACGCGTAATCCAAAATAAATGTGTGATATGAGAAAATACAAGGCCAAAGACAGAACTGAAAAAAAACCCCTCTTTAAATGGTTTTTTTAATAAAAACTGAAGCTTAAGAAGATAGGTCTATTTTTCTATTGAAAAATTTTAAGTATCTCCTGAGAAGAATCATCACCTAAAATGTTCAAATATAAAACCATAAAGGTGGTGAGAGCATTTGTTCTTTAGTTGGAAACATGTCCAAAAGAGAAAAAAAAATCCTCGAGTTTCAAGGAACATCACAAATGAGGGAAAGTAAGAGCCAGAATTTTGGGAAGACTGCTACAAAACAGTGTCTTCTAGAAATGTCCCAGCCATTGCCTCCATAAGCTCACCTGCAGCTATGATTCCTGTCTGAGACCTGCACAAGACTGGTCCCATCGCCATTTTATCATGCTTGCAGAGGGACTCATGAGGCCCACCCTTCACTGATAATCTTTTAAGAAGACATCAAAGTAGAAAAGGGATTGCTTGAAAGAAGAAGGATTTCAGCTATAGAAAGAGGGGACAAGCAAGGGTTATGAGGACTAAATATGGCTCACGCTCAGTACATGCATTTAGGAAATCTTTAACTATAATGCCCAGCTGAGAATCCTATAAAGTATAATACTAACCAGTCAGGCAACATATATGCCTACTTGTGCAATAGTGGTATGACCTGTAGTGGTAACCAATTGCTCTCTGGGTGACTTCAAGGTTTGCTTCACAGGAGGAAATCTATGACTGCTACTATTAGCCCCATCAATAATAATAGGAAAGTCCTAAGGACAGTGAGGGAACTTACTACTGTTATTTAATTAAATTGACGTAGCACTAAACTGCCTTCTAAATGTGTTTATGCATATAGACAAAATTCACTCTCAGCTTTAACAAAGTAATTGCTCTTTACAGTGAATAAAGGTGACTACAGAGGGATTCAGGGCTGCCCAAAATGTAAGTGATGACCTGACCGGAAGCAAGACATTTACCCCATACCTCTAAGGCACAGAAACCATTGCCAAATAGGGGCTAGGAATAATGAAAGAGTTGGAAGAGAAGGTTAAGGACTATAAAATGCTGTCTTCTGGACATGACATAACAATTGTAGTCATGAACTCGATAGTAGCTGTCATTACTTTCATTAGGCTTTTATAAGACTGACTCCATCAGCTATCAGTGATAGATGAGGGAAGGACTCATGGGTCTCCATCCCTTACGCTTAAATGACTGGTTGTTGATAGGTTCTGGGAGATGTGAAGTCATTGTCCTTAGTTGTGAACCCACTGCTGAGCCCAGCATCACTCCAATGGATAGCTCCAAACGCCTGGCCACACAGACGTCCCTGGTTCTTCAGAGGGTCACAGAACAAGAAAATAAATAGGAATGTGGGGAAGGGAGAGGGCAACTATTAAGCATGCCTTGTGTGTGTGTGTGTGTGTGTGTGTGTGAAATGGAACAGATGTAATTAATAAAAAAGAGAAAATAATGAAGAGACAAAGCAAATAGCATTCCTTCCTACCTCTCCATTTGCCATCAAAGGCTCCTTAGTAATTAGAGTTCTCTTGATATTTCTGCCATTTCTTTTCCTTTTTGGGAGCAGTTCCTACTAATTTCGTGAGCCACAAGTTCTTTTATTAAATCCAGCATTCACAACTTTTCACATTAGAATGGATGATGTAATGCAGTTTAAATACAAAATAGCCATTGCTTTTCTTCGGGGTGTATAAAGCGATCTTACAGCCATTGACCTGTTCAATTCAAAGTCCTGCGGTAATTGCTTTGGGCCTCCCACTCTGGACAGCAGCAGGATGCACTTCGGAGGCCGGGATGGAGTGACAGGGCCTCCAGTGCCCTCTCCCTCCATTTTCCACCTGACCCAGACTAGCTTATCTCCCCGAGGTGGCAGATGGAGGAACCATGGCCCTCTCGTGAAAAGCAACAACTGAACAGCGAGAGCTGCGGCCAGGCCCTCGGCCCTTCTTACCCTGAGGTTTGCAGGTCCCGGGAGGGCTGGCAAGGCAACAACCTATGGAGCTCGTAAAACAGGGCTGCCCTGTGTTCTGAGGGCTCTGGTTGCAAGCAGCAAGCACCAAGTCCAGTGGGATTTTCTAGAAGGAAATCTGGTGCTGACACCACCCCTGGTGGAATTTATTAGAAGGAAATCTGGTACTTATAGAATCAACAGGAGGCAGAAGGAACAGCCTGTAAAAGGGCTATTGACCAAGAGAATCCAGACTTGGAACAAGCTGGCCTTAGGGACAAGCTGCCCAGCATACAGGGCATTAGTGCTGTAACTCCATGATGCCCTAAATGTTTCCTAGTTGTACCCCCGCTACTTTGCCTCCCAGAGCCCAAAGACAAAGTGTGAGTTGGGAATATCTAGTCCAGCACAGTCCTGCTTTTACTCTGTCTCCCTTCTGGCTTCAGAGGAAGAAAGCACTGTCCCTTTTGTCATCAGTATAGAGTTGATGCAGGTACTGTCCTCTACACAGGAGATTGTGGTATTATATTGCCACACAGTGATAAATCTTGTACCACTAGACTCACTTTCCCACATGCCAACTCTGAAAGGCTAGAAGGGCAAGCTGGGTAAAGGCTATGGCATGTTAAACTTGGCTGCCCTGGCCTTATCTGAATCAAGGATTAGCAGAGGAAACTAAGTCCTCTGGAGCTCATACACAGCAACAGTCCTGTGCTGAGCATGTCACGTGTGACTGCTGTATAAATACCACTACTCATGAGTCCTTTAGAAAGTATCCAGGAAGGAGGACAGTAGTTGCCAAAGAGTTTTCTGAGGAGGAGAATGAAGGTGGCAACCGGAGGTGGCAGAGCATAGGTGCTAAATAAACGCATGTGTCTAAAAGATGCCATTGTATGAAGCAAGTCCCTCAGAATGACAGGTAATTAGCTTCTGCCACTAGTTTTAATTTCTTGTGTGGACCTGGCTATAGGAAACCTTACATGGGTGGTAATTTTTTTTCCTTTCCAATCTCCAGGGAAATGTAACTGGGTATGAATGAGAGGCCCAAGTCGTATATTAGTAGTCTGCAGAGAGTCTACATAAATCCTTTTCTTTAAAGTTATTGAACTGTTTTGAAAATGGTCTCAACAGAAGTTATTCCAAGTGCACCAGAAAGGAAACCAGAGTCTTAAAGAAAAATACACTTTCTTTGCTGAGCAAGGCAAACATATCAGTATTCAGAGAAACAAACCAGCCTCTTGTGTTTTATTTCCTCAACAAATCCACCAAAATGCTTACTTTATGTCTTTAAAGGGCTGATAGACAAGGAATTTTGTGGCTACTAAAAATTAATACCTACAAATGGTTCATAACCACTTTAAAAAGGTAGGCACTTTAAAATTTTTTCTCTGTTGTTTATAGTCCTTTATTATGGCGTTTTGCATATTGTAAACATGGTACACATTTTTGTGCTTTTAAAAAATACAAATTGAAAGCATGCTCTCAAGGGAAGGGTTTCCTTCTATTCAAGGAATTGCATAGAGTACGACTCCTATGCATAAACTAACACATTGTGTCACAGAACTTTTTATAGCCAAGTACCTTATAGAATAATATTTTTCCAATAAATTCTTGGCAACTTTCTATTATGATAGGCTTTTTAACTCTTCGAAGAACTAATATTTAAATAAAAGTCTTTCTATCTGTAAAGACAAGAAATTGGTGCCATTTAAAGATGACTAATACAGAGCCACTTGATGAAATGCCTTAGGTTTTGAGAATTTGAAGGTGCAAGTGTATAGACAAGATAGCTCTACTGTAACCATGGTTTTAAGTCTATATTCAGTAAAGCTGGAAATAAATGTATCTGGACATTGACCTTTGGTCTACAGAATGAGAAAGAAGTGCAGACTATCATCTTACTTCCCCTAGATCTTTGCACAACTGAATTCCTTAATTCCCAAGGGTCATCTCCATGTGGCCTTCTTCCGGTGACCATTTTTGGTGAGATGCAGCCCCCCTTAAAGAGAACAAGAACACCGACTCCTGATGTCCTTGACAGTGCACTTTCTCCATGCTTCGTAAAAGCCTGCATTGCTATGTCCTTACAACCTGCTGTTACGGGTTTGAAGGTGCCACAGAGATGGCGATCTCACATGAAGTCTATAGACGTTTGGTGGAAGAATGTGTGGAAGGGAAGGGAAGAAGTGATTTCCTTTAAACTCCGCTTGAAGCAATGAAATAAACCACCTACTAAATATGTAACACTATATTCGAAATCCAGGAAAACCGCTTCTAATGGGTTTTTTTTTATCATTTTGTATCTGTGAGTTAGATTTTCTTGAAACACCTTGTTTCCTAAATACTGTTTCAGTCAGTGGTCCCAAGCAAGCCTTGAAATGAGGCAGGTGGAGAGAGGCCCACATTTGCATAGAGCAGAAAGGGCACTGTCACATCTGGCCACGGCAGTTGACTGGGTCCATTTGATAGTGCCCATAACACTCACACTAATTCATGAACTGTTGTGAACGTGCAAATGCCATTTGGAGTGGGTTGTTTTCTCCCAGGCCAGTGGCATTGACTTTGGGGGTCTATCCCTGGTTGTTTACTCGCCAGTGGCATTTGACCTAGGGTTAGACCTGTATTTAACCCTTTCCTGTAGGTCAGAAACAAATTGATTTGGCAAAAATGAAATTGGAAATGAGTCATCTGTGCAGCAGGTGTCCCTTGCTTGGAAAGCATTCCAGGTGGAAACATTTTCAGAACTGTTTCTGGGCCATCTCCAAGGAAGCTTCAGAGGTCAGGAGGCAATTCCAAGACATGCCATGTGGTCAGGGTCTGGGGGGGGACCATAACAGGTGCCCACTCAATGCAGTTTTCCCAGCAGGTTGGGAGCCTTTCAAAGAGGTCCATTTGGAAGATAATTTATTCATATATTCATGAACATTTGTCTGGCATTTTCTGGGAACTGATTTACTTAGAAGTTGCCCTAAATGGCTGGAACTTTGCCCTTTAGTCTACCTCCCACCATCAGCCAAAGACTTTGATTTAAAGATGAAAAATATCGTGTTTTTCTCTTTCTTCTTTCTAGAGGATGAGGAAGATGAGGAGATGGCAGAACCTAAAACTGGTCACGACTCTGAACTGGAAAGTCAAGACAAAAAGCAAGAAGCGAAGGAAGGTATGGTTAGGAGATACCCTGGGCATGGATTTTGTTTTATTGTTTTCTTTTACTGAGCTCAGAGATGATAGAAGCAAATCAAGCTTAAGCTCGCAACCCTTTTATGGTATTTTGTATCTCTACCCAATACATGCATTTCATTGAAAAACATACACTGGAATCTCCAGGCCAAGAATTAGTTGTTTTCCAATTGACGTGAGAAAATGAAGTGGAACCAACTTCCTGGCCAATCACAATTCCAGTTAAGAGGTTACTAAATATTTTAGAGATAAAATAAGACAAATTATCAGTTGTCGTGCTGAACCAAGAAAGCTAAGCCTGAGGAAGAGGAGCAGATGCAATGATTTTTACCACTTCATTCTGAAGTTTTACATATGCTCTGCATGGAAACATTAACAGCAATCACTACTCTACCCTCGAGTGTTCTTCCACAACTCTGTCCGTATTAGGACAAACAACCCTCCACAAATGTCAGTGATAACAGTTACCAACACTCAGAATCTGCTTCAGTGACAGAACACTTCTGTAGTAAGTCCAGGGACCTAGGTTCCAATCCCAGCACTGGAAGGAAAAAGAAGACAAAACAAAAACTAGCATCAACTAAGAGCTTACAATCTACTTACCTCTCCTTCAAGTCCTTGAAAATACACTGTCTACTGTTCAAAATGTCTTTTGGGGGCGTATACCTTTATTATCCTTATTGTACTGGCAGAGAGCAGAAGAGAAAGATGTAGAAACCTTGCCACGGGATACATGATTTACTTATAAACACATGAGTCAAGAGGCAGGTTGAACCTTGCATGAGCCAAGACTTATGTTGACTCTACAACCTGTATGTTATACTGCAATGTCTTCATGACATTTCCTTAGAATTTTTTTTCTTCCACTATGTCCAGACTCTCAGTCCACTGAAACAGTGAGATTTTCAGTTGTCATTATTACTGAAAAAACACCAGGTGGTCCATGCAGAACTGAGTGCAGATTAAAAGGTTCTTCTAAACTTCCAGCTAAGCTTCTCAGGTACAGATGAACAAAAGTCTAGAAGCATCCCTGCTAACATTTAAATGTTGAAGACAGCCACGGCTGTGGCTTGGTGCACGGCAAGTTGTTGATTGGAGAGCTTTGTAAGAATGTGTGTCTTGAGCCCATGCGCTTGCTCCAGACGGCTGTCTGTGTTCTCACAAGAAATAAAATCCAGTTAGTCTGAGTAGCTACCCCAAATTGCATCCATGCACACTTAGAGGTTTGGATAGATGAAATGTGGAGGCATTTCTTACATTCTAACAATAGTCTCCTGAGACTGGAGAGAAGGCTCAGTGGTTAAGAGCACTTGTTGTTCTTCAAGAAGACCAGAGTTCGATTCCCAGCACCTACGCAGCAGCTCATGGCCAAATGTACCTCCAGTTACAGGGGATTCGGCACCTTCTTCTGGCCTCTGTGGGCGTCAGGCACACAAGTAGGACTCAGACATACATGAAAGCAAAACACCCATACAAATAAATCTAAAAAACGAAATTAAAAAATAAAAATTGCCTCCTGCTAAGGCCTATTTGAGTTCTTCACGTGCGCTCAATTCTGCCTTGATTATATTTATACAAACTTAGTTATAGAAAAACCAATTGTAAAGTAGTGAGGGCAAAGAAAGGGTCTGCAGTCAGGGAACCTGGATCAAACCTTGGCTCTGCCACTCATTAGCTGCGTGATCGATAATGACTAACTTGGTTGACTTTCTTTGTTTTGGCCCTCGTTGGCCCATCTGGCAAGCAGAGATAATACCTGCCTCCCGAGTTTGTTTTTAATATGAGACTCAAAGGGGCTAGTATGGAACAGCTTGGCACAAAATAAGCGCTGTATAAGACTTTGCCAGATTAGTATTAGTGGCCTTGCCTTACAGTATGAGGTCTGTAACTGTGTCCTCCTCATGACGTTACAGCGCAGCTCCCTGCGCTCACTTTTGCCGTAACCCATAGCTTTGAAATCAAAAGGAGCAAACAGTTTTTCTGTTTCAAAGAGGCATCGGTAAGGCGATCACCAGGCCCAGTTTCAGGCATCCAGGAGGTCAGGTTCTGGGAGTGACTGAGGACAGAAAAAAAGATTCAGCCTTGTAACAGTCGCATCCGTAGAAGGCATCCAGTTTACTTCTTTCTGAGAAACTCTAAACAGATCCAAGGGGAGCGATTTCGCATTTAAACTTCTACTAAAAGGATCTTCTTTTAAGAAGCCAGTGAAGTGAATGCCACTATCACTGGTACAGCCAGGGACAAAATGAGCCAGGGTCTACTGAATGCATTCTGTTTCCTTTTGCAGAACAGCTTAAAACATGCCCAGTAATATGCACCCATGGTGTTCTTGTAGGCCTTGGCAGGGATCCCCCACTGCCACCCCACCCCCAACCCCAATCCCAAACCATCTTCCTGGCAAAGCCAAGCACCTCCTTCTTAAGTTCCAAGCAAAAACACCCTTCAGTTTTAACTGTTCCCCCATGCTTTATGGAACTGATTAAAGCCATACTAAAAGTCAAAAAGAAGTTTGAAAGAACATTTCCTGTTACCACAACACCGTGTTCCTCATTCTCCATTAATGGCGTTTCTGCAAATTAGCACATAATGGGTTAAAAGCATGTTTATGTTGGCATCAAACTATGGCCTTTTTTTTAAGCAGGACAGTATTTTGCAAACTTTTAAAAGACTCTCTAGTAGATCTAGTTGTGGCGCCATTCACAGGACTGCTGTAGTAGTTAGGGCTGTGTCAGCACTTCCAATGGGAACCCTGCCTTTAGGGGACTTATACGGAGCCATAAAAATGTGCTCAGGGCTAAAACTTGACATACTCAGTTTCAAACCAGGGAACACGTTTTTCGAGACTTCTTCCTTCCTTCCTTTCTTTCTTCCTTTTCTTCCCTCCTTCCCTCCTACTTACTATCTTTCTGTCTCTTTTCTTCCTCTTCTTGAATTAAAACATAAGAGATAGAAAAAAACTTCAATGCGCACTAGTTTTTTTTCTTGCATATTTCTCCATCTGACATCAAAGTGCACTGAATATAAAGAAACATAGATTTGATTTTCTATTTTGCCACATGCATTTTGTTGCACAAAGGATACACACTTGCAGGTAAATTTTAACTTTCCATCAAAACTTCGGACATCTCCATATTTCTGTGTCAGGTTAAGAGAGTCAGAGTAGGAATATTGGGGTCCTCACTCCTGTAAATTCAAATGAAGCTGCAAGCTTCATGTTAACTTCAGAGACAAGTATCTGTATACGCTGGTTTCATTTGTTTCCCTGCTGCTGTTTATGAACTGATTGTACTGTAAAAATTCCATTAGGGCCATTGCCACAATTTCATCTGATGTTTTCACTGACTATGTGGGTTACTTACTTTTATCTTTTAGATGGTCTTGCAAAAATATCTTTTAAACACCATGGTTTTATATTCTAATGTAATGATACATTGCAAAAACAAGGCAAGGCATTTATGAAGTGTGTATTTTATAAATATAAATCTCAACTTAAAGAAGAGATTAGGGGACTGGGAAGGTGGCTTAGTCAATAAATTACATGCAATGGAAACTTCCTACTGCCCATGTGAAGAGTCAGGAGCTGCAGTCTCTGCCAATAATAAAAGCACTAGGAAGGCAGAGACTGGCAGATTCAGGAGCTAGATGGCCTGTCTATACAATTGATGAAGTCGAGATGCCCTGTCTCAAAACTGGAAAGGTGATCAAAAAATGACACCTGACATTGACTTCTGTCCTACACAGAGAGAGAGAGAGAAAGAGAGAGAGAGAGAGAGAGAGAGAGAGAGAGAGAGAGAGAGAGAGACGGAGGGAGGGAAAGAGGGAGGGAGGGAGAGAGGAAGGAGGGAGGGAGGGAGGAAAGGAGGAAGACACCCCTACATATATAAGTAAACATAAAATGAAATTAAAATATTAAGTATAAAGCATGAGCTTCGTTATGTACATTTTGCCCTTGTAGAGGCAAATGTTCTAAGGACCCTGGAAAACAAGAGCTAGAGTATACAGTAAATGTGGCCAATGAAGGAGAAGCTAAGTTAATATTAGTGAGAAAAGTCAAGAAAACACAGCCAATAGGACAAAACCATCTTAAAGGCTGCATTAAAATGCACTGCATATATGGCTAGAAGAAATTAACATTTATATAATTAAATAATGAAAAGGAGATCCTAAATAAAATTAGCACTAGATTTTAATCTTTCAGGTCACAAATTCATAGAATTTGTAAATTTTTATCTCAAGCTTTTAAAATATGAGTGTGATACATCTCTTTCATACATGTTATTTCATACATGTTATTCAGACTCAATACAATTGGGTAAATGATTAAATTCTCTTGTTCTTTGATACTGTGTAAGTCATATCTACATATTCTACTTTCCATAGAGATCTTCCTTTAAAAGTAGGTAAAGCATTGTTAGCTATCAGTTCCAGAAAGGAATTCTCCACAGTTTGTATGATGAGGCCACACAACATATTATTTTCTAATCCATGCCCATGTTTTGCTCTGATGTGGATTTCGATTCTAAATTAATTTCTACCTTTTTGCATTCATCTGGGGAAAAGACACTGCTGATATTATTTTTTTATTTCTGTAGTTGAAGCCTTGTGGATTCCATTAACTAACACTTTATTTTTCACTGTGAGAGGTTTTATTTCTAAGTGTACCTTTTGATTGTGGATCCTGGGTACTCCGTTATATTCTCATTATATTGTAACAACACTTACCAATTTAAATATTTTTTAAGCAATACAAGATTGGTTTTAGTCAAAAATAGCTATGATTTTGTTTAACTTGTGAGTTGGACATTGTTTATTCTGAAAGTGCTCGTCTGCACATACATGTTATTATTTTGTGCAAACAAGCCATGTCATTTGATCCCTTTTAGACATCAAAGCTTAATATAAAGTGTATCCTTTGTTTTGGTTCAGTAGCAGTCTGATTTCAGGCCAAATATTGTATTGTTAGAGATAATGTCTGCAGAGGCGGCTGCTTCGCCTACCTGGACTTGGCTTCTGCTAGGATACTTTGATCAGCCATTTGTGTTTCTTCCAGAGAAGAGGTCGTATGTCTTGAAAGCTGAGATCAAAGTGACAATAAGCTGTAGGGAAGAAAAAATTACAGAAAATTACACAGGTACTATTTTTTATTCAAGGTAATAGACTTGCGATAGCAGATACAGGGTAAAGTAGATGTGGTTCAAAAAGGTAAACAGGGAGGAGATTTTTCTCGATTTCCTCATATGGGGGGCAGGGAGGGTGACAGGAGGAAGTTCTGGCTACTTTGCTTGATCTCAAGCTTGTCTTAGGTCACCTATGAACAGTGTCCAAGGCTGAATCTTTTTAGAACACATTCTGCTTGGCCCATGCTAGCCCGGTTTGGTGAAGTTAACTAATTTGTTAATAGTATTAATCAAACAAATGGGACATATCATTTTCTAGATTTGGTTTTTGTTTCACCTGGTCACATTGAGTAGCTTTACTTTACTCATAAAAAAAGATCATTCAAGTGGCATAAGGAGGCTTAGAAAATAGTCATAAATTACTTCTTGAGCATTTATTATCTGTTTGGTGATATACATACATACATATGTATATATGTGCATATATATATATATATATATATAATTTGTTGACACTATCTGGAAGTTTTCTGATGGTGGAGATGGTCTTAGATGTCTTAGGAAGTTCTGAGGAAATTAAGTTCATCATGGACCCTAACTGTTACTTTAGTTGTTGAGTCTTCTGTGAGGGATGGCTCAACTATTCCTTGGCTGTCTGCTCAGGAGTAGAAGTAGGGTCTCTAGAGACCATAAAAATTCAGCTGAGAACTTCTGCCCTATGGGCTTCTCCAGTCTGGACGATCTCCTCCCTAGAGTTTTATGTAAAAAGAATGGCTGATGGAATTGCTTACATGACCCACTGCTGTCACTGAGGTAAGCTGACTCCATGGAACCCTGACAGTTATTTCATCTGTCTGTCTCCTTTTGTTTCTTAAATTTTAACCAGATAAGATTAAGATAAAATAAAATAACTGCTCTAAGTCATAAAAGCAACTGCAATATGTTTCAGAGATGCCCCGAATGACTGACTGGGCAGTAGGAAGGACATAGTCAGCTTTTCATAGCGATGTCAGCTTCCCAGCTAGCCTTTGGAAGTCAAGTAGGATTATCTAGAGGAGAGCGGAATACCATCTGCACTGCGTCGCAGATATATCCTAATTAGTACAATCTTATCAATGTATTTTTCTGCCCTATTTGAGTTTTTTCCCCATTCAGTTTGAAAGAAAATAATATTTACAGTTATGGCTTAAAACATGCCAATCTATTTTCATTTGGAATCATTTTTAATTCTTCAAAATAGCGAATAGATGAGATACGAAATCTTTTAGGGAGGATAGCTACAAAAGCCTTTTGATGTTATTCTGGCAGCTCTGTGGCTGCACATGAATCTACTGCTATTTTAATTATTGTCTGCTACCCCATGGCCCCTCAGTCAGCGCCCCACTGGCCACTCAGGCTGTGGCTTGGTTTCCTGTCCTTCGGCCACGCTCTGCCACAGTAGGTTTAAATTAAGTCTGTATAATTCTATTTATCAGTAAGACTCAGACGTCAAAGGCTGGGAAGAAAACCTGCTAGCTCAGGGAGACTGAGTAGCAACCAGCTGACCTTGCTTTTTTTGCCAGAGACACTGAAAGAGACATGTCTCTTTCCTCGCCCCAGAACCAAGAGAGGAACGCTAGTTCTTTCCTTCCTGTTCAGCTTCTCTATCCAAATTGCAGGCTTCCCTGCAGTCAATTCCGTCAGCTAGTCACTGTGGCTCTGCGCCCCCACCCCGCCCCATTCAAGGTACCACTTTAATGTGTAGTCCTGGGAGTATCAGAGTGCGATCAAAATATCCCACGCCACCTTTAGAGAAGAATCTATAATCCTAATGAGCAATGGTTTGCGTTCCTGTGCGTTGTCTCTCCCTGGATAAGGAAGCTCTTTCACAGGTGGAATTTCTCTAGAGCAGTTTTAAATTGACCATTTTGCTTCCCTAACTATCTCTCTTGCATAAAAAGCCCCTCCGAGGGAGCTGACAGAGGAAGAAAAACAGCAGATCCTGCACTCGGAGGAATTCCTCATCTTCTTTGACCGAACAATCCGAGTGATTGAAAGAGCGCTAGCTGAGGATTCTGACATCTTTTTTGACTACAGCGGCCGGGAGCTGGAGGAGAAAGACGGGTTTGTTGCTTATATACACTTGGAAAAACACAGTGTGAAGAATTTGTTGCTTCTATTGTCTTCCTGTTCTTTTTAGGATGTGGGACCTGTCTACGTTGCTCAAGTTGGTCCAGCAGTGGGCTCAACCTGTCTTCCTTTCCCAGTGCTGTTAGACCAGACGCCCACTGCCAGCACAGCTTTGCTTACTGAGTATAAATCCACATATGTATTGACTAGGCAAAACCCAAGTCTAGCAAGCGGGAGGAAGATGAAATTCCTGGATTGATCTTATCAAACAGCTTTGACTGTGGGCATTGATTATAACTTCCACCTTAATGGTTCCCTGTAACTAACATGTAGCCCTGTGAAATTCTTTTGAACTTGACAACTGGAGCCCTGGCTAGGTGATAGAGACAAACAGAGTCACACCCATAGTCCTATGAGAAGCATTGTCCTGTGCAGCTGGCAGAGGTCTGTAGATCTGCTAGACTGTGTCTTGATAACTAAACAAACAGGGAACTGGGGAAAAGAAGCGTGAGCTATGTAGACTCACGACAGAGGTGAGGAGCAACAGTTTGGAACTGTCAGATTATATAGGTGTTACACATGCATAGGTACATTTTAGGAAACATATAGCAAAGGCAGATTTACAGATGAAATAAACAAAAATTAGTCAAAGAAATGGGTGGAGGGGACTCCATATGACTTTCTCTGTGACTGTAATTGTAGAAATGGGTGGAGGGGACTCCATATGACTTTCTCTGTCACTGTAGTTGGTGTATGTGTTAGAAGGAGCAGTAGCTGCCAACCATGAGGTGTCACCATGTGGTATCAGGAGGCACTTTATAAGACAGGTTGGAAATAGACATAGTTGGGTTGTTGCTACAGATTTCTTTGGTCTGAGAATAACACGTGAAGGTAGGATCACTTGCCTTTTGCACCGAATCTGAATTTTTATTATTATTTCGAAAAGACAAATGAATTATTAAAGGACAATGTGATATCAGCATTGAGGATACTGAAAAGAGCAGACCAGAGGTGTGAAAAATAATTTCACAGGGATGTTTTGGAAACATTCTCAACAGTTGGCGTTATTAAACTGCACAGAGGAGATAAGCAGGATCTTGAATTTGCATGCTCTACCAATGTTTGTTTTCTTTAAAAAAAAAACAAAAAAACATTTCTGTTGGCTCAGCTTGTTTTAATGGTCTCCCCTTCCTATCTTAGTACATGGCTCAATACCATACTGGCTTTCTAACAGGATTAGTGGGGGTGTAGGAGTCAAGGGGATGAAAGGGAAATCGTATGTGTTAACTGATCAGAACTTAGGGAGATATTTTCTGAAGTCAGGCTTCTCGTTCTGAACAAGAGTGACAGAGGTGAGAGGTACCGGTGTGATGGAGTAGAATAATGTGAACTGAGGAAGTGACTGTAGATAAATTCCTGAACTGAAAATGAAGGACTTTATAGGCAGATTCTTGTGCAGATCAGACACAGAACAGACATTACTCTGTTTAAGCACACAGACTCTTGAGGCAACTGTATGAGTGAAACATTCTTCGAAGGCAGTACCAAGGCCAGTTGAGCATTAGCCAAACAAATACTGGCCAATTTACCATCAGTCCTCTGAGACAAAATGTTCTTTTGGTTCTTGACTGACATGGTTGATGTCTAGAACACTCTTGAGATACACTAGCTCTCCACCACACCCATGGCAGAAATCATCACCTACTGTTACTCAAGGAGTCAACTGCTATGGCCAATCACAATTCACAGATAGAAACATTATATCATTTAGTTTCTACTCAGAAGGTGGTATTGATATCAAATAGTTCCCTATATTTTTATGCTCCTTTAATAGCAGGGAAATTTAATTTTTTAATTTAATCTTAGTGTGTATTTGAGTGTGATTACTCAATTGGACATGTGAGGAAAACTTTTAGGAGTCAGTTTTTCCTTCCACCAGAGGATCAGAGGATTGAACTTGGGACATCAAGTCTGTATACAAGTATTTTATCTGCTGGGCCCTCTCGCTGATCAAGGGAGTTTTTAATAATTCTGCTTCAGGCTAGAGCAAATTAAAGGGAAGAAAAAAGCTTCAAGACTCACTTAGAACCTGAAACAAATTGGACATTTTACACCAGGCTCAGAACAAATTCAGAGAGTTTTTTCTGAGTCAGTAGAAAGAGCTTTTCATAAAGGATGTCTTCAATCCACTTACTCATGATCACGTGCTATGTCTAGATTGGCCTTCTGCCTTCCAGAAGTATTATATGCTTTTGCTATGCCACTCTGATCTGAAACCTCACTTTTTACTCTGCTCTTTAAACCCTCTTAGGGATGTGCAGGCTGGAGCCAACCTTTCTTTCAATCGTCAGTTCTACGATGAGCATTGGTCTAAGCATCGGGTGGTCACGTGTATGGACTGGTCTCTTCAGGTGAGAATTAGTACAGATGGGACAGACTTGACTTGTTGTCTTATGACATTTGTATAAAACAATAAGGTAGTTGTTCCTTTATTTTGAATATATTTACTAATGTATGACTCTCTTCTTTATGCCCATTGGTTTTTGTTCACATTTTTCTAAAGTTTGGGGACTAATTCTCCCTTAAGATGGCTGTACTTACTAGTTAACATGTTCTCAGTAACAGACAAACAGCCAGACCACTCTGGGTGGGAAACTTTTCTAATTGTAGTCACCATTGTTTTCCTACTCTTTGAGTCCTGTGGATACATTAAAATCTTCATCTGCTCTGACCTCTGGTTCAGCCAGTTTGGTTGTCTTCCCTGTGATTTCAGAAACAACTTCCTCCCACTGAATTCTCTCCACTCTTTTCAAATTATCTTACCTTTGCAGACATCTGACTCCCACTCTTCTTTTTGATATACTCACTGAACCAGAGTTCTCCATAGCTATGGATTTGACCATAGTGTAGATCATTTTACGTCATACTCAGTTTCCCTCCTAATTCTACTTTTGCTTACTCTATTATCTGTATGTTGAAGACATCATAATCACTTCAGGACGTAATGTAGAACTTTCATCATCAACATAACTAGCTTCTCCCTCATCTTCCTGACCCAGTCAATCAAGAAGTACATTTTTCTATTTATATATTCATCAATCTTACATCTGCTTTATGGAAAACCTTGTAATTAGGTTAGGCATGGTGGTGAACACCTTTAATCCCTGACCAGACCTGGTTTGCAACAAATTAAATAAAACCTCAAAACTGTACATTCTGCTTTGTGCATGTCCACTCAGAGTTTTTCCTTGGGACAGATAACCAAACAGTCCTCCTTAAATACAAATATAACCATTGCATTCTCTGAAATAAAACTCCTCCTTGCCTGTTAAAAAAAAGTTCAACCCTAAAACTTGATACTTGAAGTGAAAATACGCAAGCAAAAATCAACTTGATGAATGGACAGCCCAACCAGTTGACAAGATACAAATCACTATGCCTAGCACTGAGCAACTAAGGAACATGTAAAAGCACACAACTTAGTTGTGGTGAAGTCAGACTTTGAATGCAGGTGGTCTGAATTTTGAGCCATGTGGTGAATTTGTTTTTAATCCATATAACTTACATGCCAAGTACTATACCAACTGCCTTGAAGACTTTATCTTATTTTACCCTCAAGAGGATTATATAAGGCAGTCACTATCAATATGTACATAGTATAGCTGAAGATCCCAAGACTCATCAGATGCTAAGTAGCTTGCTAACAATCACTTGGCTAAGATACAGTAGAGCTGGACTCAAGTCTCACAGCATTCTGCTGCATATGCTGCTTCCCTCAAAGAGCTGCTTCTGAAGCTGAAGCCAAAAGAGTTTGGAGGTGCTGAGTGATCTAGACAGGCAGCAAATACTGTAAGAGTTCAGTGGAAGTGAGGTTCACTCTCCAGTCAGACAAAGCACCTCAGAAGACTGTGATTAGGCAATGAGGGAAAGGGTGGTGTAGGGAGATAAGCAACAGAGATTCAAGGAGAGTCTCATTTAATCCTGTTAGAAATTGAAGGAGAGTACGATCCCCATAACTGCACTGTCAGCAGCCACCAAGTAGGTGAGGATTCTCTGCCCTTGAATCCACTTTGACATCCAAACGACAGAGCACAGAGAGCTCTGTTGTACAAAGACAAAGACGGCCAAGCTTACCCAGTCTCTCTGCAGTGTGTGGGTGGTCTGTGAGCCTGCCCTGGTGTACACAGAAATCAGATCCAAGTCCTAAGAAACTTGGTGTGTTCACTTATTCATGGTCGGGGAATCAGGCAGGAACTTTATCTGACACATTCCTCAACCAAGGCAACTGTTAGTGGTTCCCAAGTCAGCGGCTAACATTCCCTGAAGAGACTTCTGGTCTACCAACAGTGGGGCTGGCTCCGCCTCACCTCAGTGTGCGGTTGCATGGGTCCATACAAGGTCCTTCCCATGTGTCATTTGTGTCAAAGGAAGTGAAACTGGGAACCATAAAAACTGTGCCAGAGAAGGACTACATTTCCTTTGCTTCATATTCTCTATCTGTCTCTCTCCCCCTCTCTCTCCCTCTCTCTCAGTGTGTGTGTGTGTGTGTGTGTGTGTGTGTGTGTGTGTGTGTGTGACACCTGCCTACACTGTGGGAAGGGATTTGAAATTGTAAGACATGCATTTTATAGACTTAAAAATATAATCACTAATTCTCGTGTCATAATAGTTTTGAGTTCAAAGAGCCAGATTCCAGATTTCCATGCTTCTGAGATAAAGGGAGTTCTGAACTGGCGTAAGCACCCTTGGTGACATTAAGACATAAGAGAAGGGTGTAATACTGGCTTAGTGTGTAATGGTGCTAGGTATGCCTTGGAGAGTTGTGTGAAACAAATGGAGCTGGTGGGAAGAGAAGACAGAAACATGAGAGATCAGCATAATTCTGCTTTGTATTCTGAGTTCCTTAGGCAGTAGCACTCCAATCTTGCACTACTTTTAAAATATCATGTAAACATTCCTCTCATAAAGAAATGTCAACTCTGTCATCTATCACAAGAACACTGTCCATAGCCCACGTGTCAGCATGTCTAGGTGTATATAAAGTCAGACTTTTACCTTGCTCACACAATATATACACCTCCCCTACATAAAAGACGCCCTCCAATCCTGCAGTCACATAACACACTAACCTAAATAATCTTTAAAAACTTTTCGAGTTATAAATTCAGTGAAATGTATAGAATCAAAAGAGAGTTCCTTCTGGTACTAATTCAAAGCCGTTAATACTTGGAGTTTGTAAGCACTTCATGCCTTATTCTCCTTCTTGCCTATCTTAGAAAACAGAGCCCTTGATGGTCTCTCTATATCTAGTTTCTGCATATTAGAGGTTTTTTCATTTTGTAAAGATTAATTATATATTATATTGTGTTCATACACATTATATTATAACATTAGTTTTACTTTTAATTGAAATATAACTATATTATCTCCCTTATTTCCTCCCTCCTACCACTTCCATGTGTTCCCCCAACATGTTCCCTTAAATACTCATTTCCTCTTTTTTTTCTTACATAAAAATGCATAGAAATATAAGAACAACCTGCTGAGCCTCTTTAGTGTTGTTTGTATGTATACGCTTCCAGGAACGCCCACTTAGAACTAGATAACCAATCAGGGGCCTCATCCCTGGGGATGAGTACTTCTCCCTCTCTCAACAGTTCTTAGTTGCCTGCAGCTCTTTGTCTAGGGGTGAGGCCCCACAACATTTCCTGCTCCGCAATAGCATGTCTATTGATGTTGTCATTGTCCCGCTGCTGTTTAGGCAGGCATACTGTTGAGGGATCATGGATGTAGCTTCCCTTTCATTTCTAGGAGATACATTCTCACTTTCTGATTCTCTGACTTTTACAGTCTCTCCACCCTTCTTCCTCAAGATTCCCAAATCTTAGATGCGGAAGTTGTGTTATAGATACGGCAGCTGGATCTAGGCAGCCCATGATCAGTTATGCTTTGACCAGGCATGGTGTTTTGTAATGGTTCTGTCTGCTACAAAGAGAAGGTTCTTTGGTGAGATGAGAAAGCTACACTTGTTTGTGGGTATAAATGGAAGTAGTTTGAAGGCAGTTGGGAATTGCTTGTATTAGTAAAGTGGTGGTAGAAGGTTCTTTAAGACCCACAACCTCACTAGCCCTGGGAAGTTGGGTAGGTTTCCACCACCAGGCACAATATCCCTTCTGCTAAGTGTGCCTTAAGTCCAATGAGACAGCTGTTGGTTACAGCTAATATATGAGCATCACTACGTGTCTTAAGGGATACGTTCATTTACTGGTCATTATTGTGGTTCATAAGCATCAAAACTTGGTCGGACTACTGGTTGTTTCCCTTCCTTAGCAGCTTGCATAGCATCTTCTGGTACCACAAAAAGCTATTCGCCAGGAAGGAGGTGTTCATGTCAGATCCAGTTCAACTTCTCCAAGACATGTGTCTGAAGTGCATGCTGTCTTTAGTTATAGAGGTTACCTTCAACCTCTAGGAGACAAACAACGGCAGTAGCTGTAGACTATTATTTAGGGAATCTCTTGCACTCTCCTGGCCAACAACTCCAAGAGGGCTTTTCATGTCTAGTACTGAAGGTTTTTAGTCCATGGCTCTTAGAGGTAGGTAGCATTGTCACTCTGCGTGGCATAGCTTCATTTCTTAAAAAAGTACAATTTTAGGTAAATAAAATATATGGTTCCCTATGATTTTCTCAAACATTCATAGTGTTTATTTCCACTCCCCATCTCTGGTGTTAATCTTCTGCCATATGTACTGTTGGCAAAGAGTCTTTCCCACTATGTAGGCTTTCTCTTTAGTTGACTGCTCCCTTAGCTGTACAAAGGCATTTAGTTTCATTAGGTCCTATTTGGCAATTGCTGGCCTTAACTTCTGGACAAGTGAAGTTATATTAAGAAAGTTTTTTCCTATATTAGGTAGTATAGGGTACTGCCTATGTTTTCTTTTAATAGTTTCAGTGTTCTGTATTTCACATGGAGATCTTGGATCTATTTTTGGAGTTTTTCTGTAAGATAACAAATACAAATTCAATGTCTACATGTGGACATTCAGTTTTCCCAGCACCATGCCTTGGAAATATTATTTTTCTCCAGTGTATGATTTTTGTCCCTTTGTCAAATATCAGATTGATATAGTTGCATGTATTCATGTTTGTTCCATTGGTGTACATGTCTGTTTGAACCAGTACCATATTGTTTTGGTTAACGTGGCTCTGCAATATATTTTGAGATCTACAATAGTGACTCCTGCTAGCACTGTCCTTTTTGCACAAGGTTACTTTGGCCATCCTTGGTATTTTGTTGTTCCATATGAGTTTTTAAGATGGTTTTTATATTTCTATGCATGGAGGAAAATATGGGTACATTGAGATTTAATAGAACCTGTAAATTGCTTTTAATAGAATGGACATTTTCATCATATTAATTCTACCAATCCATGATCATGGGTTTTTTTCTCCATTTTCTAGTGTCTTCCTCAATCTTTCTCAGACATATAAAGTTTTTGTTCTAGAGATTTATCTCAGTTAGGCTTTATTATTGCTATGACGAGACACCATGACTAGAGCATCTCTTATAAAGAAAACATTTAATTGAGATGGCTCACTTACAGTTGCAGAGGTTCAGTCCATTATGATCATCAAGGAGAGCATGACAGTGCGCAGGCAGACATGGTGCTGGAGATGAGAGTGCTACACCTTGCAGACAACAGCAAGTGGACTCCCCTGTCACACTGAGGGAAGCTTAAGAAAAATAGACCACAAAGCCCATGCCCACTGTGACACACATCCTCCAACAAGACCACACATCCTGATAGTGCCACTACCTTTGGGGGTCACTTTCCTTCAAACAACCCAAAGATCTTTTATCTCGTTGGTTGGCTTTATTCCTTAATATTTTTGAAGTCAGTATGAATAGCATTATGCATACAATTTCCTTCTTACCACATTTATGATTGTCATATAGAAACTGATTTTTAGCAAACTGACTTTTTACCCTGACACTTTGCTCAATTTGTTAATAATATCTGGAAGTTTTCTGTTGGAATTTCTTATGTGTAACATATCATCTGCAAACAGGGATAATTTGACTTATTTCCTGTTTATGTCTCTTTGATTTCCTTCTCTTGTACTTTTTGTATAGTTAAATGTTTGGCAAGTTTCCTAACTTCTACTGGCTTGAACTTTCTTGTCGATGAAGTGCTGGTAAATGATGATACCTAGCTTCTAACTTTCTGTGTGTATTAAATGAATCAATATATTTAGTGAACTGAGTGACTTAAATGTCTGTTACATAGGAAACACTCAGTAAATATGATATATAGTTAGAGTAGTCACAATGGTATTCATACCCTGCTCCCCAAACTAAATTTCAAAATGTTTACCTGCACTCAAGAACTTCTGTGAAGATGCCCTGAGCATGTCTAGACCTTTCTTCTTTTGCATCTTTTCACAGAGCCTATAAACTAATGTCCTTTGAACATTTTCTTTTTTAATAAAATTTTACATATGGCTAAATTAACTTAAAATGGGGGACTTATTGGCAAGCTAGCATTGTAAATAGGGACTTCGTTAATGAGATGAAGACCTGCAATTTGGGAAAGGAAATAGCACCTGAACAGTTTGAGGGACTTTATCAATAAAACATTGTCCCCTTGAAAGTGTACATCTAAGTTAGAAACATCACTCACTAGGTTGTTTTGGCCAAGTATCAACTCTGGTGTTAGTCATCTCTGAGACACTGGGGCATCTATGTATTGTGGAGTGATTCCCAACAGAGGATCCTGTGAGTGAGCTAGATTCAGGAAGAATTTCCTCACCTACCTTCCAAGTCTTGTGGCTAGCCACCTCCCACTTCTCTCCTTAGAGCTCACCAAGTCACTATTGCCGTTTCTCAAATGTCCTTCCCAACTGTCTCCCTGAAATGCCCACCCCTAATGAGAGTAGCATTTGCCAACTCCACCCCCACCACTTGCCCATGTTTCTACAAAACCTTGCTGATACTGACCTCTTACTACACATCATTCTGCTTTAGTGTCTGAGCTGATGCTATTCCTTCAAGTGTCTTATTTCCCAAGGGTGAGCTCCCACAGAACAGAATGAATTAACATGAATGTTCTTGTCCCATGTTGCCTCTAATGCCACATCTTATTTATGTACAGACATCACTGGACATAATGTCACTGGGGACAGAAAGAGGTGTAGCCCTTTGAGCTCAACTCACTTTCATAGCGTCCTCACCTTGTCATGCACAAGCAGTATGACTTGGAACATGTCACTGCCCCAAGGGCTCATCTTCCTTGTCTGCAGAAATGAGTAAACCATTAGCTTCTTTATACAGTTATGAGTAACAAGTGAGTGAAGACATTGCCCAGCTCAATGTCTGGAACATACGGACCACTTAAAGATACTGGCTCTTTTCTGTCTAGGAAATACTAGATTTTGTTTCTCCTGAAGTTGTAGCTTGACTTGAGAACAAAACTAGTAATTTCTGGGTAAATTTTCTTTAAGTTAAATATAGGATAATCCAGTCCTTATGAGTAATTAAATAACCAGAAATTTCACAATTGTTAAAAGCATAATGTTAAACATTTAAATTTTCTAATTGCTTGGAAACTTGATAATGAGTAAATATGACTAGCCATGCTCAAGCAAATAGTTTTTTTAAGATGTACAAGAAGACACTCTAAAATCATGACAGTCTTCTTGAGATAAGATGCAAGTCAGTTCTTCTACACCTTGTAATTCCTGTTATTGGAAACTTTGCCAAAGGCATTTTCCTGGTGTTCTCACTAACACACTGCCTGTTTGCTAAAGAAACTTAAAAGCCAAACAAGTTAAACTATTTTTAGATGGAAAAAAAAGGAGAAAACCTGCAAGTGGGTGTGAACGATGAGACCCAGATGTAAAGCTGTGGGATGCTATTGCAGACACATCTGGCTGCTCTCCGGCCCCTGCGGTAGTGGTGTCAGTGTTTATAGACTTGCCTTTTCACATGTGACATAGTTAAACTTCAGATGGACAGTCTGGAGACTTCTGTGTTTATCTGGATGTTAGTTTCATTGAATGGGCTCTGAATCAAAGGCCTTGCTTAATAAGCTTTGATTCATCTGCTAAGGGGCATTTTCTAATAAAGAATGATGACTTCCCTTGGTGGCCACATCCATGTGTGTTGTTTGCCTACACCTCCTCTGTAGCAACCAGTAAACTGTAACTCTCTGTAGTTGAAAGAATGAATTAAAGCCACATCGAAGACAGATTTAGTTATGGTTCATATGAAGAAAAAGTCAGTGTTAATATTTATGTAAGTATTGTTCTATTTGATATATATATCATAGCAAACAGAAAGAGAAAACTAGATCATTCAATGAGAAGAGATATTCATATGAGCTATAATAATTTTGGTGTGTAACAGAGCCACTCATGAGAAGCCCAGGTAAGAAGGGATTAGTGTGAGATGTGTTCTTAGATATTGCTCAAGAGTCTCATTATCTTTATTTGATTACACTTTGGACAGAATTCATGTAAGGTGGGGAAGTATTTTTAACCTGTTTAAAGCAGTGGTTCTCAGCCTTCCTATTGCTGTGACCCCTCAATACATTTCTGTTGTGGTGACCCCCCCACCAGAAAATCATTTTTGTTGCTACTTCATAACTGTAATTTTACTATTGTTATGAATCGTAATGTAAATACTTTTGGAGAAGAGGTTTGTCAGAGTGGTTGTGACCCACAGACTGGGAATCACTGCTTTAGAGCCTTCCTTGTTATTTTATGATTATGCTTCTTATATTAAGGAATTTAATCATCGAGGTGTTTTATAACAAATGAATTAATACTTATACTGATCACAGAGTTACTGGAATAAAAGAGTTTCTAAACTAAAAATTATATATGATTCAATAGATTTTTTAACTTAACACATTGATGTTGGGATTTATTCAACTATGAGTTCAGAAATAAAACAACAAAAACACTCTTATCCTAATATTCAAAGAGCATGTGATTTAGGGAAATACACAGTGAGAAAGGAACATACTACAATTGAACAAGTGCTATAATGGGGGCATTAAAAACATAAGGGTGCTAAGAGGCAAGTGAGGGGTAGATGGATTGTCTAGAGAGCTTAGTATCTTCATTTGGTCTCGAAGGTGAATTAATGAAATGAGGTAAGCCACACAAATGGGTCTTACAGTGTTCATGAGAGCAGAGTCCTAGGTACAGAGGTAGTACCTGTGTGCTTCATGGTGAGCTGATGAGTCTGGGTAAGGAGTGGTCACGGGTAAAAGGAAAGGTCCTAAGATATTGGAAAGGAGCAATAGAGAAAGGCACACCAGAAAGGATTTTTACATGACTTGGGTTTTCCCTTGAAAGCCAAGTTATGGCATCAATTGCCAAATTGAGTGAAACTTAATAAATATATACTTGATAACTTCATCCTGACAAAGGTTGGTGTAAGGAGTAGATGGGCATAGGCTGTGGAAAGCCCAAAAACAGGCAGCTACCCAAGAGTCTGATACCCTCCCTCATCAGACAAGATGTTAATTTAGTAGTCTCTGCCCTTAAGAATGAAAACAAAATGGAGGTTCAAAATGTATATAGTACTTAGTGATAGACAGAATGTGAATGGAAAGAAAGGAAGGAGTAAGGATGACAATAGAACATCTGGTTGGGTCGGTTAAGTGAATGCCAAGTATAAGGCAAACCCAGGGCGCACTAGATGAGCAGTAAGCTGTGTGAGAAAGCATACCAGCATAATTTCTGCGTGTTCCTCCTGGTACTGGTAAGTTTTCCGACATCCTGAGCAAACCCCAGTGGGACGTCAGATACCTAATATCAACAACTCTGAGAAATACCAAGCCTACAGAGAAATTTGGAAATTACCAACATAGTAAGGTTTTTAAAAGCCAGAGGGGATTGACAGGATCACCTAGAAAGAAGGTAAAAACAAAAGGAAAAGCTAAGAAGTAAGAGACTAGCCTTGTCTAGGAATGGATGAAACAAAAGGAGAGTCTGCATGGGTTTCTCAAAGAAGTACCAAAGAAAATCAGAACAGAAAGTTGTCATGGAAACCAACGTAGAAGAAAGGAGAGGGCAGGGCCAAAGCAACTGATGCTACAGGATTTGAGCGTGTTTCGAGTCCAGTAACTATGCGTGCATGAACAAATGGGAGAGACAGAAAAAACAGGGTATATTGGTTGATATTAATGTGCCAAAGTTTAAAACGATAGCACCGCTTGAGATGTGTGACACAGCACAAATATGTAGGATGAGAAATTTCTTCTGAGACAGTTGTGGTGGTGCACACCGATGGGTTATGTTGAAGACATAGATGCAGCAGGATGGAGAGAAAATTCCTGTGCTGTCGTCCTAATGTGATGAATCCTTGTAACTTCCTTCATCTAGTACCCGGAGCTGATGGTGGCTTCTTACAACAACAATGAAGATGCTCCCCATGAGCCAGATGGTGTGGCCTTGGTTTGGAACATGAAGTTCAAGAAAACCACACCAGAATATGTCTTCCACTGTCAGGTAGGAGTCAGCAGAGTGAAAATAAGTCCCCATCTCCTACCAGACCAAACATGCTCCAGGCTGTACCGCATCTGTCCTGGGTTGGGAGGAAGAACTGAGTTTAAAAATGGAATTGTTGACAATTTTGGAAAATTCCCCCCACAGTAACCTAATGTTTTGGGAAAGTGGCAGCCCTCTTCAAATGGTTAGGAAGCCTGGTTGGGGACTGTGTGTCATTCTCTTTCTATTTAAAACAGCCCCCTTGAGGATGAGTTTATAAAGACCTCGCACTTAGGAAGAAATTGTGGTGTGCCACTTCCTCTGCTCAGAGCAGCATATGCTTGCCCACCCATGTGGATGCCCTCAAAGTGTTACCAGACAAGTCCCCTCCTGTCTCTGAAGCACACTTCTGTGGATGATGCCGTTTCTAAGTCTGTAGGCACCATACTGTTCTGGAGATAATGATACTTTTGAAGCTGAGTCGGGGGAAGATTTTCCACCAACACGACTTGAATTGCTGGCAAATGTATATGGCGTTTCTGCTTTGCGAGTGCAGATATTATCAGAGAGTTAGGGGTGTTTTACTCCTTGTGGCTAATGGCATGCGGCTTCTCTTCCATTTGACACACTGGGACTGGGATTAGGCTACACTTGCATATGTTCAGCTCTGCTCTGGTGCCATGATTTTGCCCAAATGACAGGCCTTAGCATCAGCCAGTGCCCCAACCCCTTTATTAATGTGATTGTGCACAGGAAAATGGAAAGCAAACACTCTACCTCAAAATTTCAGTTCCTCAAATATTAGGGTCCGGAGGTACTGAGAACAACCCCCACCCCCAGACCCCGGACACACACATCTAATGAGGTAGGGAGCTAAATCCACTCATCTCTTCCTAGGAAGCTCTGTGCCATTTTATATCTAAGACCTGAGTATCTTTTTGAACTAAAATATGTTTACACTTTAGGACATTATCAGATATAATTTGAGGAACAAGAGCTTCTGGAATGAAAGGCCCAGCTTCAACGTGATTGAGTAACCTCTAACGCTGGCCATGTTTTTCTAATTTGCTATCTCACAAATGACTTAACAAGAAGTCTAGGCCTGTATAGTAAATAACCTTTATTTTCTGGACCTTTGAAATGAGAACAGTTTTTTTTTAAGATTATCAAGTTTGTCAGCCTGATAGGCTCTTTTTGTAAACATAGAAGCACAAAATCCTAATTTTTTTCAGTTTTAAGGGGTTTGCTGAGTTGCCAGAAAAATGCTGTAAGGATTATGGGATAAGGGGAAGCACATTTGGGAAAGCCAGGGCCTTTTAGGTTGTTTTGATATACAGAAAGCATATCTTTAATTCTAAAGCTCCCAAAAGTAGTCCATGCTGTTTCAGTCAATGTCTATGATGTTTATCATAACTTAGAGTTTTCTAATTATATTAACTGAGTCCTGGTGGCCTGTGGCAATAGTGGGTAATATGTTTAATATTTGCAATATCATATAGTAAACAAGGCAATGAAATCATGATAACACCAAGTAAAGAGGCAAGGGCCAAAGGTCTTGGAAATCATCAGAATTTTAAAGTTATTTGTTTCATCATGTCACAAAGCTAATGCCAGTATTGACTGAGCAAGCACCCTTTCTTCCTTCTCATTCTGGCTTGGATATCATTTACTAACGACTTAAGCAATTATTGTGCTTTAGTTTTAGTTTCTGATTTAAATGATTCAATATATGTATTTTAGAAAAAATACAGTCCTGATTTTATTTTTAATCCATAAATATGTGCATAGACAAGATAAAGTCACATAAGAATTACCAAAAGATGCTGAATAAAGTCTCTTCATCTCCCAAATTGCCCCTACTGTCTTTAATTCACCAGATGACCCAGAAACAGGTGGCAATTTCAAGCACTATCTGCTACCCAAACTGGGAAAGCTAAGACTTCAGATATGAGTCAAAGTTATTTCACTTAGCTTTGAAGATATTTAATAGCAAAACTATGTCTCACATGTGAAGTAGGTGGTGCATGTAAATGACCTAGACGTTCATGACAGACACATTTAGGAAAAATGAAAACTCAAAAAAAGTTCCAATTGCAGAATGTACTCTACTGTCTAGTTTGTGCCCCTATTTAATGGCTCTTAAATGTTCTAACTATAGCAACTGTGGGGAACAAACTGTAGAACCAGCCTTATGAAAGGTGAGGATAATGAACTCTGAGCCCTCTTGGGAAAGAGGGAAAGAGAAGTGACAGCAAAAGTAATTTCAGTCAGTCCTCTATATCCTCTATTTCTGTATCCATGAAGTCAACTCAGTGTGGCCTGGGAGCGTTTGAAAACACACTCTCTGTGACTTTTTGTCATTACCCTGTGAGTTATAGAACAATAAGTTGCATAGCATTTGCATTGCATTAGGTATTGCAAATAGTACCCAGAATGCTTTCAGTATGCGAGATGTGCAAATTATATGTGAATATTACACGTTTTTACACAAAGATTTCAGCATCTGCAGATGCTCAAAGGAAGGGAGGTCCTAAAACCAGACCCCCAAAGGTATTGAGGCATGTGAAATCCTCCTAGAAAAAATAGAACCAATGGGAAATACATATCATATATTGAAGACATAAAGGTGTCCTGACAGAGACAGATTCAGAGAGAAAGAGAGACTTTTCAATGAATTTGCTCATACGTTGTGGAGGCTGGCAGGCCCAGGATCTACGGAATTGGCCAGAGGGTGGTGACTGGGATAAGGGATGCTGTGGTTCTAAGGCTGAGATGTAGAGGACCGGCCAGCAAGTCAGAAGTTTCCTGCTGCCAACAGAATCAGTTCTTCTTTGGGGACGCCAGCATCTGCTCTGAAGATCTTTGGTGGATTAGAAGAAGCCCTCTCTTCTCTCTGAGGGCAGACTACTTTACTCAAAGTTTACTGATTTAAGTATAAATTGTATCTAAAATATACTTTCTACCAATACCTAGACCTCTGTTTCACCCATAAACTGAGCACAAAGTAGCGAAGTCAACATACAAGGTTACTACTTTGATTTCACCCAAAGCAATCCAGGAAACCAGTATTTTCATAAGTCATAAAATGAAAGGAATTGCAGGTCACTTTGGAATAGCAAGCAAGTAAATTCACCTGGAGAGTTTAACTTGAAGAGAATATGAGTGTCCCTGGAAGAAGGCAAAACACATACTTGAGATCAAAGGGAATGTGCCTATGGCACTAGTTCTTTTCACAGGCAAAAGTATTGAGAATCTAGTATTTATGTCCCTTCCCATAAACTTTCTCAGTGACTGCAGACTAGAAAGTGGTTCAGAAGAATCCTGAAGCAAGATAAGTACCCATGAACAGCCCAACCAGGTTGGGATCAGCTGGCACCCCCCAATCACATCCTGTGTCTGTACCAGCAAGGGATACAACCACATGTAGGTGTGTGGCCTTGTGCCATGGAGGGAGTAGAGTGAACAGAGAAGAAATGAAACAAGCTGAGCCCTTACCTATGCTGATTGTCATAGCCATCTGGGTGACTTTAAGAATGACTGATGCCCAGCTGCCATCCTCAGAAATTCTGATTTGCTTCATCTGTGGTGTAGATGGGCAAGTGTGGGAACCGTAGCAGAGACTATGAAGATCATCAAAGGTTTCTCTCTGGCAGCTTTACATTCATAAGTCATCAGATTATTATTTTCTAAGCTGACAGGGAAAATCAGAGAGCCCACAAAATTCAAATTGATGTGAGGAATCCGGCTTGGTAGTGCACTCCTACAATCCTAGTTCTCTGAGTGTGTGTGGGCAGTTGAGCTGAGGAACCGGCATTGTGAGTTATCTTGGAATACCTTTGTTTTTTAGTCCCAAGCCAGCCAGTGCTACAAAACAAACAAAAGGCAAACATGTATGAGAAAATGCTCTCCCGTATGACTCCTCCTGTATCTTTTTTGACCTCTGACAAATTTCATTAATTAAAACCGGTACTTTCAGGATACTAACTCACCAAATTCAAATCGGTTGAATCCTCTCTCTCCTGTGGCATTCCAGTAGTTTAAAGATTAGATGAACAGTTTGTTCTAAGACACAGAACAGGGGATTGAAAAAGGTGAGCAAGTCCTACGATGACTATACTTTCATCATTTTAGTTAATCATTTCTTGTAAATCTCCATGGATTCTTCGTGTGTTTCCATTACATAATTGCGAACAAATCCAGTGGCTCATAGACTATTGTTTCAGTAAGCAAGTTTCAACTCAGTCTCCCACCTGCAAGACCCAATGAGATTTCAGCCTAATCATAAAAAGCTTTCGAATGGAGGCTCGTTTTTTCCGTTAGGAGGAGAAAAGGCCAAATACCCTCTCCTTCCATGGGAGGCTTCATGTGTCTACTACACTAGATTTTTTTCATGTGGGCATTGGGCCTGCATTTTCTATTTTCATTTCAATAAAAGCTGTCTATACTTGGAAAATATTGGTGCACTCTGCATAGAAATCAGCCATGTGGCCCCATCACAGTCTGGCAATGCTCCTGCTGCCTTCTGTAGTGGCTTCACACACTCTCATTAGATTATATGTCTGACCACCCTGCATTGCTTACCCTGGTGTGGTCTTTCTCTTTAAAATGGAATGAAGAGAATCAGAAATATATATCTTAAAATCATCTGCATCGAAGTAAGTAAAAAAAATGCTTTATTTAGTGGCTTTGTGTGGTCAGAGGGTTTTTTTTCTGTTTTTCCTGGTTTGGCCTCTTTGTTCATGGCCTCCTCTTCTTGAGGACCATCTGGCAACTGCCTGCAACTGACCGTGGCTAACCCTCCATGATTTCAGTAGAAAAGCAAAATGTGAAGCAGGGTGATATCAGCTGGCCTTGTGGGTGCCAGTGTTGAAACCCCTCAGTTATATTTTTTCCCTACGTGTGGCTTCACTTCTCATTAAGATTCTACAAAGATTACAGATGGAACTGTAACTGGTGGCCTCAGCTGCCCAGCCTTTGGGTCTGCTGAGGTTCCCAGTGACCTCGAAAAGGGTACTGCGTGTAAGAAGCCACAGTAAACCAGGGAGAGTGTGGGCTGGTGGTTGGGACAGGGACAGAAAGTCGTACATTGCATCTCCATTCCTGGCTGACAACACAGCTGGCTGACCCTGAGTGAGCTCTGGTGTCTTTGTTATGCTCCCTGGTCCCATAAAGAGAGCCCATCCCCAGCCTCTGGTAGAATTGTGAGGTTCATTTCAATGAAGTTAATTTCTCAACCAGATTTTGTTCCACCTCCGACCCAGACTGAGGCTCATAGTCCAAATCTATACAGCAACGTTGTATGTAAAATTGTTAGACACAAAGCTTTAAATTAATTTAAATTTATTTCCTAAAGTATATTGTAACCAATATGTATTAGAATATAGCTTAGTAATTTTTTCTTTACAATAAAAGAGTCATTAACTTTCTTATGACCTACCTGATAAAAAGCAAGAAGTATTTTTAAGTGCTTCTCTTGGATATGCTAAAAAAGAAAGAAAAGAGGCAAAGAATAGAAGGTTCTTCGATGGTCTGTGCTTCATTTTGTATTCCTTGTAAGTTCCTGGAATTTCAACTGAAAACACATCATAGATGCTTTGTAATGGGAAAATAAATTCCATGGCCAAGAACATGTAGACCAAGGAGAGACCCAAACACTTATCAAATGAGATGTTCAATGTATCTCAGAGTCACAAAACAGAAGAGGAGACTTCAACAACTCTATAGTAGCTAAGACACACATTTCATAGTACAGAATTATGGAAAATTAGAGGTTGCATGTATTAAGAACATCAAGGCAAAATCAACTTTTTACAAAAAAAAATGCACGGACCAGGCGAGAGGAGTAGCCTCTCAGCATCTTTATCTCCTATAGTCCTCTGGGAGAAGGCCTGAGTGACTTTAAATGTGCATGCTGAAATGGAATGCCGACATGAGGAAACACTTCTTTTATACAACTGAATATGACTGGCCTGATGATTGAGGCTTGAGCTAGATAGTGATTCGTATTAAAGAAAACAGCAGGCACTTCATTTTCCCTTTGGCCCAAAAAGCTAGAAGAATGCCAGCTTTCATTCATCATCTACCCTCTTTGGGTCTTCTCCAGAGAGGGGGTATCACAAGGCCTTGGCACAGGGGTGCTTGCCTTTAATCTCAGTGCTCAGGGAGCAAAGGCAGGTAGTTCTCTGTGAGTCCAAACTGGTCTATGTAGCAAGTTCCAGGTCAGTCGGGGTACATAGTAAGAACCTAATCTCAAGCAAATAACGTAAGAAGTAGAATGAGTCATAGAGATAGACCTTGGGGAACCAGGGTTATTGCGTGGATTATAGCAAAGAGTTGGAATCCAAGGTGATTCCTCATCTGAACCTAGCAGTAAAGGGCTGTGTACACCTCTCTGAGTGCTAGTGACCAATGAGCAGTGAGTAACTTGAAGCAACCACATCATAAGCATACGGCTTTGAGCAAAGTATTTTTAATTGTTTCCTCATCTTTCCATAGTATGGATGATCAAGCTGAAGTTGCTGTTATGATGACCAAAGGTACCCCATTAACATACATATACATCTAGATGTGGACACCAGAATTTCACATAGAACCCATTCTCCTAAATGTCCTTCCCTCCTCTTACCATCTCTGTGTTATAGCCCCCTTGATAGAATTTTCTCCTTTGTGCTTCAAAAACTGACCTTCAAGAATTATTGGTCCTGGCACTGATAACATCAGGCAATGTGAACAAGTTTTCTGGTCTGTTACATCCGTATCTACCTTCATTCCCCTGTCTCCTCCATAGCTATTCCCTGGTGTTGAGGGACAGGTCCCACAGCTTATTAGTCCTAAATAAATAAACTGCCTGGCCAATAGCTCAGGCTTCTTATTGGCTAGCTCCCTTAATTATTGACCCCATTTCTATTCATCTATGTATTTCCACATGGTCTTGGCTTACAGGTGATGCCTGAGGCACTTTCGTCCTCAGCAGCTACATGACATCTTTCTCACAACTCACCCTCTGTGTCCTCTCCCCAAATTCTTCCAGTCTGGTAACCCCACATATATTTCCTGCCTGGCTACACCCTGCCGGTCCATTGGCCGAAACTGCTTTATTCATCAACCAATAAGAGAAACATATATTCACAACTTACAGAAGGACATCCCCCATCATGCTGGAGTCAGTGAAATCTTGGTTTGGAGGAGTGAGGATGAGAAATAGTGTTCTGAGTGGCCTGGGGAGAGGGGTCTATTTACTTCTCAAGATAATTGTGGTGATAAAAGATAATACAGGAGACAGTGGGATGGTTCAGCAGATAAAGATGCTTGCTCCCAAGTGTAGTAACCTGAGTTCCACCCTCAGGACCCACATGGTGAAAGGAGAGAACTAGCTCTAGAAAATTGTCATACATGTATATGCATGTAAAAATAGATAATACGGATGTGTTCATTAGCTTGGAGTGCCATAGAAAAACACAAAGATCAAAGGTGTGCAAACAACAACAATTACTTCTCACATTTCTAAAGACTGGAAAAATCCAGGATCAAATAGCTGACTGATGCTCTTTCTGACTAGGGTCTCTCCTCCTGGATGACAGATGGTCACCTTCTTTCTGTGTCCTCGGATGGTGGAAGAAGAGAAAGATAGATAGCAAACTCTCTGATATGCTTTCTAATAGCACAGAACTTATCATATTAGAGTCCACTCCCTCCATGATGTCATAACTTTAATTATGCACTATTTCCAAATGTCATCACACCCATTGTTGGAGCTTCCGCATAAAGAATGTGGAGGACCAGGGACACAGCTCAGTCCACTGGAAAAAGCTAAAGAACAGTCCATTTTCTTCTTTCACTATTATAGCATGATAGATAGTTCCATGGGAAGAAGCTGAAACCAAGCTAGGCATTCTTATTTTTCTTACTTGGCTGTAATCTTTTTGAAGCTTCACTCAGCTGACAATTCATTCATTCATTCATTCATTCAACAAATTTTCATGGGATACCCACCGTGGCTATTCCCACTAGGCAACAGTTAGTTGCAATTCGGAAGTAACTGTCACTGCTCCATAAAACCCTTCCAGTTTCCCTGATCTTTACCAGACTTGAGTTTTAATCACCTGGCCCACTCTCCTCAATTATGAGTTCCCTGGACCTAGACGCAAACGTGTGCCCTTTTTGTACACAGGAGGAAGCCCAAGCGCTTCCAGAGCCCTCTCATCACAGTCATTTAAGCACCCATTTCCTGACTGGATGACTAGGAGAAAGTTTCTGAGTCCTGGGAAGTAGTTAAGTATGGGGCCACACAGCCTGGGATTATAATTTAGATCCATTCCTTACACACTATTACCTTGAGCAAGTCAAAGACTTGTTAATGAGACTCAAATAAATGAATGCATGTAAAGCACTTGTGTTGGGCACATTTGAAGTGTCCAGTAGATGACAGCTACAGTTATTACTTAAGGTGCAAGAATAAGTTTCAAAATATGTAACAATCTATATATATATATATATATATGCTGCCTCAATGGCATTGGTACAGGTCTCTGTGCACCACATCTTAGTTTCTGAATGGAAAAGGTTGTGACTAAGGGGTTCTAAAACAAAGATGCAGGGCAGCTGGGGAAAGACATTTTTAGTATGAGGGCAAAATGAAATTGCTAGTAGCTTACAATTATCTGAATTAATACAGCTTAAAAACCCATGCCTGCTGTTGCTCCTGGCACCTGCTAGATACAAATGCATTGTTTTGTTGGGTTTGGATTGTTTTGTTTTGTTTTGTTTTCTGTTTTTGGATTAACTACTCATACCGATGCCCTCAGCTCCATAAAAGAACCTCATAACTCATGAGGCTATCCAGAGTTCAGTGTAGACTGGGCTGGCGATTTGCGGTTCTCATCTAGAGATGGGTATGCATGGGAAGTCTTGAGCATTTTCCTTATCCTTATTCAGATGCCTAGGGTCAGGTGTAAAAAAGTGTCAGCAGTTTCATGTGGTGTGATGGGAAGAAGTCTCAGGAGGGCAGTGTTCTCCCACAGAAGACAATGAGGATAAGGAAACCTCATTCCTAAAAAGGATCCCCAAAGGGCAGAGTTGATTGTGTGGTTCCCTCTGGCTACCTTAGTTGTAACCTGGGTCGAGCCAAACCACACACCTATGCATGGCTGTAAACTCTTCGTAGTCTAGGAATAGAATCAGCGCTTGGTAATAATCTACTTCTAAAATGAACCTTCTTTCCCTCTGTGTGTGCGACAGTGCTTGAGTTGACTAATATCATCAGAATTATTGACCTGTTTGAATCCTCCAACACCCATTACTAACAAATGAAGAAACAGACATTTCCCCAGCCACACGGATATTCTCACACTTTCATCGGGACAATTCAGGCAGCA
Source organism: Mesocricetus auratus (assembly GCF_017639785.1). Lineage (NCBI taxonomy): Eukaryota > Metazoa > Chordata > Mammalia > Rodentia > Cricetidae > Mesocricetus > Mesocricetus auratus. The sequence continues at coordinate 33,464,338 of NW_024429200.1, read as the reverse complement.
GGATGCCTCCGTGGTGTGGCCGCTGATCCCCTGCCCTTGCTAAGGCAAATAGCATCCCACCCACACTCTTGCAACAAAACTGAGAAAGAAGAAGGCAGACAAAGAAAAGCGGTATTAGGCAGGAGAGAGAAGGGGCCAGGAGAATAGAATGGAGAGAGGGCTTCGGTCAAGGAGCGTTACAGAAATTGCAGAAGACTAAATCTTTAGGAGAACTTAGTTTTTGAAACTGTTTGTTATCAAAGAGAACTGTGAAAATAGAATTATCATCTGGGCTTCCAGGAGAAGCCTTACCCTTTGTTATAGCAAGGAGTCTCTATTTGGCTCTTCCCACGTGTCTACTGATTACTGGTGTTGCAATGGCATGTTTATTCCTAGCTAGAGAACTTAGCACGGCGTTCTCTTTCTCTCGGGTTTAAGATTTAGACTGGTTATTTTTACACTTAATCTTAGTTAAAAGCCTGAGGTGTGCCTGAATTATTTTTAACTGCAGTGTTCCCAAAAAACATAGTTTGTCTTATATGCTAAAATCATTGTTTGTATCATCACTTACAAGTTTTATTTACTGATTCTAAAACTGGTGTGTTTTCTGCCCTTGACTGTTTAAAATGTAATTTTAATGCCTATGATAATAAGCTATGTTATTATCATTATATTATCATTATATTAGCAGTGTGCCCTTGTTTATCCCGTAAGCAGTGTGCTCGCTTATCCAGGGTTATGTGAAGTAACTAAGCTCAAACATGAGTATACCTTATATACAACAAAACTTTGGTATCTTTAAAATAAGTTTACTACAAATACATTCTGAAATATGCACAGGGTGAGCTCAAAATGTGGACCCATGTGCCCATGTTCATATAAATGCATGCACACAAACTCACCCAAGACTCTAAAATCCCAGTCAAAAGCTATATTTCATAAAAGAGAATTATAGTAATGTTGATAGTTGGCCAAAACCTCAAGCAGTGACAGAATCCACATAGTGTCCTGGGAGGGAAGCCTTTGCAAAGCCACGCCTCACCAGATGGTTCTGATTAGAGATGCTTAAAAGCACATGGCAGCCTTAGTTTGGTTTAGAATTCATAGTTAATTCAGTAGATAGAATAATGCAAATTTGAAACCCTAGCCTGTGTATCAGAAAAAAACATCAAATCTTATGATTGCTCTTAGGGGAGGTTGGTATGTAATGTGTTGACTTTTAAATGGTCTAATTGAAATAGTAAAATTAACTAAGAAGGATTAAAATAGGAGAATACAAGTAAAAAAAAACTTTCTCCTCTCGCCAAAGAGCTATTCCTTTAAGCTGTCATATCCAATCAATTTGTATGGGATACGACAGCCAATTGTCATTTCCTGAGATATACTATGTAAAGAGGTCATGTTTCAGAGGCAGCATGAAAAAATGGAAAAAATAATTTCAGAGCATGATGCCAAGAGAAACCAAAATGTCCTTAAAGACCACAAAGTACTGCCTGGATCCCCTCACCTTGCTAATAATAGCAGAGAAACAGCTTATGCACAAGATTTTCCTTGGGCTTTTTCAGCTTTTCCTCCTGCAATATCTTAGTTCCCTCTGTCCCAATTCTTGTGCCTAAAGTCAGCTGTGCCGCCCTTGATACCACAATGGGACAGCACGTGAGTTACTCTTTGGAAAACCATGTGGGAGAGGAGTGTTAATTCAGAATGTAGATCACCACATGTATTGCAGCACAAACCAAAGCACTCGGCTCATAAGCTAAAACTGCTCCTAAAACAGTGTTCATTGGAGAATTCAGTCTTCCAGTTCCCTATAACAGTAACACATTTTGAGAATTTCCAAGCGTAAAAACTGGAGTTGTGGTTTTTAATAACTAAATAGGGCTTTACAATAAAAACAAATGTGCCTCTCCAGTAGCAAGGACACACAGAGAGAGAGAGAGAGAGAGAGAGAGAGAGAGAGAGAGAGAGAGAGAGAGAGAGAGAGAGAGAGAGAGAGAAGCATGCAGGAGAGTGGAGAGACTCATGTATACAGAATCTGCTGAATTCACCAGCATTTTCTTTTTTTACTTTGTTTCATAATTAACATACAATTACTTATATTAACAGGATAGCCATGTTGCTGTGGTACCCATGTGTGTTGTTTAGTGATCAAATCAGGGAAGTCAGCACATTTGTCACCTCATATATGCCATTTCTTTGTGGTGGGAACGTTTAAAATCCGTTTGTCTACTACTTTGAAATCTTCAATACCCTATTGTAATCACAGCCCCCTTCTGTGCAGAGCATCCAAACATAATTCTCCATACTGTAATCTGGGGCCGTTAATCAGTCTTTCTTTATTCCCACTCCTGTCTTTCCACCCTCCATCATGAGTAATTTTACTTTTTCTCAGCAACACAGGCACTGTATTAGAGAATCATAATTTCTAACCAAATATGATGCATACATAGCAGCATAATAGCTGGACACAGCACTTTACTGTTGTATCTTCTGGTTGTGTCTTCAATACTTGGGAATGAGAGGTAACTGACTGACAGGGGTGATAGAGTGTTTGAGAGAGCTCACGTGTCTCTCCCACTTTCTCAACACTAGACCAACCTTTCAACATTAAAACCTCTGAAAACTTGTTTTGAGGGAAGGAGCTCATAGATCTCAGCTGTGTATACCCTTCTTCCAAGCCACACACCTGATCAGGACCCCTGTGGTTCTAGTGGCATTTTCTTCAATGTGCTTGGTCAAGTTCATGATAGCTCAGCTGATTCTCAGAACTAGTCGTCACTGATCACCTCTCTGTACTGAAAGACTGAACAACAAACAGCACAAATCTGTGGTTATTCAAGCCTGACAGTAATGGGAAAACGTCTGCTGGAGTCAAGTTCTGTAAAAGAGCATCACTTTGGGTAGAGAGAAAACTACTCCTTAAACCACACACGGTCTCTATGGCGGGGGTGGTGTGTGATATTGTAATTAAACTGTTTTCTAAAAATAACCACAACATCCACATTGGCCTTTCTGTGAACGAGAGTGTTCATTAGGTTGGTTTCTCCAACACGGTATCTGATAATTTGGCACACTGTTAAGCATAATGCTACTTAACAAACTTGAACTTGTGAGTCAGATGTTGGGGTTAACCAAAAACTGGGAATTTTTTGTTGCATATCTAATAACCAGGATTTTAGGAAGAAACTATTTCTTTGTATTGTTCACTTAGCTACTGATTACTCATTTTTCTTATATAGTATACAGGAAAACCAGTTCTCATTTGCTATCCAATAATGGTGTCACAGCTAGGTAAGACAGGGCTTCTGTTCCAGAGAGAGGATAGTCAAGAGGCTCTGTGAGGATCTCAGTCCCATATTATTCCAAATTAAGCTTTAATTAAGAAATCTTTGTATTTTTAACGCATTGTTCATATTGTAGACGCTTACCCTGTATTGACAGTGTTGAGTATTACCTCCAAATTGAATTAATTCAAGCCTCAAATATTCTACCTGACTGTTCTCCACCTCAAAATCTTCTACAGCAGGGAAAGAAGGAGGGAGGGATGGAGAGACGGAGGGATGGATGGAAGAAGGAAGGAATGACATAAACTACGTTGTTATCCTACACAGTTCCTCAGGAAAATCCCCAGGAGCTATAAATGTGACTGTTGATGCCAATAATGTTTGTGTTCAAACTTCTGATAGAGCAGAGATCTTTATTTGTTCAGAAAAAAAAGAATAGAAGGTGGGCAAAGTTTTACATGGTTCTCTGCAAAAATAAGCCCCAGAGGTTTTTCAGCAAACATTTCCAGGTTTTGAGGAAGTCCAGCTCCTCTGAAAAGTAACACATTTGAAGCAATTTTATTAAGCATAAAAACTGGAATGGGGATCTTTTTGTGACTAGAGGGAGCTCCCATCAGAAAAGCAAATGTGCTTCTCTGGTAACAAGAGGACACATGTGCCCTTACAGAAAAATATTAGCAAGAGATGAGAGGTCCTAACCTGATGCCCCCCAAGTAGAACACTCCCCAGCTGAAGAGATGACTCGGCAGTTAATTAAGAGCCTTCATGCTCCTTCAGAAGACATGAGCTCAGTCCCCAGCACCCACAACTGCCTGTGATTCCAGTTTTGTTTGACCTTTAACAGCCTCCTCCATGGGCCATGTACACATACATACTAACATGCATACACAAATGCATACAGATAAGCCATAAAAACAACTCTGTTTTAAAAAGATAAGGGGAAAATGCTCTGAGTCTCCCTATACAATTTCTTAAAGCAAAGAGCAATGTATTTTGAATCCTAGACCTCATAACCAAGATGACAAAGATGATATAGAATAAACCTATATGAAGTATCAGTTAGACGGCAGAGAGTTCTTTATGCCTGAAGCCTCATTCCTTAAAACTTGAACTTCCTTCTCTCTGGTGCTGAGCCAGAGAGTATATGTCCATTTCACTAATTTAGTAGCCAGTACTGTCTGTGAACCAATAACGAGGACAGAGCAATAAGAAAGGCAGCCTGCTGGGCTGCTGAGGTTCACTCGTACGTAGCCACTGTATTTACTCCCTGTTCCATCAGGGAGTGGTGTGCTGAGAGGGCCGATCTGACAGGGGGAAGGACGGCAGGCAGCAGGTACGCCATGAACAACAAACCCAGATTCTTAACATATGTTTAATTGGAGTACCTCTCCTCTAAAATACCCCTGATTCTAAGTCCACATCCTGATTTGCCCACTCTTGTTACCATTTCTGCTGCCTGTTCTGAATTAGTCCTTTGAGGTGGTCATTCTCCGGAAAGAAAAAAGGAAAATGAGAAGAGAGACGCAAAGTTGGGAATGTGAATGAAAGAGAATGGGAGAACGCAACGGGAAGGGGTCATTAGCTGGAGTCTGCTTTCAGGAGCTGGGATGTCTGGGTGCAGGAGAAAGGAGAGGTAGAGGAAAAGAGAACTAGGAGCCAAAGGCCCGCCAAAGGTCATTTGCTAGCATCCCTACTAAAGAATGAAAATTACTTTTTGCAATAGAGCTCAATTTACAGATTATTTTGATTCTCCGTCGTACTTCAGCTCCAAGAATTGGTATAATCTAAAAGTGTTGGAGTTATTAAAACAGTTTCCATAGTAGAAAATTAAATGATTTTATTAGCTGTCAAAGTCAGTGTTAAACCGAGATAATTTGAATTATATTTCATATAGTGATCGTGTCACCAGGATGTCTAAATATTCTTTGTAAAAGTAATAATCTTTGATTCTGATTTCTCATCAACATAAAACTGACAAAAGGTTAAGAGTATTAGCCACCTTCTTTATTATTTGTAAAATCCAAATAGGGAAAATAGATTTGGGGAAAATATTAATGTAAATACGTTTTCCACCTTGGAAGAATTAGCCCCTTGGGAGATCATCTAAATTTTTTTCTTTGACAAATTTTCTTTTCAAAAGACCATGAAACTATTACAAATATGTTACATGTATTTAAAAATGAAATAGAAATGGCTTATGCTTTGAATTTTAAAATGCTAAATATCTTGATGAATATAATGAGAGCAACATACTATACTGTTTCAAATCACCAGATTGACTTTATATATGAATATATATACGCATAAACATGTATGTGTATATATCATACCCATCATGTATCTGTCATTCATCATTTCACTTTCTGATCCAAGTTTTTCTAAGTCATGTAACAGTGCTTTTATAGTTAGAATCTATCTACATATAATCTATCAGTCATCTATCTGTCATCTATCACTTATCTATCTGATCCGTTTTCCTAAGTCACGTAAGAGTGCTTGGAAAATCAGGTCCTATTGGGCTGGAAACATTATTCAGTAATGAACAGCACAGGTTACTTTTGCAGATGACCCAGTTTGGTTCCCAGTACCTACATCAGGAGGCTCACAAACATCTGTAAATTCAACTCCAGGTATTCTGATGCCTCTGGCCTCCATGACTGTACTTAAACACACACACACACACACACACACACACACACACACACACACACACCTACACAAAATGAAGAAATAAAAAAGTAAATCTTAAAAAAAAAAATAAGGTTCTGCTGGGCGGTGGTGGTACATGCCTTTAATCCAGCACTCGGGAGGCAGAGGCAGGCGGGTCTCTGTGAGTTTGAGGCTGGGCTGGACGGATAGCCTCCAAAACAATACAGAGAAACCCTGTCTCGTAAAAACCAAAAAATAAAAATAAAAAATAAGGTTCTATTGATAGAATAAAATAAAATTGTTTCCAATTTAGAACTCTGGACTCTTTAAATACTACCAATTTTTTCTGGAAGTTTCAAGAGAAAACAGCAATTGTTCAGGAACAAAATTCCAGTCCCTGCCAGTGACCTCAAAAGAATTTTGAAGTAACTCTAGTTTCCAGACCCACTAGTCTTGCCCTCTGACATGTGTCCATCTGAAAGCCAATGTCACTATCGTAAGCAAGCTTCTTTACTCATGTGCTCCAGTTTCCAGAGCCTTGTCATGTTTGACAATGCAACAGCAATGTACCCTGAGCAGCTCAGTAACTCTGGAACTTCTGGACAATCAAGTCAGAGAATACCCCACAAAGAATGAGACCCAGCTATCCTGTCCACCAAGTGTGCCTGTCTTAAGGAAGGCCAGCCAAACAAGCTGATACCCCACTGTCTTCAATAGCCATAACAAATATAATATTTATGAATTAAAATGAAGCTCTGATGCACCAGTTTCATTTGATGGCAGTATTTCTACCCATCCAAATGACAAGTAACTGCTATGATCAGACTGGATTGTGAATGCTATTTCAGATATGATGATCTTCACTTCAGTGCTAGGACAGAGTACATTTTCCCAGAACAATTCAGCAGATGCTTACTGTGCAATTTATAACTTAGCAGTTAAAACACAATAACAAATACACTGTGTTCCCTGCCTTGAAGGAATCTGTCCCTCAAAACCAAGAAAGTAGCTAGAGCTCAGAGTAGATGTGGAGATGGTTTGTTTGGCTGGTTGGTGTCAAAGGCCTTTGGAAAGCTGAGCTAGCTCGTATTATGTAGGAGGTGACATCTTCTGTAAAATACCTTGCCTTCTACTTCAGGAGCCTGCAAATGGCCTGAGGATGATTTGTGAACCACAGGTATTCCTAAGACTGGTTCTTATTGGCAGGAAAAACTAGAAGTCCCACTATTCCTTCTTCTTGATGAGAAATGAAACCAATAAAGTCAGTTACTATTTACACAAGTGAATGAGTGCTATTATTTGGGAGACACTATTCTTAAAGAAATACTGACTTTGGGCAGTCACTTCAAGGTATTAGGGACTGGAGAAGGAGTGCAGCTTGTTGGCCATTCAAGAACTCAGGAATAAATGATGGGCTACTCTGTTGATGCTGTTAAGTTAAATCCACCTAATCAAAAGCATAAGGAATGCTTTACCTTTCCATATATGTTTTTGTTATCCTACAAATAAAAAATGTGGCTCAAACCCTGGCATAGTGTCTGTCTACATGAGGCAGAATGTTTGAGGAAGAGAAATGCCTGAGAGAAGCTTGTGTTACCAGATGCTTGGCATCATGTAGTCAAAACATTTTGAATGTGTTTTCAAAATAGTCTTCCAGATTTGTGACAACATATAGCTAGCCATAGCCCTTATCTACATTTTGGAAGGGAGTTGGAAATCTGAGGTAGTTACTCAAATTATATAAGAAAATCGAACTCTCATTGCCTTCCTAGCTTGATCGCCCTTTGAAAAAGTAATCTGATTCTAAGTTAAGGAGGTCAAGGAGCGTTCCTACAGGTTTCTTCAGCATCTCATTTGACTTGAAAAATAATAGCCACAGAAGGCATCTGTCATACCTTGGGCTTGCCTAATGAAAGATACCATTGCCACTAAGTTTTGATCTGTCCTTACGTTGGGAGATGCCAACTAATTCAGAAATCCACCTCATTTTGTGCTTCTTTTTCTACTCCTTGATAGTAAGCATTATTGGTTCCATACAAGTCAATTTACCCTGTTTCTTTTAATTTTAAGATTAATGTTTAAGAACATAAATTTGAATAAGGAAGAAATATTGAAACATAGTAGAGATTGTTTTAATCCTTGAACAAAACTTTTCAACAAATTTTTATTTTGCCCTGAAAATTATATGCTATGTGATTCCTACAGTAGGCCGTTTCCAGGAGCACACAGTAGGTAATACATATTCAGTGATCTAGAATCTAAGGGAAGATAGTTCAGTGGAGTTTTTACCTTGAGAGCTTTAGATAGATATCCAAATATTTCAACAGATAATTTTATCATCTAGGATAGGAAATATTCTATTTGTTCTTCAGATTCTCTGTGTATCAAGCTGGGTCTTCACTTGCAACTGGTATGACATCATTGTCAGGTTTAAGATAAGATGATCCCCAACGACAATTTATGCTGGAGAGGATGTGGTGAAAGGGGGACACTCCTCCATTGCTGGTGGGAGTGCCAACTGGTTCAGCCACTTTGGAAATCAGTATGGAGATTCCTCAGAAAAATGATAATAAACCTACCACAAGACCCAGCAACTCCACTCTTAGGCATATATCCAAAAGATGCCCATTCATACAACAAAGATATCTGTTCCACTATGTTCATAGCAGCATTATTTGTAATAGCCAGAACTTGGAAAGCAACCTAGATGTCCCTCAACCGAAGAGTGGATAAAGAAAATGTGGTACATTTACACAATGGAGTACTATTCAGCAGAAAAAAACAATGGAATCCTGAGTTTCGCAGGCAAATGGATGACACTAGAAGAAACCATCCTGAGTGAGGTAACCCAGTCACAAAAAGAGAAACATGGCATGTACTCTCTCATATATGGATTTTAGACATAGATCTGGGGAGTGCCAGCCTAAAATCCCATGGCCAGAGAGTCTGGGAAACAGAAACTTCATTCAGTGGCTGATTGAAGAAGAAGCAGACTCCCTTAGTTAAGTACTGAGCTGAACTCAAGAAAGCCAGTAACAGAGAGGGAGGACTGATGACCAAAGGGATTGCTGGTTTAACCCCCAGAAACAGCTAGCCTGACAAAGGTTAACTCTTGAATCCCAGGCATCAGCCTGGGAATCCAGCATGGGACTGATCAAGACACCCTGAATGTGAGTGTCAGTGAGGAGGCCTAGGTAATCTATTGAGCCTTGGGCAGCAGATCAGTACCCATCCCGGGTATGCACACGGACTTTGGACTCCCATCCAACAATGTGAGGTGCACTCTCACCCTGAACTCTTGGGGAAGGGTCTAGGCCCTGCCCTATATGAAATGACAGACTATGGACACCCCCATGGAGGGCCTCACCCTCCCTGGGGAAATGAGGAGATAATGGGAGGGTTGGGGGGAGGGCATGGGAGGAGGGGAGGGAAAGGGAGAGGGACCTGGAACTGACTTGTGAAGCAACCTTGTTTCTTATCTAAATTTAAACTGAAAAAGAAAAAAATCACTAATAAAAAAAAAAGATAAGATGATGCCTGGTAGCAAACCTTAAAGTGAGATTTCATGCCAGGTGAGTCTTTAATAATTACATCTTTCTGTATTCATACTAAGTACAGTGTTCAATTAATTTTCAATTATTCCTAATTTCTCTTTGCTCTCCTTATATCTGATACACTAATAAAAGTAATGCCGGGTTGTTCTAGATTATCCTCTGAATTCTACCATTAAGTTAAAGATAAAATGGTGCTCCTGCAGTTTCTCTGATAGAGAAACCTAAGCTGCACAGACTAGTTGGCATAAAGTACCAACAGCTTCAAAACAACTGATAAATTAAATATGAAAATGTCTCTGTCAAGGTTTCCTGACAAAACCATCCTGAATCCATATGTGCTTCAGTGGGTGTCACTGGGAGGGAGCATTCTGCTGAATGTTTTAATGCCAGGGCAGCAGAGTTCAACAGCTTTGGCCAAAGGTCCATGGATTCTGACTAAATTGGAGGTTGGGTGTTGACAGAGTCAGTCAAAGAGTATGACCTAGGTTTAAAAGATTTGGAGGAAGAAGATTTGTGATGCAGAAGCATTCAATAATGGCATAGTTCGAGATTTTGTTTTTAGGATTCTAATGTGCTATGTGTTTTCTCCTACCTAAGGATTCGTCTTCATCCTTGGTAGTTTAGGTTAACTGCCAAGGGCTTGTAGAAAGAAGTTTTAACTCTCTAGCATGGCTTCGCCATCTTGAGAGGACAGTGAACAATTCACAGAATCTGGTTAGGAAAATCTGTCCCAGTAGATTATATTCTTCTAGGAAAAAGAAAGCAGAACCTATGTGCATTTTGAGCCAAGATATCATGGCAATATGAGGACTGTGTGTCTAGGCAAAATCTCAAGTATGCATGTGACTATTGATCACCCATGGGAGTCAGCAAATATTATGTATAATGCAAAATAATTAATTTCTCATTCTCTCAGTTTCTACACATGTATTAGATATTTACTGAAAACTGTGGTAGACAGAATGACCACCCAGAAATATAACCCTGAGATGTTTCCTTACATAGCACAGAAACTTTGGAAATGTGGTAACCATGAGCATCTTAAAATAGGGATGTCACCCTGTGCTGGTTAGTAGGACATTTACAAGTGAACGAAGGAGGCAAGAGCATCCTCTCATAGAAGGAAAAGTGATTACACAAACCAACAGAGGGCTGTGAGATGAGCAAACTGGACCAACCATGACTGGCTTTGACAAGGAATTAGTCTCTAGAAGCTGAGCAGATAGCCCAGAAATTGATTCTCCCATGGAGCCTCCAGGAAAGAATGCAGAACTCTCCATCCCCTGTATCTTAGCTATTCTAATCTCCAGTCATAACTCAATGACTCCCTGTTGTTCTAAGCCTCTGTTGTAGTGATCCTTACAGTATAGATGAGACACTGATACCGACCTCTGCTGTCCTTCAACGACATCCTAGGCACTAGGACCAACCCAGAAAAAACAACCCAGCTTTTACTCCACTGAGGTACATGAGTCGCACACATGCCCTTTGCCCTTTGTCCATGAAGAAATTAAGCCTGAAAAAAATTAGCATGATTTCCCCATGGAAAATCTGTCTTAATAAACCTCCCTGTGACTTCTGCATCCTGGGAATATGGGTCTTTGGAGGGCTCACTCTGCCACTCAATCTGTTACCCAAGGGTTATGATGCCTCCCTCTTTGCCCCGGACAGTGTTAATACCAATCTAGTCATTTTTGCTCATGGGGAATTAGAACCCTCTATAGAACATGGTCCTGAGGGGGCTGGAAAAGCTTAAGGTACAACTACAGGAAACGTGGCTTTCTCCAGGGCCGGGGCACATAATGGAAAAACCCAATGCCAGGGGGGGAAGGATTTGAATCACAGAAACAAGGCAACAGGGTTGCAGTCAGAGAGGTCTGCTAGAACTTGAGGTTTTGAGCCTTTCTGGTCACTTCTCCTCACAGATACTAGGTGACATGTTTCCAGCTCTTGCTGCAGAATCCAACATGGAAGTTTGCCTGTTCTACCCTACTTTCCAGCACAGTGTGGATTACAAAGGGAAATTATCATGTGAAGAAACCCTTTGGAATCTAAAGGGGCCATGTTCCTTCTCTAGCTATATTATTTGGCTGGAAATGTTGGTGTCATTTTCAAATGTGGGGTCTGATTTAATAGAGCCAGCCAACAACCGTGTATCTCATCAAATGGGGCTCAGAACATATATAATAACTTTCAGTTGAGAGGGTATGGGGAGAGCCATACAAAATATCTTCAAGTTTTGGAGTGGTCTGACCAATAAGGCAAAATGTATTCTAAGGGAGCTGAGAAATCAAGCTTAAGGATCTTGTTTTTCAGGGCTATTATAGACAATTCGTTATAATTTATCACACTGATACTCTTAGATTGGACGAAGCCCAAACACAACTGAGTTCGATGCATATTAAATTACCTCTTACTTAAAAGGAGGGTGGTCTCACCAGGGCAAGATGGAGTTCATTAGCAAGCCGAGAAGGTTTTCTTAACTCTTCATTATCTGGTTTCACATTGTTTCGGATTCCCCCAACATCATTGGGCATCTTTCTTTTTTCAATTCTTGGAAAATCACCCTGGGCCCTTCATGATCTTACCAGTTTCCAATCCCAAAATCAGTGATAAAATGTTCCTCCTTGCAAGCCTATAAACAAAGCACAGATTGCTATAAAATCTGCTCTTACTCTTTGCATAAAATCAGCTGGTATTCTATTTTAGGAAAAGGAAAGAAAATGTCATCCTCCTATAGATTTTATTTAGATCTGCACAAAGCAAAATATTCCATTCCAGAATAATAATTGACTGGTACACACACAGTGGGTATGCTGTGGCTTGTTCAGAATTTATGGCTGCACGCCCAGTGGCCAGCACAGCTACCTATGTCATTAGAGCAAGAATATGGTCAAGTCAGGACTTGGCGCTGCATAGTCTTTAATAGAACTCCAGGCCCTTTCCAGAACTGGGAACTTCAAAATCTGTCTAAATGCCCTCTAATTTGCGAGTCCTATGATCAGCAATAGGCTTACCCCTGTAGACTAAGAAAATGTCCCCTAAAGAGATGTAAATTTAATCAGTTGATTCTAAAGGTATTTTTAACTTTATCTATTCTTTTAGTTTTTAAGATGGCATAGAAAGTGATGGGTTTATTTATGGCATTTTCTTACATAAATATCATTGCCCTTTGATTTTGTTAATTCCTCTCCCTCACTGTCCTCTCCCAGTCCCCTGCTTCACTCATTGGTCCCCCTCTCCCTGCCCCCAATGGGCCTCACACAAATTCTATTATTGCCCTCAAGTGAGATCTCTTCTTCTCCTCTCAAGGTCCCATATAAAGAAATGTTAATTCACTATACCTTTGTCTCTTGGTTGTTTGGTATCTGGTCTTTTCTTTTAAAGCTAGCTCATGCTGAACTACAGGAAATTTGATTCCTGTTTATCCACTAGGGGTTACCTGAGCTGAGACAGGAGCCCTCCAGGAGAGATTACCACTCCTCTCTCATATGAAACATCAGAGATCTGTCAGTCACCTGATTCAACTCCATTCAGAATTAAACATATTCAACTGGTTTCAGGGCTGAGTTCACGCAAATGTTTCCACCTCAGTACAAGACTCTACTTCCTCTTTGCTTCCCCAGGGTCTGCATTAGCCACAGTGTTTAAGACGAGGAAAGGCCTCCTCTCAATGGACAATTCCAATTTCTTGTCAACTTTGGAATGGTTCCACTGATTCCAAGAACTACCACCACAGCAACCTAGCAAAGCCACCACAGCAACCTAGACCAACCATGTAGAGAGTCCGCCTGTGGTTGAATAATTTGGGATTCTTCTTTTGATTTTTTTTCCTTGATGGCTCCCCTATAATTTCTGACCTAAGTGGCTTGGTAATGATGCTCTAATGTGGGATAGCCTGTGACTGTTTTGGTGAATCCTCCAAGTGGGAATTAAATTCACTAATGAGCGGTTGTTGAGTGACATATGGAGGTGATATTTTCTTCCTCTTTTTTCATACCATTAGCCTATTTATGATTGTGCTTGAAAACAGGTGAGGGAAAGGTTAAGAGAGGGGAATGGAAGAGAGGGGAGGGGAAGGGGAAGAAAAGAGAAGAGGTAATAGAAGGGAAGGGGAACTAATTATTGAACTCGTTCTTCTTTGGGCTTCTATAGCTAAAATGCAGGGAAGGAGTAACAGGCTAAGTTGGCTCTTTTTATATGTGCCTGCTCTATCAAGACTGGGAAGAGGGACAGTGCCATATTTATGAATGCTGTGTTTGCCCCTTTGTAAGAACTGAGCACTTTTTCAATAAAAATAAATTTAATTTGTGGCTGCACTTCAAGGAAGATGATTGGTTGGTAAAAGTGGAGCAGTCCCAGCCCTAGATTTAGAGAAATTGTGTGGCTGGATCCCTTAGCATAGCTTTCATGTGGCTGAGTGAGCCATTCTAGAAAACCCCAAGTGTTTTTTGAAGACACTAAACTGGTGACATGCAAGATTCTTCCCTCCCTTTCTCCTATTAATCCTTCATGTCTGAACAAGCACTGAAGTGAACACTGCCCACTCGCTTCCCGTTAATCAGAGCTCTTCCTCTCCTGTGAATAATGTTTTCTCTAGTTGATACTCAAAAAGGGATGATAAATTTTTATCTTTTTAAATAAGCAAGATTTAGACATTCACATTGAAGACATCTGGTACTTTTTACATACATAGGTAATCGTGTATTTCTGACTTTTTTATTATTTTTGTCCCTGGAAGCAAAGGGTAGCTTTACAGTTGTACCTCATGTCTATTCCAATCTTGGTATAGCAACTTCTGCTGCATTTATACTGAAAGCAGAAAATAAAGTGGGCAATTGACTCAAAAGCCATAGAGAGAAAAAAAAGCATCTTTGACCTGAGAATGTTTCATGAGACATTATCGTCAGATACAATGGCATAATCCTATTTTTACCATAGTAAAACTTTTAAGAATACATGTATCCAGGATAGCCAGGGTTACAAAGGGAAAACCTGTCTTGAAAAAAAATTAATGTGTAAGAAATGTGAATTTATCATATGGCAATAGACAGACTAATAAATAGATGATAGGGTAGGGAGGTAGAGATAGATAGATGATAGATAGAAGATAGATAGATAGATAGATAGATAGATAGATAGATAGATAGATGATAGTAGTTATGGTGCTACTGTTAAATTTTTTCACCACCTGAGTTCAGTATTGAAATATTTTGCTCTTTTATTTTGTTTTAGTGCAAAATATTTTATTCCACCTCAAAAGATCTGTTTAATTCATTATAGACTTAAATAAAAACAAAAAGGTAAACCCAAATCAAGAGATAGCTACAAAGTACTTCTCAAAACAGTTGGGACTCTCAAGAACTGTCCCTGCCTGGAAAGGCCAAAGGAGACATGGGAGTCAAGTGTAACGTGGACTCCTGAGTGGGGTCCCTGAATAGGAAAAGAGCTGGATGTAAAAGCTAAGAACACTTGGATGCAGTGTGGGCTCTAGTTAGTAGGAATGTAAGCATGGTCTCCTTGGCTCTGACAGATTCTCTGTGTTAATATAGTGACAAGATGGTCACAATAGGAAATTAGCATGGTGTTTATGGAAACCAACTCCACAACTTTCCTAGAAAAAAATTAAACCTATTTTAAAAAGTTGTTCCAGTGACCAACCGTGAGGACTGAATAGGAGTTATGAGAACCACTTTTTCTTCTGCAAACCAATTTTGTAGTGGAAACAAATTTGGCCTTTACAACCAGGAAATGGAAATTCTGCAACTGTTTTGCTCTGTGACATATGTCAGCTCAGTGACAGGATGACACCTCCCATGTGCTAAGTTCTGATGTATCACATGACGGAGGGCAGAGGCTGTTACTTCTAAGAATGACTGCATTGTGACCAACTGGCTGCTGGCCTTGCTGCTAGCTAGACTTTAGCAAGAATGTCAGAACTCCGTGTGTGTGTGTGTGTGTGTGTGTGTGTGTGTGTGTGTGTGTGTGTGTGTGTGTTTATGTGTGTGTGTATGTGTGTGTGTGTGTGTAGATACGATTTTAACCTTGAAATTTTTGGTGTGTGTCTCAAATTTTAAGGTTCTCTGGGTACATGCAACTCAAATCTTTCATTCATATTTAATGGATAATCTTTTAAACTTTTTAAAAACATAAGCCACGGTGATCTTCAACTTCCAAAAAGTGACCATTTTGCTTAAGATGATTCTGTCTTCACATGAGACTACTATAAAATTAAAAGATACATGAATCTGATTTTATGTTTCTTGAGTTTGTAAGAGTGTTCCCCAGTTCTTGTGTGGAAGCTTCTAAATAAGAAAACTGCTTTGTTAAAAATCCTCAAGGGCACTATTGTTTTTCTTTTGTTTTGTTTTTATAACAACAAATAACAATTCATCTAATTTGAGGAAATAGACATACTCACAAAGAATTTGGGAGATTTTAATGATGTTTTTGGTTAGGTTACACAGTGACAAAAACAAAAGAATGTTCTCCCAAAGCAGTGGCAATCAACACAGAGCTTGTCAGGAGTGACCCAATCGGTGTCCCAGCGGTGACAAGCTGTTCAGTAGGCTCTCATGAAAAGATTAATTGGCCTCAATCAGTTCTCAGCAGGAATACCCACCTCATGGTAAATATCACCGCGATTGGTACTAATTATGTCGGTTGTCACCTGTCACAGCTCATAGGCTGGGAGCTGAGTGAGGAGGGCAGCTGTCTTGATGGGACCAGCAGAAACTGAGCTGCAAAGGGGTCTGGGGATCACTGCCAAGTCCACTGTAGCAGGCAGGGGGCCCAACCAGTCCTCTCTGCCACGTGGGGAGGCACAAGATTCAGTGTGATTCCAGCCCCACAGAAGTGAGGAAATCAGAAGTGTGGTGCATGGAAAAAGAGATGGTGTGTCCCAGAAATAGGGGGTGCCAGCTTTCAGACCTGACAGTTGTCCTCATGTTCTGGCTTTAACAATCCCAGTCTGCAGTTCAAGCTTGAGCTTTGTCACTTTCTGTTCGTTTGAATGTAGGTAAGTGGCTATACTTCCCTGACCCTAAGTTTTATTATCTGAAAACACACACCTAACAGGAATGATATGAGTATGTCTGAGAACTGTTTAAACTTAAGTTATCAAAGCCTCAGGATGTCCCCAAAGTAAACAGTTATGGAATGCATGGTGATGGCAATGGTCATAAGCTTGCCTTGAGCAGAAAAACTTAGCATGTTCCTGTCTTCACAGATAGCCATGCCAAATGAAGCTAGTCCCATCGATATCATAGTCATTTATCATGGTCTAAGCATGTAATCATTACAGAGAAGAAGTAAAGCAAGGAGGGACATAAAAAACTAACAACACGGAAGGGAATGAAGTGGTGGTACTTACTCTCTCCATGGAATGTATAATAGACGTCTCAGATAGCCCAATTTTAAAATGATGTGTGTTCCCATAAAGGAAATACCATAGGCACTGCTCTGCATTTTAGGAAGAGACAGCCACCCCCACAAGAATGCAGAGCCACACCATACTAAAGTACTCACTTAAGAACTGTGTATCAAGTTTCCCTGTGATAGGAACACTGGGTTCTTGTTACATACCTGGACCACCAGGTCTCTCCCTCTAGTTTGGTAGATCCAAGCCTGGACACAGACATCTGTATGTTTTTGTTTGCTTGTTCATTTGTTTTAACTAAGAAAAGATTGTTTGTGGTGTAGAACACCATGTGCTGGTATGTAAATGCAATGAATAGTGGCAGAATCAATCTATCTAACGCGCATTCCTTCACGTGGTTACTTTTTAATGTGTATGTATATAGTTAGAGCACTTATACACTCTTTAGCAATTCTCAAATGCGCAATATATTATTAACTATAGCCATGAGGATACACAAATAGATCTCCTACTCCTTCTGCCTCACTGAAATTGTGTGTTCTTTGACTATTTGGTCAACATCTCCATAACCTTCCTCACAGCCTGTGCTCTTAACCATTGAGCCATCGCTCTAGCCCTTGCCATTTTTTTAAATAAATAATTTTAAAATGTGCCAAAAATAAGAGCTGAAAATTACTCAGTTGGTAAAATGCCTGATGCACATGCTTGAGGACACGAATTCAGATCCCCAACACCTAGGCAAAAGCCCTGACACAACAGAGTGTGTCCATAACCCCAGCACCCTGCAGGCAGAGACAGGAGTGGCTAGCCAGGCCTGCTAATCAGTGAGCTACACACACACACACACACACACACACACACACACACACACATACATGCAAACTAAGATGAGAAGTAACAGGCCAGCTAGCTTAGTCTCTGCCAAAGAGATCCCAGCACCAATCAAGTGACAACTTTGTGTGCATGGTCACTCCTAAAGCTTGGAATAATGGAGTGCACATGCCAGGGTAGACTGTCAGAAGAACTGGTCCTTTCCCTCCATCTCCGTGGGAGTGTCAACTCGTGTCTCCCGGGGGCCTTGTCACCTTCACAGCTTCCACACATGAGCTTTGGTAGCAACATTCTCCAATTACGTGTGTTTCCATTAACAAAAGAAATGTCTCTGTGAGGATTTTTGGGGGTCCTTGCAGAAATACCCTCTAGTTCAGTGGGAAGCAGATGGATCCGATCTGCCTGTCTCACGAACTTCTGACGGTTAAGCATTGACTTTAAGGCAAATAAAATGTCAGCCACCATTAGACAGCATCTGGCAGCAATATGGCCATTCCATCCCTGGGGACCGACCTCTCCCCCAGAAGAGATGGTACTTGAAATAGGAGAGGGTTTTGGATGCAGGACCTCCTATCCCTCCCACCCAGGCGTGGTGGCTAGGGAGTGGGCAGCGTGCCACCCACAGAAGGACACGGGGAACAAGATCAAATGTGAACCTAGGGGGCAAGCTTCCCAGACAGCAGTGACCAAAGGCTGTTCACCCTCGGAATATGGGTCTGTGGTTAAGGGGGAGTCTGGTCCCTAAGCTGGCCTAGATTAACTCTATAAAATGTAAAACAGCCTCCACAACCACTTAAAGAAGACTTTGGGCTGACTGAATTGAATGCGGTGGTGTGTCGTGAGTGAAGGGAGACGCTCAAAGTGGAGTCTCCACCCCTTGGGAATTTCCCCATGAATGGGGCAAAATGAACTGAGTTCTCTTAAAACAGAGGTAAGGATGTGTAGCCCTGTCTAATGGGTGCATCAGTTTGGGCACATGAGACAATATGGGTGAAGCTGATTTGCAGAAATGCCTGTAACTAGGCAGTCCGCTTGCTCAAGGTTGAAAAGGAGGACACATCCTCAGTAGTCTCTCAGCAAGCATGCATGTGGAAGACACCAACATGCATCAGTGAAGGTGGCTTGCTCCTCACAAACAGTTTTAGGACGTTCCCTGTCCTGATTTGGAAGAAACTGTGCTTTTCAAATAAGCAAAATATACTGTGTGTCCTGTTAGGAAGGACTGCCCGCAATGCATTCAGGGTCTCCAGTTTTACACCAAGCTTTTAACATGTAGGCTTATCGTATTTCCAGGGCTCTGATTTGACCAGCAACATAGCCACATCAATGAAATCATGAGCTTTGTGAAAACAGTGTTCAGCTGGAGTGTCAGGAACATTTACATTGATGAGACAGTTAACATTGTCCAAAAATTCTCACCAACCTCGTGACTTGTCTCTCGCAGGAACTACTTCCTTAGGCTACCCTACTTTAACGGCTATTCCTATTTTTTTTTTTCAAAATAGAGGCCCTAA
Organism: Mesocricetus auratus; assembly: GCF_017639785.1. Classification (NCBI taxonomy): domain Eukaryota; kingdom Metazoa; phylum Chordata; class Mammalia; order Rodentia; family Cricetidae; genus Mesocricetus; species Mesocricetus auratus. Next base: position 33,445,149 of record NW_024429200.1, on the reverse strand, counting down.
CACTTTAAAGAATAAAATACAATAACTAGAAAATTTAAATGTAGGAATATCTATATACACATGTGTTTGATTTCTTTGTTTGTGAACAGCTCTAGCTATGTAGCCCAGGTTGGCCCTAAACTCCTGACTCTTGTGCCTCTGCTTCCCAAGGGTCGGAACTGAAAACATGTAACACTGTGATGGGTCACATGTGTATTCTTATAGAGCTCAGGAAAATAAAGAAAAAAGAAAATATCTTTATTCCAATTAATTTTTCGTGCCTGAGTTTCCTTATCTTAATTTAATAATGCCTTGCTACAATGTTAAATAGCTAAGCTAATACACAACCTTAATGCCTAGGAAAGTGACGAATTTTAAACTAACATTAATATTAATAAAATGCTTTCCAAGATAATTGTCTTTTGAAAATATGCTGCTAAAAATGAGGGCAGGAAAAATAATAATAATAACCCTTCTTCTTTTTTTAGACATGTCAACTACTTTTCCTGAGACACATTTTTCTCCTTTTTACCAGACAGCTCTAAGTGGGTGGATGATACCACCATTCAAGCTTTTCACTGGCAGTTAGTAAATTCCCCGACAGTCCAGGCAGCAACAGTAGTGAACTCAGTAGCTCTAGGAGCAGCAGGGGGACGCAGATGTCTCCAAGACCCCCCTCTGGGCATAGTTGATGCAAAATCCTCCAAATCTGAAGAACTCTCAGAACTGCCAGAGCTGTGGATGGAATCTAAAGGAACCTACACTTTGAGATGAAAGTTTTAAAAAAGAGCTTAAAGAGCATTATGCAAACATTTGTCATCATTGCACCAAACACTGGTGGATTTAAGAACTGCCCAAGAAATGACCAAATTCTAACGAAACCTTTCCTGTAGGCCATTCAGATCACACTGCCTCAGTGTTTCCCTAAGAATGGCAATATCATATCAAGTGTGGCAAACCCTGGAGCTGTTTGCAGAACTTTCTGTACATAGTCTATAGATCACGTGGATAGAGGTGGGCGCACAAAGAAGGCAGAATGCTTGTAGAATGTATAATTACGTAGCTCCTCACATAATGTTAACGTGTTATCATTGATGTGCTGGGCTCAATAGGAGTAAAATTGATTAATGTAATTATACTTCATTTTCTCAATATCAGATGAAAATAAGAATGTGTGCTTTTATTCCTCTTCATGGTGTCATAAAAATTGCTTCTCAGAAAAACAAAGTTAACTGTGGTGATTGGTCCCACACCCCAACATGGGGCTACTCTTCTGCTGCATTCACTGGACTGTTTAATGAACTTACATGGAACTCTGGATCCCAAGTGGGGCATTATGATACGGGGAAAGTTCTGAAATGATTTAGCAGATCTCAGTGCTGAGTGTTTGATGAATGAATGAATGAGTGAGTGAATGAATGAAGGTGGAACCAGTAAATGAATGAACAAGAAGGTATTAGTTCCAGCCCGTGGAGTGGATTTTAATTCATTGTTAGCTCTGTCTGTCAGCTTTTGAAATACCTCTTTCTGCTTGTTCTCCTCGAGTTCATTCCAGCAACAAACTGCACGAGATTTGCAGGAGAATTTGCTGGGACTTAACTGAAACAGGGAAGCAATCAAGTGGTTGAATTCCAGGTTTTTCCAACTGAATGACATTCCTTTATCCATATTGATTTGGGCTTTGGTAAATTCAATTGGTGATACCACCTGGATGATTTTAAGATTCTCTGAAGCTTTTTTTTTTTTTTTAGTTTCCAACATAGCTCAGGGAGCATAAGAATTTCATCAATTGAAAGCTAAGTATCGTTTCTGTGGGATGTGTAAAACAAGAAGCTGACCAGCATTATGTTCTTTTTCTTTAATTCAGCGTCATTATTCAGAGTTATTCTTAGACTTTATGAAAACCAGATTGGGACATGGGCATGTTCTCTGTCGAATTGTGTTCAAGGAATTGGAACTGAAAATCATTCAAACTAGGAAAACATGACATTGAAAAATAGCCTACATTCTTTCTTCTACCTCGGAGTGCCTGAGAGAGAAGGCACTTTTCTTTTTGACCAGGGAGTCTTGTGACCTTTTATTTTTTGCTGTCACCAAGAACTGGACAGATGTGGTGATTCACACCTTTAATCCCCGCACTTGTGAGGCAAAGACACGCAGATCTCTGTGAGTCTGAGGCCAGTCTGATCTTCATAGTGAGTTCCAGGGCAGCATAGTGAGAAAGACCTTGTCTCAAAACACCCAGAGAGAGAGGTGGTGAGGGAAGAGGGAGAAGGGGAGAGAGAAGAAAGAGAGAAGGGAAGGAGGACAGAAGCTGGGTAGGAAGGAAAAAAAGAAAGTTAGGAAAAAGGAAGGGGGAGAGAGGGAGGGAGGGAGGGAGGGAGGGAGGGAGGGAGGGAGGGAGGGAGGGAGGGAGGGAGGGAGGGAGGGAGGGGAAGTTTAGTTTTCCAATTAAGAGCAAGTCTCAGTTTCCCTTGACTGCTATTCTGATTGTTTACCATTATAGCATTTTGACACACGATTGCTCAAAGTCTGTGCTTTTCCCATGGTCCCTTCCAGCCCAGTCAGGTAGCAGACTGTTCTTCAGCAATCTCCAGTCCACCTTTATTCTCTCACCACTGTAAGATGCATTTCTTTTCTTCTGCATCTACTCAGTTTTCCCCCAAAGACCATGGTCTGAGACATACCCTTCCATGAAACCTTTATAAGTACCCTGCTTTACACAGCCAAGAACCAGTGTCCCAATAAAGATCTATAATTCGTGCATCTCTTGAATCACTTCAAACTGTTTGCTCGCATTCCTCTGGTACATATTCCACAGACGGCATCAGAAAGCTCTTATTTTGGCTTTTATCTTTAGTATCTGGGGCCTGGGGGGTAGAAAACTCAGTATGCTTTTGTGATACACTCATGAACTTATTAAAAATACTGTGTTCCATGGCCAGCATACACTAACTTAAAGCTGCCTCAATGATTCTAAAATACCTCTTCCACTTTACACTCTGAACTGACATTGTGTTGGGACCCCAATTATTCAATGTGTCTGGGAAGTCTTGGAACTGAGGGTTCCTTTCATTCTAACTTTTATTTACATTCTCTTAATATCTACTAATTTAGTTACTTTCATATATTCTTCTGCAAAATATCTGACCAAGCCTGTCATCTTTAGTGTTTAATAAATACGTTTACCTTTTTGAAAAAAATAAGTACCTTGCTTTTTCCATAATTTAATCACATCCGGTATTACAATCATGGCCACTCCTTTAGTATACAAGCTGTATCCTGCACCAGGATGGTGCACTCAAGACACAACAGATAAGCAACTTCCACTATTCCTCTTTATTTGCCAAGGCATGTGACTGCGCTCACAGTGGTATCTATGCCAAGGGACACCTTTCTCTGTTTCACATGAAAATACTGCCTCCACCAGCAGGGGCTCCGCTCATCTGAACCCGTTTCCTCCATTCCCGTTAGTAGACCTCACATCTGTTGGGGCATTCACTGTGCCTTTATTTACATCATTCTTGATACAGTGCCTTCCTTCTCAGCAACTGTTCATTGAGTTTAATTGAAGGGATGATATGTGTCTATTGAAAACACTACTTTGGCTTATAAATGCAATATGGGAAGTGTGCTTCAGGATTCAACAGGAATGCAGCAGATGTGGGAGTTGTCTGGCTTCCAGTGCCTCTACTAAGTTGTTTCGCATGGGCTGCAGTGCCAAGTAGTCTTTCGTGGGATTTCAGAAGCCACACTGTGACATTATGACAGGGCATGGTCAAGTTGGATTGAGGTCCATTTCTGACTGCTTGTTAAAATAGGCAAAGGATAACATTAAGAGTTGTTTGAAGTGGGCAGGAGAAGGTCACAGAGAATGCCCCTGAGAGGTGAGGGAACTTTAGGAGGAGCAAGTTGGATCCTTCCAAGGTTAGGATACTTCCTAGAAGTCTATATTATGCCAAAAAAAAAACAAGCAAAAAGTGAAAAAACACACATGTTAAAATTCTTGAAGCTGGAATCACTTTACCTCTGTACTGCATTCAGCATAAAGAACTATTGGTTGGGGTGCCAGTCGGGAATTAATAGTGTTCCTGTCACAATTTTACTCAAGAGATGGAAAATGTCTACAATGCAAACTTCATCGACCACAAAACAATGATGTATTTAAGATAGGTTTTATGCCTATTTGACAACATAGGCAAGACTTCAAATTTCAGATTTCAAGGGGGTAAGCCCTTGGCTTACCTCTATAAAATATCCTGTGTTAGTGTATAAAATGTATTTCACAAGTCAGATTAACATTGTTTTATGTCCTCTTTGGGGGAGGGGGAGAGGGTGAACTTGTCTAATGAGCTGTTTTCTATCCAGGAAGAAAGCGGATGACAATTCTCCATGTTTCTTTCCTCCTGCACAGTCCTCAGTGATGTCAGTCTGCTTTGCCCGTTTTCATCCTAATCTGGTGGTTGGTGGCACCTATTCAGGCCAGATTGTCCTCTGGGACAATCGCAGTCATCGAAGGACCCCTGTCCAGCGGACCCCCTTGTCAGCTGCTGCACATACAGTAAGTCAGTCTTTTACCATACCCTTGATACCAACCCAACCCCCGAGAGAGGAAGCAGCTCACAGGACAACAGTGTGACTCATTTATAGGGACTGCATCCTAACTGACTACAATATGGCTTAGTGAATAGCAGATAAAGTGTGATGCTGTATGCTTCTAACCTAGTACCCTAGAGGCTAAGGCAGAAGAATTCCTACTTTGAGGGCATCCTGCGCTACAAATAAAGAACCTGTCTCCAAAAATCAGTGGACTAAAGAAGCATTGATTTGTATGTGGGAGGAACAGGCAGATGGATCTCTAGGAGACCTGGACCAGCCTGGTCTACATATTGAGCTCCAGGCAAGCCAGAGCCACTTAAGAAAGCACACTAACTTTTTAGAAATGTATTAATAATCTTCAAGTTCTAGCACATAGAAAGATCTCCTTTGATGTTCAGAAGCCACCCAGTGAAGGTTTACTGTAATTGTCTACCTAAAGAACCTCTTCACATTGGTATTTTGAGATGCAAACATATTTCCAAACAGACCACAGAGAGCAAGTACCATCCCTAGTGATGGTATATGGGACATTTGCCAACACGCCTTTCCCATTTGTAATTTGAAGTACTATGACTTTAAATTCTGGAATGTGTAGTGTCTCAACATGAAGTCTACAGTGACAGTATAATCCCCAGAGTTAAAAGTCAACATCTCAAAACCATTACCCATAATTTAGTAGAAGAGGTTCAGCATAGTGTTCACAAGACAACTGCTCTGTCATTTCCTTTAAGAGAATGACAGGTGTGAAGAGCAATTGTTAGGAGGGACAAGAAGACAGGCATGTCTCCATCAATCGCCACTACCTTGACATTCAGGGTAGCTGATGTTCCCTCTCTCAAATGCCAGAATTATGACCAAGGATACAGCCCCAGCATTGTTTCCAATTTCCTTAATGTGCTTGCTGCATTGTTTCATCCCCTGTCCACAAAACCATTCCAGCTTCGAAAATGGGTGGCTTGCCGCTTCACTGAGACAAGAAGGAGGGGAATTCTCCCATTCTTCTTCAGTTTGACAATGGGAAATGGCAAATGCCAAGCCAGTCCTAATTTTGATTGATTGGGGCCAAAGATCCTTGCAGGTAAAAATGGTTCTTGGGAATCTTGGGAAATTGATCTCGCCTACCCTATTTCTCCAAACTAATAACAGAAAATTGTGGCTGAAGAGAAGAGCAGCCCAGTGCAGGTGTCCCCTTGAATAGCACAAAACCATTCCTTGGCTCTCTGTGGATGCCTGGTGCATTTGTGAACAAGCTTCCAATTTTTCAAAAATTAGAAACGCAACTGTTTCAAGATTTAGCAAAAAGCTTTTAGGAGTATTCCAACTCTGGAGTTCTTTGGAAGACTTACCATTTCTTCTCCAAGTAATGAACAATGTGGCCATCACAACTCAGTGTTGTTGCTATCAAGCTGAGTGGCATTGTTTCTGTTAGAAAATAAAACACAAATACATTTCTTCTCTCTCTTGCTGTGTTTTGTCTAATCCGTAGCTCAATGTGTACAGTTTATTTTGTGTTTGTCTTTCAGCTTCAATCATTGCCTTGCTGATTGGTGCCAGGATCAAACAAACAAAAAAAGTCTCTCCACAGAGAGCTTGTTAATTTCCTTTCACACCCACCACACATATGTATTTGGGGCAACAGGAAATCATAATTAAAACAAAATCCTTCTGCCACACAGCATGTTTATTCCTAAAATAAATAAAAACAAGCTGGCATTTCTATTGGGGAAAATGATCTGTACTGTTGCCTTTTTGTTGGTTTCTTTCCATTAAGTAGAGATGCGCTTGCATGGTCCTTTGGGTATTTTGACCCGTATCTTCTCCCTCCTTTTGAGGCTTCTGTGTTGAGTCTCAGTGGTTAGTAACAAAGTTCCAGTCAACTCTTGCAAAAAAAAATTAGGTAGTCTTCAAGTTCACAGCTATGTACCATGCATTCTACGAAAGAGATTTTTTTTAAAAACTGAATTCAGTGCAGTGCCTTCCCAGATCAATCCCATAAAGTCACAACACCAGCTTTCTGAATATATTAATTCACACATATTCATCAGTTTTACTAAATCTACATAGTTCATGACTTAAGTTTGAGGACACAGTGCTTTGAGTTCCAAAATACCAAAGACCTGAAAAAGACTGTTGGCTACAGTCCAACCCCAGCCAATCCTTCTGGTATTTAGAGACCTGATCAAGATTCCATTTAGTTTCAAATATCTGCTGTACTTACGAATGTGTGGATATCAAATATCAGCTGTACTTAACCATTGGGGGGATCTACTAATGCTGATACATGGGAAGGTGTCAGTAGGATCATGGCGTGAAAAAGACATTGGAACTTACTACCACTCCATCAACATGGGTAGAAGACGATAGAACAGTCAGAAATGTATACTCTAGCAATGCAATAAAGTGGCTTATACCTCAATGTATTAAAAGTGACAAATCATTGCTATAGATATTTCAGCATTATGAGGTCAAAATGTAGGTAGATAGTCCTGCATTATTCCCAGAACTTTACCCTTAGGGAACTCTGATAAAAGATGGTACATTCAACAGAAAATGATTGAAATGAAGAAAATGTTGAGAACTAGGTAGCCAAGAAAGATTGGAAGGAATTAGTGATGACTAGCCTAAAGCAAGATTTGGGAATTAAAAGTTGGGGAGGGTATAAAAGAATAATCTAAAAATGTTCAAAAAGTTGTGTTGTTTTTACTCGATGCACTGAGAGTAGCTCCATAGGTTTTTTTTTTAAATCACAACTACTGAAGGAAAAATCTCAGCAGTTAATGCTCACACTGACCGCCCTGTAAGAAAGGTGTTGCAACCCAGTTTGGATGACTTCTAGAAAGAGGCAGCCAAGTAGCTACACTCAATGATTATTGCTGTTCTTTCTGACCAGGAGTTTATATGATAATAATAGTCTCAGAACCACCCTTTCTGTAATACCAGCTTCCAAGTATTGAAGATTGTTTCATTGTAGTTGTGGCTAGGTATTATGGACACTAACTCATCAAAAGTCTAGCTTCAACTGTCAGCTGTTTGTTCAGAGATGCATTGAGTAAGTTGTGGTTTGGCCACTCATGGTTGAGATGCCTGAAATCTAACCCAAATTGCTGCTAGGTTCTGCTTTTTCTAACCTTCCATTTAGTGTTTTGTGAGCAGCTGCAAATGGTTTTAGCCTACTGTGTAGAAGTCTATAGAATGAGCTAAGCTTCTAGAGTTCTGACAGATGCCAGTGCATCTTACTTAGTTCCCAGGATGTATATATGAACTTTGTCAAGGTTGAGGCCAAATTTAAACCTCTATACAACTCCAACTCATGTTCTGAAAAGTAAACCTCTCATCTCAGGCTTTGAAATAACCGACAAGAAAACCCTAATTCTATCTCACTAAGTATATTGTTACAGTAAGTCTGCCACCAATCTACCCCTCCTCAAATTAAACTAGTGAGTAGTCACCACTTTTTAAAGACAATGCTACCAAATGTTTGGCACTGGCTAGAATGTTAGAATGCATTAAACTCCAGATCTAGTAGCGCAGTCCTTCCCAGACTACAGTTCTATACCTTTGAAGGCTGTCCCTTTTCATATTCACATTGAGTTTAGAAGCCATGCTGTGTAGTAGACGTACTCATGTAACCCAAACTCCCCTCCATGCCTGCTCCTGCCCCAGCAACACTCATTTTTTTCTCATTCCCTTCAGTTCTATTGCATTGCATCAAACTCCGCAAGGTGACGCTTTGTAAGTATTTCCACTGCAGAACTTCTACAAAATTGGGCTCACAAATGGCAAATAACTGGAAGGTCCTATGCTAGCTAGATGATGTCACTCTGTATCCTTGTCATAATAATGTGCTTGACACTCAGATGCAATCGTTTCCCCTTGCAGCAACACCTGATCCTCCATGTTGATGTTTTTACAGCATCCTGTGTACTGTGTCAATGTTGTTGGGACTCAGAATGCTCACAACCTCATCACTGTCTCTACGGATGGAAAGATGTGTTCCTGGAGCCTGGATATGCTTTCAACTCCTCAGGTGTGTCTGTTTTCACCTACACATTACAGCATGTCGGCTCAAAGACCTGCCTCCTTAGGAACATGCATCCTACAGGCCCGGAGGCCTGGTTTCTGCAGTCTGTCCTTGAGGCCAAGACCGATTTCCTCTACCACAAATTATGTAATTATTGTAATACGCTAATCCTTAGGTCAGTTTCAAATGAAAATGAAGTAACCCATTTTAAAAACGCAGTGATTATAGAAGTTGCCTGTAGTGTGGATTGTACTCACCCTAGAGCATTGGGAAGCAATGCAAATAAGGTTGGAGCTCAGCAGAGCAACACCTTCTGGGAAATTGGCCTAAAGGAAAAGTATCCCAGCAAAACAGAAACCCAAGCTGTTGCTTGCTCCTGCGCCCTAGACAACCGCCTGTTTCCCTCTCTGGAATGTTTGTGAACATGGCTCCTGCCATTCCTTGCTCAATAAGTGAGAAGTTGAAAATGAAAAGGTTCCAGTGTTTCCAAACCACTACTGATCACAGCAACAGAAACCAAACAAAAGCCTGGAGTAAAGAAGAATGCTGGAGGCGGGCGTCTGAGGGCCACTTTCATTGCATACACATGTGACGTGCACATGTGCGCAAGCATGAATGCAGACATGCTCATGCTTTCCACATGTCTCTGTGTGAAAAAAAATGTAACATTCTCCCCCAACTGAAAACCATGGAAAGTTCATTGGAATAGTCTCTGGCAAATATATGATAAATATCCAGAAAATAACCCCCAGACTCACAATTCTTGTCCCCTCCCCTAGAATGATAGCTCTACAATGTCTCCCAGTCAGTTTTTGAAGAGGACTAGTTTCAAATATATAAGGACATGTGGGAATTGTAAAGACTCCATCTAAGTATCTGCAGATGTAGAGAACACTAAAGCTAAGTTTTTCACATAACTTTAGGGGCGGGGGAGAGAGCGCTAATAAACAGGTCACAATTCAGCTTCCTGGTTTTGCTGATCTTTATACAGGCCCGCAGTTGTGTGCGGATAGTTTATGGTTTTGCATTAAAATTCTCAGCAATGTGTTGCTTTCTTTTAAAAGCCTGGAGATTATAAACAGATATCAGAGCAAACCCTCTATTTGAGAATTTTTAATTGCCAATTTTGCTGATTAAACACGTGTTTGTTTAGGTTAAGTCAGTGATGCAGGAGCCCAGAGCCCACTTTTTAATTATTGTTATCATGCCCACAGATGCCCGACTCTACATGGAGATGGAGTATTTCTTAGTCTTGTCCCCATAGAGGGCAGGGATAAGTGGAGCATCCCACAGTTGTCTGCCCCTCTCCCCCTGCCACCCCCACCCCAGTGAGTGATCACCATTCATTTCCTTCCTTACCACTGACTTTAGAGATGGGGCAGACCATCGGATGTTCCTATTTTCTATGCTACTGTCAAGGCACTCTCCCCTTTAGTCACCCTGCTGCAATGCTCTCAATGTGGGGGTGTCATGAGTGCTCAGTACTACATGGGGTCTCAGGGTTGCTGTGCTATACCCTGACGGCAAGGATTTCCAGTTCATGGACTTCCAATCGATGAACTCTGTGGCCAAAATAGCTTGGTTGGCTTGCACAGGAAAATCTGAGTTCTGGTACAACTCCACCAACAAGTTTGTGCCAAGCTTCAGATACCCAAAATAGGCTGCTTGATATAATAGCCAGGAATAATGAGGGGCATTGTTGATATTACCTTTCATTGCCGTTAAACTTAATGTAACAGAATATATTTTTAGACACTTGTTTTAAGTCATGTGTGTCTGTGTGAGTGTATTCCGTGGGGGGGTGGTGCCACGGAGGTCAGAGGATCAGAGGATCAGAGCTCCTTGAGTTGGAGTGCCCCACACAGTTGTTGGGAATGGAACCCAGGTCCTTAGGAAGAACATTCAGTGCTCTTAACCAGTGAGTCATCTCTTTGGCCCCAGAACTATGTATGTCTTTTGACATACTCTCTAAATTTAACAGACAGTTTCACCACAATAAAAACATGTGTGCTATCTGAAGCAGTTATTTAAATACCTTTCTTTGTGAGTTCAGAGCCTGTACACCTGACAGCTACCGTTCATGGGGTCTACTTCCTGTTGATTTCTGCTTTTTATGACCTGAGTGACAATTTCCTGGTCTCAACTCATGGAGGACCCACAGTCCCTTCGTGACAAATGTGTTTAGTACATCTGATATTAAGACACGTGTATTCTCATGAACAATTGATTTTGAAAATGTTTGTAAATACAAGGGTATTGTGTGTTTTATTAAAGCCTGGAGCTGACAAGTATAATCATTATAGTATTATCTTTAGTTTCTGCACCATTAGTTTCAAAATTCTCACCTGTCATCTCTGCCTGGCTGGGGAAGCAGTGGCACATGCTGATGAAATCCAGCCGGCCTGAAACCAGAGACACAGAGCAGCCTGGATATCAGGGGCAGTAGAGCCTGGCTTCTAGCACAGTGGGGGTCTTTTGTAGCGCTGTGTGAAAAGCAAACAGACGATTTAGCCAAATGATTTTTCCATGCTATCTTTGGCATGGCGAGGAGTTGACAGATGGAAATGTAACCACACCATGTTTTGGTAGGAGAGCATGGAGCTGGTGTACAATAAGTCCAAGCCTGTCGCCGTTACGGGAATGGCTTTCCCGACAGGAGACGTCAACAACTTCGTGGTTGGCAGTGAGGAAGGTACCGTCTACACAGCTTGTCGTCATGGAAGGTGATTTTTCTGTTTTCTTTCTGATGACATGGTCTTCATTTTCCAAACTCTTGCCGTCTAGATTATAACCACCTTGCTTTGTAAGATAGTTATTCCTCAAGAAATACAATGCACCGCAATCTTAAATCTATTAGTTTAAAGCACACATCTGTGTGAGGCCCTGGTAACTTACAAACATTTGGGCACTTCTCGTTGCCTTGAAGAAAATGTTTGACTTCCTCACAGAGCCTATCATACTCCCTGTTCCTTGCCAGACTCATTTTTCACACACACCATCAGGCTCCCACCATGTGCCCCTCAGAGATTAACTACCCCCAAACATTGCCTATCCCTGTGTACTTTCATGAGTCAGTTCCTTTGTTTTCTTCTTGGTCTAGCATCAGATGCCATCGTAACAATATACTAAGTGCAAGGTACCTGTGTCCTTGTTGAGAGTAAAGACTGATGCAAAATTAAATAGTTTCTGAAGAGTCACCAAGGCAACTGAAGTTGGATAAGCAGGAAAGAACCTTAGTCAGTCATGCCGGTTTCTTTATATCTTCTTCTGCAAACAACTGCTATAGAATCCATCACATTCTGCTTCAATCAGTCATTCATCAGTCATTATTCTACCATATTTCTCTTGTTAAACTGTTTCCATTTCATCTTTGATGTCCTGCCCTAGACCCTGGCATATAGTTAGTAGGTAAAGGACTGAAAATTTAAATAAGAAATAAAGAAATGACAGTACTTAAATAATGAAGAAAGTACCTTAAGACCCTCCTGGTAGTGGTGCCGGGTGGTGGTGGTGCACGCCTTTAATCCCAGAATTCTGGAGGCAGAGGCAGGAGGATCTTTTTGGGTTCAAGGCCAGCCTGGTCTACAGTGCAAGTTCCAGGATAGCCAGGACCAGGACTATACAGAGAAACCCTTTCTGCAAAAGAGAAAAAAAAAAAAGATCCTCCCTCCAAGTCAGAAATGTTGAAACTGAAATATACACAGAACTGTGCAGTAGCTCCCAGGAGACACTGGCAGATGCCTCTGAAGTCAGCCATAGCAAAGTGGATTCCCGCCACTCGGCCGCTAACAGGTGGCCTCATATCTTTTGAAAGGATCCCTACATTCACATTGATGCTTACCTTCTCTTTCCCTTTCCTAGTTCTTGGCCAATGGATTTTTCATCTCTTGCTCCCATCCCAGGCCATTTAGACTTAATAAGGAATAACCAATTGTTTAAGCTCAGCCACATGAGTTTTTCCACTCTAGTAACACAAGCTGTGATATTACCACTGTTTCTGTGGCAGAAGAAGCAGTGTTTGCCCTGCTCGTAGGATTTAAAGATGACTGGGGAAGTTAGGCCTCACAAGTCTATGTCCAGCATCTCTATAACAACAAAACCGGACTAAACCCACACACCAAACACAAAAAGATAGGATCAGTTTATTCGTTTGCTCAAACATTTGTGCTCTCCTCCTCTGAACAGAGTGTATTGCCGAATGCTCTACGTAGACCAGTACTGTGTAAACCTGGTTCTTTTGAGGCAGTCGGGTTCGAGACAGTGTTTCTTTATATAACAGTCCTGGCTATTCCGGAACTCGTCCGTAGACCAGGCTGGACTCAAACTCAGAGATCTGCCTCCCTCTGCCTCCCAAGTGCTGGGATTAAAGGTGTGCGCCACCACGGTCCGAATAAACCTAGTTCTTGTCAGTGAGCCTGTCAAGTGCATAAACATACCCAGCACCCACAAAGATACCATAATTGGTGTGTGACACACAGATCTAATGAGTCAAACCCGTGGCCACAGTTCCATCTCTGTGTGCGCTCGAATCAACAAGACAGCCTTTCCGTTAACCCGATTCAGCTACAGCCTGGGTGTGTATACTCAGGGTGTTTATGATCTGGAGTGTACATTCTGATTTTCTTCCAGATTTCTTGTGAGTCACCTTCTAAATGATGGGTGTTTTATTCTGTGGCTGTTGCAAACAGGCCCAGAGTATGCATTGTTGTTCAAAAGAATGTGCCTCTGCCTCACACCACAAATGTCTTTACTAAACATTTGATTTTGCTTTTGACATTGGTCCATCCATCCAAACTATAAAATGCAAATTTTGGTAAGGTCATAAAGTAGCAAGCGCTGGCTCTGTAATAATGTTACTCGAGTCATTTAGGGCTACAGGGAAGAGGTGGGAGGTTTCTAGTTTTCACCTAATGAAAAGTGCAAATCCAATTCCACAAATTAAACGAGGTCCTTGCTTTGCACCCTGTAATTCCTCTCAGGATGCTGCTAAGAACAAGTGGCGCCCCACCAGGGGCCACTGCTCAGATCCGCTGCTCCTGCTCACCAGGGCACATTTTGCTGAGCCTGTGTTGGAAGCGCTGTTAGCAGTTTTACTGAGCATAATGGCTGAGTGCTTATTACACGGAAGACACTCAGCAATGCTTTGCTCATGATTCCAAATTGTACTAAGCACATTGACACTTATTGGTGCTCAGGGCCCAAATGTTTTACTAACTGAATTCATTTTTGCTTTTACTTGACATAATATTGAGATTCCACAATCCCTACATGTTTGTCATACTTATAGCCTCGTGCATATGAATCTTTTAAATATAGTATTGTGGGTATATTTTCTAAGCATTGCCTAATTGTGTATGACTGCATGTAGGCTATTAGGTAATAAGAGAAGCCTGGAAATAATCCCAGCTCAGTTAATTAATCCATGCCGGAGGAAGACTTGTAAAATGTGCATCCTTTTTTCTCAAGTGTACTTTTTTAAGTTTTCTCTTTTCCTTTGTGATTTAATTCAACAAACATTTATAAAGAGTATTTGTTGTATATTAGATACTTTGCAACAAGAAATGTAAGATAGCTCTCCTTATGGAATTTACAAAATTAAATCCCTAATCTGGCTTCAGTTTCCAATGGAATGAAAAGATCGCTTTTCTGTATTATATTGATACCATGTGCATTATTTTGAAGCACCTACAGTTTTCATCATATGTTACATTTTTCAGATGTGTCAATTTAAGCAGTTTTCTTGGAAGAATAAACAACTATTCATTCAAAGAGTTATTGAATTTTATAGCCAATAAAGTCCTCAGAGGACACTCAAATGGGGCTTGAGCATCTCAGGGGTTGTTGCATCAAAACTAAGAAAACTCTTGAGATTCAAGTGCATTTGTTTCACCACAACAGCATCCCCAAAATAACAAAATCTGTAAGGCCACTGGAAATAGAAAAATAAATATTTTTCTTATTAAATTCTTAAGATTTCTTAACCATCAATGTTTTCCCTGTCAAATTTGCTCTGAAAATGGTTTTATTCTTGATCACATAGGATCATTTTTTGTTTAATCATTTTTTCCATTTTATTCTTGAGATCATAATTTTATTACATCATTTCTCCTTCTTAAACTTTAAATATACTTCCTCTTGCTCTCCTTCAAATTTGTGGCCTCTATTGTTATTACTTGTGATTATATGCAGGCATGTATAAATGTGTATATTCCTAATTATTATCTGCTCAGTTTTTATTCATTTGACGTGTATGGTTGTTCTAATGGAGATGGTCAATCTTTGCTTTGCAAAGATCACTGAAATGCTGTTCTTGCTCTCTGCAGCAAAGCAGGCATTGGTGAGGTCTTTGAAGGTCACCAAGGACCAGTGACGGGAATTAACTGCCATATGGCAGTGGGCCCCATCGACTTTTCTCATCTCTTTGTCACCTCCTCATTTGACTGGACTGTCAAACTGTGGACCACAAAGGTAAGGATGCCTGGATAGAAACTGTCCCACAGTGCACAGGGAAAGAGGATGCTCCCCCTTTGGGGAGTTGCAGAGAATTACTGTATCTGGCACAGAGATTCAGACAACCTGCTGGGGAACTCCATCTGTCCAGGAGCTAATTAAGACCTTAAGGTCTTTTCACAGTCCATACTTATTGTAAATATTTAAGTTATAGCTGAAAGCAGACTAATTGTAAAAAGAAGTGTACAAATGATGAATCCAAAGTCATTCTTTACTAATGTTACTTGTGTTAACCCACACATATCTTGCTCTTAATGTCTCTGGGATCTGTAGCATTTACTTACTCCCATTCATGGTTATGATAAAAAAATGTTTGTGTAGTTTGTCTCACTATTTGTTTTTGTCTATTTGGTTTCTTGAACCTTTGGAGGTTTCTGAACTGGAATATGGCCCTGTGTTAATTATACTTTCAATGCCTTTGTGTTGTGAAAAAAAAATCAGCCTGGGCCGTGGTGTCTCACATCTTTAAGTGAAGTATTCTGGAGGCAGAAGCAGGTGGATCTCTGAGTTCAAGGCCACCCTGGTCAACGGAGTGAGTTCTGGGACAGCCAGGGTTCCACATAGAAACTCTGTGTCTCAAAAACCAAAATGAAACAAAAGAAGATAATGTTCTTTAAAAAAAGAATCCAAGTCCATCTGAAGGAGAGAAAGGTGTAGTGGTGAGGAGAGTCAGGAGTGGTGGCAGAGATGGAAGTGGTACAGAAGGAAAGATGAAAAGGATGAAAATCACAAAAATGGGTGCTTGGTGATGTGGTGGGAAGGACGGGAAGTTAGAATCAGCAAAACCTAGGCAGTCTGGAGATGTGCTGATCTACCCATGATGGGAAGCTCTGGGTTCAACAGGGGACTGACTCTCTATCAAAATATTAAGGGGGACAATGCTTTCCAACACCCAGCATTAACTTCTGGCTTTCACACAAGCACACACAAGAGTGAGCACACTTGCACACATGCATGCACACATCCACACAGACATGTCCGCACACAAAGCCCCTAGTGACCTACGGTAGCTTTCACTGCATGTAGTGAAGCAGGCAAAGGAAGGACTTGTTGGGGGAGGGGCTTTATACAAACTGAGCTTATGGTAGCTGGAAGGTGCCATGGAGAAGCCTTCAGCAAGCCGTTTGCTGCAAAGGACAGGAGGAGGAGGAGAGTGCTGGGCTGCAGTTGCATATCTGGTAGCAGCCAGAAGAGCAATGACCATCGTGGTCACAGGATAGGATCTGGAAGGGAACATGGGGACTCAGTGGAGGAGTGCCTTGATTTAGGCAAGAGATGTGGCACCAGAGAAGGAGCTGAACGCAAGTCAGAGAACAGAAGAGAAGTGGGTTTGCGGGGTGTGTGTTCATGGGTCTTCCAGGAGACTGTAAAGTTAGGATGACAGAAGTGGTCCTTTATTGTCTGGGAATATCCACAGGCCCCATTTATAAGAGAAACTCCAATTAAATCCCACACTCAAAAATCTATTTACAACTATCAGGTTGAAAAAAATCTAATAGTTTCCTGTCTGAAAGCAACCAGACATGTTTATACATTGTTTCAGAAAATGTAAAATGGTACAAAATCCTGGGAATAATTGGAAAATATCTAAAGATGCTGTAGACCCTAACAAGCCATTCTTACACTAGGGAATCCATGCTGTAGATACACTAGTCAAATAAGAAAGGCTGTCTGCTGCACAGCAGTCATTGAAATACTAACAAAAAAGCAAATGGCTGAAAACTCCCAGAAATCTTCATTAATTCACTGTGAGGAGAAAAGTAGAAAAGAATGAAGACTTCTGCACACTGTTATGAGCTGATCTCTAAAAAATATACCTAAGTTAGAAGAGCTAGATGGAAAGAAATGTGAATAGTACTTTGTCATTTCTTATATTTATCTATACACTTTTGAAACTTCGTCATTTCTTCTATTTGTGTATATACTTTTGAAGCTTTAGAGAATGATGTTCACTCATTATCTACTTAACAAAACCAATAATCACAGTTCTTTGAATATACTCTGCTTTGTACATTTGATATTGTATCCATTAAAGTATTTTCTTAATTAAAAAGATAAAACAAATTCAAAAATTGATTCCTAAAAAATTTTAAAACATGATATGAATCATTTTAGTTTGCTTCAAAGTGATGGCAAAAATCCCTATTCTGAGAAATGGTTTGAAGTGGCTTTAATCCCCCAGACTTGGATATATGTTCATAAAGGAATATATTTCAAGGGTAAAAAATACCAGGGGAATAAACAGCCTTAAGGCAGTTGTAGTACTAATGTGAATGGTGGGTGTTGGCTACCAATGTTCTGGCTATTAAGTCTGTGTGTAAAGAAAAAATAAACACCGTGCGCTGTCATTGAGAACTTAGACGTAATTAGGTGGGTTAATGGGAGCTACAGAAGTGTGGGATGAAGCAACCACTCTTAGTACTCCTGATTGAGAAGTATCTGTAACAATTTGGGGTATGTATTAGCTTTTACATAAAAAATGTACACATTGTTCTATGTTCAAGAACAATCTAGAACCTATGACCACCCCTATAGCCAAGACCTTTCTGACCTCTAAGTGTGATCTCTAAGTGCAAGGAGCCAGTGACCCAGCAGGACTTCTGATTCCTACTCTGAAGCACGTTACAAAATAATTTTGTGTCCCAAGCTACAAAGTTTTTGTCAAAGGATTGGAAGCCATGCTGAATAATATCTGGCCAAAACATCAATAAGGGTAATATTTTAAGAATGTGTAGTGCATTGAAGAAATTTAACCAACATAAAATCTTTATTGGTCACTTTTGGAAAAGAATAGACAAGTAAGCTCATTGTTTTGAAAACTGGTGAGTAAGCGAAAAAATGAGCATGTATCCTACATTTTCCACAAGATTTCTGCTTCAGGGTTACTAAATGGTTGGTGGCAGTTTTTCTTCATTGATATATCCCAACAAATAGGGAAATATGAAACAAATTTGAATTTTATCATTTTATAATTCCTAATGATTGTAGTAATAATTATGGATGATAATATTGTGAAAATTGGAAAGAATCTGTAATTAGGACAGAGGATGTATCACTTTTGTAGAGGACTCACACACAAAATCAGTCCTGAATCTTATCAGTCTTCAGCTCCCTGAGATTAGATGCAAAAGGAAACCCAGATGTCATATGTTAAATAACACCACAGGTATATAAGCTGCCCCGCCAGGCTGTGGGGAAAATTGACAGGACCAGGACAATAGATTTAATTCCACAACAAAACTGAAGAAAGAGGAGGAGGAAGAAGAGGAGGAGGAGGAGGAGGAGGAGGAGGAGGAGGAGGAGGAGGAGAAGAAGAAGAAGAAGAAGAAGAAGAAGAAGAAGAAGAAGAAGAAGAAGAAGAAGAAGAAGAAGAAGAAGAAGAAGAAGAAGAAGAAGGACAAACAAAAACCAAATGTTAGTAGAAATTGTTTATCAAAACAAAATAGAATAAAACCAAACTTGAGACTTTTCAAATAATCTCAAAATAGGTCTCTTACACAGATCTTAGCTAAAACTGACAGCTTGTTTAAGAGGTTAGAAAGCTGTTGATGACATGTGACTGCTACTTAATGGCACTCATGAGTTTTTAAATATGATTATTATATCATAATAATTTACATGGCTTTATGTTTTAGGGATGCAAGCCAGAACATTTATATAAAACATATCATCTGCTTCTTAACCTTTTGGTTAAGACAAAATGCAGAAAACTTACTGATGCCAGTGATTCACAATAAGCCATTTGAGCAAGGGAGAGCTTGTGAACACAGGCAAATAAGGTTGAACGTGTGTAGCCAATTAGTGAAGGTGAGTGATTGACCCAACACTAGTCCATTTACCAATATATGTTTCAAGTCTTCTCTAACAACATTTAAATAAAAAATAATAGTGGCTAACACTGACAGATATTCAGAGCTGTAATATGCCTGTCCTATTTATCAACCCATAAGCCATCAGTTCTCAGGGAAAATACAATATCTTTTAAGTGTGTTAAAGATGCACAAATCACAATAGGTCATGGAATGGGTGCAAAGTGATAAGGAACTGAAAAGTCAAGGACCTTTCTGTTATTTCTTTTGACTAATTTATTTTAAGATGGAGTCCCTTGTAGCCCAAGATGGTGTATTAATCACTATATAACAGACTAGCTTTGAACTCCTGAGCTTCCTGCATGAGTCTCCCTAGGACTAGGATTACAGGCACACACCACAATGGTTGGTTAGTTGTTGTTGTTGTTGTAGATGGTTAAAGGTTTTGAGATGCTTCTTGATGTTACTCTTATACAATAGCTGGTAAAGGAAAAAAATGAGATCTGTAAGTATAAGCTGGAGGAAAGTGTAGTCAATATGTCAGCATAGACAGTATCCCTGGCAATGGCAGGGCAATGGATTTTAAATTTGAGCAATGGCATCTATTCTGTCATAACAGAGGGACAGGAAGTACTGGATAAGTACAATTCACCAGGCTTGATAACTGGAGAATGCAAACACTGATAACGGCTATTTTCTTAACAAGGAAGGAGACTCAGTCCTCTGCTGAAGGAAGCAAATTTCAACTAGTATAGACTCAAGAATAAGGGGGAAAATGTGTAAACAAAATACAAGAGGCCCTGGGCAAGGTGGCAGACCATTTGTGGTCAGAGAACAGTCATGTCATGTGTCTGTCTTCAAAACAGATTTTTACCAACAGAAGTCAGTGGTACAAATTTGGACACAGACACGGGAGAGGGAGGGTTCTGGACTGGAGTTGTGCCGGAATGTGATGAAAATATCCTGAAACATAGAACCTAGAAAAAGAAGCAAAAAGGCGTTTGACATTATAAGCTCGTGCAGAAAGGAAATAAAAAGATATAGGAAAAGAAAAGGGAATGAGGGGCTGGAAACCCAGGACGATCAAAGAATGGGAAAGAAGGAAATAACTGGGAAAGACGAGAGTGAGAGATCACTTTGGCAAGTAGGATGTTTGGATTTAGTATTTCATGAACTCCTGGCTCCAAGTGACTTCTAAGGAGTCCCCAAGGATGTGGCTACACAGAGCTGAAACCTAGGGGAGGTGGACTGGAATTATGGAGAACATAGACAGAAAGCAAGGGTGCTGTTACACTGTGGCTTTGGAATGGGTCAGAACAATGACTAGACTAGAGCAGAAAGGGAGAGCATGATTATTACAGCTACTAAATCTTCAGTGAGGCAAAAAAAATGGTAGAGGAGGATGACTGGCCTTAAAAAAAATAAACAGGATTTTCCCTGGAGCTGAGAAGCAGTGAAGGGGTCCCAGAGAGCAAGGAGGAAGCCTTTCCACTAACTGTTTGGAAAGAGCACACAGTAACAAGCAACTGCTGCTTGGCCACAGTCAGCTTAAATGACACAGGAAGGAAAGTCCTCTATCAGTCTGTGACTCCACGGAGGCAGGCAGTAGAGAGAGCTACCAACTGGAAGACAGGAAGACACAAGGAAAAGCATTCCCTATAAAATGAGCGACAGGCATGCCGAGCATATTAGAAGCATCTGGAAAAAGAGGAACTGTGAGACACTGACTTAGGGGAGATGAAGACTAATAGAAATGTCTACAAATAAATCCTATGCAAACCTACAAAGAAGGGAGGATGTGGGGTGGGGCTTAAACTCAGATTTGGAATTCTAGCAGAATGAGGACAACTTGAAGGGAGTGGAGATTAAAACACATTACACATCCAGCCCCAATCCTAGCCCTGACCACACCAAGTTCCATCATTAAACCGCTGTCAGGGAAGACTTCGCTGGGAAGCAGAAACTTTGTTGGAGTGGTTTTCCTCATAAACAGAGGGCCAGGCTGTATTCCAGGCAGCTGAGTCAACACATGCATAGGCAGACATTTTTATCCAAAGGCTAGAAAGTAAGGGTCCAGAAAGGACATAGACAAGGGAGGGGGAGCCTAGAAAGGAGTCTACACAAGGTTCTAGAAAGTAGCTTACTTGATATCAATTTTTATTTTATTAGGTGATGGCTAGCCATGAGGGGTGCAATCAGTTGAAATTTGATTTAAGGAATTTTTGTGATAAAAGAAAGGTTAGTTTGCACAGGCAACTCACCTCAACATGTATTGAGCTAATACTGCATTGTACTAAATGTTTTAAATGTATTATTAATCCATTGAATCTTTGCTATGAGTTTCTGAGTTGATAGTACCCCATTTTATAGAACAGGTATGGAAGGGCTAAATGACTTGACTGGTGGTATACTTGTCAAATAATTGGGGAAACTAAGTCTAAACTCAGCTTTGTGTGACATCAAAGCCTAATGGGAAAGGTTGGACTATAGAAGAATGCAGACATTACACTTTTTAGGAACCTGAATATCTTAGGATCTAAAGAGAAGAGACAATAAAAAAAATGTGGATTAATAGTGGGTGGTTGAGCTGGGCGTGGTGGTGTATGCCTCTAATCCCAGCACTAGGAGGCAAAGTTGGGCAGATCTTGATTGAGGTCAGCCTCAACTACAGAGAGTTCCAGGATACCCAAGGCTACACAAAGAAACCCTGTCTCAGCAAAACAAACAATAAGATAGGGTGTGGTTGAAATATGGAGAAATGTGATGTGAGGTGTAGGAAAGAGGTACTTCGTGGATGGGGAGTGGAAAGGACACGTATGAGACTGGATAAACTGTTACAAGCAAGTCTAGGTAACTGACTGTGCCGAGTGGAGAGGATAGGAAGGAACTGAGTGGTCCGCTAACCACAATGAGAATTAAGATATGGTAGGGAGAGAAAGGATTTCATTCCACACTTTGAGACATGTAAGGGCCAGTCCCTTCCTCTGGAGGATACCCAAACTATGCAGACTTGACGACCAGCTGAGGCTAAACACAGAAGCTAACATAAACTTTACAAGATGGTAACAAGGGAGTTCCGCCTAGTACTACATTTTCTGATACAATTAATACATGGGAGGATATGCTTTGAATTAGTTTGATACCAAAATGATTCTCGCCTTCTGAGGTGAGAGTTGTAAAAGGAATCAGTTCCTTATCTCCTCACTATGACAAAATACTGAGTAGGAACAACTGAAGAGGTGGAGATTTTTTTTTACAGTTTCTAAGATGGTTCATCCATCTGAACAGGGAGTGGAGACATTCATCTCATGCTATTGAGGAAGCAAGGGGAGGAATGTAGGGTGGGCGTCTGCAAAGCGAACACACCCAGCACCTGCCCAGTGACCTACTTTTTCCAGCCAGACCCCACCTCTGCCTTTCACCACCTCATCAGAATTCTATCAGATTGCCAATTCCCTTGAGTCAGAGCTCTAGTGATCTAGTTGTCTCTAGAAACTTCTTCCTTCAATGTGCCCAGAGATGAGCTTTAAGGGTCAGTCAAATCAGTTGTCAAGTCTAATCATTACGCTTCTTTCTTTATTTGTACTTTTTATTATTTAAATTAGAAACAAGCTTGCTTCACATGTCAATCCCAGCTCCCTCTCCATTCCCCCCAATTCCCTCTCCCCAATCCCCAATTCACTTCCCAGGGAGGGTGAGGCCCTCCATGGAGTACACTTGGTTCTAAAACTTACTTATTAAATTTTCTCAAAACTATAACTGCAAATAATTCTGATAAAAATAGTTAAATGAAACAGGGCATTGGTGGCGCACACCTTTAATTCCAGCACTCGGGAGGCAGAGGCTGGTGGATCTCTGTGAGTTCGAGGCCAGCCTGGTCTACTGAGTGAGTTCCAGGACAGCCTCCAAAACAATACAGAGAAACCCTGTCTTGAAAAAAATAGCTAAATGAAAAGAATAATCTTATTTTGAAATTACTAATAACATAGTTCTCAAGCTAGCTCTGGTGCACACCTAGAATTCCAGCATTGGACTGGAAGGAAGAAGAGGATTAGCGCAAACTTGATATGAATCTGAGCAACATAGAGACTCTGTCTCAAATAAAACATAAAATAAAATAAAGTCCAAAATAATAATTTGCAATTAAAGCTTTGGTTTGTTTTTATTTTTGTTTTTTAGTAGTGTTGGCAATGAAATTTTAGAGAGATTTACAAAAGAGAAAGAAATGAGGGGGAAATCATCCAAGTTCATCTTTAGATGTATTTAGGGGGTGTTGGACAGTAGAGGCAATAAAATTTTGTCATCATTTTATCTTTTTTGACTTATATTTATTATTTATTTAATTTTCTGATAGGACTGAGGATTGAACCTAGGACTTCATATAGGCTGTATTCAATCTCATTTTTATTTGTAAGCATCGTGATGTGCTTATTTTTTGTAATATAATTTGTTCACTACCTTAACTATCAGCATATTTTGCCTTAATTTTTTGCAAGTTTGCCAGGCGTTGGTGGCGCATGCCTTTAATTCCAGCACTCGGGAAGCAGAGGCAGGTGGATCTCTGTGAGTTTGAGGCCAGCCTCGTCTACTGAGTGAGTTCCAGGACAGCCTCCAAAACAATACAGGGAAACCCTGTCTCAAGAAACAAAACAAAAAAACACAACTTTTTGCAAGTTATTATAATGCAGGAGTGAAAGAAACAAATGGTATGATCTTCACCCCAGGAGATAAAGAATTAAAATGTAAATAGATGTAGAAATACTCTTGTTATGGTTAGTGAGATTGTTGATAAAATACAGGAGAATTCAATGGATGGAGGAGCAGTCAGCTGTGTACTAAGTTTGGAGAGCCCAGACAGTGCATGCTCTCTACCTATGGAGACAACCATGGGACCTCACCCTGTGTCCTGTTCTCTATTCACCCGACTTCCCTTCCCTACCATTAATTGAAACACAGCAAAGCGTAAATGCCCATCCTTAACCTTGCTTCCTTTTCCTGGCCTGCCCATCACCTGCCTTTTCCCACCAGCATGCAGCATCAGCATCTGCAATCCCCCTCTGTCCCCATGACCTCCAATAGACCTCCTCTTTCAAGAGTCATCCTGACCCTCTTGTCTGTTCCAGGGATCATTTTGCCAATTTCATTTCCTTTGATGGCTTTGTTGCTTTAATGTTGACTTGTCCATCCCAGCGGCCTTTCAGAGAGCATCAGAGAGTGGGCACCACTTGGAGTGGAGTAAAATGCTGCATCTTTAAGTCTCTGCTTCATGACCCTTTTAAAAGTTATATTAAAAAAGCATGGCCTGAATAATTCTGTTGAGTACCAATCCTTACCTTTTACTGTATCTTAGCATATTAAATTTCCTATCCATCAAAAAGGCCAGGGTTGATGCTCAGAAATAAAGTATGCACTCTTGGCTGGATTAAAACATTCATTATTCCACTCTGCTTCTCTGTTTGCTGAGGTTTGGGCTAATTTTTTTCCCTGTGCTGCTGTTTAGCTTAGTGGCTAGACAAGTTATGAGTCTTTGGACTTTTTATCATTTCATCCAGTTTGGAAAGTTTCAGTGGATTCCAATTAAACATTAGGTTAATATTTATTTTGGTCTTGGTACAGTTTCTTAAGGATTTAGCTTCCTGATACTGTTCATGTATTTGCCAGGCCGGTTCCTTTCCTTGAACTTCCAAGAGCTTATGTTTCTTCTGCTTGTATTGACACTATCTGCTAAATTCCTTCTGCATTAGACTTTAAAGCTCTGAAACTTAACTCCCCTATATTGACCAATCTGGTATATGGCCTGACTTAACTCCCATGTTGATATTTGATGACAGTGTTGGACACAAGCCTGGAGTTCCCATGATGCACATGTGATTGGTAGAAATCTCTGCTTCTCTTTGGTTGTATCTTGACATTGTATAATCTGTCCTAGTAATTAAAGTGTGTTTCTGGCTGCTAATCTTTTAACAAAACAGTTACTCTGAGGATGTAGTTTTCTAAGTGACTGACAGATGATGACTTTACACAAATCATTCAGTTTCTAAGCAGTTACTGTGAAAACTAGTAAGGGCTACCTGATTTGTACAGCCTCTGCCAGGGCTAAAATGCAAAGTGACTCTCTTAACTGATTGCCTTCCTTCCTAGTTACTAGAAAAGAATAATAATTTGAAATTGTTTCAAATAAAAAATCAGAAAGAGCCTTTCCTTAAAATTTTCTTTTCAGGTGAATTAATTAAAATGATTATGTGTTGTAATAAATGTTTATGATAGGTAAATGTACCACAATGACAAAAATACTTTTGTCCCCTGAATCACAATGATTGTGTAACTATAATGATCTCCCTCCCAAGGAAGACTGTGGGGTCCTTGAGGAGATATCTGTACCTTTTTTTCTTTCTATTTATATTCCCAGTGCCTGGCATAGCACCTACAGCCTGGTAAACATTTAGTAAATCATTGGATTAACATGTGTATATATAAACCCTAATTCTCTATGTGTGTTAAAGATATATTGCTAAAAATGTTCTATTAAGAGTGCTATGACGTGATAAAATTCATAACTATAATTTACATGTATTATAATTATAAAGCTGGCATTAAGCCTTATGAATCTGATTAGGGAACCTTTAGGTGAATGTAATAATAGAAGGTGAAAAATCCTCGGACAACCACCCAGGAGTAGAGTGGCATCCTTCTGGCATTCCTTGCCGCCTGGTGTGTTCTACGATGAGTAGAACTGCAATTCCCGGTTGAAACCAGACCTAAAACTCTGAGCAACCATAATGTGTGTCCTGGACTGTATCCTCATTCTAGATCACTCATCCAGTGAGGGAGGTAGGTGACTCCCAGTGTGTCTGGGTCCAGGGTGCTTGCTCCTAGACAATGACTCCCTGGAATGTTGCAACCCTCCTACAAGCAGGAGAGCTCTTTCTAGAGATTATTCTGGAAGTCTATTGTGCACTGACACTCCTTAAGAAGAGTGGGGCCACGCACCTGTCTCAACTGTAGTCCGTAAGGGACATCTGCAATTCACAGGAAAAAGGAATGGACAAGGGAGATCCTAAAGGGATGTCTCAAAGCCTGGACATCCAAGCTAGAGTTCCAAGTAGAAGTAGGTAAAGGGGAATGAGGAGGGGAGCTCAAGCAGGATGAGGACTATGTGAATGCACAGGAACCTGGGTAGCGGACTTGACAGCTGTGACTCGTGGTGATTATTTAACCTGTTAGTGCTGAGCTTATTCACCTATCACTATCTTATCAGAGTATGAAGATTAAGCAAGCTAGTGTAAGTGAAGCTTTTAGACCATGGCCAGGCACACAGGAAGTGTTGAAAGAGGTAGCAACAGTTATTACATCACTGTTATCAAATACAGTGATTGCTTTAGCGTGATTTGGATGTAAAGTGATTTAGAAGGTGTTAGAGTTCAATCTTACATGTCCTCTAAAGTCCATGTATTAGAGATCTGGTCCAAGATGGTACTACTGGGGGGTGGGGTCAGCATGGATACCTTTAGTCATCAGAAGTATCTCCCTAAGGGGAACTATGGGGCTCTAGTCAATCCTTTATCCTATATGCTTCTTATCATAGGGCCACTGGATTTCTTCCTGTGTATATCTATCCATGATGGATGCCCCACTTACCCACTAATAGGCCCAAAACAATGGGGCCAAGTGGGAACCTCAAAACTGTGAATTAAAATAAAGCTTTAATGTCATTTGATAGACTGTACACTTTCGAATGAAAATGGCAAGAACATCAGCTTACGGTAGAATGGGACCTCACTGTCTTTTGCTTTATGTTATGCAGAGTGACCGTGAGTACGCAGAACATCACACCTCCCCCAGAATTCCTAGAACAATGTTAGGCTAGTAACTCTTATCCACTGTTCTTGTGTTCTGCACGTGCTTCACAACACATTCCATAGATCCTTTGTACTTCAACATGTGGTGATGGTGCACACTCTCATGGTTCCATTGCACTCATGGTAGCTATTTGATCCATTCATAGACTTCACTTCTGAATCCTTCTAGAGACTTCCTCTCTAATTTACCATATATAAATTTTCTGATGGAACTGGGTTATCATCAACAATAAAAGTTACATTCAATTGAATGCTTATATGACTGGCATTGTACCAGTGGTATCACACAATTTTAGGAATACAGTAATACCATGTGACCTTATCTTTTTTTGTTTGTTTATTTTGGGGATTGTTGTTTTAATTACATTTCTCCATTCCTTTTCCTCCCTCCAAAACCTCCCATGTACTCCTCTACTCTCTCCTTCAAATTCACGGCCCCTTTTTTCATCAATTGTTATCGCACAAATAAATATACACATATATAGTATATATAAATACATAAGTATATACATATAGTATATATACGTAAATATACATATACATGGCATATATGTGTATGTATGTGTGTGTGTACAGTCCTAAAATATATTTCAACATCCTAGATGGATGTTGAAGCAATTTACTGCCACTTGTATGTATGTTTTCAAGGCTGACTGTTAAGCACTGGACAGCTAATTAGTGTTCTCTTCCCTGGAGAAGATCACCTCTCCTATTCCCAATCTTGCTCAGTTGCCCATAGTGCCTGGTGTAATGCTAAGACCTCGGGCTTTTTCCAATCAAATTTGACATGTCCATTGGTGTCGTTGTTCACCTCACATTTGGGCAGTCATATTGGTGACACTTTATGGTGTAGCTTCCGATGTTACTAAGAGACACACTGAGCTTCCTATCTGTCTGGCTTAAAATCTTTCCACTTCCTCTTCTGTAATGTTCTCTGAACCTTGGGTGTGGGAGTGTTTTGGAGATGTGTTCATTGGGGCGGGGCTCTACTACTCTGCATATTAACTGGTTACTGTGTGTGGCCTCATCTTATGGCTGGTTCCTTGTGGCCTTGAATCTCTGCTGGATTTCTGCTTGCTTGCTTCAATTGAACATATCTGCAATTGGAAGTTTTTATCAGCTTAGAATTTCTTTCTAGCTTTAGACCTGAGTGAAGATTCCTTTCCTCATCTTTCATGGTTCCAGAAAATAGTTATTACTCATACTTCCTATTATCACTCAAAGCTGTCCCTTTATTTTCCCCCCAAATCCTGATATTTTAAAGATAATTTAAATATAACAAGGCAGGAGGAAAGGTAATGTTCATTTGATCTAGGTCTACAAGAAGTATATTCAACGATTTTATTCATAGTAATTCCAATATTCAATTCTATTTAAAGAAGCTACATATTTAACTTTTTGATTATTTAGTGAGCAATTATGCATTCTTTTTTAAAAAATGGATATTGCTTTAACTCCATCCTGTATTCAATTCATTTTAGTTTGCCCATATCATGTGTAATACTAAATAAGTACAATTTGCTCATTAGGAGACACTATGAACTTTATCAACTTCACACAATACATACTGGAAAATTATTTCATTATTATAGAGCTTTGTAAATAATAAATGGGATTTGTAGTGGAAAAATAAACATAATTAATCTATAAAAACTCTCCTTTCTCTTCCAAAGTGGAGTAACCAGCCTTCCCATAAATCCAGGGCAACCAAACCTCTGTGTTTACTACTGGAAGCTCACCAGCTCTGTGGAAGTTTCTGGAAAGGAATGTTGTGGAATTGGCGACAGATGGAAATAGCTTTCTCTCCTGTCCCCTGGTTCATTGGCTTGAACTAAGTCCAAGTCCAAAGCAAGACAGTGTCTGTGTTAGGTCATCGGCTTCTTTCTCACTTAAGACCTTCCGTAATGACTAAAAACTTGACTTTTTCCTTTTAAGAAATGTGCTGTCTTATTACAAAATGTCTCACAAAATGAAAACGTCTCAGAAAGGAAGCTATGCCAACAATCTCCACCTGGAGGGTTGGGGGAAGACAGGGCAATGCGATGTCTTTCTGCTTGCTTGAGACCAGTGGGAAAGTGTACACAGAAACAATCTAAAAAGGCTGACAATGACTAAGCCTGAAAATAAGGGGTCCCAGAAGGCCCAGTCGCCCCTTCTAGAAAGCTTAATAAGGACATCTTAGCAGAGTTCCTAAGCAGGCACTTGGCAGTTCAGGATTTTGCATTTTGGTCGCTTTCTTTCCTCTCTGGCCTGGGGCAGGGTGAACAAGGTAACTTTGGGAAGAGTTCGCAGCATCACTGCCCTAGGCACTGGTCTCTGATTCCTAGCTAGTCCCTGGGTACATTATGTTTAATATATTTTATATAAATATATTGAGGAATGGAAAACATAAAATCTGAGTGATTTGGGAGAAGTGGGGGACTTGGGGAAAGGCCCAGAGAGCCACAGATCTTGTGCAGGCCAACTTGACCTCTTCTTGACCTCTTTGGCTTCTGGCTTCTCCTCCTCAGCTTTCTTGTCTTCTGTGACTTCTCTCTTCTCTTCTGCATCATGTTCTTTTTCCTCCTCTGTTGTGACTCTTTTGACTTTCTTGAAATTAGAAGAGTTCTTGTGACCATCTTCTCCCTCAGAATTCCCTTTCACTCTTTGCCAGGCCCAGCTGCACTGCAGGGTGTGGCCAGGGACCAGTCCTAGAGAGTGATGCTTGATACACTTGGCTTCCACCTTCCCGTGAACTTCGTTTGTGCCAGATTAGTTTGATTCCCCAGCCTCCTTCTCCCTGTCCTGCTTTAACAGAGGTCAGCAAATAACCAGCCTTTGTTGCTATTTTCTATTAGAACCATTCCATTGAGCTGAAAAAATGGCTCAGGGGTTAAGAGCACTGCCTGCTCTTCCAGAGTTCCTGAGTTCAATTCCCAGCAACCACATGGTGGTTCACAACCATCTGTAATGAGATTGGGTGTCTTCTTCTGGCCTGCAGGGAAACATGCAGATAGAACACTGCATATATAAAACAAATAAATATTTTGTAAAAACTGGGAAGTAGCTCAAGTGACCTGAGTTAAGTTCCCAGCACCCACTGAAAAGCCAGGCATCCATGTAGGATGGCTCACAAATACCTCTAACTATAGCTCTAGGGAGCCTGGTGCCCCCTTCTGGTCTCTGTGATCACCCATATACACACATGGAAGAGAGAGAGAGAGAGAGAGAGAGAGAGAGAGAGAGAGAGAGAGAGAGAGAGAGAGAGAGAGAGAGAGAGAAACTCACCAACACAAACCAAACAAAAAGAACATTTGGTTAAGAAGATCTAAGAATCAACCTTCTTAAAGCACTTTGAAGTTCTCCACTTCAAATTCTCCAAGTTTTTTTTTTTCAGATAAGAAAACTGGCTTTAGGAGAAAGGTGAAAAAGAGGTATTTACCCTGTGATTTTAGCCCCATATTTCCATCTCATATTCATTATAATTGGGTTCAAAATCAGTGCACTAAATGTGAGTTAATATTTGAGCTGTCCACCTACTACTATTTACAGTTTAGTAGTGAACTCAGATTTGAGCAACTTACTGGATTTGATGGTTCAGTGGTTGGTAATTTTCAGCAACACTCACAGCCCCTCAATATAATGCCAATGACGTTCATTGAACTATGAGCTGCTTCTCTCTTTTCCACTGAGCACTGAGTTTCTTGAGGGCAGTAGCCAACTTCTACATCTCATCTATCTTCCCTCCAACTCTCAGTGGAGTTGTGATTATGCTGTGATATATGTCAACTGTTGTCTTGATTGACTGCAGATTAACAATAGGCTAAACTATGAGTTGTTGTATTTACTGCAAATGTATTTCAACTTGCACTCGGACGCTTTAAAGGTTCCCCAGTGGGTCTGCAAGGGTGTCTCTGTCTAGCCTAGGTACTTCATCTCTACTTCATTTTGCACCTATCACCTTTTCCCCCTGCCCTACTGATAGTCTCCTTCTGCCCAACCATTCATGTGCATGGATTTCACTTATGCTCATAACAGTTACGAACTAACTTATTTGTCTACAATACAAGCATCATGAAACCTGCAAAAAATAACACTGAAAATGGAATTATAGTTCTACTTCAAAATAAACACATATATTGCTTTCCCTATCTACTCAAAAGACAATTATATTTGGTCAGTTATTCGTGTATGAAATCAACACTCAAGGGGAACCTGATGTGCTCTTAGTATACTGCTATTACAAAGGTAGAAATGAACCCCAGCCCCTAACGTCAACAGATTCAGTATATATCTTCTTACTCTACCTTAAATAATGAATAGAAAATTTTTTCTCTCTTAAACACAGTATCCCTACATAATACTGGCCATCCTTGAACTTACTGTGTAGCACAGGCTGACCTCAAAAATCACAGAGATCCACCTGCCTCTGACTCTAAGGGTTGGGATTAGAGGCATCCCTCTGCCTCTGGTCAGTGGGTTTAGAGGTGGGTGCCACCACACTGAGCTGCAAATTCTTTAAAGAACAAAAGTTCCTGTCAGTATCCCATATTGCCTCATTTTCATTATAATGCAATTATAACTTAGCAGAACAAAGTATATATGTGTTCAGCACACAGCTACTTACTAAAAGCTTGTATTGCTGGAGTACCATGTAACAATGACATGAAAACACCCAGAGACTGTAGCACTAATTCTTATGGAAAGTGGAAACTGAAAGAAGCAAATAATCCATTCATGTTATTCACCACAGTTATAGGGGTAAAGTTTTCATAAAAACTGAGGAGACAATACAGGGTCACTGCTCTAAGGGACATACAGGGCTAGGTTTTTGCAAACCTGGATCACAATATTTTCATCAAGGAATCCATATATGATCTCACTTTGCAAGTGTTTCTGTTGGAAGGTTTATTACAAATTGTGATACATTTACAAGAGAATGTTGGTTCATTTTAACATTGGCTCCAGTCAACAGTACCTACATGAAGGAATCTCTCCAAAGCATGCAAGTTCTAGGAGGGAGCATCGTAGCTTACTGCAGCTTAGAACACCAGATGGCACTTAGTACTAGTCCTTTGGCCATTCAGAAGAGCAAAAGTCACCAACAAGAAGCAGAGATTCTAAAAAACTTGACACTCAATAGACACAAGGATCATCATATTTACATGCTGAGAACTGAAGCAGAAAGGCAGAGTGCTACGTGGAAAACTGAGTAGTTGGCAATGAAATAAGACTATAGTTGCCATAACTATTTAAGAGAGACTCGCAGAGTGTGCTGAGACAATTTCTAAAAAGAAGCTAGTGCTGGTGACATGATTCAGTGGGTAGCGGAGATTAGCACTAAGCCTGGCAAACCTGTGCTGACTTCTTAGAACCCAACCCATATGATGGGAGAAGAGAATAAACCAACTCCTGCAAGTTATTCTGATCTCCACATATGCAGCACACATACACATGTACACCTGCATACATACATGCACACACATACATACATATGCATACATGCATGCATGCACACATTCATATATACATAATACATATGTACATACGTAAATGTGAAAAGAAGCCAGAAGGGGCTGGAGAGATGGCTCGGTGGTTAAGAGCACTGACTGCTCTTCCAGAGGACCCGGGTTCTGTTCCCAGCACCCACGTGGCAGCTCACACCTGTCTCCAGTTCAGTGGATTTGGTATCCTTACACCAATGCACATAAAATAAAAGTTATATAAAGCATTTTAAAAAAAGAAAAGAAGCCAGAAGCTTAAAAAATAATAAAAAGAAGCTAGAAGCTGAAGAAGAGAATTTTTCAAAAGTTCTGTAAATGTTTGAGATTGGCTTATGGCCGTTTTGGACTCCATGGAGATGGCATGACTAGACAGTGACCAGGAGAGGGAATAGCAGACCTTTCAAGGGTAGAATGAAGCTTTGGTGCCCAAATAGAGTACAGCGGAGAAGACAGTGAACAGGCCCTACTTGCTGAAGCACACTATAGTAATTACAGGCGGAGAGGGATCCCTCAAAAGGCTTGGTCCAGCCATTCCCCCAGCGAGATCGATAGCCATGATTGTAGCCTGGCGCGTCTTGCTGCTGCACTGGCCATGGGATCTGTGTCATGACACTTTCTCAACGCGGCTATTTGTGCCGAGCCTGTCACTAGCTTGGCAGGAGGTAAAAATTACTTGACAGTCTCTCCTGGCTCTCGCCCAGCCTCAACATGCGAGCCAGTGGGCAGCAGAGTGGGTGGGTGGGTTACAGGGCGCAGGGAGTCCTTAAGACCTGCAGCCCTCAGAGAAGGAGAGTGAAGGGCGCAGCGAGGTTCACACAGATCTGGGAACACAGGTGCCGAGGGAGCATGCCCCCATAGCACAGTCCTAGGCCCTCCATCCTCTCTTCCTTTAGTGGGTCACTCTCAACGCGCCTCCTGCACGGCAATGGACTTGCCTCTCCAGTTCATTCAGTCCTCCCTGCCCCCCATTTTCAAAGCTCACGCTGGAATGTAAAACTCTCAGCTAACCACTCGTAGCCTAACCAGAAAGCCCCGTCACCCTCTCATTCTGCTGGTTTCCTATTAAACTGCAGATGTGGACCACTCACCATATGCGGGGCGTTCATTTCAACCCATTTGACTTCTTCAGGCAGGGTGATAACATTTGGGATTTCATTTTTGTTTGTCCTACAAGAGTCTTGAGTCTAGGCCAACAAAGCCCAGGCCCAGGATGAATGTGCTTCAGACCTCACTTTCTGTCAGGAGGCCAAGTGGCCTTGGGAGAGAGGGTGGAGCTGTCTGTGGAGACAGGATTTTCAGTTCTGCCCTTTGCCTCCGGAGCCAGGGCTCTGGCCCACCGCCAGCCTCATGGAGAGAAGATTATGGTGTTTTCTAGGTAATTTTAAAGAGTACAAGCCCAAAGCAAAGTCAGGTGGTTTCGAGTCTGCATTGAATTTTTCATGTTCAGGATTTGTCATGAGCCGGGTTTTCGACAGAGCTATATTTTAAATGATGAAGGGGGTTGGAGGCTTCTGGAGACAGGCATGTTTTGGTTGTTTGCTAATGACCTCTGGTTTTGCTTATGCGGAGTCTTGTTAACAAATTGAAATGTAGCGAAATAAACCATTCTCTTTCTTCCCTGCTTTCTTTCTTCCTTTTTCCCCCTTCTTTCTCTTCTTTTTTAAACAATAGGAACCGTTGCGATACACTGTCAAAACTGAGCTACAGATATTGGTTATTGTAGCATCATTAATACCGTGCAAAGATAAATTAGTCACTTTGGCAATCAAACACATTCTTCAGATCTCCTGTCTGTGCTTTAAGCAGAGCCTTCGCCTGGTGTTTGATAGATCCTATTGTTAAGAGAACTGCAGAAATGTATTCAAAAATTCTTTGAAATTTTTCCAACTTCGAGAACGCATTCAGCAGTAATTAGCCTTCAAGGCGGCTGCTGAGGAGAGCTTGGCAGGGGGTTGCTCTCGAGTCTACAAGTGAACCCCAGGCCCTGTGTGAGAGGGTGTCAGCTTTAGGACGCATGCCAGCTCCGCCCTATGTGCCTACCCTGTCTACCCTCTCACCGGATGCCATGCTACCTACTGAACCTCTTTCCTGGTAGAAAGCGAGGTTGAGGCAGAGGGTGCAGGGAGCGGCAGGACCAAACCTGAATCAACTCTGAACTAAATCAGGCTTAGGTGACCTGGGAGAAGGTTCGATGAGCAAAGTGCTTACTGTGGCCGGCGAGAGTGTGAGTTCAGATCCCCAGCCCCCTGCACTAAACCAGGCTTGGCAGCTCCCATCTGGGAGGCAGGCACAGCAGGATCCCAGGAGCTTGCTGGGCAACCAACCAAGCCAATCAGTGAGTTCCAGGCTCAAAGACAGACCTGTCTCAAAGAGCGATGGAGGAAAGCATCTAATATTGACCTCCACATGTTCAGGCACAGGCATATACACTTACATGTAAGAACATGTATGTACATGCATACACTACACATATAAAACTATAAGCAAAAAAGAGAAAACAACTCTGACCCTAGGTGTCAAATCTGCCATATCCTAGTTAAGGTTAGGCAGATCCGTGGGGTGGTTTATATGGAGACCACAGAATGTCCCTTTCCCTATCATTACCTGATCACATGTCACAAGAGTGTGACAGGCATTATATAAACCAAGCTGAAATTTTTCAAAAGGCTTTGCCGTCTCCAGAACTGGGGGGACATAATTTATATTCATTCCACCCAACTTGTTCCTTTCACCAGAAGGCACAGTAAAGCTAACCATGAAGCCACTGTCACTGGTTGCAAAGGGACGTGTTCAGAAAAGACAGAGGTGGCTGCTCAGAAGCAGAGTGTCCGGGATGGCCAGACATCCTTCCGTGGAGGCAGAATCGTCAGTAGATAAACCCCAGAGGGCATCCATGGATGAGGGGCAAATGGAACCTTGCTCTGCTGCCCCTTTAAGTTATGAGTTCATTAGCTTTTCTGAAGAAAGTATCGTGGACGGAGAGGCTTCAACAGCAGTATCGTATCTCCTCACCGTTTTGATACCAAAGTGCTACGAGAAGGGGCGTCTTCTCGGAGACTCTCTCTGTAACCTACCAACGGCCGTCTTCCCTCTGAGTCTCCAAGTGGTCCTCCTCCAGCACAAGTCTGGGTCCTACACTCTCCTTATAAAGACACTGCTCCCATTGCATTACATTTCCCAAAGCCAATTTTAAACTTAATTGCCTGTTAGAAGGCTGTATCTCCAAAGACAGCAATCACGTTCTACAGTACTGGGAACAGGAATTTAATTTTGAAAGCAATGCAGTTCTTCCCATAGTGAAAACTGAGGCTACTTCAGTATCCTGGTTTACCCTTGTTTGTGGACCAGAAATCAACCCTGACAGCATCGCCGTTTCACAGGACATCTCTTCACCACCCTGGCTCCTAGTACCTGAGTGCTATCTACAGTCTCTCCAAGACTAATGCCCAGGGCCGTAGGACCTTGAGGGGAAGTACAGCTGGTGCAGTGAGGTTGCTGTGGCAGTTGGCTCTGCTGATGGTGAATGGAAAAACCACTTCATCCAGGGGTACCACCTTCACAGCTGTTCTGCCCACGCCCAGCTGTCACGCAGTGCTGATTTGGATCCAGGCTCTGTGCCATTCAGCTTCCTGGTTTCACTGCTCTTCCTGGACAGACACATGGGTCTATCTCAGGAGAGCTGAGTTCATGTCTTTCCCACATGCACACAAATCATTTGAAATGCAAGACTTCCAAAGAAATTATGGGCATATACTGATGTTTTAAGTTTCATCTGTTTTTAATAGGATAGAGCGCATCATATGCTTAATTTCTTTTTCTGTGGTACAAAGACTATTCCTGGCTAGATTTACCACACTGATTTACAGAGTGGCTATGCTTGTTTACATTCCCAGCAGCAATGTGTGAGGGCCCCAGACCTGCGCCACCATTTTTTTGTTTGTTTGTTTGTTTGTTTTGTTTTTTTTCTTCATAGCAGTCATTCCAAATGGATAAGATGGAATCCCGATGTAATTTACATATGTATTTTCCTGGCATTGAACGTTTTTTTATGTGTGTATTGGAGAGTTGTAGTTCCTATGAGAACTCTTTACTCAAATGCCATGCCCGCCTATCAACTGGATGGTTGGGTTTTGGGCTTTCACTTTTGAGTCATTTCCAAATTCCAGGTATCAGTCTCCTGTCAGGTGCACAGCTGGCAGAAGCTCTTGGAAACTCAGTGTGTCAGCACTGGGCACTGTTCATCCCATCCCTTCCTTAACCAACGCTCTTACTCCTCTCGTGTCTGTCTTTAACGCCAGCAGCGAGCCCTGAACCCATAGGTGCGAAGGCTTCATCTTAGTAGGCATCGTCTGGCACTCTGCCCCACTCATTCTTCCAGCCTTGGTTTTGTTCTCCCAGTTTACCTTGACGTAGCCTTCTTTCTCTTAATGACGGCTTTCTTGTCCCTCAATACTTCTTGTAAACGAGTCCCTGTCCTGTCTTAACGCCATCTCTCTATTCCTATTGTCTGCTTAACTCGAGAGTCACTGATAGGCCCAAATGCACCATGTTTAAAATGCCAGCCCCTCGCTCTACTTCATCCATCTTCTACTCAGCTACAGGTACCAACTACGCAGTCATCCTTACTAAAAAAAGATGACATCTTGCACATGGATGTTAGGTATCTTCAGACGTATTTAATACACGGCACATTTGTCAATGCATGCTCAATGAATTAGCAGGTATTGACTGCATCGAGAAGTCTTTATATACCCATGACCACAGTATTTTATCTGTGGGGGTAAATGCTCAGGCCTACTAGCGCTTTCCCAGCTCTCAAGTGGACATCTAACTGGGAATGCCACCCTAACTTATGTGAGCAGGCTTTGCTCCCACCACTTGACTGTCTGCCTTCCCATCTGTCAGTGTCTCTGCGTCTTTCAAAGTAGGCCTCCTCACCTGATCTAGCTAATGCCTGCCTGGACCACATCAGAGGGCAACCTAGAAGCCAGTCTTGGAATTCCACTGGCACCTGACAGAGTCAACACCCGGATGTATACCTGTTCTCTTTCTTTGGCGTAAACAAGACAGGCAGCTGTTCTGCTTTCTGAGGATTCTCAGACAAAGTAACTTCCTTGATGAGTTTTACCTAGGAATGTGTCTTGCAGGACGAACTTGTATCTCTCTTTTCTTCAGACAGTGCGATCTCTGCACATCCTTGTGATTCCGGTGTGTTCCCTTTCATCTTGGTTTTCATGCCGCTTGGATCTGCTTCCATACCGGATTGCAATAACCACTCATCAGGATGGCAGCACAGCTATGCAGTCTTCCTGCCCCTGTTAGAGCTCTCCGCTGAGTGTTTTCTCTTAATTTTGCAAGTTACATAACTTGAAGATACAGCAGATCTTCTTGGAATAAAGTGTAAAAATACATCTCCAAGCACATGATTTCCATTTCAGATTTCCCATTCTCCTGTCTGGATAGTTAGTGCTTATGAACAGAGTCAACATTTGTTGACTCCCATTGGTTGCCTAAGGTAGTAAGCCTGTATTCTGTTCTCAACAGATCACTGATCTCCTACCTGAAATGCATGCTTTGTGGAAGGAAGTTAGAGCATCTACAAATGAGATGAATGCCTTCTAAAATGATGTCATCTTAACAATGTGTGTTTCTGCTACTGTGCTTTTAAATGTCCAAAGTAGCAGAAGGAAAATACACACAATAAAAACTAAAGTTTTAACTTTTACAAGCAAGATGAACAAAATTGAGGTTCCACTTTGGTAAAGGTTTACCAGATAACAGAAAACACTATCCCCACAACTCCAGAAGTCTCTTGGTGCCTTTCTGATAAAGGTGATATCCAGGCTGTGTCTGGTTTACTTGGTTTTTTGTTTCGTTAGTTTGGTTTGGTTTGGTTGTTTTTACCTTATCATCATTTTTATCCCTTCTCCTCTCCTTTCTTAGCAACAGACAATAAACATTACAATTGGCTTTCGATGAAAGTGCCTGTGCTGTCACCAATCCACACATTTGCTGCATCCCTTTTGAAAAGCTCTCCCATGCAGAATACTTTAACTGTGAAGGAAACCACAGAAGTAATCATCAAGCCATGTCCCAGCTCAGCCTGTATGCATAGTTCCTGTCCTTTGCTTCCACAGCCTTCCTCAACACTCATCCACGGACACATGCTTTTGAGCTGCCGAATATTTATGCAGACATGTGTGACTAATTCATACAATACAAACACTTTGGGGACTTAAAATTCACCCAGATCACTGGGCTTTCTCATTGTGCAAAGAGTAAAGGCTTGGTAAGTCCTTTCTTTTGCTCTGTCAATCAGCAGGGAAGGGAAACGTTAAGCTGTATTTTAATGATATGCTGCACAGGTTAACTCCTCAAGCATGGCCTTCCAAATAATATTGCTGGGTGTGGGGAGATGCACACCAGTTACTTATAAAATTAAAGGTTCCCCTCCATCCAGGCCCCCTGCATTAAGTATCGTTTTACATCTAATATTGTGAGATAATTTTTACCCCCAAAGTAGCTGTTTTGAGATCAAACAAATACAGGTCTATCTTTATCAGTCTTCTGTGACTTCTTCACTTTACAAATTGTCTAGGACAGAAAGTAATCCAAGCAATCACATGGCTGTTTACAGTATCATCTCACCTCACGCTGACCTCACGCTTAGTTCATGTTTGCTTTCTTCAACAAAGAGTAATTCCAGTTTGGCTGAGTGAGAATAGAACTGTCAAATCTGTTGCGAAGATATGGCTAACTCAGGCAGACTGTGTGCAACTTCTGTTTTTTAGTCTTCTCTGTTCTGGTTCTCATCAAAATTAAAATAAATATGTCAGCTATATTAGTATTAAATATTATACAAAAGGTATAGTACATTTAATATGGGAGACATAAGCAAGATGAGCTAACAAACTTCACCCTTACTCTGAAAATGCATCCAAACACATGCACATGCACATGCACACACACACACACACACACACACACACACACACACACATGCACACACATATGGACAAGCACATTCACACACCTAAATGCTATATTCAGATGCAGTGAACTCACCAATATCAGATTAGCTTTGGTAATTGGCAAATAAATATCAACTTAGATATGTCAGAAATAAATACGATGGGGGAATCAAAGTAGAATCTATTGTTCTAGATTTGTAATTTGATATTTTTTAGTTTGTGCATATAAAGCATTCATCTAGCTGTCACTACCTGACAAGACTGAGCCTCTCAAAAAAACATCACCAACAGAAGGGCTCATGAGACCCCCACACCTCCCTAAGAATCTACTAGACTTTCATAGTTTCTGGATTGCCAGTGGCAGAGGGGGGTGGGAGCAACTCCTAAGCTGTCGATGCCTAAGTGAGTAACTCCTCACAAAGAAAAGTTTTAAAAACATCAAAGTAGGAGGGGGCTTTATGAGAAGACGTAGTTCAGTGGGAGTGTAAGGGAAGTAAAAGGGATTAATGGGACAGATAATTCTAGTATTTTATGTGTGTGTTTGTGACTGTGTTTATAAAGTTATGGAAGAATAGATTTTAAAATTTGTGTATAATTGATGCTATAAGTCAGTTGGAAAAACACAAAATTATGCTTCATCTCTAGCACTGCATAAAACCAGAGGAGCAGGAGTTCAAGGTCATCCCCAGCTACAGAGTTAGTTCCAGTTCAGCCATGGCTACCTGACATCCTGCCTCAAACAAGATCAACAACAAAAGAGTGCTTCTATCTGTAATAGTTTGTAAGATCCATGTCCTAAAGTAGAGATCGGCACTTCAAACTATTTCAGTGGAAATATTTTGCCATACGGCCTACTAACTAGTAAAACACCGTTGAACAACTTGACATTCAAGTCATAATGAACAAATAGAACTCAGGCTGGCAGGCACTGTCTGTCTTTCTGCTTCTAATTCTTCATCACTTCCAGGCCCAGACACAACCACATATCTTGCTGCTTCCAGGGGTTCATTCTCCCCCTTTGCCCCTCCGATCCTTCACAGAGATATTCACATCTTCTCTCCTTCTTTCTGGAACTCTCTAATCATCCTGACCTTCATGGGTTTACAGGATGTTTGTTAAGAGAAGCTTTTTCCTTTTGCTAGCCGCTTTGGTTTATCCCCCGCCAGTCGCCTGGGCTCTGCCGCGCCAGCCTGGTTCTAGAGCCGCATCAGTCCCAAATAAACACACAGAAGGCTATATTCATTATGAAGCTGTTGGCCTTGCTTGTCTCTTACTGGCTAGCTCTGCTTTAAGTAATTACCCCATAATTGTTAATCTAAGTATGTTTCTTACCGGAGAATAGTTCCGGACTTCCTACCCCATGCGGTTACATCTCGAACTCCTGGTGTTACTCCTACCCAGAGTCCTCCTGGACTCCTAGCCCCACCTATCTAGATTCCTATTGGCCAGACAGTGCTTTATTAGCATAAGACTTCCCCAACAGATGTTTTGTTGCCCAGCTAATACGATGCTGAATATAGTAGCAACAGAGCTGGAAAACATACAACCAATAAAGGAGACTCGAGTCTGCTCGTCTCTTTCTGTTGCTCCACAATTCTTCCAGAAGAAAGAAGATGTGGCTTGGGAGAAAAGCTGCAGAAGGAGTGAAGAAACTCAGCTGCCCCCAGTGTTGGAGACCCAATCCTCTTCTCCGCAATTCCAAAGAGCAGCTCCACTGTTTAACGTTTTCACTGTGTGTCCATAAAATGTGTGTCACTAGAACGCCAGTTTTAAAAACCTTGAGGTCAAGGTGACATTCATAAAACTGTCAGTGTGGGAAATACTCCCTTTATGAATTAAGCAAAGCTTGTAGCTTTCCCTGTAGCTTTGAACACTCGCATGCTAGTCAAAACCTGTGAATATGTGTACATTCTTTTTTATGGATAATTGGGCTCTTTATTGGTGGCGCCTCCTGGATTAGGAGGATTCTTCCATGCAAATAAGCGGGAAAGGAAGGGCAGAGCAACAAAGAACGCCTTTCATGTCCCTTCTCTCGGGTAACTAACGTCGAGTTCCTAGACGTCCATAATCATCTTTCAAATTGTTTTACATCAACTAGTTCATACGGAAATCTTTACAAAACCAATAAACTGTCCTGTTCTACATGTTCTGGTGAGAATCGTTTACCCAAAGTGCTGGTGTCTATGCTTCAGCCTCTATCTGAAGACAAAGTCATCAGACAGCAATCACGTGCATTGTTATTTAAACAGAGGCCACAGAAGTTAAGATGTACTTTATGCATTCGAAGAACCTCAAATTAAATTGCACATGAAAATTTTCAATGTTGCTACTGATTTTGCAACACCTCTCTGGGTTCAAGAGCATTGGTTTCTTTGGTTTGGTTTGGGAGTTTTTATTTATTTGTTTGTTTAACCACTTTCTTTTTATGGTAGAAGCATCCATTTTGTGTAAGCCTGAAATTTTGGGGTCCTTTGGTGACTTTTTCTTTCTTAAAGTGATACTGTAGTCTCACATTTCGATGTTTCCTGGATGAACTGGCTGGCTGTTTCTTTTAATCACTTCTTAGGAACCCACAGAACAATTTTTGGGGGATATTTTCTTGTTACTCGTATTGGCCATCATCTTTCGCCCGCAAGAAGATATTGTTTCTAGGTGGTATCCCTTTGTTTTCCTTCTGCTTCAGAACTCAGAGTTTGAAACTGTATTATTAGTTTTCTGCCTTTTCCCCTATCTATCTGAGTAGCATCCTCTACAAAATACCCCATCCCCAACAAAAGAGATGTTCACAGGTTAGGTACCCATTTCTACATCTGCTTGGAAAGTTCATCGTTTAGAAACCAGCCCAACCTCAATAAGCACATATGATATTTAGGCTGTTGGAAAAAAAATTTTTTTTGGTTTTTACGGCACAGGGTTTCTCTGTATTGTTTTGGAGGCTGTCGATCCAGCCCGGCCTCGAACTCACAGAGATCCGCCTGCCTCTGCCTCCCGAGTGCTGGGATTAAAGGCGTGCACCACCACCGCCTGGCTGGCTGTTGGGAAATATTTTAACACAAGCCTTTCTATTATCCAACCTTCAGAGGACTAAATTTTGTAGGGATGATTAGAGGTAAATGAGTCTGACCAAGAACACAGAGGAAAATGGTCATGTCAGTCTCTGTAATCTCAGTATGTGTCAAGAACAGAAAGCCATCCCTGTGGCAACCATTTCTGAGTTAACAGGTTGGAGCATGGGCGGGCCTATTGGTTGTTTGCTTATAAAGCACAGCCTGGTTCTAGAGTCTTCACTACAGAATGCTGCATATTAGGAATTTAGTTCCTTTAAACAGATTTCACTGCCTGAGTCTCTAATGCAAATTCAGTATTTCATATTTTTCAGTTGATCAAAGAGAAAAACTGTTAGTACACCTACTTCAATTTCTTGGTTTTACATAATTATTTTACTAAGTTACAGAGTTTGGAAAGTATTTAAAATTGTTTAAACTGTTCATAGACTGTGATCCAAGTTCTGTGAACATCAAGTAAGGCGGTACCATTGAGCAGTCCTTTAGAAAACCAAACTTTTCTGCACACTCTATTTAAGTCCATCCTTGCTGCTCAGTAACGTGGCACATATCAGAACCATCTAGAATCATAAAGGAGAGCCCAACCATCAGAGCACCAGCTCCCATCCTACACATAAGAAAACTGACATTTAGCACGAGCTAAAATTTCCCAAGTGCTGCAGCTTTCTCCTGCCTTTCATGACCTTTCTGCCTGGTCCTAGCATTGCTACTCCTGTCTCTCAGCTGCCATCATTGTAGCCATTACCAGAGGCATCCGGTCAGAGAACTGGAGCTGAGTCTTTGCTCTCTTGCTCTTTTTATCCTACTTTCCAAGGCAAGAGCCCTGCTATGCTCTTCCGGCTAAAGGACACTTCCCATCCTGTTTCTAGCATGTAGGTGGAAATTTTCCTTTCTCCCCACCAAACGACCCCTCAGAAGTATGGATGATATCCTCAATGGCATTAATAACTAGGTTAGGGGAGGAAAAAACAGAAATAATTGTTTACCTATTTGTACATGTCATTTACTGTGTGCTTAGTAAATATTGGTTGAATTGCACGGACGGGTGAAGACTAGAGGATTTACTGTTTTTTTCAGTAAAGACTGAGGACGAGGTAGAAAGACCCCAGAGGGCCTGCAAATAGACGATGTACTTAACAACTAGAAACCCTGAGACCCAAAACTACCTCCCAGCCTCCACAACCTACTCACTTTGCTGAGCTATAATTTTCTTTTCCATAAACACCATCTACCTTTCAGAAATTTTATGCGGATTAAGTCAGACAATGTATGTGCCTGGCCCACAGCAACCCTTCTCTCCTGCCCTTCACATCAGTTGGTGCTGGTCGGCCACTAGCTTTGTCTGAACGTCATCAAACTGAAAGCAAGCGGGGTTGCTCCATGCGTTCTAGTGGAACCACACACCTGGAGACCCCGGGAAGCCTAGGGACTTAATTTCAGTGGCATGTGCCACACACGCACGGGTGGCGGATGACGACGGTTTCCTTTTCCTTTTTCGACACAGGGCTGACGCTGAGCATGGCGTTTGCAAGGGAAACATTCAGGTGAAGGGGGTTTTGTCTAGTGAAATCTGACTGCTTTGCAAAACACTTTCTACGGCAGCACGCTGTGGAGCAATATTTAGTTAACTAAACGACCTCGGGTATTTTCTAGAGTAAATGTTTAAAATCATGAAGCCTCTGAGGCTTTGATATACACAAAGGATACTGTGAGAGTCCTTCTCAAAATCACTGGCGGTGTTTGTCCCCACCCTGTCTTTTCACAATCTGTGGTATTCGGAACTCAATACCCATGCCCCAGCGTGTGATCTCTGAAATTTATGTCTCACAAACTCAAAAGCTTGGGATTCGGTGCTTTCAATGTATTTTATGAAAACGTTAATATTTCATGATATTAATATTTATCATACATTTTTAAAACATTAAGCAC
The DNA here is from genome assembly GCF_017639785.1 of Mesocricetus auratus. Lineage (NCBI taxonomy): Eukaryota > Metazoa > Chordata > Mammalia > Rodentia > Cricetidae > Mesocricetus > Mesocricetus auratus. The sequence goes on along the minus strand of NW_024429200.1, from coordinate 33,400,924 downwards.
TTAAAGCAAATCTTTAATAATGTTATCCTTGGAGACAAAAAGAAATGGAGTGATCAAATACTTTATTGGACAAAGCGTAATTACATTCAACATAGCACTAGTATACAAGTGGCATTTCTGCACCTGTGTTTTCTGCCTGTGCAGGATTGATCCACAGATAGGAGCCCAGATGGTATAGGAATGAGTTCAGTAAGTTTCCCAACCTATGAACTTATCAAGGTTAACAGCCTTTGAGAATGTAAACCCTCCTTCCCTTTCTCAAGCACACCTACTGTAGTCAAGCATGACTTCCACAGCAACTTTTGTAGTAGAAGGTTCAGCCTTGGGGGTTAGAGGGGAGGAAGAGACTGCAGGTAGGTAAGAAAAAAATAGTGTTTCAATCAATATGATGAACAGGAAAAAAACTGAAAAAGAGAAGTTATTTCCAGATGTTTCCAAGTCATGTCTCAGGATAGAGTCTAATTTTTACTGAACTTCTTGGGAAAGAAAAATATCAAAAAGAAAAAGAGGAAGCGTCCTATAAAAATTAACAGGATAACTTGTTAAGGGGATTGGCATGTCTTCTGATGACAGATCCTAGAAGAGTGACTGTTTAAAGCTGGGCATGTTAATTGATCAGAACAATGATGGTAGGTGTGTTGTATGTTTATTGAATATCTGTATGAGTATCCACATCAACAGCTCTGTGTTCTCAGTTGTACTGTTGGCTGAATGAATGAGAGAGGACACTAAGAATTCACTCTTAAAACAGGTTTGCCTTCACTGTCATTGACTTTAAAAGAAATGCTCTGGGTTCTCTAACAAGTAGTGACCAGCTAGCTATAAAACCAAGAGTCTGCACTAGCATTTCTTTGTCTTTTGCAATAAATTAGAATGTAATATATACAACTGTCAGAGAAGAACCATGCTTTCTTTTTTAATATATATTATATACATATAATATATATAATGTGTCATTTCCCCATATGTATATGTATATGGGGAAATGACACAATCATGCTATTAGGTAATAATTTGGCACTTGGATTTTCTGGGAAATGTTTGAGTTATGTAATACAAACAATGAAAGGAAGACATAGGTAAGTAGCAAATAATTCTGGCTTCTAATCATATTGCAGACATGAGATTTAAAACATTTTTGTGTAAAACTTACAGAGTAATAATATGCTAGACTATAATACAAATGCCTAGTTTACTCCTTTGTGGTATTTCAGTGACAAATATTGTTTTTCAAATTACACGCCCTCGCAGACAGTTTTGAAGTTAAAAATATGATGCATCTATCTTCTATAGAAACACTCCAAACACACACACACACACACACACACACACACACACTCCACTGGTCCAACCTGTGTTGCTTCAGTCTATCTAAACTTAGTTTGCACCAAACCAGTGACTTTCAAATGTCAAAAAAATGCACACAACGGAAAGAAATAAATTACAGTTACTACCATAACACGTTGTTGTATTGTGTTTCCGTTAAAGAACTGTGGGTTTGCACTGATTTTCTCCACTTCAGTTTCAGCACATGTACTTTGGACACTTTGCATGCACAAGCAGCCCACATTGGCAGCTCGCTCTGATATTTGGAGCTGATTCCCTACAGATGTGTTCTTTGAATATCCGAAGCAGAAAGCATTTGATTGTTATATTGTGTGTTATCTTTTTCTTGATCTTACCACCCTGGCCTGTGTGGGCATTCCATAGAGCCTGAGAAGAGACTACAGACAGCTGACTTGAGGAAGAAGACAAAAATTCCCATTGTTTAGATTTCTGTCAGAGGATATAAGAATAGTTAATTTCTTTTATCTCTGGGGCTTTCATTATCATTTAAATTTCATTTTACATTAATTGATCAGGGATTAGTAAAGCCATTATGCAGAAATTAGAATAAGACAAGCCAGATGGAATGAATAATTCATAAAGTCCAATTACGTTTTATTTCTGGTGTACTTTCAAACTTGCCTCTGACTTCTGCGCTATTTTGATGTGACAATATTCGCTGGAAATCAAGTGTGCCGTTTTAATTTATTATATCCCTCTGGAGTGGAGACATTTGTATGCAGTGGAAGAATGTTCAGTGTTTCCCCTCAGAACATCAACCTTAGGGGTCTTAAAAATCCTTAGTGATTTAGAAAGGATGACATATTTTCTGTGTAAGTTCAGCGGTTCTACAATGAGCTGCATCACTCCACTTGGTTCAGGTAAACTAACCCTGAAGGTTAGGGAGGTTAAGGGTATCGAATGGCGAGATTCCCACTTTCCTATAAAAGCTGAAACCCCTTTACAGGTATTTGTTCCCTTTCCTCGCCTCAAAGGAAACGTTAAAATATGCATTTGGCCTGTAGTTGAACAGGAAGCGTCCGCCCTCGCTGCAGCAACAAGCGAGGACCACGAGGTGGCAGACGTTGCCTTCGGTGCAGAACCAGGGTTCCCAGGGACCGCCCGAGCTTCGGAGCATCCCAGCGGGTCCAAGCCCCTCGGACCACTGCTGCTTTCAGGCTCCCTCGCCTTGCACAGCTTGGCCCCGCAAGAATTCTAAGCTAATGGCAGTCGCGTCCACCTGTCTGGAATGTCGCTTACAACTGTGTCTGAAACCGCCTCACTCGGCAGGTCCGGCCCCGGCCCATTCAGTGTATCCCCCAACCCCCCGGGATTTATTTATGCCACTGGACAGTTGTAGTCACATTAAAGCTCCGGTTCACCTTCTCGAGGACTTTCATCTCGGGAAGTTTTATGACACTTGGTGAATGTGCAAAGTTTTTAATTAGGCTCTCTAGACAGCCCGAGGCGGCGGCAGCGCCACTAAGTCTTCACGGTCTCTCTGCTTTACAGCACAACAAGCCGCTCTACTCCTTTGAAGACAATGCAGACTATGTGTACGATGTCATGTGGTCCCCTGTGCATCCCGCGCTCTTTGCCTGCGTGGACGGGATGGGGCGCTTGGACCTCTGGAACCTCAACAGTGACACCGAGGTGAGCAGCGCAGGCGTCCGGGCCCAGGGCTGGGAGGGGGCACCCGGAGCCACTCTGAAGTCTGATTCTTCCTTTCAAAACAACAAAAACCAAAAACCAAAAACTGGCCTTTTGTGGTGGGACCCTCCAGTTGCCTCTGGGCTGCGCCCTTCGCCCCCCACCCCTCCGCGCTCCCCCATTTCTTGACTATCCAGAAGGGATCCAGGAGATGCTTTGCCCAAAACCCATGTTACTCCATCCCTCAACTGGGAAAGATCTTAGACGAATACTGACAGAGCACACATCTCTCTCTCTCTCTCTCTCTCTCTCTCTCTCTCTCTCTCTCTCTCTCTCTCTCTCTCTCTCTCTCTCTCTCTCTCTCTCGCACACACACACTTTTTTTTCAAGAGCACAAGGTGTATTCACACATTTCCCTAAGGTATAGGACCCACAGTGTTGAAATGACTCCTGGCAGACACTCGGAAAAGAAAGCTTTTGTGGATACTGTTTTTAGATGGGTTATTGAAATGAGGTGACTCTGTCAGTGTTGGCTATTTGTAAAATTCCCGTTTGACTCCATAAAAGATGATTCTCTTCGCTGCTGTCTGTTTGGATCCACCACTCATTTAATTTTTACCAAGGAAATATTCCTTGTCTACAATATCGAACTCAAAGGCAGTAATGCCTAACTTTGGACACAAGTATTTTTTTAAAGTGGGTTTTTAACATGTCGCAATCATGTCATTCACAAGTGAAAAAAATGCCTATTTCTAAAAAGAAAGTTGATAATTAAATGATTATTTTTGAAGTATGTATCATCTACTTTGTTCCTCTTTTCAGTCCCTCAAGATTATTGAGGGTCTAAGTCAGAGCCCTTGGATTTTTGTTGTTGTTGTTATCAGAGGAACATGTTACATGAACATAATGTGTCCTAAAATGGCCTCTGCATCATTTCTCGGTTTTTGGATTGGAGAGCTCTCCATAAATGCAAATGTGCAGGTAAAGAATGCACTGTAGGAGAATACGTCAAGGAAGCGAGTCTTTTGAAGTGCGTGGAGCAGGAAGTTGTTCGACCTTTTTAATTAAGGATCCTACAGCTGGAGGACATGAAGGAGCCGCTCACGAGGCTAGCACTTTTTTGTAGGAGGGGGCATGGAAATTCCCTTCAGGTGGTGTTGCGTCTGGGCATCTTTAAGGGCACAAATACCTGCAACTATTACCAAAAGCTACCTTTTAAAAGTATTTCCATTGCAGCCTATTTTTCCTTTTACTTCCAAGAACTATGTGACAGGGAAGTTATGTAATGACGCATCTTTGAAAATAATCAAAAGGCACGAGTGACATGCCCATCATTTGGGATGTTGAAATGTTTATAACATTGTTGCTTTTTATAGTAAAATGCTATTACCTTACATTGTAATGGCTTCCAAAGTCTTTCATCACTGTTGATTAAAATCATATTGCTTCTATTTGCTAGGAGAAACTCACCCAAAGCAACCAAAAACAAACACTTTCCAGATTGATTCGGGAGTCCGCTGTATCAGAAAGAGGCTGAGCTGAGGTGATGTTTGCATGACATCCGGCTCCAGTGCCTATGAAGGGATGGAGTGGTCCACACCCTCCTTAATAACTCCCATCTAACTTTGTTGGGGTTTTTTGTTTTGCTATGTTTTTTTTTTACAGAAAAAGAAAGTGATGTCTTGACATTGCCTTCTCTCTCTGTGGGTGTTAAAGAGAGAAATCAGAGGAGTTTTATGGTTAACGTTTAAAAACTTAGGGTTGATCACACATGCAGTCAGGCTTTATAACAAACGCAGTTCTGCTTTCACAGTGACAGTAAAAATACACGGAGCTTGGCTCCGTCCAGGAGCTCACACTTTTAAATCCCTCCTATCCTTTTCATCTTTAGGAAAATTGAGTAATATTTTTCAGGTATCAGTCAGAGAGAGAGAGAGAGAGAGAGAGAGAGAGAGAGAGAGAGAGAGAGAGAGAGAGAGAGAGAGAGACTGAGGGAGCCTAAATTCCCAGCCTATTTTGTTGTTCCTTAACTTATACATTTAAACAGATTTGTCCCTGCTGCTCCTGTGCAAAAATGGTTTGCATTTACCTTTGATGCGACTGCCTTTTGCTGCTTAGTAATTTGTGCTATATACATCTTGTATTTGCAATTAAAATGACTGTTCCTAAAGACCTGAGAATACTTAGGAAATTGAAGTTGAAAGTAAGACACAGGCATAGGACATGTGAATTATTTTAATACACATTCATTCACATCTAGACTTCAAATACCCCTTAAATAAATGCATTTATATTTTATTCTTCAGGTACTCACTAATTCTTAACATATACTATAGACTATAGGCTGTGATAACCTAACTTATTTTTATATTTTGTTGTATTTTTATAACAGCGATGAAAAGAAAGCATTTTGGATATTGTTTAAAGCAGACTTTAGTTTGCTATATTACTTATGCTTCAAATAAACTAATTTCTATAGAAACTCATTAGGCGTTGTTTTAACTGTTTGAGATGGTCAGGTATTTTTGAGTAATTTATTTTTTAGCTATGTTCATATGAAGATTAAGCATTTTACTCAGGTCTTAGATTACTCAAGGTAAAATTTGATGTTGAACATGGAAACTCCTGTATGATTCTACTGAGTTACAGTGTTGAGATGAACTCTGAAGGTTCCAGAGCTGAGTCATGAATTTGTTTTTCAGACCCCCACAACTAATAATAAAGTGTATTGACAGAATTATAGTCTATCTAAATTCACATTGTTTTTATTCTTTGCAAGGTTTGGTTAAAAATTCAGACTATAGCTTGCACAGCAGGCACCTTTATTGTAGAAATTGAGTATTTAAAAAAATGAGCTGGGGATTTTCATTTTACGTTTTTGTTCACAATTGACATGCAATGATTTAAGCAGGTGAAGAGAATTTTTATTGATTTCAAGATGAAGTTTAAACATAGATTCTTACATATGATGGAGTTTTTATTGCTATTTTAAAGATAGGTATTGGCTCAATAGTTTCATATAAACAGATGGTTTCAATCCGTGAGCAGCTGAATGCCGGGGTGCTAAGCCATGGTACATGTTTCCATGTTGGTGAATCACATTTACTGGGCTCAGGTCTCACACAGTGGCAGGAGATGGTCCTCTTTTAATCGTTTTTTCCCCTTTTTCTTTTAACATGGACCATTTTCTTTCTTAATGGCATGTTGTCATTTCCTACCCAGCATTCTGTTTAGAAGCTCAGGAGCTCTAAACAGTTATAAACTTCCAAGAGTACACACACTGGAAAAGAGGGGTCAACGGACTCAAAATCCTTCCTCCACGCGCAAAGGTTCTTGCAGCAAAAAATAAATGACTGTGGATTCTACTTCAGCACTGCTGGTTCGCTGTCATCATGGTTGTTACCCCAGTTATCAGTGCTGGATTTCCAGTGTTTATTAAAAGACGTCGTACACATAGAGAGCTACGTTTTAACAAGGTGTCATCGTATGGGCCGTGCTAAAGTTATGGACCGTTCTCTGTATCTATCTTGGTACCGCCACCTAGAGAAAGAAGAAAGTGAAAGGAGGAAAGGGGAGAATTTAAGACCCTTCAGGCTTTAACCTGTGCACCCCTTTTCTTCTGACCACCCACTCCCCGGTGAGGTTGATAAATGGGAGAATAGCAGTGCGTGTGTGCTTACATTTTCTTGAAGGCCCGTGTTATTTGAGCAATTGACTGTCTCCCCCCCATACCCTCGCCTTTGTAGATCCTCAGTCCTAGTGAACGGGAACATCTCCCCCCACCCCTTGACATATCCCACACAATCTGATGGTCAAGCACCACCTGTAGCTGTCAAGCTTGTGCGCTGGACAGACACCTAACAAATCCATACAGATATACCTGTCACTGGCTGCCTTGACTGTGGGAAAGAATGTCCCTGATTCCCTTCTTTGTTAGTATCCCTCCTTTCTACCCCTCAGGTCAGTGGAGCATATGATTCTAGAACAATGAGTCCCGTTCACTCTTGTGCAGGGAATGGATGTGGCTTCATGCACAGGAAGGTGTTTGTGACTCACGGAGAAAGTTTGTGACTCACTAATCTACACCACTGTAGATTAGTACACTTAAAGTCATATTCCTTTTTGTGTCGTGAACCCCTTCGGCAGGTGCCAACAGCAAGCGTGGCCATTGAGGGGGCATCTGCCCTAAACCGGGTTCGTTGGGCGCAAGGTGGCAAAGAAGTTGCTGTGGGGGACTCAGAAGGCCGCATTTGGATCTATGATGTTGGAGAGGTACGTGTTTGGGGAGTTTTGTTTTGTTTTATTGTTCTGTTTGGGGAAAGGAGATAGGCTTGTATATTCACTTTAAAGACCTACTGAAATTATTAACAAGACTTTCTGGGCCACAAGAACCCTTTCGATTGCATTTGCAAATTTCCATTGACTTCAGAAGGAGTTTGTAAACACCTCCTTGGGGCCTAATTTGGCCTGTGTCTCCATGCACAGGACACTTTAATTAATGATCTGGACTCCTATTTGGGCTGTGGAGACCCCAGCTTACCAGACTGAAGCATGACAAGCCCCACGAAAGCTTGCCAGACTCATAATGTTAAGATTGAAATTGAAATTTGCCATTTATTCTGAGAAGTTGTAGTTAGTGTACTCAGTCAAATCACCGCACTCACCAGGTAGTGGTGGCGCACATGCTTAATCCCAGCTCCTGGGAGACCGAGGCAGGCGGATCTCTGTGAGTTCAAGACCATCCTGGTTTACAGAATGAGTTCCAGGACAGCCTCCAAAAACTACAGAGAACCCCTGTCTCAAAAGAAAAAGAATCACAGTACGTAAGTACAGTGCTGCCAATTTAAAAGGCTGACATTAATCAGATTTTAAACCGTTTATGACATTGCCATGTGAGATCTCTGCCTCTTTTGGTATGTCTTATTTTATGACATGTAAAGTACAGTGAAGATCATGGGATGTATCAATGTGAAAAATAATGCATCTTTTACTCCAGAAAAGTCTTGAATTTGTGGCCTATCTTTACTTTTCATATATATGTTTTCTTTTACTTCTTGACAATGTATTTTAAAAAGACCTTAATTTCTGGTGCAGGGTTTTATTTATGTTTGTTTTCCCTTAAAGGCAAAGAAAACACCATTAAAACAAGTTACTTAGGCATAATTTGAATCTAACATTTATATTTCAGAGAGGAAATAGACCACATTGTATTAGCAGTGTTCAAGGCCTAGAAAGTTCTCTGTGACTACCTTGTGGACTAGCTTACCTGATCATACTGAGAAAGGTTCTTCATGATTTGACGAATCAGTGTCCTGGGACTTTGACAATCCCAGATGGTTTGTTCAGCAGTAGAACTTTTAATGGCACATTATGTGGTGTTCTACAGATGATTATATTCAAACAAGCTAGATGTTGTTTTCACATTTCTTCTGGGCATAGAAACTGAAGCGATGATGCTCTCTATCTTAGCATGCAAACAGCTAAGTAAAACAGTTCAGCATCTCTTGGTTGTCCTGTATTTAGACACTCTTCTCTGCCATGATTACTCCTGATTGCCACAAGTTAAGACAAGCATACTGGCAAATACTATCAATACTGACCTGCGTGGCAAAGTTCCAGATGTCCAGGTGCCCCCACAGCTTGGAGTCTGCGAGGGAGGCTGACATTTGAGTCAGAAATATTTATTTTCCATTGTTTTCTAGTCATATTTTCTATGATGAGTATTCTTTCTATTTGATGTACTTTTTCATGGTCTTCACCTACATGAAACTAAGTAACAAAGCAATTTCTTTTTCTCTCTCTTACTTGCATGTTTTTTGTTATTTGGGAAGAAAAATAAAGGTGGAACATGTCTAAAAATAGCAGAAGAGAGATGATATATTAAAACTCTCTGTCTTCCTCAAATTCATAATATCCATTAGCTCTTTTTAGGTGGTACACATTGGTTGTTTTATTCCTTTGTTCTAGCTAATGTAATAATCTGGTTTATTTATAAAGGCCTCCTGAAAGACCCCCACACTTGCAGAAATATTACATAGGTTCATAGACATAAATATCCTGGATAAGAGAAGAAAACAGAGCAACATAGACATAATGATCTGCAGTAAGACCCATTGGTAGTTTATAGCTGGAATGGCTGGACTGTGACTCCATTTGGGAAGTATGTGTGATTTTACAAAAGTTGCTCCAGCTCACATGGCTACTCAACTCCTTCCTAGGCCACTATCATCATGTCTAAATGGTGAAGTGTTGTTATGCTCATATGTCTCCTATCACACTGCAGGTCAGGCTGGTTTTCATTTTTGTATTATTGCCCTTGCTTTTCTAAGTGATATTGCAGACTACAGAAATGTCTGCAGCTATAGGCCAGTCTCGCCTATTGTCTGGAGTCTAGACAGGCTATAGAAAAATCTCTGTGACATATAATAGGCCAAACAATTTGTAGGGTTGTTTATCCTTACAAATTCACTCCTAGGAGAGGAAAGGGGAATATACCATTTTATTGAGAGTAGGTAATGTTACAATCTTTCAGCCCTTCTCTGAATGAGAGAAAACCAGGGTAGGCTTCAACACTTGAACAATTCTTTCTGTATTGCTTGATCATACACAAAGCAGTGGTTAGCTCAGACTTAACAACGTCTTTAGGCTAACTATCATTTTTTCCTAAGTGTTTCTGTAAAGTATCTTATCTTTTTTCAAGGTGAAGGGTCATTTCTGTTTCTCCTTGCTGCTAACTTCTGTAAGCCTGCTTTAAACCTTTGAAGACCACAACCGTTGAGACACCGAGTACTGATGGGAAAGATGGACTCTTACAGTGAGGCTTAGGAGAAACCCACTTCTTAGAAACGGTAGATGTGTCCTGGGCAACTGCTGCCATTGTTGCAATAACTGTCACATCATTCAGCAGCCCGGAACTGACAGGGCATCACCATACTCAGGATGAAGGGATAGGCTCCAAACAGTGCCTCTGCAGTCTTCTAACTGCAGAAAGCCGTCTGGGGTGCTTTCAAGACAAGCTGGCCCATTGAGTATTAGAGGTCAGATCCAAAGCTGGTACATGGCTGATGAGAGGAAGAGAGCCTGAGCAGGAAACCATTTAAATAGAAAAACTATAGAGGAAGAAGAAAAATATATGGCATTGAGAACCAAATTGTCAGTAGGTTGTGCTACCATTCAGAATCAGTCTCTGGTCCTCATTAAAGTTGAGAGTCTCACCAGGGTCATGCTGGCCTTTGGAAAGTCTTGATGGAAAAAAAATAAAACACTTCTGGATAACTCTTAAAATGCAGTCTATGCATGAACGTAAATGGTAGGTTCCAGAATCCTCAAGGGTGATGTGCTTGCCTTGCGACTTCAGTAAACTGAAGAAGTGTTTTCTGTGAGAAGCCCTCCTATGTCCATTTTCCATTGCTGATTTGCCCAAGGCCTCTCTGAGACTGGAAGAGAATGCAGCTGCTAGCGTGTGCAAAAATCTTATTCAGTATGTGCAGCTGGTTACACTGGTGTCGGACATGTATAGTGTCAGAGTCCAGTTTTCAGAGCTGTGAGCTGATGTGAGTGTTCTGTTGACATTGTCTTGCAGTTGGTAAACAATAGTCCACACCATATTTTTATTTTGTAATGGGCTCTGCATGTTATGTAGCCTGGGCTGTCCTCAGGAAAACTGACCATAAGACAAATTATAAATAAAAAATTTGGCTCCGACTTAGATCGTTGGTAAAAAGAAAGGGAAATCTCTAGAAATGTGATTAAATGGAGTGCATGCTAAATAATTCTTTTACCTATTTCTCACAAGATTCTAGATTATAAACCTCACACGCTGTCTAAGGGCAGTGCCTAAGACAAGATAGAGTTCTACAATACCTCCCCGCAACCTCATTTCCATGCTATCATCAGAGATGAAGCAGGGTGTCATGAGCTGTCACTGTGCTCACCACTTTAAGAAACTTCCTGTGAACACTGTTGGAGCCATCTCCATCTGAGTTCACTAAGAGGGGCGCTGCAGAGGACTCTGGTGTCACCAGTCGCTAACAATCACCTGCTCATCTATCCCAGCGGGGGATGCAGCTGCTGCAGGGAGTCCCAGCACAGAGCCCCAATGATCATGTCCTTCTCTATTGCGTACAATTATCCTTCGTGACTCTTAGGATGAGAGCAGTGGCTCGAATCCAGATTTACTGATGCAATTTATTAGGAACTTGTGAAGAGGTAAGCAGAGAGTTATATGTGAGGTCATGGAAATCAACAGGTTGAATCCCCCCCCCGCCTTTACTTTTTGTTACATTTGAAAGGCTAAAGTATGAGAAATATCTCAGGGCCTGTAACTCAGGAAGTAAAACATAGATCAGTCGTGTTTTCAGTCAGGCTACTTGATGCTGTGATTGTATAGCATACATTTTTGCTTGTTTGATTTCAGCATTGTATCTGGAAATCTACTGCACATATTTATTTTCACAGACAGGAGCCTATTTCCTTCTCAGAACAGGTGTTTAACTTCCATTAGCATAAATAGAAGCTATGCAAATCTAGTGTAAGACAAAGAGCCCCCCTTTTATTATTCGGTTCGAATTTTTATTCTATTTGTGCTTTCAAAAATCACTTAAATAGACAGTGGTTGCATGAATCATTCAAAATTTCTGAAATCTAAAATAAAGGAGCTGGAGAGATGGCTCAACAGTTAAGAACACTTGCTGCTCTTCCAGAGGTCCCAAGTTCAGTTCTGAGCACACATCAGATAGTTCACTCTGGCTCCAGGGGATCCAACACCCTCTCCAGGCCTCCCAGAGCAACTGCACACACGCGTACACATAAATGAAGTAAAAGTAGGTCAACTTTTTAAATAAGCCTGGCCTTTGACTACCGTTTGAGAAATCTCCTCACTGCCAGATGGGATCACTCTGGCACTCCAGGGTCTCATTCAATTAATTAGAAGACGGGTAAAATAACAAGTCATAAATTAAGCCTAAATATAACCTCAGATGTGTTTATATTAGAATACAGTCATAAAAATCTTTTGAGAACTGCTGGAGCTTTTCTTTTTTCCCAAATGATATGTGAACACATGTAGTTTAAAGATTTAAAATTAGAAATTACTTAGCTACCACGAGTAGCAGGCTTTTCTATACTTCTATACATATACATACGTATGTATATATATGAATATGATTTTCACTGCGCATGGGCTAGTGTATAGAATTACTCACGTGTCCTCATGATTGATAGTCACATATCTACCTGTCTTTCTGAAGATGTGTTTTCTGGAAAGCCAGCTGCCATTGTTAACGCTTCAGTGCAGTCACACGGCCGCGGCTGTCACAAATATCCCCTAACAACTATGTTTGTTGCTTATCTGAATTAGTTAGGATGCTGTTTGCAGCTCTGCTTTTCAAAGAAGCAGTTTATCTTCCACCTCCTATTATTTCTTTTTCCATTAACCTCTTCCAGGGAAGAGTTTGTTTTCAGTTGTGATAAATACATGCAGCTTTAAAATCCCTGATTACATTTTTGCACTACACAAATGACAAAATTTCAAAATCATTTTCAGCTTAAAGTAGGATTTGCAAAATAAAATGATCACCTAAAAGCTGTGATTTATGAGGAGGGTAAATCTTATCACCCTAGCTGTGTTTGTCTGGCCTGTTGACCAATTGGTAAATAGAAACATGCGTAAGTCTTTAAATTTAAATTCTTAACTTTGGTAACATTACAAATAACTCATGGGCTATAACAGCAGTTAGATCATTACAAATTTAATAAAAACAATACATTTGTCAATATATTTGAATGCACTGAAAAGTTCTTGAGAAGGAAAATGCACTTGAATATATATATGTATATATATATGTAAAATGTTATTGCTAAGAGAATAAAGTGTGACTTTATGTGTCTGTTTGAATATTTTAAAATGGAAGTTAAAAGTAGTTTCAAAAGTATGTTCAGAATCCCAACAGGAAAGATGACCCATGCTTTTAACTTTAAAATAGTGACCAAGGTATTACATGTAAGAATTATTTTTAAAATGCTTCCAGAGTTTAGGATATAGCTCAGTGGCTGGGCGCTTAAAAAGAAAAAACAAAAACAGTGTTTTCAACTTTTGTGCAGCCAGCAAGGATAATAATAACAATCCGGGAGCTGTTTCTCTTGCAGTTAGCAATAAATAGCATTTAGTACAGTAAAATCAGGTAGTCAGAAGTGCTAGAAGTTGAACAGGGCTTGAGTGACACCAAATCCACAGCATGTATTTATACATTTCTTTTTCCAGCGGATTATATGAAGCAGTAATTGTTTGCTCTTCACCGTTTCCAGTAGGACAGGATGTACATTATTCTCAAAAGAAGCACGGGTCTTTGCATAAGTAACTGCTCTCCTTAGGACTTGGGTAGACAGAATGTCAAATAAAAAGTTAAACTGAAACCTGGGTGTTAAGTCAAACAAGAGTTTCCTCACGGCCAAGGCCGTGTATGAAGGTAGCCGTGCGGTTGCCCTTGTCCCCCAGCTGGAGAAGAGCTTGGATGACAGCTCGGCTTTGGCAGTTTCCAGAAGAGTAGGGCAGAGATGGTGTCACTTAGCAACATCTGGTTATGACCATGGGAGCTGCTGGTGTTTCTCATTAGGAAAGCGTGCCTGCAACTTGCTAGACTCTCGACAGCCCTCGCAAGTGCTGCCTTCTTTGATGGAGCAACAATTTTAGATTCTTCAACTTTTACCAAGGATTTCTTTTGGTTTTCCTGTCACCGTGAAAGTGGAAAACACAGGGACCATCTATTCCATGGTACCAAGCACCCAGATAAAGGCTGACAATCTAAACACCAAGTTTTGTCAGAGCATCTATGCATCTGATAACACAGACGCACATTGGAATTTGCAGTGGAACTTTTCAGATTTCCCATGTTTTTTTTTTTTTTTAAAGTATGAGCCATGCAGTGAAGTCAAAGAACACAAGAGCCTATTTGTACGGCAAATTGGTGATACTAATTAAACATACTTATAGAAGAGTAGCCACTCTGAGTTAATATATTAATTTAGTTCTTTGTCATAATAAGTTACATATATTTAAAAATAATTTGAGTAAAATATATCATTATAATTTAGCATTAACGTAATTTCTTCTGAGAAAAGTGTTTAATTTAAGAAAGAAAAAAAGCACTATTTCCAATTCCAATTAATGTTATAATTATTCATTTTCTGGTCAGAGTGGTAGCAGTGACTTCCATTTAGTAATTATATATGTAAAGGCTATGATCACGATTAGATTAACTGCTATATAAATAGTGTGCTTATTGAGGTAGCATTGATTTATGAAAATGGACTTACAGAATTGGTATCTTTTCAGGCTCATTTTTTTCAAAATTGATACAAAAATACTTATGACCTTTATATGTTGTGAATGGCTGGTAAAATGGAAAGAAAGCCTTGATACCTACTTTTATGAAAAACAAATTAAAGAGTATATGTTAATTTTAATATCACTGTAGCAACAAAATGGCCTATGAATACACACCTCCTAAAACAAAAGGCAGTTTGGAAATTAACCATCTTCATAATTCCTCTGTGGTTTCAAACTGTTGTCTTCAATGACTGTTTGCATTCTGAAGCAAACAGTTACTGTGATTGACAAATTTTATTATAATTTCCTCTTTTTTTGTTTCTTTGTATTTTTTGGTTTGTTTTGTTGTTGTTGCTTGTTTATTTTGTTTCTTAGTTTTTTGAGATAGGATTTCTCTGTACCGCCCTAGCTGTCCTAGAACTCACCGCATAGACCAGGCTAGCCTCGAACACCTGCCTCTGCCGCCCAAGTGCTGGGATTAAAGATGTGTGCCATCACTTCCTGGCTACTTTTATAATTTCAAAACTGTAAAATTTGACTCAAAAAAAATCAATGACAGCAGTTGCTTCAAATCATACCTTACAAAAGCCCGGGGTAAAGTTGTGCACTGAAGAGAATTGAAATTTATAGTGCTTTGTAAAGAAACTGAGTTAAGTGTGTGTGTGTGTGTGTGTGTGTGTGTGTATGTGTGTTATGTCAATGGCATATCTAAAATGTAATATGAAGACAAATATCTGCTTATTTGTGTTTATGTATAAATGCTTATATATCACATAGGTTGGACTTGAATAAGGAGAAAGAATGAGTGGGTGATTTTATCTCATTGTCAAGGAAGGTTTACATGCACTTACTAGATTATCGGCTATCACAACATATTTTATTTTAATTTTTACTTAAAATACATTAATTATGAATCATGAAAGTGGTATCCAGCCTTCTACTATTGTAAAAAAAAATTTGCGCCTTTACCTTTTAGCTACTAGGTAAATGACAAGGTAGTCATTTCCCAATATTTATTCTTACTGATCTTGACATTAAGCTCCCTTGGGTAGAAATGGAACAGCTTTTAGTATCTAATATCATAAAGACTAGATAACTTTTTGACCAAAAAGAAATCCTATTAGCAACCCTCATTTGACTACCAACGTTATCAGTAAAGTTTTTATGGCCTTTGTATAACTGAGTCCATAGAAGCACCCAAAGATATGTCTTTGACTGTTAGAGCAGGCTAACCAGGTCCAACACAGTATCTATCATCTAATGGGAATTCAGTAAATATAGGTGAATGAGAGATTCCTGGTATGAAATTTGGGGGAAGTTAATCAAAAGCATAATTGTACAATACATACAGAACGCAGACTCCCAGCTGAGTATAGTTTGACAAACGCAGAAAAGTTAACCATGTTTCCACAGAAGAGGAAGAGTAGGAAGAATCATTTGTCCTTCCTCCCAATCACTGTCCTGGTCTCCCTCCTCCCTGTGCATCTAAAAGGGAGCAGCTGGCGACCAGTGCAATGAAAGCATAATGGTTGATTCAAACAGTTGTCAAACCACTGGAAAGAATGCTTCCTTTCCATTGTGCTTTTTTTGGACACTATAGATATGATAAATCATGAACTGCATTATAAAAATACCTCTTTTATGCCCAAACATTCAGTAGGAGGAAATGACATTTCTTTTATTACCTTGGTAAATGTTTTTAAGGTGTTTAGCGATAAGCTTTCTTTTTTGTCAAAACTGCTTAGATTCAGCGGTTGCTAGGAATTTACTTGAAAACCTATAGTCAATAATATCAGGGGAAAGAGGCCTGCATGGTTAGTCAGAGGCTTGACTTGCTAGCACTCCCTGTCTTGTTTCCCTGCCTCTTTCTTGATCTTTTGTACTACGGAAAGAGGCAATTGGAGTTTCGAAAGTTTATTTTCCATCATCGTGCATCCCATTGTTTCCATTACTTTCTCATCTTTTGGGCTGAGAAATGGATTGTCCCCAGCAGTAGACAAAATAACAACATGTAACAATTTCAGAAGACAGGAGGCTGGTATGATTTCAATAATACATGTGCAAACAAGGGCGTCTCCACGTCTTTGGGAATTCGCTTTGCACTGGCAAAAACCTCTGGGATTTTGGTATCCTTGCTTCCATGCTAAATTTTACCATGAAGATTATTTGTAACTGTTAATTTCTCAAGACAAGTGTTCAAGTTGTTTATTTCCTTCAATAGTTAGCTGGCTTCCTGGAATCGATAGTAAATAATAACATAGCTGTTACTATTCACTTTGTCTCTTAGGTCCTACTTGCATTTCTTACCTTAAGTGGAAATGGATTATTTTTTTTTAAGTGTTGTTCTGAGAAACATGCAGTTAAAAAGAAACCCTCCGTTTGAAGATCGAGGGGAAGGGGGCGTTGGCAAACGGGTCAGATGAGTACACAGAGAAAAAGAAATGCAAAAACAGATACCCCCAAGGTTAGAAAGCACATAACCTTCCTAGCAATTTTAACCTATTGACTGGCTGGTAATAGCAGTCTACAGAACAGATGTGAGTGTGCCCTGCTTTCTTGACTTCTCTGTAGCTACTCCGAAGACTAAGCTATCACAGTCTATCTTGTGGCAGAACGCTATCACAGGTCTTCGCCCCATGTAGCTGCGCCTTGGTGTGGGATTCCAGTCCGTGGTTTCATCCATTGTTAACAGAGATGTGGGCCTTGCCTCTGAGAATTAAACACGGCGAAGCTGCATTTCTGGGAAGCGGGTCTGCCTGGCCGCTTCACGGCGGCTGATTCAGTGCCTATTACCTCCCACTTTGCTCCTCTGTGTGTGTGGCAAAGGGAATTGTCCTAAAAAAAATACAGGCTTTCTCTGAACACAAATGTGTATTTGCGTGCCAGTGGGTTAACATTCTCCTGAATTTGGGTGCCATTAATAACTGTCGGAGGCTTGTTTTGTTTTAACCTTTCGAGTACAGGGAAGTTTAACTGTCGTTCTTTGGAAACCTACATAAGCCTCCCTGGTTTCTGAAAATGCACTAAAAATGATGTGTACTAAAATGAAAATGTCATTTGTACGATATCTTAACAGAAAACTCTCGTGTTGGTGTTAATACAGAAGATGAAATCGCTCAAAATTGGTGGTTAATATAATAGTCCCACAGACTTTAAATTGACTCCATTTAATTGAAAGATTACAAAGATACTGATGAACCACATGTCCACAAACTGTTTATCTTGAAACCTAGTAATGTCCTCACTTGGTTTGTTTGCCATGAGTAAGGGAACTGAGAAACCTAATTGAGATTATAGAATATTTTTCTAATCTCTTAATTATCCAAGGTTTTAAAACCCTGCTTTTATAAATAGTGCCTGAGATATATATTTTTATCATAAAAATATTCATAGGTAGGAGCTATCACAGCTATTTAATGAAGTATACACATGATCCTTGAAGTGTAGTCCTTCCTAGAGCTATTTAAGATCTGCTAGGGACTATAAATCCTTAGAATTTACTGAAAAACGACGGAGGCTTGACTGAAGACTATTAAGAGTGGTTAGCTCTATGCTTACAAAAAGGGACACATGAATGATATTTGTGTTTTTAACCCCAATTATAGTTACTTGATTTTTCTAACAACATGTTCAGCAATAATCAAGCCTTACAACTTAAGGTTGAGAGGGGGGGAGAGAGAGAGAGAGAGAGAGAGAGAGAGAGAGAGAGAGAGAGAATCACAGAGTCACACTGCAGACAATGCTGTGACAAGGAAAAATAGCTGCACTGGAATGCATTGGTCATAAGTGAAAATGAAAATAATAGGGGTGTGTGGGGGAGAGTGTTTTTATATATAGTTAGAAGGGATCTGTGTGTTTTAAATTTAATTTTTAACGGATAATAAAAAGTGACACTGACAAAAATTCTCTTACAATCTGAAGAAGCTCTTTCCTTATGTTTAGTCCATGAAAGATAGCTACTTTTTTTTAAAAAGAAATAACTAGCTAGGAAGTCATTTGTGTGACATTCAGAGATATAAAATGTGCCTTAAAATAAACTAAAAAAATTCAGCGGTAGGTAGGTGAAAAGTAGGAAACAGGAGAAAGAAAAGAGGAAAAGAAGCAAAAAAGACAAGGAAAAGAAAAATTTGAAGACGCGAGAAGAGACATTGAGAAAGAAAACTAAGGAACATCACTTAGCTGGGGTTAAAATAGGTCAAGCACTGGGATCATTGTGTCTTTCTCACGGTCCTATCAGTCATGAGACATACTCTCAAATATCCTTCATGTAAAGAGTGGAGATCAGAGAGGTTGCCTAGGGACACACAGCCAAAGTGTCAGGCGAGGAAAGAAAGGATGATTTAGCTATGTGAGTCTAGTCAGTTACTGGTCCACTCAGCCAGAGAGAGAGTCAGATCCCTGACCCAGTGGCAGAGGCCGGAGGGATGTGGAAGAAGTTAAAATCACCCTCGTGCATGATTTTTTTTAACCCCACAGCTTTTACACTTCTGCTCTCTGCTTGTGACCTTTTGTCCCCTAAGAATCTTGGATTATAGAGTCTTTCAGTAGGTGACTCAAAGCGCATTGCCTGCCTGCCCTCCTACCACTGAGGCCTGGCATTTTTAAAGTGGGAGGTCTTATCTGCCCCACGTGGACTCGTGAAAGCAACTTGAGCAGACTGTTTATTTCCCTTTTCCATAGAGTAAAAGCATGCTTCTTACTGTTCTCACAACAGTCAATTCATTCTTCAAGATGAAGTGGTCCCCAGAAAAATATTGAAGAACCGATGTCGTCATGCAATCTGTCTTTCGATTTAGGAACCTGTTTCATCACAGGACAACTTACAGCATGAATACTGTGTGCTGGACTCAGTCACTCCTTAGCTCAGATTACCTTCCCCAGCCTCTCCATGTCTCTGTTGATGAATGGTCAGATGTTCCCATCCCCATCTGACAATCCAGGCAATGAGAGGTTAAGTGCCTGGCCATTGACAGCAACAGAAATAAGAGAAAGCCTTGAGTGTCTTGGCCAAATATGAGGTTCATTTTCGCTCTTCCTTAAGGCCAAATTGCTACCTCAATAACTACCTTTGGCCTTTAGTCCCTTGGCTGTAAAAACAGGGTCATTCCATATCTATAAAAGGTGGGTGCTTTCAGAGCTGAGATTTTATTATCTTAGAAACCAGAGCTCTCCATGCTTAAGGCATTCAAATGCTTCAAACACTTACTCCAAAATTAGGCAGTAGTTATCTGTCAGGGCAGACTGTCTATTGGTAAGCTCTGCTGCAGGACTCAGTGGGAAAATATGAGTCTCCCCGACCTCCTGAGTGACTCCCACAGAAAATGTTTCCAGATTCAAGTTGGTTCAATGGCAGTAAACAGGCCTTTCTGCTATTGCCTTAATTTCTGTATGCATACTTTCTCCTTATCATCTCTCAGGTATTTTTAATTTATCAGAATTATCATTACCATAGAAAATAAATATTTTTCCTATCATAATGTAAAATTTTTTGAGGTCTGGTTTCACTAAGAAGCCCAGGCAGACCTCCAACCTCAGAGATCTGCTATCTCTGCCTCTGCCTTCCGAGGGTTAGTATGAAAGGCCTGAGCCACCACACTATACAATAAGTAAAAATTCTTTAGAAATCACTAGAAGCAGTTATTTGCAAGGGGCGGGGGAGTAGTCCATGGATGTTCAGCAGCTCTGGATTTAGCCTTTCATGGCGTGGTAAGAAGTGAAGAAAGGATAAAGTAATGAAGTGACCGCTTACCCCAGCTGCCTGTCGGACGAGGAGATGTCACTTAGTGTAAGGACATGCTTCTCCTTGTATTCCATTTCTGAACACTAGTAAAGTTAAAAAAAATAACCCATGCCAGTATTCACCCATTCTAACCAAAAACAGCACTAATTTTCACCTCCGTTTCCTGGTTATCACATTTCAAAAGCGTTCTCACTGGGACTCCAGTTCTAATCAGGGCCTGGCATGTTGTTCATGCTGATTATATACTGGATACATCCGTGTGCTAGTTAGGACAAGAGCAGCGTCGTTCTTTAACAAGAACAAAGCCTTTCCCTAACTAGTGAACAAGGTGTAGTTAGAGAGGCTCCGGTGCATTTACACCCTCACACCTCCTTCTCGCTCTTTCTATCTGAGAATGCCACCGGAAAAGGGCCAGGAGCTGCCCAGGGTAAGAAGGGCAGCTCTGTCCAAACACATTTTTGTTTACAGTCATAGATGTAAACTGACAAGAGTGGCCATTCTGTTTGTAAGACACCTGTTTGGTCTCACGTACAAGTAACTCAATGCCAGAAATTATTAGTTCCGGTGAGTAAATGGCCTGTGAATAGACATTCACACATTGGAGCTAAGATTGTACTCAGAGTGTTTCCTGATGTGATACTTCATTCTAAAAACAGAACAGTCTGCTGGGTAGCGTCTCCGTCTTGGAGTACAGTCACATTGGGTTATTTTTACAGTCAACTGCAAGAAAGGGCGTCATAGCGTGAGGCAGAGAAATAGACGTCACCTTTCTAGAAGCAATTGTGTTTCTAGCATGTTCTGTTCCAGAATCTGGTGTGAACAAAGCAAATTAATATTTCTGCAAGGTGTGCTGTATCAGGGAGGAAAACACTTGACAGAATAAATTTGTTTTGTTTTGTTTTTTAAGCTTGGTATATGTGTGTGTATCTGTGTGTGTCTGTGCCTGTGTCTGTGTGTGATGCCACACAAAACAGTAGCGTATCAGGAAGAGGACAAAAACTGTTTGAATATTGTAAAAATGCCTGAGAAGTGTATTCTGCTGTTTAAATGTCCACAAGAATGAATCTTAATCTGCATAATTAAATGACCTTCAGGATAAATCTTCATATTGCAAATAGTGTTTTGGCATTAAAATATTAAATGTTAGTCTCATCTCCACAAAAGAGGCCAAACATAGTTTAATTGCTAGGATAACTTTTTTGTTTAGTAGAAACATTTAGGCTTGAGAAAATTTATTCTTTAGACATTAGATGTGTGGTTTCATATAACATACATGATTGTCAATTTATTCTCAATCTGTGTCTGGCCACATTCGAACTTGATGTCCCATAACCTCAACATTGTCATTTCTCCTGCCAGTACTGTTCCATGAAACAGTGTGAAAGCATTTACCCATTTTCTTGTTCTGGTGTATAAATCCTATACAGTGCTGCCAATAAAATGTTACATAGGCCAACATATGTTAACGAAGCACTACAGTAGTCTCGTGCTCGCGGGAATCCTCATCTGCTGTGAGCCCTAGGCTGTTGGATTTCCTAAGATATTTTTCCAAGTGTTTAAAGTCATACAAAGGTCTGAGGGGCTCTAGCTTTATATCTCTCTTAGCTTTATTTTGTGAGAAAAGGTTAGTGTTCCCTTGATTGAGTTTCTGCCTTTCCTCACGCTTTTCTTTCATGGTTGTTTTTGGAAGCGTGTTGTCAGGCACTGGGAGAGGGACAGGAAAAATGCACCTATTCCTTCCCATAAATGGTACCAACCCTCTTGCCTGATTATGCTTTTGGTTAGCTATTTTGAACCTTTTATTTGGGGGGGGTCTCGTTTTCCGCGGGCAGCATTATGTAAAATGGAAGACAAAAATGAAGAATGGGGAAGTGTAAGAGAAGAGACCACCATAAGAAAAAACGGTCGGAGGCAAAGGGTAACCATGCCATTCAATATAATTGGGAATTGGTGTCATTGCTGCAAGGGAAATTTAGATTCATTTCAATAACTAGGGAAGTATTTCTATTTCACTACTCCAAAACTTACTTGTATTTCTGAAAGAAAACTCTTGTTGAAAAGGCATTTCTGATAATGAACTGGACCACTTCCCCACCTGTAATCATTTCCAGAATTATATTCTTGAAACACTTGGCCTTAGTAGTAGAAGTCGCGTAAGGTCACACTTCACAGAATGGCATGGTCACTCTCTAGGAAGTTTTTGGGGGTGTATCTGAAACAATGATTTCCTGTTATAATTTTTTAAGGTTCTAATCATCTGGCTATGTGTAGTGGATAATTTCCTAGCTGTAGACATAATTTAAATGCTTAGATTTCTCTTCTTCCTCTTTTTTGTTTTTTTTTTCTTTCAATAATGTGTATTCATTTAGTTGACTGTGTCTTTAACGTGTTTGGAATATACGGAAACTGTGTGTAGTCCTAGCATGTAGATGGATTGAGCATTTTATATGGCGAAACTCCAGGAAAATTGCTGCAATGTCTAAATCAATTTTATTGTGTATGAACTCCTTCAGAGTTCTACTCAGTCCATTTTTTCAGCTTCAAATATTTTTTTTCTATTTCGAATCCTTTTCCTTTATCTTTAAACAACTCAACTTTGGATGCTATGTATGAGATCATAATCTTTTAGTGCAGCTGAAAAATTTTTCATGAAAAATTTCTGTCAAGGGTGTGTTAATTCCTCTCCATTGAATTGTACACATCAGAAGACAATAATTGGAAAGTTTTATAGATCTCCCCATTTGGCAAATCGATATAGCATATTAATGCAGTACTGAAATCACATAGCATTGGAAAAGGTACTTGCTGGTGATATAGCCTTGGTAGAATTTTTTTTTCCTCGGTGCTTCAATTCCCCCTTCCTCCTTCTACAGAATGGAAATATTTTGCTCATGTACATAGGATAAATTTACTCCACCTAGGACTGCTGTGAGGAAGGAGTGGATGTATGTAAATACTTAGAAGGAACCCTAGTCAACACTAGTTAATACTGCAGTTAGTCACAGCCGTCACCACACAGGTCCTGCTGGAAACGCTCAAGCATGACCTCATAGGAGGAAAATTTCTGTGCATACATAGGTTATTCTTCTCCACCATTATTGACTCATTAATGGCGCTTTAGAAAACAAATCGATAGCTTCGACTAGAAAGAAAATGCCACAGTTATTCAGAAACCATGGTTAGTAATCCAGCTTCTATTTGCTGAGTTCGCCGTAGGACCAAAGAACAAAGAACTCTCCTTCCTATGAGTGCTTTAATGTGACCATGGGGATTGTTTGGTTAGTGCACACGTTAAAGGTTTTATACGTTCCGTGAGTGATGTCCTTTCCAAGAGTGAAGCTGTAGGTTAAGCGCCACACTTCAGGACCTCTTTGATTCACAGAGTACTTGATTTCCTTTGCATTCTTTGGTGAGGAGCGGCCGTTCAAGGAGTTACCTTGCTTATCGTGTCTCCACTGATTTGCTTTGCAGCTTGCGGTTCCCCACAACGATGAATGGACACGATTTGCCAGGACCCTGGTGGAGATCCGCGCCAACAGGGCTGACAGCGAGGAGGAAGGCACTGTTGAGTTAGCTGCCTAGACGTGAGATGAGCCTGCCGGATGTGGCCCCCACCCTTCCCTGCTAGAACTCAGAGTCTGCAGTCGAGGTTTCCGTGCCGTGTTTGGTGTCCTTTCCGTGTCAGTATCCCTGTGGCATTTTGGGTGCCATTTTGTGCAGTGTTACCCCATATACTCCACACGTACCTACTCCCCCAAAGCCCACCACAGCATTTCTATCTTTGTGTCTCTGTCTCAAAAACAAAAGGGGAGGGGGCCCTTAGGGGTTTAGTTGTTGCCTTTTAACTACTTGGTAGCTGTATTTAATAGCTTGAAATCTCTGGTTGAATTTGTGCTTACATGTACTTCTGGTATAGTCCTATTAAATCCATATGAAGCCAGATATGATTGGGTGCAGATGTGGCGTCCCTCATGATATGGTACAGGGCCAAAGACTCGAGATGTGGTGTTTTACATGGTGACTCACGTTATGAATGGATTTACTACAAGAACATTGCTGCGCCTTGTTTATTGTAGCGTGCTGCATGGGACATATTTATTTGAAAGCATTAAAATAAACGATCTTAGAGCATGTGAGTAATGAGAGGACTGTGTTTTCTCTGCTGCTGCTGAGGTTACATTAACTTCCAAATAACAATTACAGTATGCCAGCTCCACTGAGAAGCGGAGTCTTTAGAGGTTTGTTGCAGTGAATGGAATGAATTTTAATGCCTATTATTTCTAGGTACTTGAACAATATTTCAAATATACTTGGCTATCGATACTTATCATCCAAGCCAGCACAACCCTACAAAAGTCTGTGCTTCCTAAATACGACATCAGTACTACCCATAAATGTTCCAACCCAGGTCTGTGTCACTGTGGGTAACTGTTTTGCATAGCAGAAAACCTGACATGAAGTTTGCTATGACAAGAGGTTGGAGCGGTATGTGAGGGCCATGTTAAAGACTGAACATGACTTTTTAGGCAGCCAGCCTGTCGGGCTTAAATCAAGACCCCTAGCTTTTTTTTTATGAGGCTACATGTGTGTATGTCTTTGCTTTTTTGTTGTTCTTTTTATTGTTGTGTTTGGTCTTTAGGAGGTAGACACTCCCTCACTTCTGTCACTAAAGCCACCAGGTTTAAAAACAACGTTAAATGGTAGAATAAGAAAGGACAAGTTGAGATAAACAAATGCCACATGTTCTACAAATGTGTATTTTAAAATTCATACTAGAAATTACGTTAATTACTATTAAATAGAGAATGTGCCAATAGACAGCTTTAACCATTCTTTTCAAGGGGTAGTTCATTTCTAGAGAGAGAGAATAAAAATAAATTGTAGATAAATCATTTTTAAGAATTGTCAATAGGCTCTTGATATTTTAGGAAGAAAAGTTCCATCCACACATTCTTGGTAAGAATTCCTCATATATAGTATATATACTTTAAAACATTTTAAGTTATGAGCCGGGCATTGGTGGTGTATGCCTTTAGTCCCAGCACTTGGGAAGCAGAGGCAGGTGGATCTCTGTGAGTTCGAGACCAGCCTGGTCTACTGAGCCAGTTTCAGGACAGGCTCCAAAACAATACAGAGAAACCCTGTTTCGAAAAACCAAAAAAAAAAAAATCATAATAAGTTATGATATATTTTCCTCCAAGTGCTCTATAGTAGCAACATAATTAAATTCCCTTATAAACAGAAATTAGCATTTTATAGATAAAATATTTTCATACATGTGTATTTAAACTCAGTGGATAGAAGTATGAAGAAAAACATTTAAGAATTCCAACTGGGAGGTGGTGGTACACACCTTTAATCCCAGCACTCGGGAGGCAGAGGGAGGTGGATCTCTGTGAGTTCGAGGCCAGCCTGGTCTAGAAAGCTACACAGAGAAACCCTGTCTTGAAAAACAAAAACAAAAACAAAAAAAATTCTAGAAAATTTCCTGGTTTTTTTTTTTGATTTGTGTTTTTTGGGGGGGAGAGTTCACAGGGTTTCTCTATGTGTAGCCTGGGATGCCCTGGAACTCACTCTGTAGATCAGACTGACCTTGAACTCACAGAGATCTGCCCGTCTCTGCCTCCCGAGTGCTGGGGTTAAAGGCTTGCGCCACCACTGCCCAGCTTACAAATTTTCTCTTTTGTTAAAGGAGAAAGTTCTAGTTTTTCTTTAGCAGTAACAGGATTGCTCTTTAGATTATGAAAATATTTCAATAGGCCTATTCCGTATGCAAACCTAAAATACCACAATGGTAATGTGATGAGGTACAAGAGAAAATGAAAAGTCTCTTAAAAAAAAAAAAAAGGAGTAAAATTTGGTGAGTTGAGTTCTATCAGGGCTCATACTGTGGAAGGAGAGAACTAACCCCCACAAGCTGTCTCCTGACCCCCACACTCCCGTTACACACATGCATGCCCACAAATAAACGCATGTAAATATGTTTAAGTCTAAAAGCAGTCTAGTAACAAAAATATTGGGAAACAGTTCTCAAGCATACACTAAGCCGTCACTAAGAATAAACCAACAGCTCATGTGTTGTGACTGGAGAGCAATTGCAATGTTTCCATGAGAGAAGCCTGTGAAAGGCAGAATCAGAGTCACTTCTGGGAAGGCCATTGGGTGGTACAGGTTTAAGTCCCTTATTGATCCCCAGAGGTAGCCAGCCTCTGTACAGTCCTCACATCTCGGCCCTCAGATCCTGTCTTGAGGCCGCTGACCTCATGTACCTGATAGAACAAGGGGACATAATGACTATAATAATGCTCATGTCTGGTTTCTGCCTCACATCTATGAGAATCTTTTGTAATCCAAAGTGCTAGGTTGGTCACAATGACACACACTTTCAATCCCAGCACTCAAGGAGGCAGATACAAGCAGATCTCTTTGAGTTTGAGGCCAACCTGGTCTACATATCGAGTTCCAGGCCAGGGCTATGGAGAGAGACCCTGTCACAATAACAAAAACATACAAAAAAAATCGAAAACAACAACCAAAACCAACCACAGCAGTGTGTTGCCCTTCCTGATGCATGGTGGGACTGTTTGATTCAACAATAACTACCTGTGCGACTATGAACCCAATAGCTGTTTAATCTAAGAAGCCAAGTACCTCAGCAGTCCGGATCCTGGAACCCTGCTCACCTGGGAGCTCCCTAAGGTCACTGGTAATGAGTTTCACTGGAAGGCCAAGTAGGCGGAAGGCCGTGTCCACGGCTGATCTCAGCAGCTCGCTCACTGCTCTTCTTGAACTCTCTGTATCTAGTCTCCGTGTTGGAAGATGCTAACTACTTTGTGAGTAGGGCTTCTTCCTCAGTTAGTCCTCTCTGGGAACACTGTTATAGGCATTCCCAGAGATGTGCCACCTGGCGATTCTAAATGTCATTGAGTGACAACAGACTATCAACACACCCCTGGCAATTTGAGGCTAGGAGATGAATGCAAAGATTTGGGGACCTGCTACTTCAATGAACTTGTTTGGGACCTTTAATCCTCCCAGTGGTTAAGAGCATACTGAGATATTGCCTCCCAAGTAAAGAAGAAACTGCTGACATTAGAACTCTGAACACTAGAAGAAAGCCCAGTGCCTGGTAGGCTGCTACTTGGGGTTCCAGAGCCAACCTATTCCATATCTGCAATGCATGGTTAGGAGGATGTCAGGGCTTTTGGTGGACACAGGTTGGGGGTGGACTTTGCTGTCCGTCTGAATGGCAGTACTAAACATCAGTGGTGAGGAGAGACAGTGCGGAACTTTTGGAATGGCATCCATCATCAATACCACATCCTGTAGAAAAGGCTTCTGTTACCACAGGATATATAAATATCATGCATTTTGCTGTCCCACTCCAAGCTGAGCTATGTCAGCCCTACAGGATCACAGTTGGACACACCTGGAAGCCATTTGTAATATAGAAACTGTGACCAGAATCAAAGAGTTTGAGTAAGGGACACAAGCAAATACCCTGGAAACCCAATATTGCCCAACAGAATTTTAGCAGTGCCCCTGCCCCATGTTGGCACACCTGGTCCTATGTGGGGGTGTGGCAGGTTCTGTATGACTAGCAGAAAGAGAAAGAAACACATCAGAGTCTGGTGTACATATAGGTTGGCTTTATTCATGGGAGAAAGTTAGACACGGGGGTCAGCCACATTAGAGCCACCTTCTGGAGTGACTACCTTGACAGAAAGTGCAGAGGATGAATCCCTTTCATAGATCAGAGGCTGGAGCTGTGCAGCTAGTCACCCACCAACATGAACCTACGGGGGCCATGCCACATTCTCGCCATTTTGAGTGGGTGGTGAAACGGCCCGAAGTGAGGTCGCGTGCCTACTGCCCGCCTACCTCAAGCTCTGCCAGTGCTTGCAGAAGCCACCACCCCCTCACCTTTCCCCCTTGCGGCCACTTTTCACAACAGCCAAGCAGGACATGTTTCTCAGAGCGCAGTGAGGAGATTCAAACCCTGAGAGAGGTCCATAACCTGGGTGATTTGACTTCGACCTTCCATGTAAGCTCCTTTTCTCTACACCGTGATCAAACACCTGACCAACAAAACCCAGGGAAAGGTTTATTTCTGCTCATAGATTAAAAGATCCAGTCTGTAATGGGGGAGGCATGGTAGGGATTCCATATATCCCATATATACATATATATGTGTGTGTGTGTGTGTGTACATATATATGTATGTGCTTTTTTAATTTTTTTTTTTTTTTTTTTTTTGGTTTTTACGAGACAGGGTTTCTCTGTATTGTTTTGGAGGCTATCGGTCCAGCCCGGCCTCGAACTCACAGAGATCCACCTGCCTCTGCCTCCCGAGTGCTGGGATTAAAGGCATGAGCCACCACCGCCTGGCGTGCTTTTTTAATTTTTAAATTATATTTTCCTCTGTGATGAAACAGGAAACAGAGCAGACTATACAGAATCAAAGCTAGTTCTACTATCCATGCCCTGCAGAGCCTCTCGCCACACCTAAATTTCCACAACCTTCTAAAATGGCACCACCAGAGAGTGACCAAGCATTCGAACACGTGAACACCAGGGGGATGTGTGGTCATCACACCATGTCCTCTAGGGTCTTACCCCTGAGCGTTCTAACCTTAACTCACCCACGCTAGCTGTGTAGGTCTCTTCATGCTTCCAGTCACATCACCAACCACAGAGCCTCTGCAGAACCTGTGGAGAAGCCTGAATGTGAAAGTCCTCCTGCACACATTCTGAAGCCCCACCCTTTAATTAAGGTCATTCTTCTGACTGACTGATTTTTCAATTAACTTTTTAATCTGTGAGAGCAGCAAGTCTCCCGGGGCCTAAGGTCAATGTCAGTAAGAAAAGCTATAGTCTAGAAGAGCAATACCAGCAAAAATAATAAAATGCACCTGCCACTCCCCGTCAGAGACAGAATTAAAATGAGAAAAGAATGGCTTTTACATTTCAGTGCATTACATATTAAGGATTTGTTCATCAGCTTTTTTTGCTTTTAAAGATTATTAAAATATTTATTTTTATTTAAGTGTTGACCTACATATATGTATATGTACTGTGTGCATGCCCAGTGCCTACAGAGGGCAGAAGAGACCGACACATCCTTAGAACATGAGTTCCAGACAGTTGCGAACCAACATTTGGGTACTGGAAAGCAAACCATACAGTCACTAAGTCATCCACCCAGTCCACAATTAGTGCCTCACTATGTAGCCCTGGCTTCCCCGGCACTCACTATGCAAAACAGGCTAGCCAACCTCCAGGTTAGAGAGACCCACGTACCTCTGCCTTCCGAGTGCTGGGATTAAAGGTATGTGCTGCCATGCCTGCTTCATTCGTCAGTTTTAACAGTTTTGTCCATGCCATTAAAAGGATTTTTAATCTGTCTCCCTAACCCTTTTGCTTTTCCATTTTTATTTATGTGCTTTGAAGCTGTTACTAAGCACATAGTTAGGTGATATTTTCTTGATAAACGGACATGTTTATCTGACACACAAGGGTTGAACCCAAGGCCTTGTGCATGTCAAGCACTGAGCAGGGCAACCCTTGACCTTTCATGTCACCTGGGTCAGTGTCCTCCCGTTTCAGCCTCAAGGATTTGCTCTAGTGTTTGTTATTCTGCATAGACGCTAGGTACATTTGCTTCTTGAGACTGCCATGGTGGTCCACGGCCATACTACCCTGAACACGCCTGATCTCGTCTGATTTCAGAAGCTAAGCAGGGTCACGTCTGGTTAGTACTTGGATGGGAGACTGCCATAGTTTCACCTTTACCTCTGAAAATGATTCTTTTTTTTATCAAAAATGGAACTTTAATTGGCAGATTTTTTTCCCTTCCTTTCAGCACAAGGCTGGGAAGACGGCTCATTTGGTACTGCATGAGTGTGAGAAAATGAGTTTGAACCCCCAGAACCCACGTGAAGCTGGCAAGGTAGTGCATGATTCCAGTACTCCTAGGGGGAGGTAGGAAACTGAGAGTAGAAACCTTGTAAGGTCACAGGTCAGCTTTCATGGCATAGCAGAGGAGGAAAATAAAATAGTGAGCAAGACTGTCCAGTGATCTCCACACACACGTACCTATAAGCACATCCACAAATGCACAAGTGCACACACACATACACACATACACACACACACACACACACACACACACACACACACACACACACACACACACTTTGTAGAGGGTGTGGGGGAGTCAGGACGGCAGCAAGAGCTGATGTCCGCAGTGTAGGGCAGGGCGATGGGATGTGTGTCTTCAATGCCTTTCATTATTTTACTCTGGACTTGCTTTTCTCTACTTTATTGTACAAGTCTGTTTTAAGAATTTAGGTCCACAAATGGACTTTGGGTGCCCATCCAACAATGAGAGACGCACTCTCACCCTGGACTCTCGGAGGAGGGTCTAGGCCCTGCCCTGGATGAAATGACAGGGAGGGTGAGGCCCTCCCTGGGGAAATGAGGGGATATTGGAGGGGTTGGTGGGAGGGCGTGGGAGGAGAGGAGGGAAAGGAAGAGGGACCTGGAATTGACATGTGAAGCAATCTTGTTTCTAATTTAAATTTAAAAATAAAAATTAAAGAAAATAATTTAGGTCAAGTTTAAGCCAGGTGGTGGTGGCACACGCCTTTAATCCCAGCACTCGGGAGGCAGAGACAGGCAGATCTCTGTGAGTTCCAGACCAGCCTGGTCTACAAGGGCTAGTTACAGGACAGCCTCCAAAACCACAGAGAAACCCTGTCTGGAAAAACAAAACATAACAAAAAAAAATTTAGGTCAACTTTAAAATCACCGTGGTAACTGCTCTATTGCACAAAAAAAAACAACACAAAACAAACAAACAAACAAACAAACAAAAACCGAGTCACCCTTGAAGAGAGTCATGCTGAAACAACTGGAAGCCAGGGAGCTTTGGTGGCCAGATCAGAATGAAGGGAGGAGATTCCTGACCCAGGAGTCAGCCTCAGACAGGCACAATTCCCGCATCTTCCTATTTTCCTCCAAGAGTTATTCAAGGGGACTGTGGTTTTGCCTTAAGCAAAACCCCTTTAACGGCCCAGCATCTCAAAGCAAACAAGGTTATTTTATTAGGTACCCCAGCAGATGAAAGCAGTGCTCCATTTGGCCTCTTCTCAGTCAATTAATGCATTAGCTAAAAACAAACCTTTCTGGAAACAAACCCACTGTTCTCAGCCACTTCCAAAGGATCTGAGAGACAAAGAGCAAGCTTCAAATGCTACTCACTGTTAAGAAAAATGATTCACAGCCCATCTCAAGCCCACGGTAGCACTCAGCTCAAGGGAGGGGACTCTTAAACAACAGTTTAGTTTTCACAATGACCAGGGAATTTAAATTCATCTTTGAATTTATGTGATCCTTCCTGACTTAGAGCAACAAATTACTAATAATTAAAATAACAACTATGTTGATTTGATAAAAGATTGGCTTATGATTTCTAGAGACAGCATCTGATTAGTAGGAATGTACCAATTGGTCTTCATTTCTGGTTTTAACTCTAGCAGCATAAAAGGCCTGTGAAGACAGAGTGGGAGCCAGTCTGGTGGGACAAGCCTGTGTACCTAGCCCGGTGACACAAGCTTGTATTCCCAGCTATTGGGTGCTGAGAATGACAGATCAAAAGTTCCAGTCCTGCTAGGGCAATCTGAGAAGGACCTGATTCAAAAATAAAAAAGCAAAAAGGGCCGGGCATACAGCTCTATAATAGAACATTTGTCCAAGGCCCTAGGGCTTAATTCTTCCGTATCACGAAGATCAACAACAACGATGACAAAACAGACAACACAGTGGAGGAAAATACTTTCATGAAAAATCCATCAATTCGACTGTTCAGCTGTGCATACATCAAAATGGTTAACTTAAAATGTAAAAGATTCTGAAGAGCCCCTCCCTTACAGAGCCCTGTTGAGTTTCATGGGAGAAGCTGCCACTGTCCAGAAAAACACAAGAGAGGATGTTGGTGCCGGAGACATTAGAAGCAGTAGGCAAGTTTGTGAACATATCTTGTCTTCCTAATACCAAAGGCTGAACCCAAGGGAGATCACCACTCCCCAGTCCCCAAGCACCCGAAGGTAAAACAAAAGGCAAACACTCCTTTGTGGAAGACGCTTGTGGAAAGAACATTTTAGAAAGCTGTGGAAAAATCCACATCCTGAAAGCATTCGATTACCCAGAATTTAAAATGGGATTTTGTTCAGTGGCAAGAGTACAAATTCATCCCTGCAAGTCTGGCTTCTGTGGTCAGAGGCGCACGATGGCTTGGAGGGAAGGTTAATTTGGAAGGCAGATAAACTGGGCTCTAAACCAGATTCATCAAAGGCTATCACCGAAGTGCCCCCCATACCCGCACCTGAAGCTTTCCAGCATGCTGTGCATTCTGAATACACACTCCAAGGAGGATACAAACAGTTTCAAGCGTAATTTGTTCCCCGTCTTTATTCCCTGCTCACTGAGTTATGTGCTGTTAAACATTTCCAGAAGACTGTCAAAATGTAAGCATCCCGAGGTTTACACAGGCCACACCATTAAATAACATATAAGCACGAAGATTTAAACATTGTTTTCCAGCAATGCTAAATATTTTAGCTAAGTAAAAACTGAAGCTTGAAATGCAATAAGCATTTAAACGACTCTTTTTCTGTGCCAGAATTCTTACTTTTCCCTGTGCGACCCTGGCTGCTGGGATTAAGGCGACCCCAGGGAGCTCGGCAAATGGTTGTGGGTTATGAGGTGCAGCAGGGCCTTGGCGACAGCGTGCCACCCAGCTTCAAGCAAGCCAGCCACGACTGGAACCCAAGAATCAGTGTGCTCACTTTGTGGTCAGCTGCACATTTTTTCCTCTCCTTGGAAAAAAATTAAAAAGGCTGTTACGAAAATTAGGCCTGTCTCCCACCTCCCAAGTAATCATGAGGTGAGCCAAGAGCAGGGTTGCCAGGCTCCTGGGCTCTACACTAGGGGAGGCTGGCTCCCTTGGGGAAGGCAAGGAAGCACACGGGGTGAAATGCCTACAGGGCCTCAGGCGTGAGGAGGGACACGGTCCAGGGACGGACTGCAGCAATGACAGCAGCCACGCAGCTCCAGACATGTTGTGCTGTCACTTTGGGGAGAAGAAAAACCCAGAACAAATTTCACGTGGTTTTCACCACATGGTGATTGCAGTCCAATTCTAGGCCTGTCACAGGAATGCCACCCACTGAGCAGAAGTCATGGAAAGTAGCCCTCCTTCAAAGACTCTCCTCCAGTCACTGCCTCCTGAACAGAAAAAGTCAAGGATTTCAAAGAAACACAGACAATGTGGTCCTATCTCTACCGACTTCTGGGTCTCTGGTTTCTTCTCATGTACCTTCAGCACCGCGTAAGTCTAAGCAAAGCCAGGACACTCTCCCATCAAACCCAACAGCTCGTAAGGAAATGGGCAAACCACGTACTTTTTATGAGATGTGGGTCAGTTTTTTTTCTCACAAAAATCTGATCTTCTATAAAATGTCTAGCAAGTGTGGAAAGAGAATGTAAGAATCGAGGCATTACTCCAGACTCCAAAGCCCAAAGCTGGGGCTCTGCATTTTATACCATCTTTACAATGGTACTGGTCTCTGAGGGCAATATATAGGTATCATATCAGGGGTTAGTTAAACAGACATGAAAGGAGTCACTTGTATACATGTCCTATTTCTGGTAAAGATCCATACCTGTAACAGGTGTGCAACAAAAAATTATGGATGATGTTGACTCTTTGCAACTTGAATGTAACTCTGTGTGTCGACCTATAGGACAGGGATGGGTGCCTCCAGAGGGTAAGAATATCCATACAAACCCCAATAGATCAATCATCTTTGACAGATGACCGCTGTTGAAGGCTAACTTCTTTTCCAAGATCATCACAATGAGGCAAATATCAGCAAGGGTTAGATACAGCAAAATATGGTCCTGGTATCACTTGGTAGTAAATTACAATACAAATATCATTTCACACCAGTTCTTATGCAAACTTCCACTGAATATTTGCATTATTTGAAAGCATTGTGGTAAGAAATTATACCAAGTGGGACTGGGGGAATGGCCCAGGCAGTGACGTGTCTGCTGTGCAAGCATGGGGACCTGAGTTTGGATCCATCAGTACATAGAAACCCAGGACTGCAGGCACTCACATGTTAGCCAAGAACAGGTGGTATGTTCATGTATGTGGGGAACACGTGATCCCTGTAGCTCACTGGTTAGTTAGGTAGCCAACCTGTTGAACTCTAATTCCGTGAGAGTCCCTTTCTCAGTAATTAAGAAGGAGAGTGAGCGAGAAAGACATCCGGTGCTGGACTCTGGTTTCCATGCGCATGTGCACAAATGTGCATTCACACCTACGTACCTACAGATAAACATGGCCACATGAGCACGTTTTCCAACACACAAACTGTCTCAAGTGTCAGAAGGTGACTAGGGCAAGGAATTACTTCAGTAGTTCTTTCCTTTCCCAGAGGGAAACATACGTTCTCCTACTCACTCTAAACCATGAAAATGAGCTCACGTGTTACCTTGAAGATAATGCCGGCAGGAACAGGCTATCCCCAAACGTGGCACGAAAAAGAATCCATGAATGACAATCATGTTTGCCATTCATCATGGAAACACACAAGAGCAAGCTTTAAAAATAGTTTATTTTTCACTTTGCAAACACACAGGCTTCTGACCATGATACAAGGCATCCCGAATTAAATAAAAACTTAGAGAACATTTGTCTGACATGATTCAAGATATAGTGATTTTAAAGGCAAGTGGGTGCCATCTAGGGGGTGGGAGGAGGCTGGTACCAGGATGAGGCAGTGGACATTATTCTTACAGTGTAAAATTGGCAGGGATCAGCTCATGTTCATCATACAAGTATTTACCCCAAATCAGCACACTCAGGAGTAGAATTGTGTCTCAGCTTCTCCTGTCTCTCTAATAAAGAATGCCAAAAGCACTTCCTTAACATCCAAAACTTTTCCCTAGTAGACTTGGTACTAGTAAGAGAAGATGATTACTAAACATCCTCAATGTGGCTTTCATTATGAAAAAACATGTTTCACATAAAACTTTCATAATATAATCCAGAGGCCAAATTTGTGCATGTTTAAAATTTGAGTCCGGGCTGGATATTTATTGTTTTTTTTTTCTCCCAGTGTTTTTCATTTTTATAAATATATACCCAGCTTTCTATTACCTTAAACATCCTCAGAACTCTTTGCTCTAGGAACCATGGTTGCCTTTCAGTAGACTCAGTGAGACTATCATTCAAGGTAGGAGACCTCCCTAATTTCCTTTCAGACTTACTCCAGATCAAGTTAGTGTTGCCCAAATCCCAGTATATAAAAGATACAAACATAGGTTTGTGGGCAGAGTGCCAAAGAATAATTAGGAATAATTCCACATGATCTTGGTACAAAAACATGCAGAAAATGAATGATTGCATCGAATATAAAAAGCCTTGACCTGAATTTAAATGAGACAGATGTGGAAGGGGTGAAGGCACGCTTCAATCTGAGATGGGGCTCACTGCAATCCCACCCGTTCTACAGCCACATCCAGCTGAGCCCTCCTACGGGCCCCCACCAGTCACATTTGAGGTAGATGCTGATGGCTTGAAGAGAGGTAGGTAAAGTCCAAACTTGTTTTCAATCCCTGCAAATGTTGCAACTGCCAGTTTGTAGCCCCCGACATGGTCAGGATTGGGAGCAGGCAGAGTAATCCGGGATTTAGGAACTGGCTCGGATCCCACGGGCTTCCTATGGAAAGAGTAAATTGGTATCAACTGAGTGTTTAAAAAAAAATCCCAGTAGAAACCAATAAAACGATGCAACATGCAACAAAAATTAAATTCTAGTCAAGTGCGCGCTTTGAAATGACCTCGAGCATACTGTCACGGGGTCCAGACAGCCTCGCGTGATTTCTCATCAAGAACTGAGTGCTAGGAGGCAGGAATTGGGCAGCACTTCGCCACAACACTTACACTCCTCCGAAGTCAACATAGAACCATCGCTGCAGCAACTCATAAGTCAGCAAGGTGACCCCAAACTGTGGTGAGGACCGGAACACACGAGCTATGACAGAGATGGAAAGAAACAACAGATACCATTAGACTTAAAAAAAAATTTTACCTGATACCAAAGGGTTAGTTAAGAACCAATTACTTCCGTACCAGCAGCTCCTTTCCACAAGGCCTTCGGGCCTTCTTCCCGCAGGATCTTCCTAAAGCAGTCTATCACGCCGCTGTAAGTGGTCTGGCCAGCCCGGGCAGCCACCTGTAATCTAGTCTTGATAACATCAGCAGGGGTCACTAAGGATGCTGCAGGCATACCTGTAGGCGAGACACAACACCATCTCAGAGCACTCACACTCTCACTACATAAAAATAACTGGGCCTTGAACTGCTGGCCGTGGGAAGGAAGGCGGGAAGCCGGTGCAATGAGGTGCCCGTTTTGCTGGCCTCTGGAAAGCACAACATGATGGTCCTGTCTGTCTGCGAGTGTCCACTGCCACCTTCATTTGTTGTTTCTATTCTTAAATACATAAATATTTTTAAGCCATTATTTATCCGTAACACCATTTCAAGTGGTTGAGAACAAACAGAGAAAGTGGTTTTCCAAAAAAAAAATTTTTTTGCTTCCCTGTTGAAATCAGAACCTCACAAAGTTATTAGGTCTGATTTTTCAGAGGTGAGGCTTATTATGTGTTTCCTCTTCATGGTTTCCTGGCTGCTGCCAGGCACAGGAGGGCTGCCTTCTCTCACATCCAGCCACCCTGACCTCTCTTACCAGAAGGCTGTATTGATAGCAAAGTAAACACTGTGAGCCTGTGTGTGACTCTGCACACGGATCTGTCCTCTCCCCAAACTGATACAATGAGAACATTCCAACAGAAGCCTTAACATTGAAATTGGCTGCTAATCAATGAGAAAGCAACAACAACAAAATCCCTCCCAAAATTACCAACGGGAAAATTTTCTACAGTTGTTTTTATCCAAAAATGGGACAGCCCATGTTTAGAGTTTTTAAAAGGGAGACTATTCAGAAAACACTGTCTCTTCTGGTTTTATTACTTTTCCATTATGAACCTATTCCAAACCAAACTGGTCAGATGCAGATGCATAAATCCCCTTTGCTTTTTTTAAGGCTTAATAATTCTGTAAGAATTTCTGTCCAAACCAACATGGTCTGGCTTAGGACTCCATCTCATCCTTCAACAGACGGTTTTAAAGTCATAGTATGAGCGCGAGGGGGTGTGCAACTGTGTAGTGCCCGCTCCCGTTTCTACCAGAAAAGCAGCCTCTTCCTCTGGCCTCTCCACTCAGCTCTGCCGTTTTACATGTGAAAAGCTCACTTTGTATCCCGTGCTATCTAAGAAGTCCCACTGGGCCTCCTATTAGCTTGGAGGGATTGCTGTCATTTTGAGCCAGGAATCTATCCCCTGACATGATGAAAGGAAACACAAAAAATGCTTAGAAACCCACCGCATTCACACTACCCATTCTGCTTCACTTCCTGATTTAGTGGGGGTGTAGCAGGGACTCTCCTCTAGACAAGATAAAAGCCTCCTGATCACTTTGCGGGTATGATCACGAGGGGCTGTGAAAGACACAGGGGCAAGAATGGGCGAAATGTTCTTCTGCATAAACATTTCCTGGTCATGGGAGAAGTGCCAGAGAGGAGGAGAGCAGGAAGAATAGATCCAATGAGAATATGCCTGAATGAAAATGCTAAAAGAAACACATAAACTACTTAATAAGTTGTCTGACAAAGCAGATTGGCGTGTGTGTGTGTGTGCACGTGCGCACGCGAGCGTGCATGCATGTGTGTGTGTGTGCATGCATGTGTGTGTGCATGCACACACATACATTCTCGAGAAATCCTACGACCCAAACACAAGCTCAGCCATATCCATCTGTAGCCCCCACAGCCTCTAATGGATGCCTAGAGTCTAGGAGCCACTACAGACATCACCATGAAGACTTCTAAGGTAGGGGCTGACAATAAACCTGGAAAACCGAGTTCAGCTACTCTAAAACTTGGTCAGACCAGCCACAGGTCCTACAAGGGGCTTTAATCACCAGACAGTGGGCAAAGACTATGAATCTGCTTTCCAAAGCCTGAAGCCACATGGATGAAATGGCCTAGGTGTGGAAGACGGGGAGACCAGAAGACAAGAAAGTATCTTCTATGTCCTCAACAGGAAGAATGCAGTCAGCTTGCTTGATTCTTTATCTATAAGGCTCATATAGTCAAGGTGAGGGGAGGAGACAACAGGAGGGGAGGGAAGGGGAACTGTGGGTGGTATGCAAAATTAATAGAAATTTAAAATAAATAAAAAGAAGACTCACATATGCATAGCCGCTGGTATCCACCACTTTAGCAACAAAAATGATACTGGGTGCTTAGCAGTCAGTTAAAACATTTGTGGAGTTTCCAGAAATCCAGCAACTACTCCAGAAGATCACGGACAGCAAAAAGAAAATTTGACTTGGTGAGTCCAGACAGCTTTGGGGCCAGAGACATTAATTTTCATAAGTACCATATTAGCATGTTTCTCCATTTAAGGCTTAAAAGGCGAACATGCATTTCTTTTAGGTCAAGGCCAAGAGGTTCCAATTCTACTTCTCGGCTTTGTCTATATAACTGACTAGGCTGACTACTACTGACAGCCATGTGATTTTTCTCCTCTCATTAAGGAGGAGAAAAATCTCGCCGGGCGGTGGTGGCACACGCCTTTAATCCCAGCACTCGGGAGGCAGAGGCAGGCGGATCTCTGTGAGTTCGAGGCCAGGCTGGACCGACAGCCTCCAAAACAATACAGAGAAACCCTGTCTTGTAAAAACCAAAAAAAAAAAAAAGGAGAAAAATCTCATATTCTGTTTATACTTCTAGCTTAGATTGCCTAAGGTATGCTGCATTGACAATTTACAAAGGTTGGCTGATATGACCAGACTTTCATTTTTATAGCTGAAATGAAAGTGTTTTCACTCAGGACACTGGATCCATTTCCATTGATGATGGCTACTGGACTCATTCCTCGGGTCCTGTGTATGTTTTCTATCTCCTCCATTGCCTGTTACTTCCCTTTTGCTCTCCATTCCTCGATAAATATAATAACCACGACATAGCTGTGGCCGGCAAGTATCTATCACATGGGCTGTGCCTCTAACACACTTACATCCTCTTCCACCAGATCAAGGATGGAAGTTCACGTTTGTTTTGGCCTTTTCTCTTTCCTTCCCACGCCTCCCAACAGCTCTTCTTGCATAACAAATACAAACACCCGAATCAGCAACAATTTTGAGTGATTTATAGCTATAACTTTTCTGTCAATGCTGCTTCAAGTATGCCACATTGTCCTTCTTAAAATTCACTCCTCATTTGGCTGCAGAGAACAGAGCCTTGGAAGCCTGTGTAGACACAAGCTCTGTCTGTCTCCCCCCCGGCCTCCTCTTCCCCCATGCTACTAAGCCTGGGAATATCACTGTGCTTCCAGATCTCATCTCCTGGGCAAGATACTGTGTTGCAGATGAGAGACCCATCATTACTCACGGTCTGCTGTCCTTCTCTTGTAACCCTGATATCTATCCAGGGAACCTCTTCTGAAGACACAGTAGACCCACACACCTCTTCAATGTTCTTACTTCCCTCCTCTGTGTTTTTATCACACGCCCTGAGTGCTGCCCCTGACATGTCCTTATTTCCCAAATGTCTAACTTCTTCACCTTTTCCTCAGTCTTTTCTCAAGGCGGGTCTTACTGCGGCACTCAGGCTGTCCTCAAACGCTTGATTCTCCTGCCTTATCTTCCTGAGTATGTTGGGGTTATGGGTGAGCAGCTCTACTTGAGGTGGAGCTGGGTTTTCTTCGGTCAGATCTTCAGAAACATATGGGTCTTTAATTTTGACAATCTTTTCATTAGTTAAAGAACAAAAACCACCCAAGGTCAATTTTGACCTCCAAGTGACTGGAACCACCTTGGTCATCCTAATGCGAAGCTGTCTCAAAATAATTCAAGTAATCAATGGCCATCCTTAACACCTCAAATGAACACACAAGCTAAATTTTAAATGCCACAGAACTTCGCATGTGCTACAACACGCCAGTTTCCTGAGTTTGACTGTGTGATAGTTATGAACGATACGAGGTTCCCAGGAAGAGGAGATGAAGGACTACTACATTGTGGTTATCACTTCCTGTGTGCTTTCTTTTGTCTAAGAATCAAAGAATCCCCTCCAAGCTTCCGAATTACAAGTTCCCCTCTGGTTCCTAAATGACCGTGTTTTCTGTCACTTTTCAGTTCACTTTCCTTGTGCCCCTTCCTGTCTGAGGATGCCATGCTGTCTGCTGACACGGCGGGCCCGGGAGCCACCGTATTCATCGGTGGGTGGTACCAGCCATACTCCAGATCCACTTCCCCCACAGCTCTCCATTCTGGATGGGAGAATCCTTCATGCTGAAGGTGCCGAGGCAGGCTGGCAGGGCTGAACTTTCCCAAATGCTGACATGTAGAAAACTGAACGGTGCAGTAAGAATAATTTATTTTCTACTCCGCTGGGAAAGAGCTCTTAATTTATGGTTTGCTGCACCTGTGGTTAAGGTTTGACATGAGCTTAAGCCCTGCCCTGCTTTCCGTCAGTTCCAGGCCCAAGGCTCACTCTCTACGTCGCAGTTCTGAGGTTTTAACTGGCGGACAAACGTTGCTTGAAGCTCTAGGTGACATGGGGAGTGGCTAAGCTGGTTATCCGTCCAGAGATGCAGCTTTCTAACTTAACCTCTTTCAGAATCCCTGGGGCATCAAACTGTATCACTGAGCTCAAAAGTCTCCCCACTTTGGCCTTTACATTATCCATAGATTTTCCTGCCAGTGCTATGGTCTGTAGCATCATCAACTGCAGATTCAGTCTGGTTGCGTCCTGAGTACTCAGTGCTACTGGTTTTATTGTGTATTTTCTAGCAGTTTAAGATGTTAAGTTGAATATGTCCACTTCATCACCCTGATCTGTCTCCACTACTTTTTAGTCTCAAGGCTCTAAGACTTAAATTATTCAATTATCAAATCTTCTGCGTCAGCGGCCACGCCCCTCTTGGGACTGTATAACATACCTTGAGCCACAGGCACCCAGAAAAACTACTTCTGACCCATACCCAAAAAGAAACGATAAGTACTTATTTAAGGCCGAGAAGCTCCGGGTTAGTAATAAAGGCATCCCAGGTGTGCTGGCTAGTTTTATGTCAATGTGACATAAGCTATAGTCATCTGAGAGGAGGGAACCATAAGATGGGGCATAGGCAAGTCTATCAGTGATTGATGGGGAAGGGCCCAGCCCATTGTGGGTAGGACAACCACTGGGTTAGCAGTCCTGGGTTCTGTAACAAAGCAAGATGAGCAAGCCAGTAAGCAGCACCCTCCATGGCCTCTGCATCAGCTCCTGCCTCCAGGCTCGTGCCCTGTTTGAGTTGCTGTCCTGACTTCCTTCAGTGATGAACAGTGAGGGGGAAGTATAAACCAAATAAACCGTTTCCTTTTGGTCATAGGGTTTCAGCACAGCAAGAGTAACTCGAACCTGGCTACCAGGTGAGTGCTCAGAGACTAGGATGACTGTGGGGCCAAAACACCAGCACAAAAGTGACAATGCTTCCAGAGCTGCAAGGTTAATGTGGCTTCATGTTACAAACGATCATACTTTCTACCAGCAAACTCAGTTCCCAGAATCTATTTCTCCAAAAAGACAGATCCAAGACCAGAGAAATCATTAAGCCTAAAGATTTGCTTTGTTTTGATAAAAACGACTTATGCAAAAGTCGTTTGGACAGTTCTAAGTAAATATCTATGATTAAGAACTATATAATTTGATCTCTATTGAATTCTATTTTAAAATCTTGGATTGTATTCATCCTTTCCATGATCTTACATTTGTGTTTTCTTGGGTATCGTTCAGGCATTTATTCTCTTAAAGTTCAGTCACTTTAAGTTTATTAAGGTGTTTTTCTTTGTCTTCTTTAAATTCCTAGAACTCTTTGATGACATTTGTGGTTTTTTTTTTTCTTTTTTTAATTCTGTGTTCTGGAGTTC
Organism: Mesocricetus auratus; assembly: GCF_017639785.1. NCBI lineage: Eukaryota > Metazoa > Chordata > Mammalia > Rodentia > Cricetidae > Mesocricetus > Mesocricetus auratus. The sequence continues at coordinate 33,358,774 of NW_024429200.1, read as the reverse complement.
ATCAAGGTAATTCTTATTGGCAGACATTTCATGGGACTGGTAGATTTGGGCATGGGTGGTGATGGAGATGCTATCTGGATCTTTCATATCGTTTATATATCTTGCCCCGAGATCTGAGCATGTGGACCTCTTTTGTTATTTCTTGTCTAATATGGGCAGAGCAGGTTGGAACAGAAGAGGGAATGTGCAGGTTGGGTTTGGCTTAGAAACTGATGTGGCTTGGGCTGAATTAAGTCAGATGGACACAGGGGACTGGACTGGTGTTCAGGACTGTGTCATAGTCCAAGTGTGGAGTTTGGGGACAGAAGTTGGGGTTGGGGTGGTATGAGGAAGGAAGTATTGGGTGAATTATCCCGGCTAGACCCTGGAGAAGGATGTTCAGGATCTGGCTGGATGAAGAGGTTGGATGCAGCATGGGAGGGGCTCATAGGTTGAGGGAGGCAAGGCGGAACCTGATGGAAGCCTAGAGATTGGTAACAGCATAGACAAAAGTGCCCAGATTTGCCTGGGGCACTGGATATGGGGTAGGGATAGACTTGGGGGGTTGGGGAGAGTGTGTGGAGGGGAGGATCAAGAGGACTCACTTAGCACATCTAATCCTTCACTGGCATTGGAGCTTATCTATCTGAGATTCCGACACATATTGAAGACCAGCTGAGACATCCAGCCTTTTGGACTAAGCAACTACTGGATTCTTGGACTTCCTGCTCATAGCCAGCTGTGTGTGTGTGTGTGAGAGAGAGGGGGGGGCGGGGGGGGGGGGAGAGATTCATTCCAGAAGTTCTTTTCCTCTAGAGAACCCTAATACAATGGAATAGTATTCAGCTGCAAAGAAAAGATCTTATGAAATCTGAAGATAAATGGACTGAACAGAAAAGAACATATGAGTAAGGTATCCCAGACAAAGAGAGACACTGTATTAGATGTTTTCTCTCATATGAGGCTCCTAGCTTCAAATCTTCAGAAGAGAGTGCATAAAAACTTAGAAAGTAAAGAGAGATTCAGATGCATATAATGCAGGGTTAGGAGTGGGGGGCTTTAGAGAGGAGGGAGACGAACACAGAAGGAAGGGGGGGTGAATAATAAGAATATCTGAAAAGTTCCTAAGGAGTCATGACTATTAGTTATCTACTTAATAAAAAATACCTGTAACATATGTCTGTGTATACATATTCACAAATAGTTTAAATGAAAATTTCCCACCTGGGCTGATGATGACACCCCCAAGAGCCATAGACTATCTAATAAGAATCCCAACATAAGGCATGAAGCACCCCCTTTTGAGTGATTGACCAGTATTGTCTAAGAGACTTCCAGAACATTATAGGCTACTGTTGGGGTCAACATATCATGCACTTCAGACACAGGACCAAGAGGACCAGCGCTAGATCTAACCTAAAAGACTCTTCCCTGGGGATCATCTTTCATGGTACTAGAAGGCACCATGAAAGCTTTGAAAGGAGAGCAGTAACCAACAGTCCTACACAACTATGATGCCTCTGAACCACAACAACTGATACAATATAATAACCCCAAGGGTGCAATAGTGGCATGTATATCTTGTTGGTAACCAATAGCTCTCTAATTGGACTTATGGCTTGGCCAACAATAAATACCTTGTGCTGGAAACTTAGCCAACTACTTAGGACTAGTGAAGTCATAGATCTTGGAGGAAAACCTACAACTTCCAGTTTAACAAGTATAACCCCCAACTAAATATTTATTCTTATACCTACAGATAAGTGTAGTTTTCAACACTCATTAAGGAAAGTTCTGTTTGCAACAGACAAAGATCATTACAGAAAACCATAACTGATCAAAATGTAGAGTTATGGGGCCTAGCCCCAACTTATATATCTATAACACAACCCCTATATTTAAGGCTCAGGGTATTTGTGGGAGAGGGACAGAGAGACTGTAAGAGCCAGATGAACAGAAAGTTTGCTGTAAGATTGTGTCTCCTAGATGTCTTACCAACATGTCTGACTAAACATGGACTAAATAAACAAGGATGATAGCAATAGTCATACTAACATGAAGGGGGAAAGCTTATGACCCTATTAAAAAAAAATCTAGAGGCAACTAAGAAATGCCGAAAGAAGGAGAAACATTCTTCTCCAAGGAAGAGCACACCACCTGGTTTTCCAATACCAAATAGACAGCTCTGAAAACATATACATAAAATTAACATTATATAGATTAGTCAGGTTGTATGTATTTGTTTAGAACACACACATGAAACAATTATAGAAAAAGGGGGTCATGAATTTGAAAAGGAAGGGTCACAATGCGGACATAGAAAGGACTGGAGAGAGAAAAGGGAAAGGAAGGGAAATAATGTGATTACACTATGATCTCAAAAATTATATGAAAAATAAGGATGTAATGCAAAATATTGATATTGTCCCGCTGTTAAAACTATGTTTAGGGAGTTTAAAATTATACACAATAAAATCACTATACTGGACATTTCTGAATACTAACATGATGGCAACTATTCTAAATCTTTGTCTATTATTGCACGTAACCCCCACAATACTTTTGGGAGACTAAAACATACATCTAGCCATTTCAAGAGATGTCTGCTCAGCCTAGTCACTTCAAGTTCTACTACACTTCTTCGAAATAAGTGGCAATAACTTTTGCTTAAGTTTTGGACTAGCTGGCATGCAGTGATCTGTTTAGGCAGCTTTAGGGAATGAACATTTAAAAAACTTCAGGCCAAACCATTTTCATTCTTGAGCCACTAAGTGGAATTAGGAAATAATATAGAACATGAATTAGAATCTGCCAGGACCACAAAACAAACAAGTAAATCAACCAATCATTAGTGAGTACTCCAAAGCTAAAATTCACTTAATAATCTAACTTGGGGGCTGGAGAGATGATTCAGCGGTTAAGAGCACTGGCAGCTCTTTCAGAGGACTTGGGTTCAATTCCCAGCACCCACATGGCAGCTCACAACTGTCTGTAACTTCAGTTCTCCAGGGAACCTGACACCTCACAGAGAGACATACAAGTAGGCCAAATACCAATGCACATAAAATAAAAATAAATTTTAAAAAATCGAACTTGACAAACATGCCCCTTGAAGGCTATTCATAGAAACTGTGAGAAAAAAAATCCCATTTCTGTTGTGTGGGTGGGGTTAGGCTGGTGGGTATCGGGAAAACACAGAGCTGCATGGATAAGACTTACCAGCTATAGCACCAGCTAAGAGCAGGCTTCCTGGGCTGACCTGCCCATCTTCATTTGCAAAGGAAGCCTTCACATGGGCGTAACAGGGGAAATAGATGGCGGAGAAGGGAATGTCCCGCAGAAAGCATGCTTTGGCACCCTGTGGGGTTTGCAAGGGGAAGAAACACCACATGAAACACACATCCCATTGAGGAGGTCAGGCTTCTCGGGAACTCACCTCAGAACAAAATATTCCTGGAGAAGACCAAATTTGTACTCAACATGCTGAAAGAGGAACAGTAAAATGTAACCAGAATTCTTCAAGCCACAAGTCTGGGTCTTGTTCTTCCAAACACAACCAGATTTGTCGTAGGGTGTGAGGACGTGGGAAAGGGGAGTTCTCGCTTACTCTGTGGCGGAGATTTCAATTAAAACAATTTTTGGAGCTCTGCCTGCTGAGACTCTCTTTGAGTCTCTGTGGGTGGAAGTCGCTGTTGGCTGATCTCAAACCGAGACAGGAAGCAAAAATCAAGGTGCCTCTCTGTTTGCACAAGAGGAGGAAGACAAGCTGTGTAGGTGCAAAGGGAAAGGTCCAATTTTTGTATCATTTGAGAATCTGATGAAAGTGTTGGAGTCTTTCCCAGAAAAAAAAAAGACATATACATAAAATACATCTTTTCAGAGAGTGCTTGGATTCTTATCCATTGTTTAGGGTTTATGAAATAGTGATAAATGCCTACCTAAAAATGTTTACTATAATTCTGACACATTTAAAATTTCAACACAGGACAATTAACTTCAGAAGTCAAGTTTTCACTAAATAAATTTCTGGTGCCAAAATCATGCCATGCTAAGGGCCCCAAGCATTGATGATACCAAGAGATAGAATATGGTGTTCTAATGCAAACTACAACACGTACACTGTTTCTTAGGCAGAAGAGTGGGAAGAAAATTACCCCTTTCAACACTTAATGATTTAATACTGTTTCTTTCACAGATTTCTAATGCCCCAAATTTCTACCAATTATAGATATTCCCAAAAGAAAATAACGAATTCATCCAGACTCAACAGATCTAGTCACATCCAGTGACACACACAGAGGCCTAGGTATGAAGCATTGGGGATTTCTGTCTGATGTTGGCTCCAGTAGGTCAAAGTTCTTCCCACCACTCATCTGTTACTCACTGTAATTAACTCTTCCCAACAAATGCATTTCCCTCCTGACTCAAATTGAGATCTGGAGGTATAAAGCCTCAGTCTTTTTTCACAGAAATTGTTACTGACCCAGGTCTACTGCAACTTAATTAGTTGTCGTACACTAGTAATACCAGAGGAACTTTATACTTAATCCTATTAAATTTAATCCCAGTTGAGCTCAACCTTTCAACCAGAACAAAGGTTAGAAGCTGGATTCTGTCCAGATGTGCCTGAGTTTGGATATTCCTCTTCTGACTGACCCATGGAGACTTTATGTGCTCATTCTGCATGAAGGTATTTAAAAAGGGCTGGCCCCTCTCTGTGTGTCAGCTCTTGCAAGTATAGCCTGTCACTCTCCAAACTGTTATATGACTAATAGAAAATAAGTACAACAATATCCATCACTTAAGTCCTCATTTCATACATGCAAAACCTGATGCCCCGGATATTTATCAACTGCCTGTGTGAGGGTCATGCTCCAGTGCCATCTTAGGGATAACTGCAGACAAGTCTAAAACACCAGACTCTAAGAATTTGCTTTCTCGAGAGAGGTACACAGTAAAGGACAGTATGGGCAGCCACATGGAGGACCCAATGCTTCCTTTAGGGTTAGCTATTTAAATGAGCTTAGATAATTAGTATCAGTTTCTCATTTATGTTTTCTCCTCCGTTTTGATTCTTGCCTCGAGTTTTCCTGTGAGTTCTCGTTATCTGTCCACATGTGTGTGCTGTCCAGAAGATGCAGATCAAATACGCAATTCCAGTAAAGATCAGTTAAATATGGCTTCTTCCCTTAATGTGAATACTTTTTAAAAGTACCGCACATTACTTCCCAAACAAATCATGAGGCTTTCTTGAGGTATGATTCTTCCTATAAATTGTCCTTTTTACTATACCTTTAGCCAAACAGATCTCCAATATCACATTTTATATCTACAGAACTCTGGGTGGCCCTTATTTCTTTGCTAATAATAGGTTCTCTTAAGGAAACTAAATTTCTATAGAGAAATCCCACTATAGATTATTTTGTTTATTTAAAAACCTACAACTGTAATCTGCTGTTCACAGTTTTCACTCATCAGAGCACTGTGAGCATTTCAGAGTATTGTCAACAGAAACATAAGCAACAATCCACCAACTGAGGCCACGCTGGGGTTGGTCTGGCTTATTCCCTTCCTTCTTAAACCCACAATACATGGCTTTTGTTTTGTTTTGGACCAGGAAAGACCTACCGTCTCCTTCAGTCTCTAGTTGTGTTGCTTATACTTTGAATCTACTTGCTTCTTTAAAACTCGTGTGATTTTCCTTAGTTTAGGATGCCCTGCAGATGGTTCCTCTGTCCTCACCCTTTTCAAAGCTTTGCTTTTCCAGTTTCTTCTCACCGATATACCTAACTCGTTTCAGCTAAAGCTTTCAATGCTCCATTCATCCGGTCAGTCAGGGTTCGCCTATCGCTCCTCACTTCTTTAATGATTGCTATACTGGGGACACCGGCCTTTTAAATACCATCTCTTCATTCATTTCACCCCCAAACACCACCCTCTCTAGTGAGCATTTTTTAAGTAGAAGACAGACAGGCATGGATTCCATATGGCTCCACACTGTCTACATCTCCTCAATATTGCTCTGAGTTTTTCAATACCTATATACTTGCCTATTTTGGTGTGGCTGTTGCCTGCTTCATATTGGAAGACAGGGATCGGGAATGACTACCCGATTTAATTTATAAAACATCTAACAAAATCTGTGGCTGCCAGGCACGTTCTTGATGACAGTGGAAGGAAGGTGCCCAGCTAGAGAGATCCAGGAGACACTCTGGAATATGTTGCTAGCTTCCCACAAGGAAGCTAATTTATTTCTCTGAAAAATATTCTAGAAAGCAAAACCATAATTTTAGTGTTTCAAAAATCCATTTGTTTTTTTGGAGACTAACAACTATAACAGAAAACAGTCCATTTATTTTGTACTAGGGTGCTAAAGTTAAAAAAAGAGAGATGGGTCTATTTTAGGCTCTGCAGATTCAATGTGATCAAATGTCATGCATCATAAGAAGGTAAGGGACACAAACTGAAACTGTCCTTGGGACCCAAGAAGAGCTGGAGCACATGAAAACCAGCTGAGTTCCCCAAGAAGCAGACTTAGGTATCCCAACACACTTACTGCCTCCCTCGTTTCTTGAAAGCACGAGCCAATTGCACATCCCTGTGAGAAGGCGTAACAAGACTGAAGAGATGAATTTAGAGCAAAAACAAATGACCTGCAGAAATCAAGCTCAGAGACAAATGAAGAACAAACGTGGAGAAAAGCAGAGTTGTATCTGTAACACGATGGGTGCGGAGTATGAGCAGGCTGTACTCTTACAACAGTGTGGCCACACAAACCAGAACAAATGTTAGGCTGTGTAAGGGGTCTCCGGTTGCTGATGATCTGAGTAGACACAGAACAGGAAAAGAATGCTGCCCACCGTCCCTGGTCCACAGGCAGGATGGCTGTGCCAGCAAGCGAAGGCTTGCTTTTCGACCCACTCAGATACTACGGAGCAAGAACTGAGCACTGGGAACAACTTTACACTATCAAGCACCTAGGGGCAGAGAGGGGAGTGGAGCTTCAGGAAAAGGAGAGGCGGCCCTGTCACAGTCCTGTGAAGTATCCGCTGTCACAAAAACAAGAGGCACAGATGTGGCCGGAAGGGTTGTACTCCTTGCCTCTCCTCTGGTACCTACCTCTATTGTCCCCTAAACCTGTACCTACACCAGGAACTCCTTTCAGTGGATAACTCAGAAGGGGCCCTTAGCTTCTCCTGGCCGGACAAGGCGTCAGAATGCAGTCTTTCTGGAGAGGTGACTTTATAACTAGAGGGCTCCTCAGGCTCATTCAGTTTCCCTGGCTTCCTTTCCTTGACTACTCCCTTCCAGGTCTTAGTCACAAAGCAGGTGCCAATTTGCAGGGCAGCCTTAGGCAATCCCTGACCTGTTGTTCCCATACAACAGAAAGGGAAGCAGGATGTTAAAGGGCTTTAGGTCCAGAGGGTGAAGAAAATGTTTCTCTGCCAGATTCCCGGGGAAATTCTTCACTGTGAACAGCCATTCTCTAGGACCTGAGCATGTTGGCTTGAATTCTACTTGCCACCGTGTACAATCTTTATTGGGTGGTCAACTCACTCTGAACGAGCAACTCTACAGTTAGGAGACAGGCTGTGTGTCAGCAACTGCAGAACTCACGATGCTGACTGTTAAGAAACTAATAAATTAATCTTTCTGCCCCATATAAAAATGTCTAGTGTTCCTGGCTCCTCTTTCACAAGCGATCTAGGCAGATTTGCTTTTATTCTCTGATTGGCCTTGAATTTTCTGGGTACATAGTAAAATCACATATGGAAAATTACTACACACAAAATACAATTCTCTAACCTAATCACTAAAGTACCCCCTATCTCCAAAGAAGGGAAATTATTCTTTTTTTTTCTTTTTTAAATAAAAGGCTCGTTGATGAGCAGATGGGAACAATAAAAAGCATTTCCAGGCAACCTAAAATGCAAATAATCCTGAGCTGACTAAGCTTCAATTCTGGACTATTCTAATGCCTTCTATCAATCACCATTCCTCCTTAAGGATACAGCAAGAGCCTTTAAGGTAAGCTCACTTCAAGTTCACAGCCCACAATTGACATGGGTCAGTTAGTAGGCTTGAGGATGCTAGGCACAGTATCATCATAGCAAAAGAATCACGTTTTTTTTTTTTTTCTTCTGCCTTTTGATGTGGACACAGTTGAAAACCCAGGGGAGCTTTAATCAATTTCTAAGTTGGTGGAGTCATCCACTCAAGTTTACTTGAGCAGTTCTGCTGGACTCAAGACTGTCAAGAAACAACACACAGGACCCATCCTCCATCTGTCTCTTACACACACACACACACACACACACACACACACACACACACACACACACCCCACACCTTGTATAAGCTCTTCATCCTCTTACAGCCCACCAGCCCCATCAATCCAACATTAGGCGAGGAGGAAGCCAGTCCTGAGGGATGGTGCTGATAAAGATGTCAGAGACAGGGCAGGTCTTTTTGCATGCTAATTCCTGCTTATTCTAGAAGTACCTGCAAACACAGCTCTAAACAGACTATTCCTAATACAGAGAAAGGTAATTACACTCACAAAGGCACCTCTGTGTCGGGCGGGCAGGCACCAGGAGCCAGCGGGTCTGGGGGACTGGGGCTTAACCCAGACTCCAGCAGTGAATGCACATTGTCTAGCATGGGGGGAAATGCCAGACTGGGGACCCCCACAGTATTCAAGACAACAGTGGTGCACCTTGTCTGGGGAGGTTATTTAATGCTCCTGGCACCTGTCGTCAGAGCCACCCCTTTTCCGACCTTACAGGTTTAGAATTTATTTGGCATGCATAATTGTATATTTTGATCTGGAGCTGCAAACAATGAGCAGCATGTCATGTCTTGAGCCCTCAGCATTCCTCTTGGCTTCCCCTCAGCAAGTTAACCCTTCCACGCACAGTCTGGCGGCAGCAGGGGGTTCCAGCCCTAAGCCTCAATACCCAGCTTCCCCATTCCCCTCCCCCCACAAAAAGAAAGAAAAAAAAAGGAAGTTACGCAATATACTTGAAGTAGAACACAAGCCGCTTACAGGTGACTATGGAACAGGAAAGACATGAGAAGGAAAAACACTGCTGTGTGTTTCGATATCATCATCCCGACTTTTGTGTATGACCATATAATCCTAATTATGTGTGTCTTGGATGTTGCTAACAACCTCACCAGTGTCAAGGCCCACTAAAAGGACGGTACTACTGTCAAAACCAAATAAACCAGCCACCAACTGAAGATGTCAGTGAACATCCAATGCCTTCAATTTGAATGTAAAATACAAGTGCCTCCCATTTGGTTCTAATCAAGAGACTTTGATGACATTATTTTCTCCTTAATTCCATTCTAATTCTAAAAAATTATCTTGGCAGCCCAGAGACTGTTGGTGGAGAGGAACACCACTTATTAGAGCAGTTGTTCTGTCACCATAAGGTGCTTTGCCACCAATAGGGTTGTCACTCAGATGGACCAGAAGCCCTGTGGCTGACACAGATGTTTTGTGTGTGGAATTTTCGTCATCGCAGCACTGACCCGGAGAAAGGTCCTTTTCTTCACATTCTCCTCTCCGCCTGCCGACCCCATTTTTAGTCTGCTTCCTCTGTTTAGTTTAATAGAGTTTTTATATTTATCTTCTGCCGCCCAACACACATTCTCCAGACTACTGGAATTAAGAGTAGCCCTCCCCCCCCCGTTACCACTTGAATATTAATTACAGCTTAAAATATTAAGCACCAATAGCTACCATTAAATACACATATATAAAAATCAAGACAATGCTACTAAACATTTACCAGTGCCTTCATTTCACTCCTGTCACGTGTTTACCTATTATTAATTTTCCTTCCACCTTATGCATATTGTAATTCCCATCCCATGTTTACAACTATCCGTTTTCCCCTCTGCTTTATGTATAGTATAACTCCTTCTGCCTTATGTACATAGTTATTGTTATGATAAAGCTTGCGTGGAGTCCATTGCAGGCGAGGGAGACCTGTTGAATTTAAAATTCTAGCCATCATAATTTTACTTATTAGTGTTTTTTTTTTGTTGTTGTTGTTTTGTTTTTTATCTAAACCTGGCCAGGAGGTAGTAGCACACACCTTTAATGCCAGCACTTGGGAGGCAAAGGCAGGCTGATCTCTTTGATTTTGCTGCCAGCCTGATCTGCAAAGTGAGTTCCAGGACAGCCAGGAAGGACTATTACACAGAGAAACCGTGTCTTGAGAAACAACAAACAATTAAATAAATAAATAAATAAATAAACCTTCAATTTATATTCAAGGCCTTTACATTTTTCTATGTTTAGAATATTTCCTATTCTTGCCATCTCTTACTGCTTTATGTGCTTTGAGATCTTTTATTTCTCTGGGTACAGTATCTGAAAAATCCTCTGAGGTTCAGGTTGACAGCGGGCTCCTTCTAAGAAGACTGGTGTTTTGTTCTGTCAATCACACGGGGATACTTCCAGCCTGGCATCCCACCCCACCCCCTGCCACAGACAAATATAAATTCAGCCTGTAACACTCAGGCCAGACCAGCTTCGACCTTCTTACTGTCAGGAGCCGGATTCATCCACCCCTACCTCTCTTCTTCTATTGACAAGCAAGGCCAGGCTGCTTGCAAGCTACTGTGGGAGGGAGCGCGGCATGTTGCCATCCACCAAGGGTACAGCTTTCTGAGGTTGCAGTTTTATGGGGGAAGATTCTGCAGCACCAAGAATCGGGTCAGAGGAGTGGTGTCCGGCAGAAAGAACACACGTGCCCACAGGACTGGTTCTGCACATGTAGGGTTGACCTCTGAGAACAAATATCCCCTGAAAGTCTGTGGCGGCCCAGCCATCTTCTTACATTCTCAATGCTTCCGGCACGACTACGGTATCTGGAGAATGCAATTTAGCCGCAGATCTCTGCTGAAGTCACCTTCCTTACTAACTCATGAAGAGGCTTTTTACAAAGTATGTTACTCGACATGTTTAGTTGTTTATATCTGGATGTTCTACCAATGGCTGGCAACCCTATAGAGAGACCTGACTGGAAGAATTGCTCAGGTTAGCTGCTTCTTAACCCTATTTGTTGACTATGTCCTTCAAGTTTCCTTCAAAACACCAAAGGTCACAGTGTGCCTCACGATTAGTTTCTCATTCCTTCTAACCCCTTCAATATACTCAGTGAAGGCTAGTTCTCTGTCACCAAGGGTTCTCATTAGCACTGGCAGTTACGGCTGATCCCAGCTATGCCCGAGTCATCTTGCAGCTTTAACACGGATACAAAGTCTGACGAATGCTCACTCACAGCAGAGAAGATGCTTCTCAGATAGGGAAGAAGTGTCAATTACATATGGATCTGATTCTAAATCATGCCAAACCCAGCACATTGTAGGAGTCAGAGTACAGGCCTTATAATAAGGACTTTCTCTATGTCAACTTCCTTATCTATAAAATATACATTTTATAGCCACATTACACATAAATTTAGTAATTAAAATAAATACAGTAATTTACATAAACCTACTATAATACCCAGCATGCGGCCCTCAAAAAAAAAAGTGCTGTCAATCACCATTATCAATGCTCAGTACCCCGTCTATAGGAGAGAAGGGTGAAAATGGCCAGTGTATTATTTTAACAATTAGCAGCTGGAAAATGACTCTGGTATTACAACTAAATAACAGAAAAGTACATTTCTCAGCCTTAGAATCAAACTGCTTTTAGTGAAAAAATCCAATCCTACTAGAGACATGTATGCAAGTCCTCACTCAGGCCTCTGGCTGCAAACACCTATCTCTTTAACAGTTAATTAACATTTCTTAAGCAGGCTGCTCTTTAAGTATATAAATAACTCAGTCACAACTAGAAACTAGAGAATGAAATGCTAGCTTAGGAGGCTAAGAAACCTATCCATCACTTCTGGAAAAATTTTCCAAGTAACCCATGGATAGAGGTTTACTAACAGTCTCTATACTTTTTAACATACACATTATATATAGTCCAACAATTTAGATCCTGCAGGTTCTTTGCAAAGGGAACAAACTAAAAAATGAAAACAATAACACAAAATAGAGACTTGTAAAAATGCTTGCCTCTGGGAAGACAGATTCTCAGAAGCCTAGGCATGAGTTCGGTGACATCTTATTGTCCTTTTTATATCTGAATTGCCTGTGTTGACATTAAAATACTTAGAAGAAGTTGATGGGACTACAATGACAAGTTTACATTCCTCCATGGCCTCAACACTGACCACTCTGAAGGCAATGATCACTGTCTTTGTACCTTCAGTCTGTAGAGTGCTCACATGCAATACTAAACAGATGGATGTTTGTGGTGGCTTGAATGCTTGGTCTCCCGTTAGCTGCTGGGAGTGGGCTTTGAGGTTTCAAAAGACTACACCAGGCAGTCTCTCTCTGTCCCTGTCTGTCTGTACCCCTCCATCCTCATCTCTCCCTCCCTCCCCACCTAACCACTGCCAATATATCAGGGTGTAAAGCTCTCAGCTACTGCTCCAGCCTCATGCCTGCCTACCTCCCGCCATGATGATCATGGACTAACCCTCTAACACTGCAAACAAGCCCCCAGGTAAATGCTTCCTTTTATAAGCGCTGTCTTGAACACAGTGTCTCCTCTCAGCAGTACAACAGTAACTAAGACAATGGTCAAACAATCCTTTGTTTTTTAAGCACCACATTGCCCCCGCCACAGTTATGCAACACTGAATTTCAGTACTGTTCTATTAAAAAAATCATATTTTCAAAATATCGCCATTTCATTTGCTCTTCCAGTGCTCCAAGCAAGTTGTGGGTAGTTGAGCCTATCTGCAATTTCAGTGCTGAAGTGGGGGCTACAGGGTTAGCAGTTCAAGGTCATCCTCCTTGGCCACATACAGAGTTTGAAGCTAGCCCAGGCAATGGGAACCCTCACCCCCCCCCAAAAAAACAACAAATAAGAAACTAAATGCCAAAAGTAGCATGCCCAGTCTGAGTGACAGTGATGGGAGGGGAAGGAGAAAGGGAAGAGTTTCCTACAGAAACTCAGAAATTACCCAGAGCTAGGGCAGAATTCTTTCATAATCTTTTAGTTGACATTCTAAAGCTAAAAGCTATAACGAGTAACTAGTACATCATATGTACTGTGTGCTAAGCTCTATCCAATGTGCTTTACATGCACATAGGATGACTATTTCCATGGAGATGTAAGGTGCTGTGCATGTCTCCTTTCCTACCCGACTCAACAAACTTCATGAGATATGGCAAGCGTCAAGGAGACATGTGGCAGAGGATGAAGTTGAGAGTCATCACTTAATTTATAAGACAGATGACCTCGGACAAATCACCTAACCCCATCGAGCCTTCTTTTCTTCAACTGTAATTTGGAGCTGCAAAAGAAACAGGGTCTGCCTGGTGGGCTGTGGTGAGGATATAAACCGATGTAAGGCCAACACAGTATACAGAAGAATGGGCCTGGGAGAGGAAGCCCTCCATAAGCAGTAGCTTGAACGAATTGGCAGCTGTACACACACTGTTCGAGCCCTGGACTCATCTCTCTGCATCCTGAACGTGCTAGCCATATCCGGTCTTTCCAAGTTCAACTGTGTAAACTCCTGCCTCCATTGGCCGTTTCTTCTTTCTACAGATATGCATGTTCTATCAACAAACGGGCTGAGAGGAGAGCTGAGCAGTAAGTACAGCATGTGCCTCTCATGCTCTGGGCCCAAGGTTGATTCCCAAGCACTGCAAAAGATGAACACAATGAAAACAAAAAGTAATTTCTCAATGCCCCTCATTTGTGTTTGTTTTTTCCAGACAGGGATTTTCTGTTTAACAGTCTTGGCTACACTGAACTTGCTTTGTAGACCAGGCTGGTCTTGAACTCACAGAGGTCTGCCTGCCTCTGGGTGATGGGATTAAAGGTGCACCTCCACCCCCTGGCTACATTGACTTCTTAAAGTTAGGTACTGGCCTCCATCGTTAGCTTCCTTTGTTCCTCCCTTCTCTCTCATTCCTCTACAATGCTCTTCACCCCAGCCTCCATCTGAAGCTACATCTGCTCGCTACCTGACCTGTAACTCCTGCCACCTCCTCAGTGTGGGTGGTCTCTGCAGGCCATCATTAGCTTCCTGCTGCCTGAAAATCTCAACACTCTCTTGTGCCCTTAGTGACCCTCACACAGCATCTTCAGTGCCCACCTCGCTGCCTTCTAGAACCTTCACAAGAGGAGGAAAACTGGAGAGGGGTCAGGAAGGTCTATCTTTGCTCTGCCCCAGCTAAACATCCTTATATTTCTGGTCTTTATTCCTCAATGACAGGGAGAAGAGAAGACAGAAGATCTTTAAAAAGTTTCTTGTACCTTCTTAGATTCTGAAATCTAAAAATCCCATTACCACCATAAAATCAACATTTACTTTCTTGCTTTTGTTACTTCCCAGGACTCTGCAGACTGAGATTTCCTTCAAAGGTGTCCTCATTTGCTGTCCCAACTACTACTGTCCCTGTCAGGTCGGTGTTCCCGTGCCCCAGCTGCATCCTTCTCTCCTCCCTGCCTTAAGCCCCATCCCAGCAGTCTACAGGCCAATATCACTTTACCTTTCCCAGGCCTTACCAGGCTATGTTAACACACCTTCCACCAGGCTAACGGGGTGATGCCGTTCTACACCACACCCTTCGGAACCGCCTGGCCTTTTGGCTGTGAGTGGGATCTACTTCCTCTCAGCTCTGTACTCCCCAGGCAGCTCTTCCTGACTGCATTTAAACTGCATTCTAGAGATCTGTGGATCTGGGTGACTGCTGTCATGAGACAGTACCAACCCTCTGTGACCATTCCTTTCCGGTTCCTCCCCAGAACCGAGACAGAGTACCTTAGCAGAAAGAGATCGCCCCCTTTTACACTTCCCAGTACTGTATTCTTTGGGGGAAGGGGTAGCCATTATGCAGGAGTTTCCTTGCTCTCTTGACTCTAACAAATGCCCTTGTTTGTAACGGGGAAAAGATTTGGCTTTTGGCTACCACTTATTTGCTCAACAATCAATTATCTGTTGTCTACTCGTGTGCCAGAAGAGGTTACAGAGCAGCAGTGAGTCACATAAGTCCATTATCAAAGACACTTCTGAGAAAGGAGACATGGGCACAGAGAAAATATCAGACGGTCACCGGTGTCCTCCGCAGACTGGGATGGAGATGTGACCAGGGTGGTCCCATCTGAGGAAGCCCCCAGAAAAGCTATGATCTGAAGAAAACCGACAGCACCATCTGATGTATTGGTTTTCTTGAAGGCTGACTTTCCCAACTACCAAACGGTGTGTGGTGACTCGGATTTTCACAGCCACCTTCTCAATGGCCACAACTCTGCCAAGCACCAGAGTCAGCTTCCCGTGGACGTGTGTCAACTGATCTGTCTCCACACTCGCTTTTTCCAGATGTGCTCACTTAGTGACATGCATTTACCTTTCCCCAGTGTCTCTTTGTGGTTTCATAGTTCATTTCCAGCTTCTCAATTTTAACTTTAATTTTATGTGCATTAATGTTTTGCCTGCCATGTATGTCTGTACACAGTGTGTGTTCCTGGAGCCAGTGGAGACCAGAAAAAGGTATCAAATCCCCTGGAACTAAAGCTGCAGATAGTTGTGAGCTATCATATGGGTACTGGGAATTGAACCTGGGTCCTCTGGAAGAGCAGTCAGTGCTATTAACTCCTGAGCCATCTCCTACCTCATTTCTTTTTAGCATTTTTCCACTGTCTAATATACCACGGTATGTTCATCCACTCATTTACCAAGGGACATCTTCAGTGGTCCTAGGTTTGGGCAATTATAAAGAAAGCTTCTATAAACAATAACACATGTGTGCTCAGGGAGTAAACTAATCTTATCTACATTGTTCCAGCTGTTGTGCTTTGGAAAAGGGAAGAGTCAGAGAAAATCCTCAAGAGGCCCTGACAGAGGTCCAGTTAAGAAACAAGCAGGGGGAAATGACCACTAGGCTAGATGCAAAGTGACAATAGCTTGTTCCTGTGTCAGGAAGCTTTCAGCTGACGTGTTCCCAAAGAAATATCTGCATGATTGCTTTTTTCATGTGGGACACAAGTACACAAAAAGAGAGACCCTATAAGAACGCAAAGGACGTATCATTCTTATAGGTGCATCCTGTACTAATAGGATGAAATTGATAAATGGATGTAGTACAGTTAAATCCACTAACACAGAAGTGTACATACACGTTGTCTTACACTTCACTGCTAGGAACCTGTGCTCTGTATACACAAAAGTATGCCCAGCACACACTGGGATAGCCTCTGTGACTAACTGTTAGGATAAAGCTTGAGGACCCTTGCATGGGGCACATTGGCGGATTCCATGGCAGGTGGCGGTAACCAAGGTGGAGGAAAAACATGTCAGGCAGATAGAGATTAGTGAGAAGTTTTATTAGAAAAGGGAGAGAAAGGGGAAGGAAAGAGAAAAGAGGTAAAGAGACACAGAGACGGAGAGAGGACAGGAGATGGAGACAGGAAAAGTCCTGTCTGCCCCAGAGGAACAGCAGGAAAGAGAGAGGGAAAGAGAGAGTGGGAAGAGAGCTGGAAAAGAGAGTGTAAGTGAGTGGGGGGTCTGTCGTTCAAAGGGGTCCTTTGCACCTGTGTGCAGACTACTAGTCATGGAACCCTGGGCTGACCAGGGTACTGCCTGAGTGCATTCTACCTGGTGACAGGGGCAGGCCAGCGCGACTCCTGAATCCTTACACTAACTCCAAGTGTAAGGGAGAGAC